>NC_081408.1:665157872-665775094 GCF_030272615.1 Cryptomeria japonica | reverse complement strand
GCAGATCCCAACATCTACTTCAAGGTTTCAAATGGCAATATGATTATATTGGTCCTTTATGTGGATGATCTTTTGATAATGGGAGAGGATAATCTCATTGTGAAATGTAAACAAGATCTGGCAGCAGAATTCGATATGAAGGATCTAGGGCTTCTACATTATTTTCTGGGATTAGAAGTATGGCAGAAGAAAAACTACATCTTCCTAAATCAAGAAAAGTACACCACAGATATCCTAACTAGATTTGGGATGATGGAGTGTAAGCCATTAGCTACACCAATGGAAACTAATTTGCACAAGCTAAAAATTGAGGCAGAAGATTCAGAACCTACAGATCCCACACTCTACAGACAAATCGTCGGTTCACTCATGTATTTGGTAAATACTCGTCCTGATATCTGCTATGCTACAAATGTATTAAGTCACTTCATGTGTGAACCTAAGAAGATACGTCTAATGGTTGCTAAACACATTATAAGATATTTACGAGGCACAATTGGACTTGGCTTAAAGTATGAAAATGTTGAGATTCAACTTGAAGGATATTTTGATTCTGATTGGGCCGAAAGTACCACTGACCATAAAAGTACAACAAGGTGTTGCTTCAGTCTTGGTTCTGCTATGATATCTTGGTTCAGCAGAAAACAGTCAGCAGTTGCACAAAGCTCCACCAAAGCAGAATATATGGCAGCCTCCATGGGAGCTCGTGAAGCGGTATGGCTAAGAAAGTTATTATTTGGATTGTTTGGAAAAACTTTGAATTCTACCATAATTCACTGCGATAATCAGAGCTGTATCAAGCTCTCAGTAAATCCAGTTTTTCACAATCAATCCAAACATATTGAGATCCCTTATCACTACATAAGAGACATGGTAGATTGAAACGTCATAAAACTAGTGTACATCAGTACTGAAGAACAAAATGTTGACATCTTCACCAAGCCACTTACAAGATTGAAGATAGAATACTTCAGAAGTAAACTTGGTATGACTAGATTATAATTGAGATTATTAGGATGAAATTCCTACCATGTGTAATTTGTTCATGAATAAATAAATAAAATGTATATTGCAATATTCTAACTGTGTTCAAAGAAGATGACGATCTTCTTATGGTTAAGGTTACTATTTCAAGGTGACGATCTTGACAATAGTTGACCAAGTGTCAAGATTGACTACACTAAGTTGTTGTCCCGGACTGTGCCGGATATCTTGTTCCTAAAGTATGTGATCATCTCATGATTGACTTCTTAAGTGATTGTCCCGGACTGAGCCGGATATCATGATATTGATTTTATTGTCATGACAAGACTACATTAATTGTTGTCCCGAATTGTGTCAGAAGTCATGACAGAATATGCTCCCAAGAAAATTACTTAGATCCACTCTTGCTAAGAGGGAGTGTTAAGATATAGCCCTTGTGAATCTAACTGATGGCAAATCGACTGTTTTATATATATATATGTGTGTGTGTGTGTGTGTGTGTGTGTGTGGTTATTAATTCGATGCCTGAAAGTCATTCTGGAGAGTGATATATTAACACACAGTCCCGATATGCAGATGGACAGTAACATCGTATACACTGCGATGATTATCACAGTGAGCACGATATCTATAGTGCCACTGTGATTACATTGCAGTATGCACTGTAATGTAATCACAGTGGGCACGATAGTTATCTTGCCCATGTGATTATCAATCACATTATACTAAACTAATGGAGCATGTAGTTCGGCAAATTAAACATTAACAAACATATTGTTATGAACGGTTGCCTCACGTGGCAACCGCCACATATGGACATGTCCCTACGTAGGCAACCTTTCCTCTTGTATATAAACTGGATTCAATGGTGGGGACGATCAATTACTTACGGCAATCAGTCTTCCAGAATCGCTATCATTATTCTTCGATCCACATTTTACAACAACATTGAGAGCTATAAAGGAAAGGAATCAAAAGCATCTAGTGACATCACCATTGATCCGATCAGATCAGAACTGTTACTAAGTTACAGGCAGTAACATCCTTGTTCTTGGTGGTATGCTTAATATTTATGTTTAATATATGAAGCCTGATAATGTTCTTATGCAGAATTTAATAGTAATATTAATTTAGACTGCAATATGTATGACAGTCATAATATACATCCACAGTACAAAGTGATATTGCCATAACTTTAAAATAATTGACATTACAGACTCTTAAATTTGACAGTAATAACTTTAAAATAATTGACATTACAGACTCTCTCTCACATTGGAAGATATAAAGGGGAGAAGGTTTCATTTGAGGAGGACATCCAAGGGAGATCAACTTGGGAAATAATTTATTATTATCCAAGGTAGCAATGAAGGGTGGTGACTCAAGTCTTATGTAAGGTGGTGATCCTTTCACCAATGAAGTATAAAGAGATCATTCCAATCATTAAAGGATCACTTATCAATCATCATTCACCAATATATCAAACCAGCACTCATTCAATCATCATTCACCAATATATCAAACCAGCCTTCATTACATTATCACTCACCAATACCTCAAATCATACAATCAAAGGTATTCATTCAATCAATCAATCACTCGTCAATCATTCAATCAATCAAAATCAATCGAACATTGATCTGAGTAAGAAATATTCAAGCCATACAGCCGATTAAACAATCTACAAGTAATTTGGTATGAGATAGGTATATTGTACATTAGTTATTATATGGAGATCTTTCAGACATTGATCCTAATAAGATTGATATGGCACTATTTTCCTTTGAATGTATAAATCATGTAAATATTTATCTCATAATCAATCAGATGTAAAGTTGGAGGAAATAAGCTAGGGAGATGCAGTTTACCGATTCCCTTGAACTAAGTAGACCACCCCAAGGGATGGAACTTGTCATAGTGGGATGTTCATGTAATTTTCTTTACTTGGAACACCTTATAGTATTATACTTTGCCCACAACAATCGAAGAGGTTATTACATATTCAGTTTGCTGCATATATGTTTACTTCTTCTATTGATTGATGCCCTTTTATTGGTATTTGTTCTTATTTCTGCTCTGTCTACTTCCAGATCAGATCAGACCTGCTTCTTTTCAGATTGAATTCTTGGTATTTTCTTCATGCCCCTTCTCCAATGGGAGACTCTCCTCTTATATTGCTACATAGGGTTGTGACTTTACCAGAGGTCTTCTCATCCTTGAAAGGAGATGCCTCTTCACTGACCATTGCCTTAAACAATACTTAGTCGGCCCTAAATTATTATTTAAAATATTGCTTAATTCTTAGCCTAGTTAATCGCTTCTCCTCCCTCTAACTCTATCACTGCTCATTAAAAATTAGATTTCTGCTTGGAGGAAATCGCACCAATTTACCCCTTAAATACACGTCCTTTGCTATTACTCCAAGGGGTAGTCAGCCCTGAGGATATATTTATATATATTTTTCAATTCAGTTACCAAGCAGGTTGGCCCTAATACAAATTAGTGTGCTTTTATTTTATTTTTTATTGAGTCGGCCCTTTATTAGATAAAGGTTGTTGTTAATATTATTATTTGTTTGTTATTTTTATTATGCCTTTACTCCTGGTCGGCCTTATCACTCCAGTTGCCTAGGGTTTATCACTTAAAGGTGTAGTTTTTCATTATCTGATTTGGTGGGGACATGACAGTTCCTGCGACTTGTGGGCTGAGGGGTGAGTTGTCATAGTTGGATGCTACACGCTCTTGGGCTTAGTTGGGCTGAGCAGTTTACTGGTGCCCTTTCAAGTTTTCCTACCAAACTAAACTATGACTGATTATGGAGTAGTTAATTAGTAATCATGTTTATCATTCCATAAGATGTAATTGTTCACTAACCGATATATTTCCTCAATGAGGTTTTCACCTTTATAGGTACGTCCTTTATTTTTACTATTTTTTATTCTGACACCACCAGTGTGGTTTTCGCCATCAGAACACTTATTTTTCTTTTTTTGATTTTTGAGACTAAGATACTTGACATGTGCTGTTGTCATGTTCTCACTTTGTTCACTGGTGGAAGAGCCCATTTGTTCAACTGCATTAAGATAACAGGCTAATGTATAGTTGTTGGCAAAGGTAGGGATATTCAAGGGTTGATCTTGGAGATTACAGTCAATAAGCTCAGGATGTACCAGATTCGGGAAAGAAAGAGAAAGAATAGATATGTAACATGGGCATAAAAAATTCATATGAATGAGAGAGAAGTTGACATGAAAAATTTGAATAAGGAATATAAATGAGCAGGTAACGGGAATCGAACCCGCATCGTTAGCTTGGAAGGCTAGGGGTTATAGTTGAAGTTGATGAACGCCTCTAATTCAGAACCGAACACGAAAATTTAATTTCATTCGGCTCCTCCATGGGAGAGAGATAGAATGGGAGGTCTAATGAAAAACGATTATTCACATAATAATAAATATTTGTGAATAAGAAAAATTAAAAAATAGTTTTGCTCTGCTCCATAACATCTATGTTAGTTTATTTGTAGTTCTTTCTTTCCTCTTAATTTCAGGTGAACAACCTTAAATATAGAATACCTATTCACTTTATAGATGATCCCTATAGAAAGATAAGATTGAAAAATCTTAATATTGGGCTAAAAAATCTTTCTAAAGTTTATTAATGATTAAGATGAAGTTACTTTAAGTGTCTTATTGTTAAATTGAAATTGTCAGTCTGGACACAAGTAGTTAATCCCAATTTGGGGACATTACAGATCAGATCCCCACCTTCTCATTTACACCACTAAACACAATTTGCGAAAACAAAGTGTAAGAAAAGCAATTACTAACCATAGGATTAAAAAGTAATAATATAATCAAATTTCACTATATACAGTTCCATGTATGACATATGCAGATTGCATATATGGAAGCGTTTATGTGCAGTTTCACATATATAAAGCCATATTATGGAGTATAGCAAATTTATTGAAGCATACTCTCATTTGTAATCATGAACTCGAAGAAAGTGAGGAGGTTTGATCTCAAAGTTTTAATTGACATAAAGGAACCCATAGTCTTTAGGACAGGATAGTCTGGAAACGATTAAGCTTGTCTCAATCTCCAAGAAATAAGTATTTAGTGTTTTTTTTGCCACAACTTGGTGAATCTGTTGAAACTTGCCAAGACCTGTGATCTCTTCTTAGCTGAGCAAGCCTGGGCCGGAGACATGTCATATGTTTTTAAGCACTGAATTTCACTCTGGAAGAAGTTTTGTAGGTGTAGAAATAGGTGTAGCCTGTAGGCAACATTTCAGCGGTTTTAGACAGATTTTGAAATGTGGGGCAGAACTTGGGTCTTATACCACACTTTCAGTAATTCATAAGGGATATTAGACAGATTTTGAAATCTGGGGCAGAACCTGGGTCTCGTAACCTCACTTTCAGTGATTCAGAAGGTGGGATAGAACTTAGCTCGTGCCATACACCACAACCTCCATAGCTAATCCTTTGATTCATGGTTGTGCAGTATAGATTTAAAATGGTTAGTAATCAACTTTTAGATCCTAAGACAGTGAAAAACATAACCGAACAGAAAAATAAAAGAAACAGAGAATATGGTACTCCCAAAAGTCCAGATTAATTTTCGCATCACAATGGACTAAAAACCCCAAATGTTTTACTGAAATTAATACTGAATTGGAGTTATTTACAAAGAAAAGAAAAACCCACAACAATACAGTACAATTTCGTATAAGTTACAATATAAACCCTGCATTCTTCTTGTAATTAATATTGAATTGAGTTGATTGATTGATCTAACATAAAATGCAGTTCTACCAAAATAGTTGAAATCCATAGAATGTCAAGCATTAAGCATATCACACCTGAGCTTAAAATCAGTCTTGATCTTGAGAATAGTCCCCGTTGCTTCTTTTTGTTGATAAATTTAAGCGTTGGGCCACCCACAAATTTATGGTCTAATGTAACACCTGGGGAATGTAGTATGAATGAAGAAACATGCATTGACATAGCCCCCATTAATCCTATTCACAACATTCAGCAGTGAAACGTTGTTCTTTTTTCCCAACTCCCAGGAGGCTAAACTTCTCGATGGCCTGAATAAAAAAGCAATTCGTTATGTAATTGGCATACATTCATGAAACCACAAGGCAAGGAAGATAAGAGCAGGGTTCCAAAATCAAATGGCTGGTGCGACCTGAGAGCGTGAGTTTCCAAATAATTAGACGTTGCTTTATCCAATATCACAATTCAAAATGGCAATTGGTTATGTAAGTGTGGAGTGGTGCCACCTAAGAAAGGAATACCCATAATGGGACCCAAAAGACACATCATTGAGATGATTTGGAGGGTTACTACTCATAACATACGTGACTTGTAAAGGAAAATATTTATTTTTATGCTTAATCTAGGTATCTTAAACCAATAAGATATTTATCTTTAAAAAAACTTATTTAAAATTATTATTTTAGAGGTACTTAATCCATTTATATGATTATAATGTGTCACGTGATATGATGTAGAATTTATTTAAAATATATTGAGATATGATGAATATATTATAAGTTAGTTAAATTTGGTGTAATAGCTTTGAGCTTCCTCTTATCGCTACTTATGTGATATAGAGCTACACCCATTCTTGCCAACATCTTTCATGTTGAAATCCTAGAAAAGTGATAAAGGAAAGTTCAAATCAAGAAATATATCATTTATAGTATTAAAAGAAGCTAATAAAAAAGGGTTTGAGATGAGTAAGAAAAAAATATATCTTGGGTTCTAGCTTTGTGAGAGGCAGGGAGGCATATAGGGGATGGAAATTGAAAAGGAGGAGGATCTTGATTGGATATATAAAGAGATGGAACTATTAGAAAAAAGATGAGGATATTTCGTTAGGGATGAATAAAAGAATTAATGAAATAAAGAACCCATAGCAAAAGGAGATAGCAAGAAACAAAGAGAGACTAGAGAAGAAATTGAGTTAGTAATAGAATTCAACATGGAAAAAAAAAGACAAACAATTTAAGGAGAAACAAGATAGATATTGCAAAAGGATAGAAAAGGCTAGAGAAGCCATATTAGAGCATCCTACTACTACAAAAGATGAGAATTGTTGGAATGGGTAAGAAAAGCTAGAATGTGCTAAAAAGGGGCTACTAATAAAATTGTTAAAGAGAAAGACGACCCGCAATTAGAAGAATTGCTATCTAGACAATGTAATTGGGATCCTTCAAAGATTAGTAAACCGGATTGAAGATTATATAATATCCCAAGAGTCGTTAGAAGAAGGGTGTAGAAGAAAAAGGGCTTTGTCATTCAAAGTTTTGACTCATGCACCTCAACTAGAACCTAAACTTTCTAATCTAAAAATCATAGTTAATGATGGATTTAAAGAATTATTAAACCCTTAACAAAATTAAAGCCTCTAAGTTTTAGTGAAGGATATTTAGACAATGTAGTAAGTAAGAGTGTGGATTTTCCAAAAGAGAAAATATTAAACAATCTAAATATGTAAGAAAATGGAAAGAGTGTGTAGAAGAAATAAAGAGAAAACATATTTGATGGCCTTACAATGGATTTTATTGAGATGAACAATAAAAAATGGAAAAACCTAATATTAATTGATGAAATGTCATTATTTTTTTATTTTTTTAGAGGGGTAAATGCTTTTGACCCAGAGCTATGAAACGGTGAGGTCACAAATAGGGGAACCTTATCCCCATTTAAACATTCAACAATAGCACCTCCAGCAGGTTTTCACCCTTGATGGCAAGAACAACAACACTACAACTTAACCATCACAACATGTGAATGTCAGCAATGAAATAATGAAAGGTCATCTCCTAAACTTAAATGATCACATAAAGAGGTGAACCCCTTGGATCAAGAGTTGTCGCCCATGTTAATTAAGATAAAAAAGAATATTTGTGCTAGGTATAAATAGTGACTCAACCAAAACAAGAAAAAATCAACAATAAGAATTTGTAATAAATTGGAAGAGGTGTCGAGAACTAAATTCTTTGATATAGAATTAAATAGGAATAAATTCAGCTATTAAAGAAAAGTGGTAAGAAAATATTGCAGTAATAAATTCAAAAGATTAAAAGAAAAGAACAATAAAATTTAGAAGTAGAGAAGAAAATCCCACCTAGAAACAAGGAAAACATCAACGCAAGTATAGACAAAACAATAGCAAAGTTACCATTTTTTTTGGCAAATACATCGACGAGGAAGTTGAACACATATTTGTGTTAGAGTTTACACGGAGGAAAATGGAACCCATACCAATCAAGGCAAACTTTATGATTTTATCAAAACACTGAGAAATGATGCACTTATATGGTATATAAAAATGCCCTAAACACATAACAAAGAATGTCAAGAAATAAAGGATGAATTCATCACACAAAATTGAATCATTTGAAGTTCCATCAAATGGTGTTAGTAAAATGAGAGATATGTTACAAGCAAAAGGAGAAATCATTAAACAATTTAATTGTAGATTTAAGAGTGATAAGAAAGTTTGAGGAACCTCTTACCAAAATATAAAGAATTGAATGGTTTGTGTTTGGACTCTTACTAAAAGTAAGAATTGTATTAGATGGTAATACCTTTAATACCTACTCAAGTGTGGTAGAATTTACATGTAGGATAGATGTTATCCATGGAGAGTAATAATATGTTGATGCAAATAAGGTCTTTTACCTAACTAGTTCACTAATAGTTCATATTCACAGGTTAAGTGTACTTAGTTCTTAGGAATATTTCTAGAAGTCTTAGTGTCATGTGATCTTATCTTGGCATTTATTTATTTTTATAGGTCATTAAATAGCTATCATGTTAGTTGTCTTAGTCATAGGATTAAGACATGTCATAATCATGTTTGTTCCTACCTATCAACCTTGTCTTTATAAGCAAGGTATCTTATGTACATTACATAATCAATAAAATCAATATTGCATCCATGATCAAATAAGCTATTCTTTCCATTCTCTCTTGTGGAAGGATATTTTGGTTTTGTAGGTGATCTTGGGGTGTGAGGAGTTTACAATCAACTCCTCTATAGTATCAGAGCTCTAGTGTTGCAAACTCCTTCAAGAATATAAGGGAGGAAAATTGGCTTGATTTTCTTGCTAAGTGTACTTTAGGGATATAATGACCTCATAGTTGAATCTAGGGCGTCAAAGAAAGTCATTTTTGGTTTTTGTTTCATCAAAATCTTACATCATGGGCTAGATTTACAATAGTTTCAAGTTGGGTGATGTTTGCAAAATTCAAGAGAGAGCTAAATTTTTGGAGCACTTTGGGACAAAACAAAATCTTCCATTATGTTTAGAAAGCCCAAAAACCCTAAGATCAATTGTCAAATTATCAAAATTTAAGATTTTTCATTCAGGGGCATCAAAGATTTTCTACCATTTTGTCATCATACAAAATTTGTACGGTTGTATGAATCCATTTTGTACATCTTCATATTTTCCCTCCCCTCAGTTGATGTCAATGTGGTTTGTAGAATCTTCATCAATGAATATTCTCTCTCAATTGGCATAATCCCTACACTAGAGCAATATTTGCACAGAACTTGTCTCTACACACAATTTGGTCAAGTCGCGTCAATTTAGTGTCATATGATACAAATCATTCTTTTTAATATTAAAATTGATTGATCAAATTTTAAACCTCCATTTGGTTTGAATTAGTGAGTAATTGTGTATAATCACCGAGTCATGGTCACATTTGTTGAGAGGGGACTATACCCCAAGCAATGTGTCATTTGCCCTATCCCCCAATCATTCCTCCCTAATAGCGCCATCATCACTAGCAGTGTTACTTTTTTTTAAAACCCAATATTTTTTTCACAATCACATGGGTTCCCGAGGGCTGCGACTAAATTGGCTCCAAAAAGCGGTTATAAAACTCGTGTTATTGATTTTTTCGAAAATCATAGATCATTGATCGTGATCAACGGAATTTTTTGCGGATTTGATTTTTCAAAATTTTTGAAAAAGTCAATAAAAAAAATTATAAGCCCATTTTGGAGCCAGTTTAGCCGCGTCCATTCCTAAGTGCCTATGGCCTAGGGTCCCAAAATTGACCCCTCATAATCTAATTGGGTATTTATTTAAAAATAGCCATAACTTATTGTCATGATGTTCATTTAGAAAATAAAAGATATCATTGAATAGGTAGCTCAATTTACTTTGTGGTGGAGTAGGTTACTTTTATAGATTCTATTGTTTGGCGCCAATAATTTCTATTTGAAGTTAGATATATATTTTTGGCTCTTGAGCTTATAACTTCTACAATAATCTTTTATTTTTGTAAATTTTGTAGTGTTGGAAGGTATTGAGGAGCTCTTTCAAGACATCTATGCACTCTTTCTAGATTTAGTCCCAAGTACATTTTCTTTTATTTCTTTCATTAGGGGTATTGTGGAGGATTACTTAGACATGTTGGCATTTGGGAAGGTGCTATTTTGATCAAATCACTTTATTTTAACTCTAGACCATACATTAATATCCTATTGCTTCAATCATATTCTAGGATTTCTCCATAAATATTGTTCCATTGTTCCTTTCCAACAAGATAGTCAAACCATTTTTTTGATGCTTCAATCAAATTCCAAGTTTCCATTGAGATTTTTCAACATGTTTATTTACATCAAAATGATCTTGTCTTTGTTGTTTCGATTAAGGTTCCAAAGTGATCTTCTAGTGTTTCTTTGTAATAGGTTATTACCATTGTGGGGAGGGGGGGGGGGGGGGGGGGAACATAGTATTGATTTCCTTCATATATAAGTTTATTGTATATGTGTGATGCATGTATTCATTGGGGCATCATTTATTCCATTCATCTCTCTTTCACCACTTGTTCATCTTTTCTCTCCTATGGAGAGCAGTTTTCTTCCACTAGATTTTCTCGTTTTCTTTATTTGTGGGAGATTGCATTGTAAATGGGTACCTAACATGGCCTAGTAGTTGGGACATATACTAATATTCCTATTTTGTATCATTTTCATAATAATCATCTACTCCCTAAGTTGCACATAAGGGGAGTGTTGGTGTGAATAAGGTATTTTACCTAACTAGTTCAATAGTAGGTCTCATTCATATGTTAAGTTTACTTAGGTCCTAGGAATCTTTCTAGAATTATTAGTTGTCATGTGATCTTATCTTGGCATTTACTTCTTGTCGCAAGTCATTTAATAATTATCATAAGAGTTGTCTCAAGTCATAGGATTAAGACACATGGCATGATATTGTTTATCCTACTTGTCAACGTTTCCTTTATAAGCAAGGCATCTCATGTACATTTCATATTCAATAAATTCAATCTTGCATCCATAATCAAGCAAGTTATTCTTGTCATTATCTCTTGTGGAAGGATACTTTTTTTCAGGTGATCCTTCAGTGTGGAGAGTTTGCAATAAACTCCTACATAATAAAGAAATAGAAAAGATGAAACTAGAAATGAAATAACTAAAATTTAAGCAAGATATATTTGTCAAAGGTGCAAACAACATGACCTCGTCATTTATTTAGAGGAAGAAAATTTAGTGTACCTATTTTTCTAATGCCTTGTGATGAAAGGTGAGAAAAGATTTGTAGTAATTAGAGTTGACTTACAAATAATACTTATGAAATTAAAAAGTGTGTGCTATTAAATTTATGGTGAATGGGATAACCACAAAACAAATGATTTTCTATCCCTCTTATTCAAATTGAAGGAAGAAGATAAACACAAACCATGACACGAATATCAATACAAAGATAATGGTTCGATCCATAAGGGATTGCCAAAGGATAAAGGATTGGCTAAAAGAATACTTATGATCATGACTACAAATAACCAACAAGGAAGAATCAATGAATATCCATGCGACATAATTTGCACCACAAAAAGTTATGAATGAACCACCTTCTACAAGCTACCCCTCAAACAATAATAGAGGATACTCTAGTAATTACTAAGGATGATATGGTAGAGGAAGGGATTTTATCAAATAATTTACAAGAAAATGATACAAGCTACGACGGTGGTCAAATTGATGAAGTTGTGTAAATGAATGTCAAAAAAAAGGAAGACATAGTTTATATGGTTATACTAATCATGATATATTAATTTGCTCAAGGTCTCAATAATGCTTTAAGAATGACCCACCACAAATAGAAAGTGACAAAATTTCAAGACCAAATCCAAATAGAGGAGCCAAAGCCATAATAAGGGTTCCTCAATAAAAAATTTAAAGAACAAGGAGATGAGTAAAAATGGAACTAGTTAATAAAGAATAAATAAACCATTGTCATTCACAAAGGAAAACAACTAGAAAAAGAGTATTTAAAGAAAAAATAGGAATTAAGAAGGTTATCAATAAGTATAAAAGTAAAAATAAAGTTGGTATAATCACTTGAGGAGGGACTAACATCAAGAAAAAAAAAGAAGAAGAAAGTTCTCAAGTGAGAAAATGACTATTTTCCTACTAAATCAAAGCATGATCTAATAACTCAAGATACTAAGGAAGTCATCACTTAATAAAAGAAAAAACAAGACTACCACAAGGCATGCATTTTAGGAAATGAAGCACAAATATTAAAGGGATTAACAAACTTTGTGGAATAATAAAGTCTCTTAGACAAATTTATTTTTAAAAAATATTAGAACAAGATTAGAAATACCAATTTAAAACCACAATTAGGAGTACGGGAAAAGCGCCTAGGACATGGAAGAGGAAACTAGTCATGATATAACTTTGAGTCAATACATACTAAATGATCTAGAAGCATATGTTAGTATTATTACCCAAAAGAATTTGGGAGACTAACAATATATAATACACCTTATAACATCACTCATGTATATGTCATTTAAATTAGCAAAATTGAAACTTAGAGGAACATGCAAGTTAACCTATAAGGGATTAGAAGAAGGATTAACTTTGAAGTTATTGAGATGGAGGACTTGTTTAACTTATTTAATTTCTTATATAATTTAGAAAGGCTTGTGAATTGCAGCAACATAATTGATTCAAATAAGTAAGAGTTATAAAATTGATAAGGATAAGATAAATCCAAATCTCTTTTGATGTAAATATGAAAAGTGATAACACAAGAAGAAAATGAATGAGAAGGTAATAGAGTGCTATATTACTTGGGGAAAATTCCTACAAAGAACACAAATGTAGATCCTAGCTTGGAAGGAGAGATCATCATTGATAGTAGTAGTAGCATAAATAATGATAATGATATAGAGGCTTAGATATAGGAAGAATCAAAGGAAAGGTCTATAAAGGTTTTAAGAGTCAAAAGGATATACAATTTACTAAAAAAAATTAATAATCTATTAATGTTACCACAAATGGAAGTATTCCAATACAAAATTAACACAACTAAAATAATGATATTAAAAACTTAAAATGATTAATTTTTTAAATCATCTAAATCTTATTTAACATAACAATCATACATTAATCTTTTGTGATATTTAGGAGTTGGAAACCTAATAACTTACATTACAACAATGAAAAAGATATTTGGAAGAGAGGGTCCCAAACTAAAATATCTTTAAGACACTTTAGTATGTAATGTGGTGCAATAGTCGTACACCCACAAACTTAATATCCCAACATGGAAAGCATTTATATTTCTCACACACAAAAAAAACATCTATCTAACTAAATAAGGAGAAGAGAAGCTTATCTCGCAATACTATGGTGGCATTAACCCTACAATACATATAGAAAATAGTATCAAATTTTGAATTAACAAAAGAGAGTATAATGATAAAATATACACCCCCACTTTTATTGGAATTTATCATTTATATAAAAATGTTATATCAACTAAGAATAAAAAGGAAAAACAAGATAATGGAATATGGTACATAAATACTTTTACAAAACCTTCTTTTTCTATAATCTTGATGTGGTCATCTGCAATGCATTAACAAAGATGAAGGAAATAATCTTCTCGCCTACAAAAGAAGTAAAGAACATATGTGGAGACAATAAAAATCATACCATACCACCCAAAGAAAAATATATTGGAAAATTTATAGAATGATGGACAGGATAGATACTTCACCACAAAAACTTTGTTATACTATAAAGAAAATAAGGGAAAATGAAGATGACAAAAAATTGAAATTGAAGTAAATAAAGGAGAAAGAGAAACATTCTAATCACTCTTAAAGAGAAAAAGAAGATATAACACTAGAAGGAAGCTCGAAATTGGTTAAAACAAGATATTATTGGAATCAATGTTACCTTAAGCAAATTGTTGAGGTATTCAAATATTATGAAAAATTATTTCCCCATACCTTTACTAATTTTAAGGATATTACGAAGAAAGTGAGAGTGATGAAAAACTAATTGAAAGATGGCGCAAAACCATAAATATAGAGAACCTATAAACTAAAACTTAACATTAAAAGAAGAGTAAAGAATGAAATAGAAAAAAAATTAGGTAGTGAAAGCTAATAGAAGACACTCAATGGATAAGTCCTATGGTAGTACTACACAAGAAAATAGAATAACGAAGGGTGTACATTAATTTTAGAGAACTAAATAAGTCATGTAGACATGATCTTTTATTCACCCCTTTTATAGAAGAGGTGCTCAAATAAGTAGCAAATAAATAAATACAATCATTTAGAAATGGTTTTTTACGACATCACTTGGTGAAGAGGACCAACCTACAATCATATGTGCTATAAAATGGGGATTGTTCATGTATACCATAATGCACTTTCGATTAAAGAATACATCAATGATATTTAATAGAATCATGATCAATGCATTTAAGTAATTCATTCATGAACTTATTAGAAGTAAACCTAGATGATTATATTGTTTATTAATTGATCAAAGACCATGTACAAGTAATTTGTATGATGTTAGAAAGATGTAGGAGCATACAAATTTTATTAAATCTAAAGAGTGTATATTTATTATACTTTTGGTACACTATTAGAGTATATTAAATTTAGAGAAGGCTTAATGGTGGACTTTCTTAAAGTAGTAATAATATTAAACTTCCTAGTCTCAAAGACAATTACAGAGGTAATTTTTGTTGGATATATTGTTAATCACATAAAATTTATCAAAGGTTGTGTAATAGTTGCAAGTGTAGACATCTAAAAATGAATAACGCATTTTCATCTTGTTATTGTCATCACCTTTCCATTAATTCTTATATCCATGTTAATTAAATAATTTTAATCATTAAATTATTTCATTATCCTATTTTTCTATTAATTACATAGTTTTTAATTTTTTCATTAATTCATTATTATTTTTCTTCTATTATTAATTAGATATTTTTTAATTCATTGTTTTCCCTCCACTAGTAATCAAACAATTTTATTATTTAATTAATTCATCTTTTGGTCCACTATAATTATTAGTTTTTTAAAATTATTGAATTAGCTAACGCTGCCTCTCAAAATTAAATAAATTATTTGAATTTATTTGACTTCCAATAAATGAAATTAAATTTTATTTATTTACTATATGTATTACACCCTTATCTTTCCACCTCATCAATCCATGTGCATTTTAGGTCTTACCCTCTCTCAAATTTTCTCATACATTGATCTTGTCACTTAATCCCTACCATTGATCAAATGTTATGTGAGGCATATAAATAAAGACCTTTGACACTCTTTCATTTTCCCTAGCTAGAACCTTCTTTGTTAAAACACTCAGAGCACATTATGATCAATATATTCTAAAGTTAGCACTCTTACAAGAGCACAATATTTGACCATACAGTATTATCATAGCCTTGAGTTGGCCAACATTATTATCATTATCAAGCATCCATTATCAAGAATCTATCAAGTGTCCATTTCATACTACTATGTTGATATTAAAGTTATGCTACAAAATTTGAGATAAAAATTGCACGAAGTATTCAAGCACTTATCAAGTAAACAATGGAGTCTTCCAAGGTCTTTTTGTTGATTTTTTTTATAAGCTAATAGCGAATAAGTCTTGGCTACATGCATTTGTATTAAAATTAAAAGTAAACATTTACATATGCTTACATTCGAAAATGTCCTTCACTGGATTAGAGAGTATCAACCTAGTAACAAACCTCCACCCCAAAACACCATAAGTTAACATATGGTTCACCACCCTATCCATCTCCATAGAACAAAAAGGAGCAATAATCACAAAACCATACCAGAAACAAACACCACTTAGGCTCCTGGGAATAAAATGAAGTTGAACACTAGATTCATCTACTATATATAAAGAAAAAAACTAGATATTATCTAACTAGAAACCCTATTCATACCAGACCAAACCACTAACATCACATGTTAGGCCGCCCATTCTTAACAACAACTGTATAAGCTTTGAAACACATTTCAGGCCACAATTCACATGTTCTTCCAGAGTCATTAGATCATCCAAATCCTTCTTTGCAATGATAGGCTCGTCCTTCTCTTCCACAATGTCCATATTGAAGTCAACCTCTCGCATCTCAAAGCCCATCAGACTCTCTTCCTTGTAATAATTTGGCAACCAACCATCCATCCCTTCTAGAACCATCCCCAACATCATATTCAGAAATGACACACTCCTCTCAACAACAAGCTTCCTCCATGGGACAATAGAATGGTCCAGGGAATGAATTAGTGAAAACTTGACAACCTCCCTCTCGCGTTGTCAAAGGACATAATAATCCATCAGTAGAGGGTCACCATGCTCTGGGTCCACATTCTCCAGAACGTCATCCAATTCACCCAAAAAGTTTTTGCGAATCAACTTCTTGCACATGGTCTTCACAATCACCTTTGTTTCACTTGCATTCAACAATGTGGCTAGAAACATTGTTGAGACAACATTTGTTTCCCCTATGGTGATGATTTTCCCTCAATAACTCATCTCCAAGCACCACCCTGATAGCTTGAATAATCAAACCATGGTCTATTTTGAATACCCTCTTTAGCCTTTTGTTAAAAATTGACTCTAAGAATGACATGTCTCTTCTTACATACCAAATGTAGAGGGGAATTCATTGTTGTTGCTTGCTACACACTACGAAACTATCAAACTAGTGACTTACCAATATGTCATCGGGAGCTTAGGGAAAGGGCATAAATTATTACTTATCATTTGATTTATGAATATATCTTAGGATTCATTCCATGATTGTGTGGATTGTGAGTGTAGATCTTGCATTGCATGGTTTCCTTATTTTCATTCACATTTTCATATCTTCGTAGCAAAATTCATAGAAATAATATTTAAGAAGAAAAGAAAAGAAAAACTCCATTGGATAGAGTAATTCCAAGAAACCTTTGTTGCAAAGTGTGTGCCCTTGGTCTCTGTGTAGCACAAGTGGTAGGTTTGCAACATGGCTTAACTGCCTCCTGTGGATTCTATGTCTGGTGGTTGTAGTGGGCATTGACAGGTTGACCTTTTGGTGCACTGACAATCGTACCCAACAAATGGTATCAAAGTTGGGTCACGGGTTCAAACTTTGCTTGCACTGAGAGGGGATTGTTACAAGGGGTGTGCCCTTGGTCTCTGTGTAGCACAAGTGGTAGGTTTGCAACATGGCTTAACCGCCTCCCATGGATTCTATGTGTTTGGTGGTTGTAGGGGGCATTGACAGGTCCACCTTTTGGTGCAATGGTAACCGTACCCAACAACATTTGATACAACAAAAAGGAAAATAGAAAAATAAATAATCTTAATGAATCCAAGTCAAAATATTCTATTCCATGTGCATGTGTATGCTTCATTTGGAGCTAGGTTAGCAGAACCAAGAGCAAACAAAGACCACCTAATCACATTTTCTAGCCACAAGCTATCACAAGCACAAATAAATTATACTACCACAAAAAGAGTGTCTTTAGCAATGGTCTATACATGCAATTTTTTGCCCCACGCCTCAAAAGATAGCCTTCAATTTTGCACTTTTGGGGCCATATCTTGCACATACAGACTTTGTTTTTCAAAAACCAAATATAGTTGGAAAGGTGGTTTAGTGCTTTATCTAAATCTTCTACTATTGTTTCCATATTTTACCCTAGGGCTTTTTTATTTAGTATTAAATTATGTTTATCACTTTTTGTCTGATTACTTGGTCATTTTGGCTCTTGGAAACTTTTTGTTGTGTTAGATGACTTCCCTCCGATTGTTCTACATGTATTTCCAATACTTTTCCTTATTTGGGCTTTTGAGTATTCTTTTCATGCACTTCTTTGTTTGTAGACACACTAAGATAAAGTGCCACTTTTGTGTATGGTTTGTGGGGATTTTACATATTTTGTTGTGTCTTATTTTGTGCATACACTGTATTATAAAGTGACATTGGGGGTTGTGTAATGCCTTTTATATTTCCATCACACTTCCATTTAGTGAGTATCCCTCTACAATGATAGTGAATCCTAGTGATTCTTGTCCCATGAGTGTGTACCATTGGATGCATATCCTTTCTCAGTTGTAGGTTGCACGTTCATCTGTTTATTCTCCTTCATGCACTTCATGATGACACGTGATTTCAATGCACCTCTCATCTCACTCCATTGTTAGCATTATGGGAGTTTTCTACTATTGGTGTTAATGCTTCCTTGGTTTCATTTTGGAGTGAGATACACATTCAATATTTGTTCCTATGTGCTATTTGAATGAGTAGCTATATTTTTCGTGAAATGGAAATTTTTTTTTTAGTCGGTTAATATTTCATTCTATTAATTCAAACAAAATACATAATTTGTTGAAAGTCCAGAATAAAGTTCAGACGCAATACCACAAAAAAGCATAGAAGTCCCCTGCTATATACAAGAAAAATGAAAGCATCTACATCCCAGCCCCCAAAAGTATATACTATAATTATAAATAGACGACCAAAGTAAACATAGTTCCCTATTCAATTAGCTATTACGATCTCCTTGCCTTTCTCAGGGTCACTCTGATCAGCCTCCTGCAGTCCTTCGTTGTCGTCCAGGTCGTCATCATCCTCTGGCAGGAATCCTATCCATAGGGAACATTTTGGTTTGCATCTCCGCAAACCTCTTGGGTGTCCTCGCTTCCTCTTCGATGAGGATGATGCACCACCATCCATAGACCTTGACCCAAAAGGTCCCCACTTCTCAAGTTTGGAATCCCCCTTAGACCCACATGCATCGTCGCCCTACAAAACTCCTTATTGCACGTCGCACTCCACAAAAAATAAGGGCAAAGGGGTGTACGAAATTCACTAACATGGAGCCAGACTCCATCTGGACAGACAAATCCTTGTTTGTCCCTTGACATACTTATGAATCTATCTAAATTTCCCCTACATTCTTCCTTTACACAATACAAGACCACCCATTGGACCCTCTCCTTCCGAAGTATTTCAAAACACCATGCAACAAATAGAGAGGCAATATCAGCATTTGTCCGATACTTGTATAGGGTGCAGAGATATTCTTCGCCCAATACCAGTTTACCGCTACCAATGAAATCGGGCTAGTCGAAACAAAACACATTCGAAAGCCTCTCGTCCGAGACTTGTCCCCAAAAGGCCACTATCACCCTCAACGCCTGGAATGAGAAATTGGGCTCCATCAACAAAGCATAGCGTATCCACTTTGTCTGTAGACTCAAAACATAGACTCCTTCTCCACAAGAGTCTTTGTTTAGCTTTTTGCATCTATCGTGTTTGTCAAGCTAAAGAAGGAAACAACTAAACGCTAAGATCGAAATGGCATTGATGCGGATAGTCGATGTGAGACTGGCAACTTGTGTGACGAGTTGCCTCAATATTAACTACCGCACGATTCAATTTTCCACCACCTTTGGCTAGCAATGGTTTAGGCGCCACCACTTCGCCCATCCAAGCTTGGCGTGATCTTTTGGGGTGGGAGAATATCGACCCTCCCCATCTCAAGCCATCTGACAAATAATTAATGGTCAAAACATCCTTTACCCACGAGCCATTTCCATGGGCATTGAGACACACTATAAACTTAGCTTGACAAGTTCGTTGGGAAGGTGACTGTTTGGAGGGAAGGTTCAAATCTAGCTTCTCCAATTTGCAATTCAAAAGCTTCGTTAGCACATCGATCTGCATCTTTATTGCCATCTCGCAAGATATGCAAAATCTTAAAGATTTGAAAAGAGGATAGTAGACCTCTGATCATTTGGATCTCTCTATCAAGCTTCCAATTTTGAGTTGTCCCTTTGATAATGGCATGCGTAATAATCTGAGAGTCCCCTTCTAGGTGAATTTTTGACACTCCAATCCCTTCCATCATATGGATTGCTAATAAGGCCGCTTATACTTTAGCTTCATTGTTGGTTCCCGAGTTCAAGCATTGCATGCCCTTAGCAATAACTCTACCATCACTATCCTTTGCTATACAATCCGTGCCCGGGGGGCCTAGATTGCCTCGTGTTGTCCCGTCGAAATTCACCTTAATCCATCCATGCTTAAGAGGTTCCCAAATTTTTAGTTTTTCTTTTGTTTGCAAACAACTAGGATTAACCCCGACACACCCATTAATGGGTGTGAGATGGAGCTTTTACCATATAGACACTTTCACATTCTAGTTTTGTTCCCTTATTGATCAGTGTTCTTTAGACTATTAGTACATGTATTTTCGACTAGCAATTTACTCTTGCATGGTTGAGGAGTGTTGTTGGGGTCATAGTATAGATTCATGTGCCATTTGTATCTTCAACTGGTAGATTTTTTACCTTTGTTTGTCATCTTATTGTTTGAGTGTGTCATTAGGGGCACTCATACAAGTTCTTGTCTTCTTGATCCCAATCATCATCTTGGTTTTAGAGGAGGTTCTTCATTCAAAACTATAGCAATTAACATTTGGAAATTGTCTACAACATCTTTGTGCTTCAAGGATGTTCTTCATGTTCATATTCTTTATTTGGGACATTTTTTTGGATGCTTCTTAGTCCTTCATTCTCTTTTTCTCTCTTTTGGAGAGAAGTTTTCTCCCACTGGGTTTTTCTCTTTTTCTTCGTTTGTGAGAGATTGCATTGCATTGGTTTATACATGGGTACCTCATTAGGCCTTTAGTTGCTAGGACCCATTCTTGCATTTCATGCATTTAGAGGATTTTTACTTTTCCCTAACTCTCACTTAAAGGGGGTGTTAGAGCATTTTAACGATAGTTATGCTTTTTTGCTTAAGTTCACTTAGTTGTGCTTTTAGTTTAGCTAGAGTTGAGCTTTTTTAGCTCCTCATGGTTTCACTTTAGTTCTCCTAAATTTATATTAGGGAATCTTTGTGCTCTCTATAAAATCAAATCATTATGCATTGTAATTTCATTCTGTAATCTTTTATTTTGAGGAATATGGCATATTCTTCTTGCTACTCTCATTTGTGGATGGTGTTCTAGTTTGTTGTTTGATCTTGTAGGCACGTGTTGCAAAATTCAACAACTTCAAATGTTTGTTCTACCCAATGGAAGTTCATATATATATTTTTCTAATTTTACTCCTACCAAAGTTTAGTTTTGAGCAAATTAAAAAATTATTGGCCCTACTAGATCATATCACTTTCCCTCAAGACTCTATTATCAAACAAAATCAGCTCAATAAAACTTTTGGCGTCATTCCCATATAATGCCATTAAGGATGGCATTAAAAGGGACATGTGATGAGTAGTGATTTAGTAGTGCTCCACCATATAGAGTCATTTTATCCATTCCTTTTAACAATGAACCATGTAATTTCTTAAATATAGATTTAGTAGTGCTCCACCATATAGATTTATTTTCTATCTCATTTAGTCCTCGTGACTAGGGATCCTTATAATAAAAGCATAGTTTATTTCTTCATTTATTTCTTGCCTGCACTTATTGCTTTGAAGGACAACCTTTGACTTGTTGAACATTCTTGTGCATAATGTTTTTTGGAGGTAAGTTCTTTTTCTATAAATTACTCCATGCCATAACCATATCTAAAATCAAGGTTCTATTGATTGCCTCTTGGAGAGAAGGTAGTTTGAAGGTTCTAACCAAACCCTTGATAGATTTAGAAATCCCTTCAATGAAAAGTATTGTTAACCTTTTTTTAAAACATCAACCACCATCACAAATAGTTTCTCAAGTTTTATCACATAGTTCTTCATAAAGCTAAACTTCTTGAGCTAATCTAGCTCCCCGAATAACACCTCAAGTTTCATTCAATAGAACCTTTAAATTGGTAATCTATGAAACTTGTTATACAAATTGATGAATTTGTGGCCTTGAGTGACTAATAAATAATATCACCATTCATGTGTAGTACCCTCAAGATGCAATATAAAAAAAATTATATCCTCTCCTTAATGATGGGTTTGAGACATAGATGTGGGTCCAACTTTTGTACGCATGGTCCATGTATTTGTTGGACCCTTTGAAGGTGGATATTGTCAAGTTTTCCAAACATTTTCCAAACATGCTACATATCTCTTAGAACAACAAGAAATTTGGGTTCAAGCCTAAGACTATTTGTACTTGACCTCTTCAAGTTTATAATGTTGCTAAGAGATATTTTAGCGCGGATCTCCTCTAGGAGGACTTGGCATTCTACATAACACATTGTAATATCATCTATAATTCGGATCTAAACTTACATTCAAGGGACTTTTACATGCACTTCTTCCCTAAGTAGGAAAATAGGCTTGAAAGGACCAGTTGATAAAACTAGGATAATTTTTTGAGTCTTAGGGATTGCCATTATGACCATTAGCTTATGAAGTGCTCCTCTCACAATTCTATTGCCTGGTAATATTTAGGTTATTGACTATTTTTGAAGTATTTGTACTAGCATGCCCAACAAAATATCAAATTTATTTTCTATCCTAGCCTCATGTCTTCATTGTTTTCAATTTACACCATACTGCTCCATCATGGAGAAATGCCTATAGAAAGGGTTTCACCCTTTGGAAACCCTAAATTGTGTTTTTAGCTTTCTCATTTCTCTTAAATAATACCTACTTGATATATAATTGGAATACATAAATTTTTATCATGTAATCAACCAATTTCACAAAGAAAATAAGATGGTACGAAAATAAACTTTGATACCATTGTAATGTCCTAAGCTAAATTTCAGAGAAAATGTTTTGACTATTTAATATTAAACTAAAATATTTTATAACCCAAACCTTATAAATCCTAAATTATATTTATGTTAACGTAGAAACCTTTTATAGATTATTTTTCTTCAAATCCATTATTTTCCCTAACTTTAGAAACCATAATTTATTCTATTTGAATCTTGCAACCCTAACAATAACAACAAAACCATGATATTGGAAATTGACTCAAAAAGTGAAGTTAAAAAATAGCTTCAAATATGTTTACTAGTTTCAGAAAAACCATTCTTAAACACCATTCTTTACATTAACTATAGATTTCAATTTTTTTCTAAACTTCCCTTACATTGACAAGTAGAGAGACAAGCCACATGTTGCAAAATTAGGCCAATGCAATGAAAAGTGCAAGGATTAACCCTCGACAATTGTAAACAATGAGTAACTCAATGCCAACCATAGCCATTAAAACTCAAATGCAACCTTTATGTGAGACCACTCATTTAGTTGATTGGTTTTCATCCTCTAACATGAGATCTATAAGGGTTTTATCATTCAATCTCCATAGACTTCTGGCATTTCATTCTCAAATCTAGATGCTTGAAAATATTTTCTCAATGTAATTTTTGGTTAGGGTTTGTTTGTTGGGATTTCATGACAACCTTTTAATTCTACCTCTACAATTGTAAGACACGCAAATTTAAAAATTTATAGAATGGTATCCTTTCTGAAGTTAGTACACAAAATGGGATTCTCATACATTGAAAATTTTCCCTCCTAATTACATAAAAATTTGTGTCCTTGTGTGCAAAAATATATTTTAGAGGTATGTTGGAGGACTCCCTATAGTATGTTCCTAAAATATTATTGCAAGGATACTCTCTGGGTTTGAAACCCTAACTACCACATTAATGGTGACCAAAGGTAACCTCATGGTGCTCCTTACAATAGGTCCATGTTAATCTATTCCTAAAGGATTATGTTGTCTTTATATTGGGTAAAATCCCTTGGAGAGTTGCATCATCACTATGTGCATTAATGGCACACTTGGTGTGCAGAGTGATAGATGAAGATGAACAATGAAAATAGACAAGAGTTTCATAGTTTGGATGTTAGGGATACCCCATGGGTCATGCCTTCAATTAGAGGTTTAGGTTTGAAGGGTAGGTATAATTGAGAGGATAAATTTGTCTTCCCAATAATGACATGTGAAGGGTTAGGGTTTGGTAGAGGTATGGTGACATGATAAACCCTAAAGTCTCAATGAGATAAGGAGTGAAAATGTGGAATGACTGAGAAGCATGAAAGTATGGATAAGTTTGATACCCTCGCAAAAATAGAAGTGAGGGCATGCGAAGAAGGGAAGCTTCACAACTCTGATGACATACATAAGTTGAGATAATTTTACATGCTCCCATACGTAGAAAATTTTAGGGCCTTAGGAAGATGCATCTGTGATGGAGATGAAGAACACATGCAAAATGGTATTGGAATTATAAAATGTGCATTTTGGTCCATCCTATGAATCATCAAAAGAGGGGATATAACAATTTCCACCACAAAAGCTTGATGTACAACCCTTCTTATACCATGACTAAAATTCAAGAATGTCATGTAAAAATAGTATTACAACTATATTCATCCTCCATAGTTGACCTTATGTGTGACTCCATGCCCCTAATATTAAATAATGGTTTCATATGGGAAAGACAAACTTTGTAGTCAAAAGGTTAGATCTAGCTATTAATGACATTTGTAAGGATGTTTAAGAAACTCAAGGGGGAAAAATCTAGAAGAATTGTGGAGGTTAGAGGTTAAACAAGGTATAAGCATGGATTATGTGGGTTTTGGATCAAGGATATATATGCGATGTGGATAGGTTGAAGGAGATTCAAAATTCAAGTCAACTTCCACATGAGAAGAAATGAGTAAACAACTAATAGAGAAACTTGTGAGAAATTAGTATAAGAGTGAATATGGGAACTAGACATTTGGAAGGAAGTCAATAAGTCTATATTTTTAGAGGAAGTCTACAAGGAGGAATAAAGGAAAAATATTCAAAAAAATATTGTTGTAATAGACATGGGATGTGGAGAAATGATGTAGAAATGGAGAGGACCAAATACAGGAGAAGATATTTCTCCCACTTTGAATTGTTGAAAGTGGATGAAGTGAAGGGAAGTGAAGGAATGCCTTGAGAGACCTTATGGGACTTTCATGTAAAACCAAACACTTGATTTAGATAATTTGTTGGGTAGGAAAATATGTGGAAAATATTTTATTTAATACCTAAAGTGCACAACATTGTAAAAATAATTAAAATGAGCAAGTACTCTGAAACAAGATTTTCTTAGGTTTTCACAACTTCTACTACATGCTAGGAAATTGGAGAATGACAAGAAACAAGATAGGTTATTTTAAGAAAAAAAGGGCTTTTGAAAGTTCCCTAGATTAGTTATGAATAATGGGATAGGTAAGATAAGATGAACATACAAGGATTAGACCTAAGAAAATATGGAAATAATCTAATGGGGGTGTCAACACCTAGATCCATGTTACACTAGGGGGCTATTTCCTTACATCGACCATTTTGTGTTCATGCTCTTGGATGCCATGTTGGGGATATATACTCATCTTAGTGCCCTATGTACCTACATGAGCATTTTTTTAGCTATTGGGATCCATAATAATGTTTCTCATTTACCCCATGTTAGGGGCAATCTTACTTATTGATGATATCTTTGGTTCATACATGCTCACCATGCTTTATTACTCTAAAGGTTACATTTTCTCAGTATATGATACATTTATTATAGTTATTATCTTACATGATTGCATGGCTATTCTTAGATTAAATTTATTTACATGCACTGTTCTCCCTCTCTTCAATTTTTTTCATCCTAAAAAATATAAGTATTGAAGGGGAGCATTATTCACTAGCATTCCTATGATTACTTTCATACAGTAATAGGTGCTATATACATATTGAGAAATTGTGGCCAAACGAAGTAGTACTACATGACACACTCTTACCCCATGCACCTTGTCATCCCATGACCTAGTAGTACTAATAGATTTCCACAATCAATGTAACTATCAATTTAATGTTTTTGGATTTGATTGTGTTTGAACAATTTTTTGAACATCAATGTTTCAGGTCACACTACGTGATCCATCATTAGGATGAGAGAGAGATCAAGCAATCCCATAACCTATAAGCATAGCTTATAATATCACTTTTATTGCAAGAAAAATATTTCTAACCCTGCTTACTTCTCTTTCCCTTCTCTTGTTTTTGACTATTAATAGTAAATTTAGCTCACAATTATTTTCATTTCTTCTTATGTGATACAACCTACTCATGACACTTTTCTCTCTAATTGGGAGATTCCTATGGATAGATATGTTAAAGGATGGAATTATATGAAGATATCTAGCAAGGTCCATTACTTTATATGGACCTCAATTCTCTTTCATAGATGAAAATTTACTTTAAATGCATGTTTGTGAGTGCTTATAGAATTTGAGTTCCATATCATTCTAGGTATCACATGTACCTCAAAGTAGGGGCAAAATGTACATGAGAGATTTGCATACCTATGCCAATCCTATTTTAGTTTTGGGCCTCATTTGATGGAATTCCTTAATACAATCATGTATAGATAAATGACACAATCTTGTACAAATATAAGCTCATTTCTGAATCCTTTGTTTATCCCCATTTACATGTACTTTCATACATTTCACATTATCCTATCAATATCCACATATATCCTAGGTCAATCCTACGAGCACAAGATCAATCTACACCCAAGGAAATGACCCATAAAATTCATATATTGAATTCAAATTCTAGTCTCCATCACTTTTTACTAGTTGTTATAGGTCAACCAATAACAAGTTTGCATGATTTATTGTTGCAGCCTTTTTTTTAAAGGAAATCAATTTTCATTCATTTATCATCGCTAAGTATTATTAGAAAATCTTTTTCATTTAGTGGAGGAGCATGCTAAGAAAATTTAGATTGGAGCACTTAAAAAGAATATATTTTTGCATCACATCATCCTAAGAACACTGTTAGAGTTATCTTTTATTAGCTAATAATTATTTATTTAATTATTAGTCTATTATACTCTATGTTTAAGCTAAACTTAGGAATCTTATAATTCTTTAGGGTTTTCTCCTTTAGGGTTTTGAGTATCCTTTCATAAGGATTCTCTCTTTGTATTTTCATAACAACTCTAATTATTGAATTGCATTCTTGTTGCACAATCAATATGACTCCTCTTTTCTTGATCTCTAAATTATGGCCTCCATAGCTTTTTGCTTCTCTCTCTTTATGACAGGTTTGCATGCAGGTGATCTTTGGAAGCTGTAGAGTTGATTTTTCCTCAACTCCTATATGGTATCAGAGCTCCAGATCTGCATGCCCCTGTTATCTTCATGAGAGTTTTTGGGCCTTGTTCTTCAAATCTAAGTATTTGGTGGTTTGTGTAGTTGTTTTTTTTTCATTTCTGGGGGTAGCTAATTTTCGGTACATTTTGGTGCCAAAGGGACCTCACAATTGGATTCAGGAGTCTGTTTCCATGAATTTTGATATATAATTCAATCTATTTCGGTGACAAGGGCATCTAGGCCATGATTTTTTCATTGGCACACTTTACGAGGCACACAAATCCGTACGGTTGTACCTGCAAATGCGTCAAAAAAATTTCGTCAAAAAAACCCTCTTTATGCCCTAAAAGAGGGTTTTTTTTTTCTTTTGGCCGTAATTTGGGCATACAGAGGCATTTTTGGACAAATCTTATATCGTCGAAAAGCTCTTTCTGAGCTCTATTCAGATCAGAAGGTTTGAACTTTTGATTTTTCTTTTTTAATAATGCTTTTTTCTGTCAAAGCCTAAGGTTCCCTTTTGCACTCTGAGAGACATCACTTGAGCATCTGAACTCTGTTTTTCGAAAACTTTATATTGTTGGAAAGCTTGTTCTGTGTAATTTCCAGTCATATAAGTGTTCTTTCCAGATTATGCTCCAAGTATATTTTATTCATTTTTTTTTCTTTTCAGCACTAGTGAATATCTTGGATGTTTCAGGTCCTGAGATCTCTTTCTTTGAGTAGGATGTCTCATCTTTGGCTTTCTGTTTCTAGTCTTCTGTTTCTTCTTATCATTGTATCATTTTATTTATGCAAACACACTGAGATAAAGTGCCACCATGCATTGTATACTTGAGATCTTGCACATCTTGTGTCTTGTTGTACATGCACTACTTATAAAGTGCCATGGGAGGTTGATGTTTGCCTTTTGTTTGTCATCTATCTTTGTCAAGTGAGTGTTCCTTCTACGACATTAGCCTCATGATGTGTGTCAAGTGAGTGTTCCTTCCATGACTATGTACTTTCTCTGCACTTTCGATGTTCCTGGTTCTTCGTTATGTAGTTCTTGTTGGTCGTTCTTTTTAGTGTGGGCTATCCCACATTAATGCTTCCCACTTTCGCCAACGAAGGAAATTGGCGAAAGTGGGAAATTATGTTGGGGGGGGGGGGGGTTGAATGAAGTAGGGTGGTTCGAGCGAACCCGACGTGGGTTTGCTCGAACCCAAGGTGGATTTTGGGTTGGTTCGAACCCCTTAAAAATTAATACTTTAAGAGGTTCGATCCAACCCCCCCCCCCCCCCCCCCCCCTTCGCTCGAACCCAATTTATAATTGGTTTTTTCAAACTTCTATAAATTCTGACTACGACATTTAAACTGTCATTTTCCAACTTGTCTTTTTCTGTCCAATGGGGGTTAGATTGAACCCGTCATCAGCATCATGTCACCGTGCTCTATCTGCAGCAACTAGTGCATCTCATATTTTAGCTTTCGACCTACATTATTTCAGGTGCACAAAATAACCCTTTTTTTGGTTTAATAATGTCTTTTTTTATTAAATTTATTCAAAATTAATAAATAATTTGTTTGTTAATTTATTTTTTAATTAAATAATTTTATATTTATTGTTTTTCAACATTTTAGAAAAATGTTTGATAATTTATTGTTTTTCAGCATTTTAGAAAAATGTTTGATAATTAATGTTTTGATTGAAATTTGTCAATTTGTTTTTAAAATTACATAACTGTATATGTATTTTTTTTTCAACATTTTAAAAAATTGTTATGAAAAACTTAGAAAACTAAGGTAGTAAATTAGAACTTAGAAAAACATTAGCAAAAAAAGAAAATTAGAAAAATGTTACAAATCTAACTATAATAAATTAAAACATTAGAAAAATAATAAATTTTAATTTAAAAAAACATTAGAAAATTTAGATAACAAATTTAAACAAATTAGACAAAATAAATCCTCTACAATGTGACCCCTTTTCACATCCTATTACACACACAACATGACCCCTTATGACCCCTTAAGACCACATATGCCCCTAATGACACTATACGTTCCCTTAGGACCATAAAGGATCGCATAGTGGACCCTAAGGGGTCACGCGTGGTCCTAAGGGGTCACACCTTAGGACCGCTTGTGACCCCTTATAAAAGCCTACTGTGTACGCCATACCCCTTAGTCCATTACATAGTGTCCTAAGAGGTCATATGTGGTCCTAAGGGGTCACGCACATGTGTGACCCCTTAGGACGACATATGACCCCTTATAACATCCTAGTGTACATACGACATTCCCCTTAGGATCACATAGTGTCCTAAGGGGTCATATGTAGTCCTAGGGGTCACACATGTGTTCTAACGCATGTGTGACCCCTTAGAACCATATGACCCCTTATAAAATCCCAGTGTGAACGATATACCCCTTAGTCCATCACATAGTGTCCTAAGGGGTCACACATGTGTTAACGCATGCGTGACCCCTTAGGACCACATATGACCTTATAATATCCTAGTGAACATAGGAAATTCCCCTTAGTCCATCACATAGTGTCCTAAGGGGTCATATGTGGTCCTAAGGGGTCACGCATGTGTTAACATATGCGTGACCCCTTAGGACCACATATGACCCCTTATAACATCCTAGTGTACATATGACATTCCCCTTAGGATCACATAGTGCCCTAAGGGGTAATATGTGGTCCTAAGGGGTTGCACATGTGTGACCCCTTAGAACCACATATGACCCCTTATAAAATCCTAATGTGAGCGTCATACCCCTTAGTCCATCACATAGTGTCCTAAGGGTTCATATGTGGTCCTAAGGGGTCACACATACGTGACCCCTTAGGACCACATATGACCCCTTATAACATCCAATTGTACATACACCATTCCCCTTAGGATCACATATATGTGGTCCTAAGGGGTCACACATGTGTTCTAACACATGCACGTGACCCCTTAGAACCACATATGACCCCTTAGTCCATCTCATAGTGTCCTAAGGAACACATGTGTGACCCCTTAGGACCACATATGACCCCTTATAACATCCTATTGTACATACACCATTCCCCTTAGGATCACATATATGTGGTCCTAAGGGGTCACACATGTGTTCTAACACATGCACGTGACCCCTTAGAACCACATATGACCCCTTAGTCCATCTCATAGTGTCCTAAGGAACACATGTGTGACCCCTTAGGACCACATATGACCCCTTATAACATCCTATTGTACATACGACATTCCCCTTAGGATCACATATATGTGGTCCTAAGGGGTCATGCATGTGTTCTAATACATGCACGTGACCCCTTAGAATCGCATATGACCCCTTAGTCCATCACATAGTGTCCTAAGGGGTCATATGTGGTCCTAAGGGGTCATGCATGTGTTAACACATGTGTGACCCCTTAGGACCACATATGACCCCTTATAACATCCTAGTGTACATATGGCATTCCCCTTAGGATCACATAGTGTCCTAAGGGGTCATATGTGGTCCTAAGGGGTCACGTGCATGCATTAACACACATGTGCGTGACCCCTTTGGACCCCTTATAACATCCTAGTGTACATGACATTCCCCTTAGGATCACATAGTGTCCTAAGGGGTAACACATGCATGACACCTTAGGACCACATATGACGAGCCTTAGTCCATCACATAGTGTCCTTAGGGGTCATATGTGGTCCTAAGGGGTCACACATGCATTAACAGATGTGTGACCCCTTTGGACCACATATGACCCCTTATAACATCCTAATGTACATATGGCATTCCCCTTAGGATCACATATTACAAATTTAATAATTTTATAATCATATGCCCATTACAAAAATACAACATGACCTCTATTTTTTTGAGATATGGAGTTCAATAACAAACAATGTCAAAAAATTTAGAGAAGTTAAATTCCATTTTGTAGACCAATGCACATGTTTTAGTTTCAAACAAAAAAATTAGTTTTGATATACACACAAATATTTATACGTTACAATAAAATATAGAACTAATTTTTTTTGTTATTGACTTATAAAAATTATATATATCATGTTCTTGAATTTTTTATGTATTCAAGATCTTTAAATATATATATCTCTCCATCTCTTTGAAATATATGTTATCTCTCTCTCTCTCTCTGAAATATTTGAATTTTTGATGTAAATTCAAAGATTTAATATATATATATATATATATATCTTATCTCTCTCTCTCTATCATGAAAATGATCTCTCTCTCTCTCTCTCTCTCTCTCTCTCTCTACAATTATTTTTACGTTACAATAAAATATAGGTCTAATTTTTTTTGTTATTGGTCCTTATAATTTTTATATATATATCATGTTCTTGAATTTTTTATGTATTCAAAGATTTAAATTTTATCTCTCTCTGAAATATATGTTCTCTCTCTGAAATATATGTTATCTCTCTCTCTCTCTCTGAAATATTTGAATTTTTTATTATATATATCTCTCTCTCTGTGAAATATATGTTATCTCTCTCTCTCTCTCTCATGAAAATGATCTCTCTCTCTCTCTCTTTGCAATTTAACTGATTTTAATTTTTAATGTTTTAAATTGAATGCACTTCATGTGTGTGTGTGCTTACGTATTTATTTTAACTTTATGACATACCTAGATAGATGGTGTCCCAGGATATACCTTCACAGGCTCCTGATCAGGAGCCACACATTGATGATATAGATCCTCCACACCAGGATCCCCCGTTGCCCGACATTGCTACCATTTTCCAGTACAGTGATCATGAGCTGCATAGGTTGAGGGTCATATTAGATGACCCCCGTACTGATGGCGTGTACAAGAGTACATGCACATCCATTTTTGATAGTTTGCAGGACATTGAGGGACCACTTAGTTCCTCACACCTCATTCTCACCTGAGGTTATAGAGGATATTTATAGACAGTTGAGGAGTGAGGTGAGGGATCCTAATTCTTTTGCTGATGTGGTGAGGGTGGTCTCGAAGGAGACCATCAAGGAGAGATGCTTTCCATAGTATCAGGAGAGTAAAGTGAGAGGCTATCAAGTCACGAGATGCATCAACCCACGGGTTGCATCATTGATTTACCCATGCTTCTTAGCTGCCCATGGTTGTTATCCTAATAACAACCAAATACCATTATACTTTGCACAACATGTATTTGCTGAGGTTCATTGTCAGATGAAACCAAACTACCTTGATATTCCAACATATTATGCATAGGCGAGGGGCAGGATTGCTGATAGAGCTTCGCCTAGACACAGGGACCTTGTTGACCAAAGATTTCCTGCAGTAGTCCCAACCTTGGCCCCCATAGCGGATCACATTGTGATTGCTTCTTAGAGAGAAGCAATTGATAGGATTGGATAGATTGCATCAGCAACAACCACCATGTCATCTGACAGGCTGGGCAGATATATGATGAGTTGACCACATTCGAGATCATCAACAGATCATGCATCTTCTAGTCATGGGGTGGCTTCAGATTCAGATGATCAGTATATTGTTAATGGCATCCCTTCCCCAAATGAGGTAGCAACTATAGTCGGAGGTAGTAGACATGTACAGATGTCATAATATTTAGCCGAGGACCTACTACATTCTTACCATTTTATTTCATCTTGACTTGGGATACCATTGGCTGATGTTAGAGAGGAGATTCTCAAAGACGGGTAGGCTACCGCTGCATCGACGCATACCCCGAGGTAGTCACAATATTCTCATCACTCTATGCATGCTCTGAGCACTGACCCACTACAAATCATTTTGTTGCTGTAGAGGAGGAGATACGAGCTGATCAGGTCCATATCACAGATGAGGGCTTGGATTCATTTGAGGAAGAGATACGAGCTGATCAGGTCCATATCATAGATGAGGGCTTGGATTCAAGAGGTCGCTTCTTCAAGTTCTGATTCTTTTACTAACCCTTTTGATATCATTGAATTTTGCAAGACATCTTGTGTTCAGATTACTCTGGCTGAGTATTTGAAATTAAACCCGAAGGAGCTAGATAGATTGGTTGAATTTGTCAAAGGAAATGATGCCCATGCCTTAGCAAGTGAAACCCAAATGCCCATGAGTGATGATTCTCAAGCACACAAAAATGTCAGTCCTGCTTTAGTAATCCCTGAAGTCTCATCAGAGACTATTCCTCTACAAGTCGATTTGGTTGAACCCAATTTTGAAAATAAACCAGAACCTTTCTATGTGTCCTTATATATTAATGGGCATAAGTTGAGTAATTGTATAATAGATTCAGGAGCATCTGACAATGTCATGCCCTCAGCCATAGCAAAAGCTTTAGGTTTAACCCTAACAAAGACCTTTGGCAAATGTTACTCCATGGACTCTAAGCAGGTTCCTTTATTAGGGCAAATTAAGGATGCGCATGTCGCTTTAGTAGCACACCCTGCCAAGAGAATCAAGTTGACAATCCTAGTGGTTGACATCCCTGCTAGCTATGGCATGTTGTTGAACCGCACTTTTTGTAAAGACATGGGAGGGGAAATTAGGATGGATTGGTCTCATGCAATGATCACAGTTGGAAAATAAAGAGTTATTTTGCACCCTGAAACAAAAGCTAAATACACAGTCTTTCCCTCAGATGATCCGAAAGCTCAAATTTTGTATCAAGATTGTGGCTTTGGTAATTACATGATATCGACCGATCCTCAAGATGAGAATATGGTAATGGATTCAGGTATGTCTGACGAACTTTGGTTTATGGAATTTGATTAGAGTTGTTCATCTTCTGGATCAGGGGTCAGGGTCGTATTGATACCTCCCCAGGGCAAGGTCATTCCTTATTCTTTTAAATTGGGATTCCAAAACATGAATAATACGGCCGAATATGAGGCTTTGTTATTAGGTCTGGTTGAAGCGAGGAGATTGCAAATCAAAATGTTGAGGGTAAGAGGTGATGCTGAACTTATTGTTAAACAAGTGAGGGGTTTATTTGCTGTCAAAAATGAGAGATTGAGACATTATAGGAATCGTGTTTTGGACGAGATCGAAGCCTTCGATGCTTTTTCAATTGATGCCATTCCTAGGGAGTTTAACTCGAAGGTTGATTCTTTGGCGGTATCTGCAACCTTACTGGTACCACACCTAGATTTCACAACTGACACTTATAGGGTTGAACTAGTTTATAGACCCAGTGTGCCTGATAATTCTGAATCCTAGCAGGTGTTTGAAAATGATAAACAGATTCAGAACTTTCTACAATGTGCTGACATTTTTACATCCTTGTTTTATGAGGGATCAGAGGTGAGTTGTAAAGAGTTTTCTCCCAATACACTAGAGGAACTACATGATGGAATGTTGCAGTTAAAAGGAAATAAAATCCCAAAGGGTTTAGTTTCTCTTGAATGCCTCTTTGACAGGAAAGATGGATATGTTAAGCAAAGGGATAAAGAACCCCCTGTATTCAAAACTCTGGTGAGTATGAGCAAATTAACATTGGTACCAATGAGGATCCTAAATTTGTTAATTTGGGAAAATGTTGTTATGAAGAGGAGAAAAGGAAGTTTGTCAGTTTGTTGGTTGAGTTTAAAGATATTTTTGCATGGAGCTACGATGATTTGAAGAATTTCAGGGATGGTAAGTTCCAACATCAAATTCCTTTGAAACCAGGTGTCAATCCTTTTCGACAGAAGTTAAGGAATTTTAATCCAAAGGTAGCAGAAGCAATTTTTCATGAGGTTGACAAGATGTTGAAGGCCCAAATTATTTATCCTCTACATCAGTCCACCTGGATTGCAAACATAGTTCTTGTTCAGAAGAAAAACGGTGAGATACGAATCTGTGTTGATTTCAGAAACTTAAACCAAGCAAGTTTGAAAGACAATTACCCCCTGCCTATAATGGATCATATTTTACAAGCTTTTTCAGGGTCGGAGATGATGTCCATGTTGGACGGCTTCTCTGGGTATAATCAAATTAGTGTCGCGGAGTAGGATCAACATAAGACAGCCTTTATAACTCCCTGGGGTACCTTTGCATATAACAGAATGCCTTTCGGGTTGATTAATGCAGGGGCAACGTTTCAAAGGGCGATGGATCTTTCCTTCGGGCATTTGAGGGATAATATTATTGTGGTGTATTTAGATGATTTGATTGTTTTCTCCAAGAAAAGGAAGCATCATGTGCGGGATTTGAGAAAAGTTTTGGTGAGATGTAGGGAGCATGGGGTATCATTAAATCCTAAAAAGTTTGTTTTTGGTGTCACGGAAGGAAAATTTCTGGGACATATCGTTTCACAAGAGGGGGTAAAGGTTGATCCATAGAGGGTAAAAGCGATACAGCAGCTCAGTCTCCCCTCAAACAGAAATGGAGTAAGGTCCTTCTTTGGACAGGTGAACTTCCTAAGGCATTTTATTCCTGATTTTGCTGAAACTACTAAATACATTGTAAATATGATGAGTGAAAAAGTAGCCTTTAGGTGGAATGAAGCAGGTAGGAAGGCTTTTGAAGAGATTAAAAGGGCCATCACGCATGCACCTACCCTAGTTAATCCAGACTTTAATAAAGACTTTATTATTTATTGTTACGCATCAGAGCATACCATGTCTGGGATTTTGGTACAGAAGGGTGAGGATAATGAAGAGATGCCAATTTCCTTCATGAGTATTCCCTTGAAGAATCATGAGTTAAAATACTCACAGATAGAGAAGCAGGCCTATGTAGTGGTAAAAGTTGTGAAGCAATTCAGGTATTACATACTTCATTCACATGCAACTGTTTTTGTTCCCATTTCTGTAGTAAAAGCTATTTTAACTCAACAGGATGTTGGCATCAACAATAGAGCATCTTGGGTCTCCAAGATTCAAGAATTCAATTTGGACATCAAGCCCGCTAAACTGGTTAGAGGACAAGGCCTTTGTAAATTGACAGTAGAGAATGAGTTTAAAGAAGAGGACAGTCTACCTTTAACCTTGTTCGTCGGCCATCAGGATTCTTGGTTCACCAATGTTGCGTATTATCTTACATATGGAGACTGTCCAGATCATCTTTCTCCTAGGGAAAAAAGAAATCTAAGGTTGAAAGCTGCGAAGTACGTCATCTCTAATAACATATTGTACAAGAAAGGCTTAGATGGCACTTTCCTCCAATGTGTGGATAAACTGCACCAAGAAGCTATATTGAAAACTTTTCATAATGAAGCATGCAGAGGTCATTTCTCTTCTACAGTTACTGCATACAAAATCCTAATGAACTGTTACTATTGGTCGGGGATGTTCAGGGATGCATACGCTTGGGTGGTGAGGTGTGAGAAGTGCAAGTTGTTTACAGGTAAACCCCATTTGGCCGCCTTGCCCTTGAGACCCGTGGTAATCAAAGAACCTTTTAAATAGTGGGGGTTATATTTCATTGGTCCTTTGAACCCCGTTTCCAGTGCGGGACATACTCACATATTAACAGCAACGGATTATTTCACTAAGTGGGTGGAAGCTATACCTGTTAAAAAAACCACTTCAGAGATTGTGTGTACGTTCCTTAAGAATAATATTCTTGTCAGGTTTGGAGTCCCTCAGAAAATAGTCACAGATAATGCTTCAAATTTCTCTTCATCTAAGTTAAGATTATTTTTCTATGATCATGGAATTTCCTTGGCACCCGCCTTTGATTATTATCCGCAGGTTAATGGTCAAGCAGAATCAAGTAACAAGAATTTGATCAACATCATGAGAAAGTTGGTTAGTGATAATTTTAGGGATTGGCATAAGAAGTTACATGAAGCACTATGGGTAGATCGAACCTCACCAAAACGGGCCATAGGGATGTCACCATTTGAGCTGGTATATGGCATTGGCGCACAACTCTCTCTTCCTTTAGAGTTAGTAGCTTCTAGACTACAAACAGTGATAGAAGATGCATTTTTTTAGAGCTCTCTTGAAAAAAGAATTATGTACCTAACCAAGATTGAAGATGCAAGTGAAAAGTTGGTTGACAGGATTACAAAACATCAGATGAGGGTTAAAAAGATTTTTGATCAGAAAGCAAGGCCCAGAAAGTTCATGAAAGGTGATCAGATGTTATTATGGGATAAAAGGAGAGAGCAACAAGGTGCTCATGGAAAATTTGAGTCGTTGTGGAAGGGACCTTATGTGATTCACGAGGTAAAGGGCCCCAATTCTTTTAAACTTGCTTACCAGGATGGCTTTGAACTATCCCTGTCCTATAATGGGCAGGACTTAAAACTATATCAATTGTAAACAGGCATCCCCAATCAGTTTGTAAATACATTTTTGTTGTGTTAGTTTAGGTGTGTCGGTTTTTGTTGTGAGTCGAACCTTGGTTTAAATCATTTTGTGAAACCAGAGATTTTGAGGTTCATTTCTTGGTACTTTAAAGTTCCAGTCCCCATGCAGAGCCACTGTTGGGCCCATATAAAAATTTCCATTCCATATGTGTCCTTGTTTGAAGTAATGTCTGTCTAATCCGTTGGTCAAGTCATTTGCTTAGCCTTCCTCATGTAACCCGACCATTGTTATATCGTTTAAGTTTCACTGCATTGAACTTGAACCTTGAACTTGAACCTTTTTGGTTCAAGGTTCAAAGTTCAACGGCTGTTGTTTTGAATGTTTTTCCTTCCGCACAGTTTTAAGTCTTCACTAGTCCTTGTCGGCGTTTTACATTCTTTGAACCTTGAAATTTAACCTTTTTGGTTCAATGTTCAGAGTTCAAGATTTGTCGTGTTAATTTTGTGTCGCGATTGTTTCGCAAGGTTCAGAGTTCGATGTATGGGCTGCTTGGAAGACATGTGACTTGGCGCAAGGTGATGACGTGGATTTTAAGATATGATTAACGGTCACGAAGGAGAGGAATATTCTTTATTCAATGATTTGAAATCTATCATTTATAGCAAGTATGTGTGAGGATTCATAGTGTTAGAAGTGAAGTGCCTTAGCATTTAAGGCATGCTCTAGTACAATCATTTCAGAGTAAGGTCACATGAACAAAGAGTAATGGAGACAGTTTATGGTAATAATGGGTAAGATTTTTGCGGCTTTAAAAACTGAGTAGTTGTCACGTCGAGATTATAACTTTCTTTGGAAAGTTTTGAGAAGGAGTTTTTGGAGCGGGAGAAATAGACTGCGATAGGGGTTTGCAGATGACAGAGGAAGGTATGTCCAACAACTTTCTAAATTGTTGCAGTTTGTTTTAAAAGATCTGGGTATTTTGCTAGCTGTTTGTTTCCATTTTCCCTTTCCTTCTTTGCTTGGGTTAATTGGAGAAAATCACGAGCTAAACATGAGGCCTACTTTACCCATATTAATGAGCTCGTCTTCCCTTGTAAGCTCTTTATTGGAACTAGGTGATACAACATTAGTCCAACTCGATTTAGATGATTTTCTAGAAAGAGTACGGAACCCAGTCGTAGATCCTATGATGAGAGATATTGCACAGAGCGGATTATTAGAAGCGGCCGCATTTCCCACAGCTGCTCCTTGCCCTGAATTAGTTTTAGAATGTATGAATCACTATGACAAGGGTAATAGATGCATAAGGAAAAACAATGGTGAGGTTTTGTTATCCATCGATAGACAGACAGTAATGGCAGCCATGGGTATCCCACACCGGGAACCCTATGAAGATTGGATGATTGGAAAATCTTATGGAATTTTCTCTGAGAAAAAGCAGTATTACAGAACTATTATTGCACAGAATTAGCTTCTAAGATTCCAAAAAGGAGGCTCAAGGCTATCAAGACCTCTAACCCATGAGCATTTAATTCCCGCAATCTGAGACTTGGTAATATTGTTGAGCAGAGTAAAGGGGAATTCCCACTCCTTCTATTGGGAGGACTGGATGTATTTCTTCATCCAGGTCACTCTAGATAAAAATCGGTTCATTGACTAGGGAACTGTTATCGTGGAAAGGTTACACGAAGGCTTGAGTAATTACCCTGGGATGTCAAACTTTCATATGTCTTTGTACCTGTTACATATTGTTGCTTGTGTGAGAGAATGGTCTGGATTGTCCCATGCAAAATGGGTTCAAGGCATAAATTTTTTTGAGTATCATCCCAATTTGACTTTAAAAGGGTATATTGATGATTATCTCCGCTGGAATGATATTTTTGCTGGGAGGTTGACCTTTGAATTACAAGGTAACTTGCATAGGAGGATGTTTGTAGAAGCCATTGAATTTGTTAACATCTATGGCAGTTTCTTTACACAGTTTAGTCACTTCACTTACCTAAGGGTTGGAGGATTTAAAGGTGAACCCTTTAGGCTACCCAGGTATGTTTCAGACTCCTGTATTTTGATCGAAGTTTCCAGGAAGCTTTCCAATGTCGCAAAGGATTATGGTGAGGACTCCGACACAAGTGAGATTTTCCCCATTGACTTAGGCCATTACAGCTGTAGGTCTGTCTCTGATGCGTTGAATCTTGAGCTAGAATTTAAGAGATTTCATTTGAAGACCTTTGTGAAAAGGGATAATTTTGATAGTAAAGGTTTCAGTGCTCAATGTGTGAAGAATATGGTGCTTGATCAGCATGTGTCTCAGTTGGAGGATTATTGGGAGGGTTGCCCGGATGATTTTGAAGTAAGGAAAAGGAGTTGGTCCAGGTTAACCTTGAAACAAATTCATGACATGGAATTGCCAATGGACACTTCAGGTGTCACCACTGATGATGAAGATGTACTTGATTCTGAGTTTTTGAAGTGGGTACATAATGAACCTCTTCCAGAGGTGGATTGGAGTACAAAGATGGAGGATAGTATTCAAACACGCACCTTCAACATAATTCGCAGGACAAAAAATTGGCTTAGGAGTTGTCGATTTCATCCGACAAGAGCAACCAGTTCAAGAAGCAAAAGTGGGAAGAGGAATACCGCAAGCAAAACTTCTATTTTAACTAACATTCCCGTTTCTGTTGCAGGAAAAAGGTAGGCAAAGATTAAAGAAGAGAAACTTGACACCGAGGTTGAACTTTCTATTGGTGGTCGGGTTACCAGGTCAAGGTCCAAGAAGAGTTTTTAGCTGTCGGCTCCCCATCTCATTCTTGATTTGGATGCAGAGGAAGCACTATGCGATATGGCATCCCTGTTTCTGATACAGACAAGGTTTCAACTGGCGTAGATACTACTTTCCAATATTCAGGGATGCTTGATATCCAGTCTCATGCAGACATGCCACACTGCCACCCTTAATGGGATCTCCACCCATGCCATCTAAGGAACTGACTCTGGCACCCAAGTGGTTAAATGATTCAATTCCCAGGAAAAGGAACGTGGTCCCTATTTCGGTATCAATGGAGGATGCTGTGACTAAATTTCTGGGAAAGTCCACAAAGCCCAAAAGGCTAAAAGTGGAGGCTATGATTGGTTTCGACGAAAGCATGAAGCATTGGACTGCAGACATTGCCAAACCCACGTCCAAAAAAGATGTTGTTACTACTTTAGAATCAGACTATGCTATTGAATGAGTTGATTTGGGGGTCAGAACCAGAGCCGTAGATGTGAAACATCTAGAGACTTCAACCAAACGAATTATCTCTCGTACTTGGAAAGACAAATGAGACAAGGCTGAGTTAAAGCAAAATTTAATGCAAATGGATCAGTATATTCATGCTCTATAGAACAACCCATTACCGTTGTCTCAAAGTTCAGGGCCATTTATCCCAAAATCACCTGGTAATCAGAAATTCTTTGATGAGGTCCAACAAAACAAGATGATTGCTGAGGTTTTGTCAGAATGGCTCACCTCTATCATGCATCAAGGGACCAATTACATAATGGATTTAGTCCAAATTTTCAAAGATGCTAATGAAGTCACCAAAGAATTGGATTCTGACTTAATCTTGTGGCAGAAAGAGAAGACTAAATGGGTAGTGATTTCAAAACAGATGCGTGATATTCAACGTTATGGCCTGATGAATTTTCTTTTTGAAAGGCAAGTGCCAGGGTTAAATGAAGACATAATATTTATTTGCAAAGAGAGCATTGAGTGGCGCAACCAGATTATTGAATAGGGCCATAGTGAATCAGCCAGTCTACTTGGCGAATTAACAACCTTAAGGACGACCATGCAGAAGGATCTGTGCTGCGTGGATGTCCAATTGCTTAAAGAAGATAGTGAAACTCTGGAAGATACTACAAAGATGATTAACTAGTTTAGTAGCCACATTAAACAAATCAAGGTGGAGAAATCCTTGGCTATGGGAGATTTTACGAGGATTTCCAAAGTAGAATCAATGCTCATAGTTTGTCTCGATCACCTAGACTCACACAGGGACAAAGTGCAGATGGTGAAGAGAAAGAAGGAGCTCTGGAAGCAGAGAGTAATTCACATCAGTTTGCCACATGTAACTGTAATTCAAGAATTTTAGAAGGTGCATCGAGAGTGGAGTGCGGCAAAGGCGGTGATGGTGTCTGTCCAAAACACCAACCCGAGTGATCACACCGAGACCGAGTAGACGACATGACTAGCACTACTGGCAATTGTTTGCCAGCGAGTCTAGTCACTTTTCAATTTCGGTTATGCAGTAAGGGTAGTTTTCTATTAACTCTTATGCGTTAATTTTACTTTGGTTAAAAACTATTCATCCGACGACCTATTTATATGTTTTGCAATGACTTTATAATGGTTCATTGAGTTTTTGAAAAGACTATCTTTAAAATTGGCTAAAAACTTTGTGTATATAGAAGGTGGATGATCATCAATGAATGAAAATCTCGTTAACAGTTATCTTTGATTTCAAATCTGTGTGTTTGATATTTGGAATTTGATTTTTGTGAAAATTTGTTTCAAAGAAGGAGATGTTATACTTTCTATGTGTGCAAAAAATTATTAGCAAATTTCATCTTTAAAGGCTTTTCATTTTGTTATAGTGTACGTGTGAAGTCTGTCGGCTTTATCTAAAGAGTTATATATGAATCAGTGCTTGCATTCATTTTGTATTGACTAGTGAATGCAATTACCTTTTAGTTCTTTCTGGTGAAAAGCATTCTATTGATTGTGTGTAATTTGGAGCTAATTGAATATTTATTAAAGGGAGTTGTACCTTAATTCAGAGGTTAATCAATATAATGATTTTCCAACTGATTGGTAGGAAATTTGTCTTTCTTTCCTCGAGCCATAATGTACAAAGATTAAATAAATAAAGGGAGACAAATCTATTTACCAATAGGTAGATATGCATTAATTTAAAAGAATATGTTCAAACAAAAGAGTATATCCACTCCACTGTACAAGCCATGAACAATATAAAAATCACACTTGTTAATTAATATCAAATGAACAAACTAAACTTAATACCATGTACTAAATAGTTCACATGGTATGTACTTATAGGTATGTATACAAGTTAAATAGTTCACAACACATCACTTAATGGTTCAGACCGCTCTTCAATTATTACACATGTATGTCCTAATTTAATATATCAATTTTACACATGTACACATGTACATTCTAATTTAAATATGCATTTTTAATTAAATTATTTTAACAACTTACAAATTACATGCATTTAGAATTAGATATGTACTATATACATGGATTTAGACTTAGATATCTACTATATACATCCTAATCAACTGCATACATCACCCACCTTTTAACACATTTTCAACTTATCCACATGTCCCAATTTACTTTACATACGTGCACGCAAATATTATTTAACATACATACAAATTAACTTCATACATCCTAGAATTTGATATAATTGAAAAGTTCATGTATTTAAACTTAAAAAATATATGGTCCACACAAGCCATATATATATAGAGAGAGAGATCTGAAAATATTTATCCAAGTTTCAAAACAAGTTAAGTTCTAATTTATCAAGTATTAATTCAATTCATGGGTTGAACCACTGTACTTTGGATTACTAGAAATATATAGTTCATACCACATCAAGTGGTTCATAACGCTCTTCAATAAAACTTAATATTTTGTCATGATCTTCACTATCTAGTCTCCACTTTTGAGACCGCTCGCGACGTGGAACTGTTTGAAGAATTAGGCCAACAACAATGACCAAGTGGCTATACTAATATACCTTGTTGTCAATTTGGTATTTAGTGAAATGAATCCCATGTTGAACAATTTTAACTTGTTTGAAATATGTCCCTTGCACTACAACTAAGCCTGCATGTACATGTATATAAGAAACGTGAGAAATTACAAATTTGCACGTAAGCGATTTGTACATACATATTCAAATTAGTTCAAACCTGTGGGAAATGACATTCCATCACTCATTTCAGATTTCGTTAACTTCTTTCTCTCTTATGTGCAACACAATAAATAATAACTAACACCTTCTATATTTCCATCTTCTGCTATGACTGCAAAAATATCTCCTGCAATTTGAAACAAGTTAAATAAATTCTAAACATGTCATTTTTAAGGAAATATTTACATGTACGCAACATTTTTTAAGGATATATGTGTGTGTGTGTGTGTGTGTGTGTGTGTGTGTGTGTGTGTGTGTGTGTGTGTGTGTGTGTGTGTGTGTGTGTGTACATCATATGCACCTTTTTTAATCAATTCTGAAATATGATCATAATCACTAGAAATCAAAGGAATGTCTTCAAAGATTTTGTCCTCATTTGAATCCTCGTATGTGTTAGAAACATCTAGTGGCACCAATTTCCATTCACTAACATATCCAAGCTCTTGGTTCTTGCAATCAACATAGTTTTCCAAAATGCTATCAGAACAAAAACATGAATAATCCCTAGTGTATAATGTCCATGGGCGATTATCTGCACTCATGACACAATGCAAAGATCTTGTCCTCTCCACGCTCTTGCATCCATGCATTGATCTTCTATCCACATCTGCAAAATGTACATGTGTACACGAACATACATGTAGATCAAGTTGTTAAATTAAAACATTTCAACTAGGAACATTTTTAAAAAATTTAATTTTTTTAAAATAAAACACTAAAAGAGAACACGTACCGGTTATCTCCCAAAACACTCTATATGGAATGGGTCTGTATGTTCTCGATGATGATTCACCAGGATAATTAGGTTGCTCAAAGTGTTTCTTACACCATTCAACAACATCATGTGCATCATCTATACGATCTCCTATGTAATTTATTTGATGCTTTCTTAGAGCACGTTTGTTACAAGATTTTGCACCATCATGTTCACCCTTTCCATGACCACTCTAAAAAAAAATCCAAACATGTGGTATTTTATCATTTCGATGATATCTACATAGTGCATAAAATGGCCTCGAAGATTTGAATTGTGTCGCACATGCATCAGACCACACAAAATGTTTAACTATTGTTATGCCTCTCTCTTTCAAATATTCAAAAAACTTCTTAAAGCAATGTTGTACAAAAAGTGTGTCATGCTCCTTATCATCACTGATATAAAAGTGGTACTCTTGCTTAATGACACAATTTTCAAATGTTATCAACACCATCCAAATCCATCTGTGCATGTCGATAACACACATGGACCAAAATAATGATTTGCTTTGAAAAGTAATACTCTGATTGAATCTCTTTTTGATGTGCAAAAGAGTAATTTTTTGCAAAGTCCACTATGGATAGAATAGTTCCAAGTGGGAAAGTGTCTCTTAATCTTTTAAATTGTTCTACTTGCCACTTGGCAAAAAAACTATGGCATATGTATGGTTTTATCAACTTACGAAAATTTTTCATAAATGTTCCAATAGGTATTTCCTCTTCTACATAATCTAACCTTGTAGATTCCTTTCCAGATTTTGTTTCAAATTTTTTGTACTTGTAACTCTTGCAATTTACCATCTTCCTCATGTTAGTATCTTCATCTCTCAAAGGCAATTTAGCCAAGTCCCCGTATGTTCCACAAATTCCTCTTATGCAATTTATTTGACCGGTTGCATTATCATCTGATTTATCACATAAGATGGATTCTATGAATTGACTTGTTCGTTTAGGAGGAGAATTTTCATAACCATCACTATCTTCTCTAATATTTGAAAACACCTGATAGTACAAATCAAATTCGATGTGATAACGACAACAACAAGTTTCAAAAACTTTGTTTACCTTCACATAATATGGCCTTAACCATTCAAACATGGTTTGTCCAATCTTTATATGAGTGTTTGTTTTTGTAAACAACACATACAATTCATGTTTTGTTGTGTCTATCCAATGTTTTACATGGAGATCATAATGATCAAGAGAAATCCTTTGCTTAATAACATCTCTACTGTTTGATGAAGGACGAGTATTATCATTCCAAAAACTTGTCACAAAGTTCTTAACAACATCTTCAATTCTATCAGAATGAGGAGCTCTACACATAATTTCCCAATTCCCTTCTGAGGTAGTATCATCCAAACTCCTTCTCCTTTTAACATATTTTGATATTGTCCTTCTAATAAAACCAAACTCAGATGACAGTGAAGAGATTTGTCTTTTTTGAGGCAATTTTTCATTTACTAAAGATGTCAACATCACTCTTCTTGAAATGGTCTTATCTACTGTTCGAGATTTTTTACCAATGTTCACCAAACCTTTCTTAACATTATCAACAATAGATTTTTGTAGCTGAGAAGTTTTCCTCTTTTGACTTCTTGTATCTATACCCAACAATTTCAGTGGATCTATTAAGTCTTTACGAGTAAGTACAATTGATAACAATTGAGCTTTTTCTAGTGTAGTATCAAGATTGTTGAAATGAGACATTATTTCTTTTTCACTTTTATTCATTGACCTCCTTTTAGTATGTCTAGGTTCTTCACCGAGACGTTTCAACTCATCCACATCCATTTCAAGTAAATGATCTAAATTTTTATAAGAAATATTTATCTTCACTTGTTTAGCTAGATCCACAATATGCTCATCCATACCAGTGGTAGGAGGTAAGGAGCCTAACTCCTCTCCTTCAACCTCCATTGGTTCAACTTGGACAAGCTCCTCCCTATGTTCATCAACTATATTGTGTTCTTCAACATGTTCATTTGCCTCGACTCCCACTTCAAAACTCCCTTCTTCTCGAGCCCGTTCTGCACATAATTTAAGATGACAGAGAATATTTTTAATGCAACAAAATTCCAAGTTTAAGACGTTTAAAAATTATGTCATAACAGGTGGACTATAATGTCATGTGTATTTAAGACCTATTATTGCATGATAGACCTCCTAATATCACATGTAATACCTTCCTAATATGATCTGCATAATATACCTGTCTTAAGGGGACTCTTGAGTATAATGTGAAATGTTTTTGCATACGTGAAGTCATATAAATAAAACCTATTATGACATAATAGGTTCTAAATTTATGTCACATTTAAGACCTATAATCAATGAATTATCCTAATATCACATAATAGGCCTTATTATTAATTAATATGACCACGCATGCAAAAACATTTCACATTAATATACTTGACTCCCCTTAAGACATATATATTATGTGATATTAAAGGACCTATCACATGAAATTAATTTCATGTCTTAAATATGATATAAGTTAGAACCTAAATTATGACATAATAGGTCTTATTAATTTTATGACTTAATAGGTCTTATCTATTATAAATGGACTTAATTATAGGAGAAAAAGTCAATTACACAAAAAGCAAATTAATGTAATTTGAAATTTGCAAATACACATATTATTTCAAATTAATTATGCTTTCCAATTAAAACAAGATTATTTTTAATCCTACTATTTACATTTAATTTAATAAAAATAACATCATTTAGAAATAATTAAGATAGAATTATTATATAAATTAAATTAATTAAATTAATTTTTTTAAATTAATTTTCATTAAAAATATTAGATAAAAAATATTGAACTAAATAATACTAACAAATAAACACTATTTTTGGTACGCAATACATATAAAATTAAATAAAAATAGAAATAAAAATACATACTTGCATCATGATATCTTTATCTTCTTTGTTCTCGATATCTTTGTTCTGTTTCGGGAGAATAATTCCTTGAAGTCTTATTTTGCCTTCTCTTCTTGTTCCCCATGCTTTTAAAAAAGCCTTCAAATATCTTCAAGTTATTGCCATCAAAATAATTTTCAAAATGTCTTCTTTCATCAAAAAATGTGAATTGTTTTAATCATTTGTGTGTTAAAAAATGAAAAAAATTATGTATATTTATACGACTCTACTTAAATGTACAAAAAAAATAAAATTGAGTCAGCTAGGGTTTGAACGAACGTCGATAGTTAGAAAAGGCCGGGTTCGTTCGAACTTGGTCATTATGAAAAAGTGCATGTCATAATTTAGCATGTGGGTTCGAGCAAAGGGGGGTCCACTCGAACCCCTTATGGTTCGAGCGGACCCCCCCTCGCTCGAACCCGTGTTCATTTGAACCCTCCTGTTAGAGGTTTCTCCCAAAAAAATTTAGAGTTTTGAGAAATTTTTGACTTCGGACCTCTGGTTCAAGGCACAAATGAAATAATCTTGATAACCCAAAAATATTAGATGGTAGTACTTGGAGCAAGCTTTCCAACGAGTATAATTTTATTACATTGTGAATTTATTATGTTCTTGTTTTTTTAATTTTATGGAATATTGGTTTTTCACCGAACATGAACTTCTTTGTTCAACGCATTGGTAAAAATAGGAAACTAATTCAAAAAAATTCTGAAAAATAACTAAGCCCCAGGTATTGATGTCTTCTTTCTAACAAAAAAATAAAGTTGAATTTCGATATTGAAGACACCTAAAATTGTCATGTCTAATTAAATAAATATTTTTATTTATTTAATTACTTTAGCCTAATTCTTTTATTAATTAAATAAATCTTTATTTATTTAATTAATTCATTTATCCTCTTCCACCCTTATTTCTCATTTAAATAAATACATTTATTTATTTAAATTATCCTTTTCCTAAATTAAATAAATATCTTATTTATTTAATTGATCCCACTTCCTCTATTAATTAAATAAATCTTAATTTAATTTAATTAATTCATTAGCCTTTTCTACCCATGACACATGCCATTCATCTCTAAATTCATACACTACCTACCCCTTTCATTATTTTATTATTTTCTTTACCTACCCTTTAATCATAGCCGACCTCTTTTTACACCTCTCAATCTTATCCCTCCATTTCTTATAGTGTCTTCTATATAAGGAGATGATTCCTTCATTATCAAACCCTGGCTAATTCAATTATGCATTTGACTACACTACGCCTTTTACATGCGATCCTACTTGCAACCACATTTCCGTTCTTTGTTGAGCTCTTGTGCACATAAAATCTGAGAGCAAATATATCAAGCAAGATCAATGGAGATAGGAAGAACGTAGATCCAAACCCTATTGGACATGTGATGGTATAATCTTTGTGATTTCATTTGATTTGCATTGTCTTAGGTAATCTTCATATGTTATGGTGGATCTTTGTTGTTGTTAGGCTAGGGTTTTGTGGTTGAATTCATTTAGTCTTTCAACATTGTTGTTATCCATTTTCACCATATACATTTTGGCACGCTTGGTGGGACTCTTGTCCCTTTTGCATTTAACATCCTTGTTGCAGATTTTGTGTTTTGAAGTTGCGGATCTGACATTTTCGACAGTATTTTGGTATTTTCGCGTCTGCGTACTTTCGGACCGCGTTTTTGGTTTTCTGCCGCATCTGCGACATCTAGGATCACGTCCACACCCTCAACAGTATTTTATTTTTTTGCAGATTCCGGAAATCGTGTTTGTATTCTCTAGTCGCGTCTGCATCCAAAAGCTGCATCTATGTTCCGGAGCCGCGTCTGTGTTTCACAGAAGCACGTCTGCATCCAGAAGCTGCGTTTGTGTTTATGGTAACCGCGTCTGTGTGCACTAATTTCATTTTGGGGGTTTTCATTGATTCAATTTTTAGTCATTCGGTTTTTTAGATCTGGTTTATTTTGAGCTAACATTTTCAGATCTAGCTAACGAAATTGGTGCAGCTTGTCTTGAAAGCAAAATCATTTTGTTGAAGGCCCCTATTTCACAAAGTCTTTTGGATCTAAAATTTACCTAACTTGTGTGCTTGCAGGAAGGGGTGATCATTTGAAACAATCCAAACTACTAACAAATCTTTGTTGCAAGACCTTGACAAGGGTTTTTGATCTTTATTATGTGCTTTGTTTTCATAGGCTAGCAAACACTTCAATTGGTGCACTAAAATTGAATCATTGTCTTTTGTGTCTTGAGCAATAGGCTCTTTTTGTTTAATCTTTAGAGGGCCTGTCTCCCTGTGTGGTCATTAGGACTACTAGTGATGAGAGAACGACCCAAGTGGTAGCAAAAGAAAAGCCATCTTCTTCCAAACCACTATAAATAATTGTATTCATGGTGAAAACTATGAATAACGTGTGTTGATTAGTTCATACCAACACTATGTCTCCCCATAAACCCGTTTGATCAAATTTATTTGATCATTTGTAGGGCGTAACCCCTACCGGCTTGGAACCTTCTGTATTTACAGCACTGAAAGTGTCGCATGTATGGCCACACGAGCGGATGCCCTTACTAGCACCTTTTTGTTTTAGAAGCCAAAATCCTTCTAGTTGTTGGGGCAGGAGGTCGGACCTCTGGTAGCGGCCCACACACATACGGTTCTTAGTAGAGATACAAAGTTCGCCACAAGGAGTTTTCGTGGGGACTGATGCTTGGTTGCCTCGAGAAGTGAGTGCCGAGGGTGGAGCTAGTGGGGTCAAGCATCTAAGTATCCGCTCTGAATAGCGTAGCCTCGAGGGAAACTCCATGTGGGATCAACAACTATTGTCCTGGCCAACCATAAGAATTGTGCTTGACTTATTTTGAACAATCAAACATTCAAGATCAAACAATAAAACATTGTGTCTTTTGTGTCTTCAAGTGTATGCAAAACAATTTTACATCAGACATCACACTTTTCTTTGAGTCATTTTGAGTCTAAAACTTGCAAACATTGAGTCCTCATCAACACTGTGTCCTCTTGTCACGAAAAATAGTCAAACATTCAGATTTGGTCACAACAAAGCAACTTCACAGATTGGAAAAAATTGCACAAATTTTGCAGAAACGCGTCTGTGTCTGACAAAATAGCGTCTGTGTCGTATAATTGCATCTGTGAAGGGCAGAAACGTGTCTATGTTTTGAGCAACTTCGCATTTACAACATCTCAGAAACGCGTCCGTGTCTGTCAGAATAGCGTCTGTGTCATTTAAGCATGTCTGTGAAGTATACAGACACGTCTGTGTTCAGGATTGAGCACTTTCATAATTCAGCAAACAAGAACAGTCAGTTTCGGACTTATTGAGCTTCCTAGGTTATCTCTTCAGGTTTTCACCTAGCATTCAACCTGTCTTTGGGTCTCACAAAGTCCATCATTGCTTTACACCTTACATTACATTCACATTTGTCTAAACTTGAGTCAAAAGGTCACTTGCTTGTCCCCATCATACTTTGTCAACACACTACATACAACAACATTTTGCTAAGTGGTCCCTCATAAAGGTCTATCACCTTTGGGTCTCATTTGGTCTTACTTAGAGTCAAGGTCAACTTACCTCATCAAGAGAAACTATCCTCTCTTTCGAAGTCACACCTACTCTACTACATACATACTTGGTCTTACACTTTGGACATTGCAAGTATAGCTCAGATTCATTTACATTCCATCCAACTCTTGGTCTTCCATACTCTTTTCCATTTTCATCTAGTCTCACACATCTTGGTCAATACCTAGTTCATGGTTGAAACCCGTTCCCAAAAATCTAGGAGAGAAGATAAAGAGGCTCAAGAGTCTGCAAACATGAGTTCCTATGAGTATGACAATGATATCTTTTTCAATTCTGATCATACTACATTACCTGACATAGATGCCTATAGAAACATTCCAAATGTTGAAAACATTGACACTACAAACAACAATGATACACACAATGACAATATGGACAACTTTTCTATACATTCAACAGAAGTGGAAGACACCATTATGAATCCTCATTTTAATCGATTGGTTGAGGAAATAATGAGGAGAGATAGACAATACTTTCTACAAGTGATGGCACAAAGTGGAGCCAAGATCCCTCATGATTTTGACATGTCTCAAATAATGGAAAATCGACCTTTGCAACAAACTCACTCCAACATGGATCAAAGGAGGCCTAATAGTGGAGGCAATAGAGGACCACATCTTGTACCTGAATCACCATCATCTTTGTTTCAAAAACCAGAGGTCCCATACACACATGGTCAAGCATATGATACTCATCTTCACAGACCATTATGGAAGTCTTATGCAAAAAAATATGCTCAATCACATATCAATGCTAAGGATCAACCACCAAAGCAATTGGATATTCAAAGGTATGCTCAAAATTTGGACACAAGGAAACCCTTCATCAAATTTGGGGGCAACACATTAGAACAAACTCATGACATTCATATAGAGTATGGTATACATGGACAAAGCAGATATGTCATTCCTCAACATGACTCTATACCAAGTGGTCCATATACGCAACATCATTATAAACCTCCTCCATATGAACATATGTATGATCAATATCATCCATATATGCAACATGCTCCTCCAATTGGTGCCTCAAGCATGGGGTATGGTCCAAGAAGTCGGTCTCCACCTAAGAACAATTTGGAGCAACAAATCAGGGACTTACAAAAGAAAATGGAGGACATAAATACACCGAAGCCAACATACACAATGAGAGACATATGTCCCTATCCATTTGACAAAAGCATTACAATGCCTCATTTTCCTACACACTTTGTGACACCTAAGTTTGATAAGTATAGAGGAAAAGGGGATCCTAAGGTACACATAAGACAGTTTTTCACAACTTGCATTGAGGTAGCTTTAGAAGAGACATATTTGATGAGATTATTCCCACAAAGCTTAGGTGATCAAGCTATGGAATGGTTCTCCCAACTTCCACCTAGAATTAAGTCATGGGGTGACTTAGCAGAGGCATTTATCCAACATTTCTCATACAACATAGAGACATACATATCTGTCACTACTTTGTGCAACACCAAACAAAAGGATGGAGAGTCTTTTTCATCATTTTTACAAAGATGGAGGAATCTAGCCAGTAGATGCTCCTGTGAAATTCCACAAAAACAAATGGTGGAAATGTTCACCCAGAATGTTAACAAAGACATTGACTATGATCTAAGAAAAGCTTGTTTGTCCACCTTCAAGGACGTCATTGAAAAAGGCTTAGCGATAGAAAAGGTCCTAATTGAACAAGGAGTCATTAAGATATTCAAGGAAAACAAAGATGACTTTAAAGGAAAAGATAAGCCAAGATTTTGGAATAAAAACAAGAACACAATCAACGATGGTGTTGTTGATGCCAATACAATGCGACCCAAAATCATTTTTTTTGGGATCAAGCTCTACAAACAATCAAGTGAATACTCAAACAATTTCTAGATCACGAAGGAAGTACACCCCATTGGGAGAACCACTTGAGTCAGTTTTCAAGAAGCTAGTGGCAAACAAAGTAATCATGGTTCCATATTTTCCTCCATATGAACCAAAGGTCAAACCAAATTGGTGGAATGATGATGAGTATGGCGAATTTCACAAGAGCAAGGGTCATAAAACAAGAAATTGTCATCGACTGAAGAACATCATACAAGATCTCATTGATAGAGGTGACATTGAGATTGAAGGACACTCATCCAACCAAGAACATGAAATGTTTAAGGAATCATTCCCAAAGCATGACAAGGGAAAAGTTGCAGCCACAGATGACCAGACCAACTATACCAGAGCATCCTATAACTATGATTCAACTATCAATCACATTTCAATGGATAATTATGTCTCTACTATTATCATCAAGGACAAAACCCTTGAGAATTCTACCTAGAAACCCAAGATTGTCCTAAAAGGCGTTGGATCTTCTTCCAAACCTACCTCTGAATGTAATGTCACAAATAGTCGAGGTAAATTCACTTTGCAAGGTGCTCTAGCTAAAAACACCGCTTCCTCATCAACCAAGCCTGAGTACGACCTTGTAGAACAGTTAGGGAAGACACCCACACTCATCTCCATCCTTGAGCTCTTACGCATATCTCCTGCACATAAAGCCATTCTTGACAAAATCTTGAGAGACAGTGTCGTTCCTATTGATCTGAACGTGGACCAGTTTCAAGCCATGGTGGGATACCTTTCCATTCCACACTCTCTTACACTCACAGAAGCTGATGGCACCTCCGTAAGTCAGCTACATAATGCACCATTACACATTCAAGCCTTCATACACAAACTAGAATCAAATGAGTCTTGATAGATGGAAGAGCAGGTCTAAACATTTGTACATTGAGCACTATTAAACAATTGGGATATTCCGACAAAGCTGTGAATTCTACAAACAAAATTACCATCAAAGCATATGACGATGAAGAGCGTTCATCCAAAGGTATAGTCACCTTACCTCTTTGAGTTGGGCCGGCTACAAAGGATGTGGTTTGTCAAGTATTAGATCTTGATCTCACATACAACATATTGCTAGGATGTCCTTGGATTCATGAAATGAGGGCGGTCCCATCTACATATCACCAATGCATCAAGTTTCCTCACAACAGAGTTGAAATAACAGTTAATGGAGATCCTAATCCATTCATATACTGCAATAACTTGAGACCAAAAAATGAGAATATCATTCCCAGTAATCGCGAAGCTGTTCCTTCTTTTGCATACATTGATCCCGAGTCATTAAAACCTTCGACATCAAAACAAGGTGAAATTAAGGGCAAATTCCAGGACAAGGGCATGGGTGAATACACTTTGAATCAGACCATGTACTTACAACAAGTCATGAGTTCACCAAAAGAATATGGAAGACCACATCCTAATAAGCAGGTATCTATCATTATACTCAAATGGGACCCTACTATCTTTCAAAGATGGGGTGAACTGGAAGAGGAAGACTTATACAAAATGCTTTATAAAGACCTTGAAAATGATACACAAGATCACATCAGGATACCATGTGAGAAGTATGGCAAAGGGTTCAAGATTCTACAAAAGTTTGGGTATGATGGCAAAAGCCCTCTTGGGTTAAGAAAGGAAGGCATCATTGAACCTTTACAACCTAAATTGACATTCAAAAAGGAACGTTCCAAAGGACTTGGTTTCATGACTTCCAAGGTTCATACTCAAAAGACAAAAGAAGCATCACAAATCAAAGTTGCCAAAATTCAACAAGAAAATTGTTATTCCACATACTCCAATGAATGGGAATGGGGTTCAGACAAATCCTCTAGTGACTATGAGCTCACCGAGACATTCTGAGAACCAAGTGAACCAACAGAAGAAGAGGAATTTAATAGAAAATTCAAAGTTGGTCAAGAAACAACCCCAGAGGATCCCATACAGTCTTTGCCTCTAGGTCCTGGGTTGAAATCACATAGAATGAGAACACCTGTCCTAGAATGTGCTACTAGTGATGATAATTTGGATTCATTCAAGATCGAGACTGATGAGGAGAGTGCCAACGATGACCTTGATAACTACCTCGACATACCTGAATATAACTGCATCTTCACTCTTAACCCCGCTAACTTTGAAGACATTAAAGGCCTTCCCCTTGTTCACCACCAACTTATTGACTGGGACCATGAAGGACCTGCACAGTTTGACACATTCCAAAATGATGAAGCCCTTATTGACTATCTTGGCATACGAGAGGATCTTCCCCCTAGGGACCATAAAGCGGGATACACTATAGAACTCAACAACATGGCATATTTTGGTGAGGGTGTCGGACCTTCCAGTCGCAAAAATATATAACTAAAAACAAACCAAGGGTCTTATGGCAAAAACCACATCGTGGCGCTGTCTGACCCCAAAAAAGTAAAAAGAAAGGATCTATCTGAGGGCGAAAACCTCTCTGAGGCACTCGAGGATGGAAGGCTTCACATTCTCCCAACATCCTATGAGGAAAAGTCATCCATGTTGGTAGAGGAGACTATCAAAACAAACATTGGTACAAAAGAAGTTCCACACAACATATTCCTGGCTCAATCTTTGACAGAGTCAGAAAGGTCAAAATTCATAAGTTTCTTCATGGAACGACAAATCAACTTTGCACGGTCATACGCCGATATGCCTGGATTGGATCCGGATTTGGTAATGCATCATTTGACAGTTAAACCGGGGGCAAAACTAGTGAAACAGAAATTAAGAAAGATGCATCCACAAGTGGCATTACTCGTCAAAGCAGAACTTGAGAAATTATTAGATGTCGGATTCATACGCCCAATTGATTATCTTGAATGGATCTCCAACTTAGTGCCTATCAGTAAACCAGATCGTAGCATCAGAATATGTACAGATTTCAGAGACATCAACAAAGCTTGTCCTAAGGATGATTTTCCATTACCAAATATTGACTTGATCGTCGATCTCATAGCAGGTCATGCGATGTTATCTTTGATGGATGGATTCTCTGGTTACAATCAAATAAAAATTGCATCTGAGGATCAACACAAAATGGCATTTACTTGTCCTTGGGGAACCTTCTGCTGGAATGTCATGCCCTTTGGGCTAAAAAATGCAGGCGCTACATATCAAAGAGCCATGACTACTATCTTTCATGATCTCATGCACGTTACTGTGGAAGATTATGTTGACGACCTCTTGGGCAAATCAATAGACAAAAATACACATTTGGACATACTTTCATTCGTCTTTGATCGGTTGGAAAAATATAAAGTAAGATTAAACCCCAAGAAATGTGTCTTTGGAGTAACCTCCGGGAAGCTCTTGGGATTCATTGTATCAAAAAGAGGAATTGAAGCCGATCCAACAAAAGTCAAGGCCATCCTAGAGATGCAACCACCACGAAACATCAGTCAGCTTCGATCTTTGCAAGGGAGACTTCAATCCATACGAAGATTCATAGCACAACTTGCAGATAAATGTAATCCCTTTCAGCACTTGCTACATAAAAACATCAAATTCAAATGGGATGATAACTGTCAACAGGCTTTCTAGATACTCAAAGATTATCTTTTGAATCCGCCAGTTTTGATGCCACCAGTTCCAGATCAGCCTTTATTACTATACATATTAGCTACTTCACAACAAGTTGCTGAGGGCAAAGAAAAGGCAGTATACTATATTAGTCACACATTGGTGGGATATGAGCTAAACTACACACCAATTGAGCGTGCATGTCTCACCGTGGTCTTTGCTTCGCAGAAATTATGACATTACATGCTAACTCATAAGACTAAGTTGGTTGCAAGGATCGATCCATTGAAATACCTTCTCAATAAAGCAACACTTATTGGGCGACTAGCCAAATGGGTAATGATCCCGAGTGAATTCGACATCGAGTATGTAGACAGAAAAATAATAAAAGGACAAGATATCGCAGATCAGTTAGCAGATGCCCCCATGATAGATGATGTTCCTCTAAATTAAGAATTTCCAGATGAATCCATTTTAACAGTGTCACATGCAAAGCCATGGCAACTATACTTTGACGGCTCATACACACAGCATGGGGCAGGAGCTGGCATCCTCTTCATAACTCCTCAAGGGGATTCTATACCAAAATCATATCGATTATCATTTCCCTGCACTAATAATATAGCAGAATATGAGGCATTAACAACTGGATTACAGATTGCAGTTCAGTGGAAGATCTAGGAACTTCGTGTTTTTGGGGACTCTCAACTTGTAATTCATCAAACAATTGATGATTACCAAACAAAGGATGAGAAATTAATGCCTTACAAAAGAATGGTGGATGACTTGAAACAAAATTTCACAAAGATAGCCTTTAAGCAGATACCAAGAGAGCAGAATCGAGCCACATATGCCATGGCTACAATTGCTTCATTGATCGATCTACCTCCGAATGAGACCCACTATGAGTTCTTGGTGGATAACCTTTTGGTTCCTTCATATGAAATCACTCCTACTGAGATAATATGTGTCATCGGTCTTGAGTCCCAGTTATATGGTTCCATTTTTACATACCTTCATGATAATATCCTTCCTCCTGACCTATCCAATAACCAATGTCGCACTTTCATTCGCCAATCTTCCCGATATGTCATTTTAGCTGATATCCTATACCGTCGAGGTCTATATGGCACTCTTCTTAGATGTTTAGAAAGGGACGAAGCTCAGGTTGCGTTACGTGAAGTTCATGAAGGGATATGTGGTCTGCATTCTAGTGGTCCTACCTTAGCCAAGAAACTCATCAGGACTGGATATTACTGGCCCAATATGGAAAAAGATTCATATCAGTTTGTTAGGAAATGTAAGCAATGTCAACTTCATGGAAACCTCATCCATGTACCAGCACAAGAACTTCAATCAATTGTGACTCCTTGGCCCTTTTGTCAGTGGGGACTCGATCTCATAGGCAAGATTCACCCTCCATCCTCCAACGGTCATAAATTCATTATCACTGCCACAAAGTATTTCACAAAATGAATCGAAGTCGTGCCTCTCATGCAAGTCACTGGAAAACAAATTGCTACATTTATTCTCAACTATATCATTTGTCGATACGGTATTCCTGTTTCCATTATCACCGATAACGGACGTCCCCTCAAAAATCAGGATGTTCGTGAACTCTGTGACCGCTTCCATATTTCCCATCGTTTCTCCACACCATATTACCCCCAAGGTAACGGTCAAGCTGAGGCGTCTAATAAAATAATCCTTAAAATCTTAAAAAAGACAGTCGACGATGTTGGCCGTAATTGGCATATCCAACTTAATCCCGCACTTTGGGCCTACCGCACAAGTGTCCGCACACCTACAGGAGCTACACCCTTTTCACTTGTTTACGACGCTGAAGCTATCTTGCCTATTGATGTTGAGCTACCCTCTTTACGAGTCTTTTTGCAAAACATTATCAGTGATGAAGACTATAGGGTCTCTCGCTTACAAGAACTTGAACTGTTGGATGAACGAAGACAAACTGTTTTTAATCATCTCAAGGCTTATCAACAACAAATGAGTCGCAGCTACAATCACAAAGTCAAGCCTCGCACATTTGAGGTAGGTGATTTGGTTCTCAGAGAAAACCCCAAAAATCAACAAGATAGAGAGAAGGGCAAGTTCGAACCAAACTGACTTGGTCCTTACATCATTACAGCAGCATATGGATCTGGGGCATATCAGCTCTCAACCACAGATGGTGAACATTTAGAGGATCCTATCAACAACATGCACCTTCACAGGTTTCACACATAGCTCTTCGGAGTATCCTAATTCAAAATACAAAAAAATCATAAAACATAAAAAATGTTACTTGGTGAAAATTTGACAAACAGGCGCCTTGTGACAACAAAAAACAACAACAACAAAAAAAAAATCAAAAAAAGTAAAGAAACACATTTCGTCCAACAGTGAAAACCACTTCGGTGGCGCCCTGGACAAGTACCATGGTGAAAACTGGGTCACCAGTGCCATGTGTAAAGACATTGCTCCTCCCTTCTTCAGGATTCACTTTCATCCTTTCACTTTGCACACACTCACAGCCTATCCATCCATAATAAACTTACCTATTCCCATCATGGCTTGTTATTGATCTACCTAAGATTGGTTAGCCATTCATAATAAACATTCCTTTTCACCCCTTTCCATCCACAATAAATTAGCTCCTATATGTGGCTAAGGCAAATCCTACGTCTAGTGATGGGTGTGGAACTGAGAGCATCACATGTTTCGAGGATTACAGTTTCTTCCATTTTTCTTCAGTCTATCCGCGCACAATCCATAATAAAGCAACATCTACATCGCCAATCCGCAATAAAGTTCCGTCTTCTCCACAATAAAGTATCAGTTTCATGGATTCAGTTAGTTTCAGATGAGACACAGTAGCAACAATGGACTTCAACAAATCAAATCTTTCAATAGACTCAGACAACATATGGTTCAGTGCTATCTATCTTTTTTGTGAAAGTAAACATTGTGACCACAATCAAATAAGACTTATACAAGTGACAAGAGACACTAAACTTGAGGACTATAGTGGATGTTGGTGTCGAGTCTTGGTTTTATTTTGATTTTATCTTTTGGTGACATGTCTTTTAGCTTTTCCAGGATGTCTCTGACTAGAAAGGCGAGGATGGGGTATCGTCACCTTTTTTTTTTTGCTATCTGCGGATTGTCTCTTAGTAATGCTATGACTTGTCCAAGGATATGAGGACACTGTGAGTCTAGTATGAACTGGGGCATTCCTTGTTTGAGACTGTCTTATCTCCATGCAAACAGGTACAATGACTTTCTGGGTCGAACATATGCCTCGATTGTCATAACCTATTTTGCCATAATAAAGCTCAATGATGATAACGCACAAGAAGCTCTTTTACTTCCATATCTTCTATCTTCCATCCCCATTTTTTTATTGATTTCCATCGTCCTTCTTGAGTCCGCGTAACCTGTTATCACATGATTGAGTATAATGACACACCAAAAACATTTTCATTTCATGTAGTTGCACCTGCATTACCGCATATTAAGCATTTCATACATACATATAGATATCACAATTGCATCACATCCTGCACATAACACATGTAAGCAATCTTACATTTTTTAAATAGTTATTTGCATTATCATATTCACCTGCATTTCATACATTCACATTTGCATTGACATAACACATTAAAAACATAAAAGAACAGAAATATTGCATTTCATCATGTACATATTTGCATCCATATCATAACCATCACATAGAAACATACATCATGAAACATCTCATCACATAGGTACACATGCATATAGCTGCCGCAAAGATGAATCATCTCATATATATATATATATATATATATATATATATATATATATATATATATATATATATATATATATATATATATATATATATATATATATATATATATATATATATATATATATATATATATATATATATATGTAAAGTGTCATGATACAATGATGTCAAAATCATATGGTTACAAAATCACCCGAAGGTGTCTACATCATAATACAAAATGGTATAAAACACTGATACATAGGGAGCCCTCTAAGGCTATGATGAACTCCCTCCCTCGGAGCCCCCTGGCCTCGATGGAGTTTGAGCCCTAAAAGGACCCGCCCTAGGATCATCCCTCATGTCCCCTCTATCTGGTGGTGGTGGAGGACCCATAACCCCACCGCTGGACGCCTGTCTCCTCTGGCTCCCTCCCGTAGTTGTCACTGTCTGCGATGGTCTGCGGAAGCTCCTCGCCCATTGTTCTGGTGGCACTACCCTGTAATATAGGTCTTGCCAGTAACCTATCTCCTCCCCTACCCATAGAACATAGTCATATCCAGTCGCTGTATCCTCTATCGCCTGCCTTCCAACCCTCAGCGTTGTCTCAGCCTCAGTATAGCGCTGGATAGCCTGATCCCGCTCGTGCTCTGTCTCCCTCAGTCGCCTCCTGAGCTTAGCTGTCTCCCTCTCCAGGTCCTAAATCTCATCTACTTATCCCTGACAGATCTCCCTCAGCTTAAGCAGCTCATCCTCCTCCTCCTCGGCCCCCTGTGCCTCTGCCTGTGGCTCCCCCTGTACTGGTGCCTATGCCTGTACCTGTACCTGCCTCTACCCCTGTTCCTGCACTTGCTTAGGACCCTGTGCTGCTAGCACCTATAATGGCAATCCACCATGACCCCTCACCACCCGAGCCTATCTCTCCTCCCCACCCTCTCCCTGTGGAGCCACCCTCCTCTCTCTAACTGCACCCCGCCTCCTCCATCGGCCTCTACCTCCACCATCTCCATCATCATCTCCATCCCCCCCACCATCTCCATCTATCGCCTCCCCTGGGTCAGTCAGTCGTGGGAATGGATGCTTAGCCCAATATGCAGTGTACTCTACATCCATACCTGCATCCTCAATATCTAGCCACATATCCCACGGCAAGAGAACCATCTCCACTAGCTGCATCACGACCTGATCATACGACAACAATGGCCCAAAGTGTGCCTGATCCTTGACTATCTGAGCATACATCCCGAAACCCTGTGGCATCTGCTAAATACGGCCAAACTGCCTGCATACCCTGTCAACCAGTTGTCTCTCCAATACATAGGGTGTCTGCCTAATCAGATATCTACTCCGGAAGGTATAAGGTAGATCCACTGCATCATCCTCCCACTGCTCGCACCTAAGGTACAGCCTCCATATCATAGTGTCGATCTCATCCAGGACTCGACACCAATGCTCCAACCTACCAATCCATGGCTATGATGTAATCATATCATATAAATGCACAAAACTGCGTCCATGACCCCTGCACCTAAAGTGTATCGGTCGGGTAACTGACAGATGCTCATAGGTCCATACTTGCAACAATGTAACTCTGCAGCCCAATCCTACGGATCCATGATACACAAACTGATGCAGCTCATAGTACAAGTGTGCAACACACACGGTCCCCAGGCATATCTGGTGTGTTGTGTAACTAGTGTCTCCAAGGTGCTCCCCCAGCCCACAGCCAACCCTCGTGTCACCCTGTCTGGACACAGGAACCCACTGATCACTCCTCATAGCACTGCTGGTAGTGCCAGTCCTATCGCTGTCATCGTGTCCCATGCCACATGTCCTGCCCTCATCTCTAGGCCTGGATCCTGAAACACTCGTCTTAGGATATCCCTGTCTCCGTCTCGATCGTAGGGTATCAACTCCCCATCGATCAGTATCCGCAGAATCTTGTAAACATCCTCTAAGGTGATTGTCATCTCACCCATCAGTAAATGAAACGTACAAGTCTCTGAGTGCCATCTCTCAGCCAGCGCAGTCAGCAACCCCATGTTCGCCCAAAACTCAGGCACATACATAATATATCGTAGGCCCATACCCTCAATGGCAGCTCTGTCCTCGAATGTCAACTTTGGTCGCAACTGTTGAGTCGACGGGAATCTCTCTCGTAACTCCAACATAGGCAAATACTCCTGCAGTCAAGCAAATCAATCATGTCAGTCATAGTGGCATTCACTGTTCATCACAAAATGCTACTTTTTATCTAAGTGCATATTGTACTCTATCCTAGTAACACTCACTGTTCATCACAAAGTGTTGCTTCTATTCTAGTGACACTCACTACTCATCACAAAGTGTTGCTGATTATCCTGTGGTACTCCCTGTTCATCACAAAGTACTACGTGTTTTGCACTCCCTGTTCATCACAAAGTGCATTCACATTTGCACTCACTGTTCATCACAAAGTGCTGCTCATATTTTAGTACTCCCTGTTCATCACAAAGTAGTATGTCTTGGTACTCACTGTTCATCACAAAGTGCCTTGATCTATCTTATCCCAGGGCCTCTGCTTGAGTGTATCCTCTTGAGTAGTTTCATAATTGGCAACGTATGTTCTATCACAGAATTGTCAATCCTAGCCCTATTTGCTATTTTAGTCTTCCCTAGAGGACCTTCTTGAGTGTATCCTCTCAGCAGCTTATCCAATTGACAACATATGTTCATCACAGAATTGCCGATTTAACCTTGAAGACATAAACGCGCTTATAGACTGCATAAATGCGCTTGCTCTGCACAAATGCGCTTGAAATACACAGACGTGCCTATGCTCTGCACAGACGTGCCTGTCCTGCACAAACGTGCCCACATTTCACAAATGCACCTGAACAACGTAGATGCGCTCGCATTTGGCACAGACGCTTTTCCTAGCATAGACGCGCCTGGCACAAACACAGACGCACCTAGCCAACATAAACGCGCCTGACACCTACGCAGACACGCCTACACGTTTTTGGACATTTTTGACATTTCCTAAACATGCATTTATTGCGCTACCTATGATGCATTAATGTCAACATTTATTGCGACAAAGTACAAGAAGGTTTTGTGGTACTTACCGGCTCTCCTGCCTCTGCTGGCCTCTGAAATCAGCGAACGCGATCGAATCTGTGAATCAATGCCATCACTGCTGACTGTTGTTGCTCTATTCTCTCCCTGCACTCTGATCTTTTGGATGTGTGGATGACAATGAGGATGTTTTCCCCTCGTGGTCTATCTTATAGACTACCCTAGCCCTCATCTCCCGAGTCAGTCTTCTTTATCTCGTGACTCTGTCACTCCATTCGATCAGTCCATTCTAGCCTTTATTTTTTATCGAGAGATTGTCTGCGATCTTTTTAGACATTTTCATCCAATCTCTCGAGGGGGCATATCATTCCCATCTTGGGGCAACTTTGTATCAGTTCATATTATCTTCTTTGAAACAACGCAACAAGCTGCATTGTCTCAAAGAGGGGCAAAATGTAGACACCTAAAATTGTCATGTCTAATTAATTACTTTAGCCTAATTCTTCTATTAATTAAATAAATCTTTATTTATTTAATTAATTCATTTATCCTCTTCTAGCCTTATTTCTCATTTAAATAAATACATTTATTTATTTAAATTATCCTTTTCCTAAATTAAATAAATATCTTATTTATTTAATTGATCCCACTTCCTCTATTAATTAAATAAATATTAATTTAATTTAATTAATTCATTAGCCTTTTCTACCCATGACACTTCATTCATCTCTAAATTCATACACTACCTAGCCCTTTCATTATTTTATTATTTTCTTTACCTACCCTTTAATCATAGCCGACCTCTTTTTACACCTCTCAATCTTATCCCTCCATTTCTTATAGTGTCTTCTATATAAGGAGATGATTCCTTCATTATCAAACCTTGGCTAATTCAATTATGCATTTGACTACATTACGCCTTTTACATGCGATCCTACTTGCAACCACATTTATGTTATTTGTTGAGCTCTTGTGCACATAAAATCTAAGAGCAAATATATCAAGCAAGATCAATGGAGATAAGAAGAATGGAGATCCAAACCCTATTGGACATGTGATGGTATAATCTTTGTGATTTCATTTGATTTGCATTGTCTTAGGTAATCTTCATATGTTATGGTGGATCTTTGTTGTTGTTAGGCTAGGGTTTTGTGGTTGAATTCATTTGGTCTTTCAACATTGTTGTTATCCATTTTCACCATATACAGATATATATAGAACAAGTTATGTGTTCAAACTTAAACCTATGTCTGAATTATGACTAGTCGGACTTCAAAACTTAATAAAATGAAAAATATTGAACATATCATTATCAAACCAATTGCAAGCCCTAGATATTGATGTTACAAACCAAAATTCGAAAGAATTAAGTTTTTATCATTTATATAAAAAAAATTATGCATTTCGGGAGGCACATCACTCTTAAAAAATGAAGTTTGTTGTAAAAAACTACTTTTCGAGGGAGATGGAAATTTTTTAAAAAAATCCTTCAAAAAAAATTGAAAATAAATAAAATAAAATCTACAGACAAAATGCTACAAATCACTAATTTACATCATCTTCAAATTTTTAATAGTTTAAAAGTTATAGTTCTCGGAAGTTGAAGATTATTTTAAAAGTGCTTATCTCAGTGTCAAAAGTGGCAAAAAAGTGGGAACCATTATTGTGAGTTTACCGGTGTACATGTCCCTCTCCCTTTTCAAAATTATGGGGAGGTTTGTCCTGTTGTTCTAATGCTTCCTTGGTTCGATTGATCAGCTCTTAAAGCTTTGGTGTTTTATGTCATCTGTATCTTCGAGTTTAGTTGTTTGCCTTTGTTTGCCATCTGATTCGAGTAGTGTCATTTGAGGGCATTCATGCAGATTACAATCTTCTCTACCTGGTCATGTTCTATTTCAGTGGAGGTTCTTCAGATCAACAGTTACTCTTCGACAGTGTTTGCATCTATTTCATGCTTTAGTGGTGCTCTTCATTCTTTTCTTTTTTGTTCCTATCTTCTAGAACACTTTTGTTTGGAGGCTTCTTAATCCTTCACTTGAGCTTTAATCTCTTCTTGGAGAGGAGTTTTGTTCCCACATGATTTTCTCCTTTTTCTCCACTTTACAGAGATTTTATTGTACTTGGGTACCTCATCAGGCCTAGTTGTCGGGACCCATTGTTGCTTTCATGCATTTTTTACATGCTTTTTTAGTCCTTAGTTGTTTTTTAGATACTCCCTAAATTCATCTTAAGGGGGGGTGTTAGAGTTATCTTTTATTAGCTAATAATTATTTATTTAATTATTAGTCTATTATACTCTATGCTTAAGCTAAACTTATGAATCTTATAATTCTTTAGGGTTTCGAGTATCCTTTTTAAGGATTTTCTCTTTGTATTTTTATAACAATGTAGTTATTGAATTGCATTCTTGTTGCACAATCAATATGACTCCTCTTTTCTGGATCTCGGAATTCTGGCCTCCATAGCTTTTTTGCTTCTCTCTTTTTGTGACAGGTTTGCATGTAGGTGATCTTTGGGAGCTGTAGAGTTGATTTTTCCTCAACTCTTATAATCACATTGCTTGTTTTTTTATCATCAGTATGAACATACAGTTGGTCCCTCCTAGGGATTGACATTGGAGAACTTATCCCTTGTGCTCTACTAACCCTCTAAAGGTATTTCAAAATGTTCTTGGTCCTTAAACACTCAAAGGAGCAAGATAGATCAACTAGAAACATGAATGCACACTAAACCAAATTGAATATATGACTAGAGATCATTGCTATATCCAAGAAATATACCAAACCCATGGACACAACCCTTCACAAAATTGATTAAGTATTATAATTTAAAAACAATATATACAAAGGTTTATCAATTTATATCCTGAAATAGATCAAATTCAACATCAAATTAAAATTATTCTTCTCATCAAACATAACATTCCTTTAATAATATTCATTCTAAAGTGTAAGTGTCTTAGACAAGAACAAAGCATATCTTACATGCTACTTCTTACTAAATCAATTGAAAATAATATGCATTCCATCTAAAGACCCAATTGTCAAAGATTGACATATTAAATTTTTTGAGTGTTTATCCCTTATGATGTCAAGGTCTTGCACTCAGCAAAACTTGATCCCTAAGTAGGCTCATTGAGAACCATTCAACTGCACCAACAAATCAAGGGTCCATTGGCTCTTAGTTGAAGAAGTTTTGACCTAAAGTTTCATGCCTCTGTATCGGATAGCTAAAAGTTCTTTATGGATGATATAAAATCCTCAAAAAAAAAAAGAAATTGAATGCTCTATAATAATGATAATAACACTATTCTTTAACTATAATTATAATTTGCAGTAATAATATTTCGTTGCATCTCCATAAGATTTTCTCCATACTACTACTACTACTATTGTTATTGTTCTTCTTCTAATTATTATTATTGTTATTGTTATTGTTATTATTATTTTTATTATTATTATTATTCTAATTATTCTTATTCTTATTCTTATAATTGTTCTTCTTCTACTTATTATTATTCTTATTCTTGTTGTTGTTGTTGTTGTTGTTATATAATGACACTTGGCCATCTCAACTTAGTTATAGACTTGATCCATAACACAATCCATTTGGAACCACAATTTTGTGTAAATTTTAAACGTCAAATATTTTATAATAGATTTTATCATTTCTAAGATGAATTTTCTTTGAAATTGTCAAAATTTTTGATAATCTTTGATCATTTTGGATTATTTTTATAAAGTTACAGTAATCTAAATATTATTAAAATGGTATACTGGTAGACACTTTCTATACATTTTTTATTTTTTATTATAACCGCATTGTCGGTTAACAGTTTTACAAATGTTCCTGGTTGTAACAGTTCATCAATTTTTTGATTTGCATTTTATTTGTCGGCACTGTTATTTGAACCTTGGACCTGCAGGAAACTGGTTGAGTGTGGACTCTAGGGCATGTCCGTATGTGTAGCACAAGGTTGGCACCTTCTCTCTCTGTCTGCCATGTATGCGTTGCCTTTATTCTGGAAGGACTATGAAAAGTCTGTTTTATTCCTCTCAAGGTAACGAATCGTTTATTCTAATGTCTTATTTCGTGAGGTTTAAAACATTCCTGTAGTCATTCTGTTGTGAGACATATATGAATATGAAAAATGGCTGAGTGAATATGTAAGGTTCATTTTCCATTGTTAAAAGTCTGATACTTAAACTCTCAAGGAAAGATGATTGAATGGAATTCAGAATATATGTCATCTAGAAAATATTATTGAAATGTGAGGTTTAAAACATTCCTGTAGTCATTCTGTTGTGAGACATATATGAATATGAAAATGGCTGAGTGAATATGTAAGGTTCATTTTCCATTGTTAAAAGTCTGATACTTAAACTCTCAAGGAAAGATGATTGAATGGAATTCAGAATATATGTCATCTAGAAAATATTATTGAAATGTAGAATATGCTTTTTCTGAATTGAATATGATATTTCTGTAAATATATGAACTTGGGCTCTTTTGATAGTATGATAGGCTTAATTCTGTTTAGTGAGGGGAACCTTATGTTATTCTGGTTTTGTTACTCTTCAAGGATGGGACTTTTCATAGGATTGTTCAAGGCAAACTCAAAGGTTCTTTTTAGAGGAAAGGAAAAGTCATTATCAAATATTATAATAAATTATGATATATTGAAAGTTTTTCTTTTTAATATATTTATTGAGATTTCTTAAATAATTTGTATATTTGTAATTGTTATAAATTAGTAAGAATATTATAAAGACTATTTTTTAAAATATATTGGAAGCCATCATTAAATTGGTCAGAGGCAACATGAAATGATTTGAAAATATAAATGTGCAATACTTGACTGACAAATATATTCAGCACCTTTGGATGTTGTTATTAGTTGACATAAATGCACAGGTTGACCACAAAGATTTTCATACCTATGGCCATTTGATAGCACCTTTGAATGCTGTTACTAATTTAAAAAAAATAATCTACGTTTCAAAGTTAAGTATAGTAAGAATATATATATTAAAATAGAACAAAATAATGCAAAATAATATAAGGTACAAAACATTTACCATTTATATCTTTAAAAATAGTATAAATAAAAAAAGAATTCATCATATCTTCGTCATTGAAGCTGGCCTGTCTAACTAATTGAAATTGAAGTCTTATAAAAACATTATTATTATAAAAGCTGACTGAAATAAAATATGATAAGACTTCTCATTGCTAAACAATTGTGCCTAATATATTTGTAATGACATGGGTTGAAATGTAAGGGCATAAAGAGGACAAGTAGTTTAATGGTAGAGCACCAAACATCATAGAGGGAGTTCCAGGTCTGAGTCCAAGATCCATAGAAATTTAGAATAGCTTCTTTTCGATAGGATAAAAATGAGTGAGATATCTACTATGTAAACCGTACAGGTATCGGGACACATGGACTCACCCAGTTGATGTGGTCTACTTTGCATAGCAGGTATGATCTCCTAGGATATCTGATTGTCTGTAACTAATTTTCTTCATGCTCTTTTACCGATTAGATAGACCAAAACTTGTACCAATGCTACAAATTGTTTTTTATATTTGTGTTGGACTCAAACCAAGAATGAGATACATCTTAGCAATCAACTTAGGTCTAGCAAGATTAAAACATATACCGAATAATTCAAATTGATCGATTACTCTGAAATGGAACAAATGAAAACAGAGTAATTAGTTCTACACACACTCATTTTTTATATACAAAGCACTTTTCGTGATACAGTCAAAGGCAAACTGAGTCTTGCATGCATGTGTTGAAAAATGGACTTCAATCAGTACTCTTTGGCATGCCTAAGTATTGAATTGCAACCAAAACCCCAATCTCAATCTCTGTATCCCAAGTCTTGAGATCGAGAGATTTTTTTCTCTTCACTTACTTATCCTGTTAAGTGTTAACTATCTCATAATTTAATGTTTGACATCTTTTTGGGACTTGAAACTGTCCACTCTATAAACAATGTTAAGAAAGCTTTGACCTCTCCAAAAACAGTGGCTTTGGCATCAAAGATTTCTAAATCTGTCATCAAGGTCTTGTTTTCTACCATGCCAGCAAGTCAGTTCAATAAAAAGAATCTGGCAGTCATATTGGAATCTGGATCATTGTTTCCAAGTGCTTTTGAACTCACGCAAGTTTCAACGGACTTTCACTCATCTTCAATGTAGGGCCTTATATATGTTCTTCTCCACCATACCTCAAATGCTTTCTGTAGGTTGGGACACTCATCAGCATTGCTTAAGAACTGATTTAGCCAACTAAGCAATATATTTTGCTGATATTTAAGAGGCAGAGTGAGAATTGTTTGGCATATTCCCTCCTCAACAACTTTCATGTCCAATGATCTGCAGGCTCTCTGAATCCAGCCATAGTCATCAATCAAAGGCTGCAGCCAGGTTTGTAGAAATAACAACCTAATGTCCTTGGATGCCAAGACTTGACCCTTCCCTATAGCAATGCACAATCTTGCAGTAAGGCGACTTACTTCGTAGCGGAACATTATTGGAATCTTCGAATGAAGGGCTGCAAGCTCAGATTGATTGGCCCACATGCATACAAAATCATCTGCAATCTGCCTGTCTGTCAAAATGTCAAGCAGCCAATGGAGATTGTCTGCTTGACGAGATATTTGACTCATTATTGAACACCTGTCTTCACTTGAACTATCCAAGAAATTAGGACCTTTTATTTGAATGAAGTAATGGAAAAGTAGATCCAAGCAGTTGCGACAAGCATCATAAAGATTCACATTGCTAACATCAAAAGTGTTATTGCTTTGAGCTGCATTTTCTCTCAGCATTCTTGAAACCAATGGTTTCATTTCTCGTCTTGCTTTCTCATTGTTAGCTTTGGTTACAAGTTGTAAGATATGGACGATAACATCTTCAGATCCACTTGTATTTTCTGTCAATACCCTTCTTAAAACTTTCCCTGTTCCATTGCTATCCAGCTGCAGTTGTATGAGAAATGAAACCACTTTTTCCTCTTCTTCCTCTGTCCAAGGCACAGCTTCCAAGTACTCCAAGCATGAGAACACGCCAGCATCAAATGCAATAGCAGCTGAAACCTGAAATATGGCATCAGAATAAAAAAATGGAACAATGAGACACAATCTTTAAGAGCTCCAACCCAAAGTGAGGAATCAGATGTTTATATAACTTCATCAGAAACCAAAAATAGTGGATCAATTATGTCAAGAGCTTCATAGTCCTGAGAAATAGAATCTCAACTTGAATGATTTTTTCATGGCTTACCATCACAAAGAGGCGAAAGATCAAGATAGAGATTAGAAGAAAGAAGTTGATATCTAAATTTTGCGATTAAAGCATACCAAACAAAGGTAATTCAGAACTGAACTAATAGAACCAACATAAGTTGCAGTTCAGAAGGGTAGGAAAAACAACAGGAAGAAAATCATGGGGTGTTCTGTTAGCATCGGATAGAAAGGATGTTGAGACAATACACTTCCAAAAGCTCTGTTAGAAAAAAGTTTATATACCCGAAGTAATTAATATTTTTCCATAAAACAATCAGTATTACCAAGAATAAAACTAGGAAAAGGAAATTAAGTGATAAAAAAAAATGTGTTCAAATAAGTTAAATTGTAAATACTATTAGATGATTACAGTAGAGTAAAGATATGAAAAATCCTATAAGTAATGTTGTATTTAATTAATATTTTTCCATAAAACAATCAGTATTACCAAGAATAAAACTAGGAAAAGGAAATAGAGTGATAAAAAAAATGTGTTCAAATAAGCTAAATTGTAAATAGTATTAGATGATTACAGTAGAGTAAAGATATGAAAACTCCTTAAAGTACACAAGAAGGCCCTTCAAGAATAACAAAAAAATTTGCACTTTTGTTTTAAAATATAGTTTATCTTTCCTAAACAAAATCACTTTACAGAGCCCTAAGTGAATCAGCAAATGGATCCTAATATTGAAGAGAGAGAAAATCCTCAATAAGGAGTTAGCTTTATTGGACCTTGCAGGGCAAAGGAATCAAAAACTTAGAGCTGAGAATGAAAGAATTGAGCAATAGAACCAGTAGGCTCTAGCTCAAGGTAGAGTAGCCTAGCAAAAGAACTTGAATCAACATCAACAACAACAACAAAATAGAAATCAACAACATGGGAACCTTAACAATAATCAAGTTCCACAAAACTAATGCCAATAGCAGTTCACTCAATAGCAAAATCAATGGTTTCGCAATGTTCCAAACCCTAGACATTGACTTCGAATACAAACTCAAAGGTTTTTTTGTTTCAAACAGCCTATGGGAGCAGAAAGATATAGAAAATTGGATTTCTTTGGAATATCTAATTACCCCAACACAATCCCCAATGAAATAAGAGGAAAGATTCATATGTTTCAGGGTAATAATGCAGTCATTGGGGAAGGACATCTAAGTTATTTCGTCAATACTACAGATGAATATGAGATCGATGATGAGGATGTGATAATGAAATTGTTTGTAAATTCCTTAAAGGAAAGTGCCAAAGAATCGTACAAAACTCTCTTGGACAAGAGTACTATTTCTCGGGAAGAGTTTATGAATGTTTTTAGATTACAATATGGGGATAGGATTGATACCAAGTTTGCCATACATGAACTTACCACTATCAAAAAGGGTATCAATGAGACAATAATGGATTTAAACAATAGATTCATCACTACAATGAGAGAGGTACCACCACACATCAAAGCTAAGGTGAATTTTGTCAAAGATTGGTTATTGTTTACAAGACAAGATTCCACAAACACTTAAAGAATCCTATGCCACAACTATTAACATTGAGAGATATATAAGGGCTTCTAGTAAATGTTAAAAGATCAGATATGAAAATCTCACAACTAGATAGAGCTGCCCCAAGCAAGCCACTTTCCACTGAGGACAAATTGGACAAGTTGATGGGTGTCATGAAGGACCTGTCATATAAAGTGGCAAGAAATGATAAGGGGCTGTCACCGCAGCGACTCATTTTAATGAAGGGCAGAGGCTGCATAATAGTCTTTATAATACTGATTGGTCCAAGAAACCACAGCAAAAGGATAGACAAGCAAATCCTAAGCAAGCTGGTTTTAGATAGCAAGAAAAAGATACACCAAATCCATTGAGAAGAGACCATGTGAACTTTCAAGATGTGGCTTATTGATGTAAATCTTATTTCCTCCCTCATGATCCATCAAACCTTGTAGTTGCTCTTTCAATGAATAGAGAAGAAGATTTTCCAAATGAAGAAGGTGGTGATGAGTACTATAAGGATGAATTTGACCAGATAGATGTTTTTCAGCATGAGCTGGAAGATGAACACTATTACAATGATAGTTATAATGTAGAGGACTAGATGCATCAGTATGGATGTGTTGGATTATTGTCATTGATGTCAAAGGAAATGTTTGACAAAAGACAGATTGTTAAAGCAGATCGAAGGCAGAAACTATCTTCACAAAGGCAGAAATGAAAAGCAATAAAATGAAGTTAAATTCGTAGTGGCCGACCACCTTTGTGATAGCAATCAAATGGAAAAATAACTATTAAAAGAAAGTTTTTATTTATGGGACCGACCCTTGGCGACTAATGCCCCACTTCGGGGATTTAAGTGCGACTAACGCCCCACTTTGGGGATTTAAATTTCTAAATAAATATATTTTTTTTGTGTGGGCTGACCCATGTCTAGCACCCAAGTGTTATGGTGAAGAGTTGATTATAAATTGATATGTTGTCTCTCTTTGGATGAGACATGTTTCTTGACAAAGTTGCCTCCTCTCAAGTAGAAACACAAAGTGTGTGAAGTGTGGTGTAAGGAGTAAGAAATTAACAAATATCTTCCTATCTAAAGCAGATTGAAGTGCAGACCTAAAAAGAGTGTAGATCTAAAGCAGACACAAGTGCAGATTTAAATCAGACTGAAGTGCAGAGCTAAAGCAGACTGAAGTGCAGATCCAAATCTGATTGAAGTGCAGATCTAAAGCAGACACAAGTGCAGATTTAAATCAGACTGAAGTGCAGATCCAAATCTGATTGAAGTGCAGATCTAAAGCAGACACAAGTGCAGATTTAAATCAGACTGAAGTGCAGAGCTAAAGCAGACTGAAGTGCAGATCCAAATCTGACTGAAATGCAGATCTAAGGCAGGTTTTGTGAAGAAGAACACAATGAAAAATCAGTAAAACAAACATCAGATTTCTGAGTATGGCAGCAGAGAAATACAATGGTAGTTAATTGATTTTGAGCAGACCTTGAGAAGAAACACGTGAAGGTGAATTGTGTGGAAATGTTAAATCATCCATATGCAGATTTGAGAAGGTAGTGAACAAAAGATTTATTGAGATCATTCATTATTGAAAGATATATCAATTGAATGAGTGTGAAGAATAGAAGATACATCATACAAACACCAGCAGATTTGAGGAGAAGGATATAACAGAAGATATATGAAGATCATTCAAGAAGTAATAAAGAAAGTATATGCAAGCATATGTGATCATGCAAGTACATTTATGTTAAATATATTGAGAAGAAGGGTTCATGGAGTGAATAAATGAAGAAGATCATAATGTCCATCATCCATTGAAGAAGCAACATTCAAGGTTTAATTTTGTTTCGGAAGTTGGTCCTTCCTAGAGGAGAGATTAGTGTCTCTGCTAAGTTGGTGCTTAACAGTGGGGGTTGGTGCAAACAAAGCTTGTAAAGAGAATTTTATATAAGCAATATTTTACCATGGTTTTCTCCCGTGGGAGTTTCCATGTAAATCATGTGTTCTTGTGTTGTATAATTGTTAGATCTTATGTGAATGATGTTGTACGACTGATATTATTTTGATTGTTAGTTTAAAAGAATAAAAATTGTCTTATAATAATTCACTCCCCCTCTCAATATAAGCATGTGCTCTCCATGGTGTAGTACCGGTCCTAATCAATATGAGTTATTGGCTCATGATTTTGAACATTTGAGGGAACTCACAATGCAAATATATATAAAAACAAAACCTTCTAATGAAGACATTAAGGTCCTCACTACTGCAGCAATAGTGCAAGCTCAAGCTAGTAACAACTATGAGGTAGGCATGTACCAACCTAGAGGGACAACCTGTTGTCAAGGCGAGTAGACTTGATACATAGGCTTATAAGGAGGAACAAAAAAAACAAATGTTGGAACTAGAAATGACATCCCAACCAAAAAGGTGACTAAGAAAAGGAAATCCCCTTTGCAGCAACCAGAAAATAAGTATATATCTAGGGCACAAGAGCATGCCATACTATCAAGTGTTGTGTCACCTCATAGAAAAGTATCCCAATAAATAAAACCAAACAAGATCAAACAATACCATTGAAATAGACGAGTGGAATTGAAGAGAAGAGGAAGAAGTCAAAAGATAAGAACATTGGCTCGCTTTTATTCTTGACGCAAAGGATGTAGCTATTCCACATGACATGCCCCTTCCAAGCTACTATTGATATGACACAAGTTTTAAGTCTAAGTTAGGATATCTATGCCAATAGGAGAACTCTTTAGAATTCTTGAACATGGGATAGGGCTATGTTTTGTGTCATTCTATGAATGTTCCAAGTCAACCTGCTACCACACATGTAGAAAAGAATAAAGAGGATGAACAAACTACAAAAGTGTACTTAGGGGCTTTCATTTTCCTAGTTTATCAATTATAGTTGTTTTATTTGTTTATAATCGTATGTTTCCTTATTTTGTAGTTCACTGAGTCTTTAGTTGTCCTCCTTCAAGTTGTTGATGGGGAGAAACTTGCAATAGGTTACATATATGAGGGCATGGATGCGGCCAAGGAGGTCATTAGATCCATCTATGGTGGAGTTGAGGATTAATTTTTTCCCATATGGGATTCATTGATTGATGATGGAACCATCAACTTCACAAGCCCTTATGTGTAGCTACCTATTTCTTGAATATGGCTTTCCAATTTCACCTAGATTTCAACACAAATAAGAAGGTTTTGAGTGGACTCTACACAATCATAAAAGTGGATGGAACTTGATCCTCAACTTGGAGCAAAGATCATGTATTCAATTGAGACATATAACAATAAATATATCAAGATTCAAATTCATAGTTAATGATATAAGTCATAGTTGAACTACTCGCCCAAAACAAAAACTCACCAAGGCCCGAAAAAAAAACTCGGTGAAAACTTGGCAAAACTTGGCAACTTAAAAATTTGCTTAAATTTAATTAGAAATGCATTTTTTTGCAAACTTCAGTGAGAAGATGCATCCAATGAGTCAATAAATGAGTACACAAAAGAAACAAGCTGAGTCTAGATATATTTGATTGATTTAAAAGCAAATTGGGTACAAAATGGCATCCTCTTGTGGAATGCTAATGGCTGATAGACTGAAACAAAATGAAATAGCAAATTATTTTTATAAAACTAAAAGTAAATACTACATCAAAACATTTTACATCTTCCCCTTCCCAACTCTAGTGAAAACTAGGTGAGAGATAGAACTAGAGGGTCTAGTCCTAGGAGTCCAGTGTGGCTCCTCCACCTCGCCAAAATGAGGTTGAAGGTAGCACCCCTCTTGGGGGTCTGAGGTTGAGAGAGAGGGGGATAGAGAGATAGGTCTAGATCTTGGGGGAGAGAGGAGAGAGTGGTAGAGAGAGGGGATAGAGGAAGAGTGATAGGGAGATAGATAGGTCTAGAATTCGGGACACATAAAGTGAGAGAGATAGAGAGAGCTAGAGAATGCTGATAGGAGCCTACTGATTATTGAAATTTGACTAAGTCTGAAAATATAGACGATCTTCTAAAACCTAGAATTTGCAATATAACTACTAGAGATCTAAAACCACTCTCAAACATCCTGCCAATATATACATGAAATATAACTTAAAGTACTTATACTTAAATGTTATATTTCATGTATATATTCTAATGAAGAGAATGAGATTGACTTGAAAAAAAAAATTAGATAATTTTTTGACATGTTTGGGCCTCTTTTTTTAATGCAGTCAAGTTTTTGCTGAAAACTTGGAAAGTTTCTTCTACGAGTCAATGGTGTAAATACTCGCGAGTTTTTCAAAACTTGCCAAGTACTCTGCGAGTATTCCATCTATGATATAAGTTATAAAACAATTATTATTAACAACAATAATTTGGATTTCTGATTTCGTTGTTCAAAAAAGCATCAAACTTAAAATTCTTGATATGATATTAGAGTTTGTTATTATTGTTAGTTGCAAAAGAGATTAAAGGTGCATTTGTCATGGTTTGGTATAGTGTGGTATTGTGTGAGAAGTACAAACAAATAACTTCTTTTTGGAATGTGTTTGGCATGCACACTTTTGTAGACATCATCCAAGATCATTTTAGCATTGTCATGTTATATTGCTGCTATTCATGAGCTTGTAGAAATTTGACACTCTCAAGCTTAGAGCTCTACAAGAGATCAACACTTTCCACAATTCAATGCATAAAATATGAAAACAACCTCAATCCCAAGTCTTCAATGCATTGGCTAAGTAGGTCCAAGAAACCACAAATGGGTTGCCAAAACTATGTACAAGAGGTCAACATTCAACCCATGTGCCCCACTCCAAAAGTAACTCCTCCCAAGTGCTCCACCATGAGGCAAGAATCACACAAGAACACCTCTTTAAAAGCTATTATTAGTTGGTCAAAGATGCTCCACATAATCCACTAACCCCGCAAATCAATGACTATTACAAATGCTATAAGACTAATGACATGTAGCATAGAGTTCCAACGACGAGATCTTCATTATTCCACCCAAGTAATGCAATTATTTATATTATTGTAAATATTAAATGATTATCCTAGACTTAGGATTTGCAAGGTATACAACATGCCTAGTCCCTTAACCCCAACGCTTTCAAATTAAATTAGGGTATTGTGGTAATGTTGCCTCATTACATTCATGAAGTTGTAACATCTATCAAGTGTTGTTGATCGTTATTAACATTTAACATCTTATAAGTTATTTTAAGATTGTATTTGAATTGTCAATACTTTCTCAAAAGAATATATATACTTGAATTACATGGCTTCTTCCCTTATCAGAGCAAAGACCTACACTCCACATTAAAGAATCATATCTTTTAAACAATTTAAATACTTGCACTTAATCATAAAAATATATTCTTCTTCCCACGATGTTTTTTCCATCTTGAATATCTTTAAACTAAAATTGACTCTATTTGTGGTTCAACTTCTCTTTTAAACTTGTTTGTATTCATGGCTTCCTTTAATGAATATCATTTATATGTCCATGACAATTATTTTAAATCAAGAACGACAAAATATATCAACTAATTTATATATAATATTTTGAAAGCATTCATCATAAAATTTGATATATTATTCATATTTTTTCAATTACAATTATTTTTACTAAAATTTTAAATATTAGCATTAAAGTTGAATATCAAGTATAGAATTTGTGTAGTATATAAAAAAGTAGTGTTAATATGTTAGCAAGATTTAGTATATACTTTAAATATTAATTAGGGTACACACCATATGAAGTACAAATGAAAAGTAATATCCTTTTTAGAACTTTTCAAAATGTTTCAATGAAACCTTAAATAATTTTCTCTCTTTCCCTTTATTAGAAAATGAAAGATATTAATAGTTATTTTATCAATATTGGGCATCTTTGGAAATAATCATCAATATTGATAAACTATAACACATTCAATGTCATTTCTTTGTTATAGAATCGTCAAAAATCTCTTACCCACGAATTTCTTAAAAAATTGTAACAACTCTATCGAATGATTGAAATGCACTAATGTTTATATAGCCCTATTGGCCAAGCACTACACAAAATGACTCTCCCAAAAAACTATAAATGTGTAATGCTTGCCCAAATAGGAAATCCAATTCAAGTTGATCTAAAATATCTAGTTCAAAGTGCATTCCAACATCAGCTGAATTTTACAAGTAATTTGAGTGAAAAGCAATGCATTGCATTTGACACAATCATTCAAGACATAAATTTAAATTGCTTTTCAAAGATGAACCTCTTAAAATGGCTATCAAAGTAACCACTATAACAAAGAAATCTTACCTAATTAATTGTATCGATTATCAAGCATGCGATGGACAATAAATTGATCAATGGAAAAGGTCTCTTGTTGCTATTTGCATCAACACAAGTCGCTACTTTCAACATACATGCCACTACAATTCATGCATCCTTAAAAAAATCCTATTAAGATTATGTGACCTTTGGTTGGTCAATTATTGAATGCACTTCAAGAAGATCTCAATCGTATTCAATGTATTCTCATTGTTGAAATGGGTTTTTAGGCCTCATGCTATTTGTTGATATCATGAGGCACTTGAAACAATTGTTTCCATAACATTACATAATAAATCTTGATAGAAGATCAATTACTCTTGTTAGTGATCTCACCCAATCAACTCGTGTGGAACATACTACCATATATATGTATTTCTTATTTTATTGGTATGAACAAATTCTTGGTGTACATATATGACATTTTTGTAATCATATATAATTTTTATTTTAAATTTTTGTACTTTATATATTTGTACGCAACAATTATGATAAAGCATTGGGGATTACATTCCATGTTGAAGTTTTCTATAAAAAAAGGCATGATCTAAAATATGTCAGATTTATAGAAATATTAACCTATGTTTCACCAAGTTTCAGGATAGGGAAAATATAAAAAGAGAAACGCGTTCTAAAATGATAAAAAGATGACTATTAAAAAAATGAAGAAATTTAAAAATATATAAAATTTCAAATATTCATATAATAAACTAGCATTTCCCTTATTCACTATATAACCATATTCACTACATAAACAAATTGCACATAAAAAATATATACAAAATGAAAGATCAAAAATAGACCACTAAAATTTGGGAACAATATATATATTTTTAGAGTTTTTAAGAAAATATATGAAAAACATATTATGAAATAAATTGAAATGATTGGTTGGAGTTGACGAGCATTCAAAACGAAGAAATAAGGATTAAAGGTCGCCATATATTATCTAAGTATACTCCACTCTCATTAGCTAATACAAAAACATTGCTACCTCAACAGGAGGTTCGGCCTCGAATCAGCGAACTGGGTTTTTATAAACAAACAAACAAAAGTTTCTCTACAATTTATGTCCCGCACTTGTTATCTTTGGCTAAAGATTGTGAGATTGAATCACATAAAAAGGAATAGCAAAGGCTTGACAGAAGGAACACAAAACCAGGAGGGAGGGAGGCAGCTATATATCTATATGAAGACGTTCACCATATTCATTTTTTAAGTTTCCCAACTTTCCCTGCTGGGGATAGCTTGTCATCCCGTTGCTTCCTATTGTTTCTGCACAAGTTTCCTACGCGAATGTCAAGTTTAGGGGATGGGCCGGGGACACCTCCCTGGGACGTCCCCAGTACATGGACACATGGAAAATCCAATGCCCGAGTTCCTTGGGAACATAGATGTTAACAAATATTAGGAATGCATAGTGCTACAAATAAAGATTCAAAATTTTTAATGGGCCATTTACAAATGTCTTTTGTGTTGGGGACGAGTCTATTTTGATTCAAAATGGTACTGTTGTACGATTGATGACTTTCTTGTTATATGGACAGAATAACTGCAAAATAGACATATAATGGCTGCAGTGCTCGACAGAATAGCTACGACTGCTGTCCCCCATTGATGTATAACACAAAAATTATCAATATATGATAGCGTCATTTTGAAACCAGAATAGCTACAACCATATGTTGACAACCATTGCAAGATTTGATGTATATATGCTACAAATAATATATTTGTTAATATCTTCTACAATAAGGGAAAATTATACTCACTGAATGTACCACTTGTATATAATGTGTCTGCACATATCTGACATACAAAATATCATGAGGTTAATGATGATCATTTGGGCAAAGTATTATTATGTGTTGGTCAGCTGCAATGTTGGTGTGCAACTTATAGATGGACCTTGGCTTAGTTAATGGAGCTCTTTGTGTTGCATAGAATATAATCTATTGTCAAGGTATTAAGCTGTTAGAGATAGCATTATGAGAGATAATGAAATTAAATTTGATAATTATGTGGGTGTCCTATGAGACATTAATAGTCCAAGGTTTGTCTCTCTTATGTAACAATCATACACAAATCTCCATCAAAATGATATTGTTCTAACTATACACAAGTTGAAAGGGCTAACATTGGAAAGCATATTGATGATGTTGAGAGAGTTAGTATCATGTTCATTTTTAATTAATTTTCTAATGTGAATCCTACCCTCATCTTCTTGATAGGATATAAAAATAATACTAATAAAGGAGCATGATTAATGACAAAGTGGGAACTATTTTGAGGAGAGAATATTGTTAATTTATTAATTGTTATTTTGAAAACAAAAAATGGGTTGTTGGAATGTATGTCTTGCTAGTGCTATTTATTAAGAATATTGTTGGACTTTGATAGATATATCATTTTTCACATCATTTATGTCTTAGCTTGAGTTTTGTTTAGGACAAAAATCTTTAGATATGGAGATTGAAGGATAAAACCCTTTTGATTTCTTATGGATGATATCTCTTTCAAAGGTTATATTTGTGTTGAAAGCTTTTATTTTATTTTATAGCAAGTAATTTGCATTTGGAATAGCAATATATTGTAATAGCAGATCTTATCCATATTAATGTGATGTGTATAAAATAATATTCTTACATATTTGTATATATTTTTGGCTCTAGCATATATGTATTGGTCATGCAATCTATTGTTGCATCTTTCAAGTATTGTTGTTTTTGTTTGAATAATATATATATTTATCATTATATAGATCCATTGTATGCTCTCAGCTCACCCTCATAGGATCTTGGTGATTAGAATGTGTTGAATTTTAATATTTACTCACCATATGCTCTCATCTTGACCTTGCATGACCTTGGTGATCAAAACATAGTAAATATTTTTTAATTCAAATTTATTGGGGTTATTATGGTTGAAAGGTAAACAACTGATAGATGAGGATTTGGGCCAATGCAAACGTACCCATAGCAACCTTAAGAGGGTTGCGGAGCAACCTACCCAAGAGATCTAGGATTTCAAGAAAATTTCTATAAAAATGACCTAGCCGGAAGCTGAAGCTGCTAAGGCCTTAAAAAATCTTAATTAGGTCTCTTTTGTTGTTTTTTCCTTTTTGTGTTTTTTGCCATTGGTTGGCTGCCTTTTTACTGTTGTTATGTTAATGGCAGCATTTTGTAATTAGGGTTTTAGGTACCTTCAAAACTTGTTTGATCCTTAATAAAAAACATTGTGAATGTCACCACCATTTTCATTTGAATGGTACTCTAAACAATAGGAACAATAACAATAATCAATTATGATACTTGACTCTAATTTTTAATTGATTATCTTATGATTGATTGTGATTAATAAACATTTGAGTTATTGGGTTCACCAGTTTTGGTCCACACACCCGAACCAGGTTTGCTCAGGGGTTTGCCTGGGTATGCCATGGGTACGTACATAGGCGTTTGGGTTTGCCGAGTATGAACCCAGGTATAAATCCGAGCATATCCAAAGACGCTGAGCACCAAAGCATAACAAAAATAGGCATTTTTGACCTTTTTTTGCATCCAAAACTGTAAAGTATCCCTAAAAGCACCCCTCTATCATTGGGGTTTCCTCAAGCATTGATCAATGATGAAGTAGCATTTTATAAATGTATTTAGTTTTATAATTCTGCATATTACTTTAAATTTTTGCATATATATATATATATATATATAACATATACATGCATTTATACATACATACATACATACATACATGCACACACACACGCACATATATATGCATGCATGCATGTGTGTGTGTGTATATGTATATATATACGCATACATGTGTGTGTGTGTGTGTGTGTACATACACACACACATGTACGAACGAACTTGACCCACAAACTCAAATGGATTTTTTTTTTTTAACCCGAATTGGTAATTTAGATCAACATAGTATTGGTAAAGTAACGTGGTGGTTTTCATACTTGCAACAAAATTTCTGTTTCAATTGTGTTCATGTTTAATCATAATTGTGTCACAAGTATTATTAAAATGATGTTATGTTCACACAACTATAAAGGGAGACCCCTTGGTGAAATGGTGGGGCTTCTTGCCTATAAAGCCCACAACCAGGGTTCAAACCTCACGAGGTTTCTACCATGCCAACAACATAAAGTTGCTTACCTTGGTGTTAACACACCAAAATTTTAATTACAACAAAGGCCCTGACTTGATCAGCTAAAGCATCCTATTGCAAGCAAGAGGTCACAAGGTCCAATCCCAAGTCATGTTAAAATGATTACCCAATGCATTGCAGGTTAGAGGGAGCTAACCAGTTTCCTACAATCTAAAAGGAACTAACTATAATATGATTTCTTAATATTGTCTCATGTACAGTATGGTCATGACATTCATGTATTTTCATGTTATAATTCATGTTTTGCTGTTTTTAAAAAAAATGAAGTATAGTATAAACAGTACAAATTAACAGTTTGGGCCACTAACAACCATTGTTACATAAGAGACATTTTGCTTATTATTTGAATGTCTTGGCTATCATTTATGTATCCAGAGTTTGTATTGTACACGCCATATTCCAATTGTATAAAAGTGTGATGCTTCTAGCAATATGTATAAAATAAAATAGACAAGTCTACAATTTCTTTTTATTTATTAGAATAATGCATCTTTAATCTTCAATGTTAATAATTTATGATACCTTCAAAGTTGTTTATTTCTTATAAAATAATCCAAAATCTCTTAAATAATCACATTCATGGAATTCTTAAAAACTAGTAACAACTCTTAAAGACACTATTAGATAGTCGATGAGCACAAATACTTATAGCCCTATCAACCAAGCACTACTATAAATATTTGTGCTTATTGGTCATTTAATAACATTTTTAAGTGTTGTTACTAATTATATATTTGAAGTCTTAACAATTTGATGGCAACTTTCAATTATAACCATCTTAAAAAAAAGCTTGACAAATAGAAACAAAATCTTGATTTTAAGTCCAAAATAAATCTCAACCATTAAATTAGAATGACATTCATTGTAAAAATACATTTTAATCTACAAAACAATCAATTCAAGTTATATTCTTTTAAGGATTGTATTGTCCTTTTTATCATAGAATTCAACACATAAGAATAGAATATGCCCTTTTAAAAGGAGTTGAATTTGGGATATTTAATTTTTAGAAAAAATGTATTTAAAATACTTTAAAATTTCTTGAAACTTCTTTCACAAGGTAGCCACTTCTTAAAATTTTCTTTTTGAGCTTTCCTCTAGAGGTGGAAGCTCATTCTCTCCTAAAGTTTCCCCTCATCACCCGAGGAAGAGGGAAGAGTTGCTTTATAATAAATATTGTGCAATGTAACTTTGAAGTGTAATTTTGTAGCATTTTGACAATTTGGCATGCCACTTGGATCTAAGCATACTTCTCATTTATCATTTATCATTTTTATTTATGTTTTGACCATCATTCTTGATTAGAAATTACCTCCATTTCCTTTTTTTTAATGAAAATTGTGCAAACTTGAAAAATGATCCTAAAATAGACATGGCGGGCACTTTTGCCACTTTGTACACCAAGTAAATAGGTAGCTTAGCATGTCAATGTGTCAAGTTGCCCTAGTCACTCTTCAAATCAACAAAAGACTTCAAACTTTCTCCCATTTTCTTCATTTGATGCTTGTGACATTCAGTTATATATTGGCATTGTAAGATAGAACCAAAACACAAAACAAAATAAATGACAAATGAAATAAACAAAATGAAGTGAAAAAAATGCAAATGAGTATACATGAAACAATGGTCAAGGAAAGTTTCAATAGTAGCACATGTAAAGCAACCATTGGCCTTTCTAGATGGATATTTCATTTGTGATAGCCAAAATAAAAATTGGCCAATAATTATGCTACTTTGAATGGGTTGAACAAGAAGACGATGTGCTTTGATCTATCTTCATGATAGTTTATTCATGTAATGTTCATAGGCTCACTAACCTAATCTATAAATACATGATTTTTACTAGTTGTCAATTACATACATAGAACATAGTTCTTTATTTACAAGAAGTGAAATCACCAACTTCATGATTCAAATGGAAATGGATATAATTTTGTCAAGTGCCTTATAGCACCTCTCTAATAATCAAGCAAGACACAAAGTCATGGCAGCATTTATTTCTTCAAACTTGGCTCTAAACATTTGGGGCCATTTGGACACTTCTTGATTTCGATGGTTGCTCCTTTAGTATTGCGAACATTTATGCTTCTAATGTTAGTATGGAATGAGTAGCATTGTGGCACTAGTAGACTCCCTCACAAATATTCAATATTTGCTTCTGGATTTGATTGTGTATGCCAATTTTTAACATCAACGTTTCAAATCACACTCCATGATTCATCATCAGGATGTGCAAGAATACCAACAATGTTTTGAATCACATTATGTGATTCTTTCATCTCCTTGGTATTCTTGCACATACTACTGATGAATCACAAAGTGTGATTCAAAACATTGATGTTAAAAATTGGCATACACAATCAAATCCAGAAGCAAATTTGAATATTAACATGGATTGTGAAAATCTAATATCCCTCGCAAATGTCAATTATTTTATTTAAAAATATTTTAATAAGTTTGAATTTGCAAAAGATAAGGTGTGGGCCCTATACACTAGTGCAACGATGAGTGTGAAGCATGGTCTTACATATATAATAAATTGGGGGATTTTTTAAACTATTTTCCTATTTTTTCAATTATATAAAGCACAATGATGTGTGGTGAACCAATGATAACTTCAATCTTTTTATTAAGGTTTTGAGATTATCTTTTGAAATTGAGGTGATTAAAAGTTAACATGTAGTTTGTCTTCTAAGTGTTGAGTTAACAACTATACACATTATATAATTAATAGAGAGCTCATTTTGGTTTTAGAAAAAATACAATCCACCTATTTAATAGAAACAAAGAATAGAATATAAAATTTAAATTTAAAACCAGATATATTTTCTAGTTACATAAATATTTTAATGTACAAAACATTAACTCAAAACAATAGATACAAAATTTATGATAAAAAATTCTATTTGAACAATTTCGCTTTGATAAATCTTTCATACATTTTTAATTACGCTGAAAGCGTTCCTGACATAATTATGCCTTACTTTTGATGCCTAACTTTTGATCTAGGAGTGTGCAAGATGATTCAAAATATCATGACTGGATTCATTATTTTTAGTATTTTTTTGTGTATCCCTTTTTTTTGGTATAAGGGAATATAGCAAAACTCAAATAAATTAAGATTTTATCAAAAATATCCATCCATATTTTTCAAATTCAATATATTAACAAATTTATTCTCTTTAAATATCTATTTGTAGCCTTTTATGGCATAATTATTTTTCGTAAAAGGTTTCTTTTTTTATATTATATAATCTTTTATGGGTAAATTAGAGAAGTTATATAAATTTTTTTTTAATGAGAATCAAGATGTTTCTATATTTTAGATAGATTAAATACATATTTATCATGTTTGCATATATTAAATACAATTTTATGTGTAATTCACTATATATAATATCATAATTAAATTAAATAATTAAATCTATTAAAAAAATAATATTAATGTGGTAATAGACTTTAAAAATATAATACTATAATAATAATAATAAATTTAAATTATGTTAAAAATATATTTTGTTATTTAAATCAATAATAAATAAAATTCAACTAAACCTTAATACTAGACCAAAACAAACCCTACTTAATTAAAACATATTGAACCTTAACATAAATTTAATGTTGACTTTAATCCAAATTGAATCCTAAATTGAATTGAACCCTAATCCTATAGCAAATTAAACCCAAACACTATACAAAATTGAACCCAAACCTTTAACGAAATTGAACCCTAACCCTTATACTCATCTCTCTCTCTCTCTCTCTCTCTCACACACACACACACACACACACACACACACACACACACACACACACACACACACATCTCTTCCTCACTTCTCACTCACTATCTCTTCTATCTATGTATTTCTCTACCCCTCTCTTCCTTTCTCTTCCCATAGATGTCCATCTCTCTTTTTCTCTTCCCATATATCTTCATCTCCCCCTCTCTCTATATCCCCCTATTTTTCTTCCTTTCTCTATCTCAATTTTTATATCTCTACTTCTCTCTCTATATATATCATCCTCTCTATCTCTCACTTTCTCTCTCTTTATCTCTACCTCTACCTCTCTCTATCTTTTGATCCATTTGCCTCTCTATTCATCTCTTGCTCTATCTTCCTCCCCCCCTCTCTCTCTAGACCTCTACACATCCATATCTCTCTATCTCTATCTCTCCACATTTATTCTTCCACCTCTCTCTCTATCTCTATCTTATTCTCTCTCTAATCCCATGTCATTTGTTAAATGGCCTATTAATTGAGCTCATTTACTACATGAATGTATGCAAAAAATAGACCAATTTTTTCCCCTAATTGACATTCCACCCCTCTTCGGCATACACATTGCACACCAAGGTGCAATTGCTAGTTGAAAAGATATTAGAAATTGTCACTTTATCAATGGCATCAAACTACTTATCATATAAAAGAATTGTGCTACCCATAGTAGTAGTTACCAATCCAACGATAACAAAATTATATCACATTTTGAAGAGAGAGTCCCTAAAAATATGAACCTTTAAATTGATTCTACCACTAAAAATTTCTTATGTGTTCAATTGTTATTTTAATAGATACCATCAACACTAATTAAAATATATTTATAAAACCAATTTTAAAAATGTGAATATAGATTTATTTTGTGCTAATTTATACAAACAAAAAAAAATTAAACATGATTAATTACATTTAATTTCATTTCATCATAACCCAATGCCTAACCTATTTTGAATTAAACTTGCACCACTTTAACCCAATCAAATCCAATCTTTAAGTACAATTAATTGAATAACCCACTTTTCAAAAAAAAAAAAAAAATCCATTCTTTCACATTTTAAGAGGTTTAAGGTTTCAAAATTTAAAATTAAGTTCACTTTTTTTTTTCCTAATTTTAAACCCACCTAATTGAATATGCTTACACTTTAAATTCATCATTCAAGTCTAATTTTTTAGATTAGATTAAATCAAATATAAAAATAATTAGAATAAATAACTGCAAGAAAAGTTATAACCAATACAGGGCCAGACAAGAAAACGAGGTAAACGAATAGTATGGTATGTATCATCTATACAACACACAGGAGCTACAAGCCAGCCATTTTAACAGCAAAGCAAAATGTCTAACAGTAATACACTTAACATACAAATCATAACCAGTAATATTAACAGCATACAAATCGTTGAACAATAAGTAGTTAATAGGATGAAGTATGGGACAGGACTCGGGACAAATAATATATTTTAAACTGAAAGGAAAACAACAAAACAACTGTCATAGAAATAGATAGTCCCAACAAAGATGAACTTAAATGCCAGCCCCAACTGCCTGATTTTGACAGCTAAATTGATATTCCCCATAAAACTCTAATGTAAGTTAAAAGCTGTTCCAAACCCCAACTGACTGATTTTGACAGCAACTACCTAAAACCCTAAAATTAAATAAAAGCTGTTCGAAGAACATTTAAAATAAAAATAATAATATATGAATAGACACTCTAATAAACCTCCAAGGTGCGTTAAAACCAGCTCCAAAAACTTTTAAAAATGATATATTGCAAGAAGCAGTAGTAATAAAAAAAAATATATTATTATTATTTTGCAGGAAATAATATTATTTCAAAAAATACCTGGTAAACTGAACTATTTTCAGGCCAAAGAACTGGTTCGTACGCTATAAACTATTTACAGTAACAGGAGAAAAACTACTTTTCTGGAAATTCACAGTAGTGGAAATTAAACTTTTTCGCTGGACATTCACAGTAAAAGAGAGGAAAAAAAGTTTCCACCAAACAGTCACAGAAATTCACACGTATCAAGTAAAATTTTACAGAAGAGATGAGGGGAAAAATAAACTTACCTGCAAAATGCGAAGCACTCTGGAAAGGCTTTCTCTCATGAGCCTGCGCTTCAAATCTGAAGAATACATGAGGCGCAAAGTCTCCACATACATCTCCATGTCAGCACACTCCACGATCTCCAGCAAGCAAGGCAAAGTGTGTTGCTCGGCCAGCTTTGCAGCAAATAAATTGCTGCACTTAACCAAAACCTGTATGTGCAAGTTCAAATTAACACACGTTCCCTCTTTTCCACACACGGAAACCCTGACGTCGCTGCTCTCTGCATCGTTAAATTTGTAGCCAATTCTTTGCTGCTGCTGCTGCTGTGGCGGCTGCGGCTGATTATTATTATTGTTGTTATTGCTGTTTTCGTCAACGGCCGTCTGAATTTTAACGGCCGGCTCCGTTAGCCTTAATGGCGATCCATTGGAATTCAAGGCTTTGCGTTCAACATCAGCGGGCTTGGGGTTCGAATCCCCGGGAGGGAGAGGTTTGGAAGGCTTTGGCTTTTGCTTTTGCTTTTGGAGATCTTTGAGGTTTTTAAGGTTTTTCGTAACGGCAATTGGAGAAGGACAGGGCGCACAACACCAGATGCCTCCTTCTGGATCGACTGCCAGAGGTGCGTTTCGAACTCGCGACCTGCGATCCTTTTTGCCGTTTGTTGACGGCGATGTCGTTGTGGCTTCTGTCTTCTTCCGTCTCTTGACGAATCTCTGTTCGGCCATTGCAATCGCCGTCAATTGCCAGCAACTGAATTTGCCGTCAGGTGACTGAAATCATTCACTGGATGCCATGGACGCGCCTCTCTCTAGTATTCCTCTTATGTTTTGATTTATTTTTATGGCTGGTCCTCTGATTTTTTTAATGTATATTTTTTAAACATGATTGCCTCCACTAAGGCTGTGATATTTGTCACGTTAGTGTCATCATTATTCCCATCTCTGTCGTGGGTCCTCCTTGTTTCCTTCACTAGTCTGATATGGTGGATCTGCAAGTAAATCAAATGATGTTTAAAAGGTACTACATCTAGGGGACCTTCTATGCAATATATTTGTTTGTATTTGTATAGTGTGTTTCTTCTTAATGGTATAGGTGTCTCATATCTATAGGATTATGCTTTGACATTGAATTAGTGGGTTCAGTTGGGTTTGAAATATATCACTTTCAAAGTTATTTATATTAGATTTGTGATGTCACATATTTGAATTATTTACTTTAAAATTTGTGATGTCATATTTCAAATCTTTGACGTATGACTTTTGATATTTTTACAATAAGATATTTATGTTGTTTTATTATTTTTTTAAGATCGACATGTAAATGGATGTCAATTTTTGTGATTAATTTTTTTTATATTTATTTATTCCATTACAACTCTTCTTGTTAATTTGTATTCACACTTCTTAGCATAATAAATTTTATATATAAACGATACATTTTATATAAAATAAAATGTTATAATCAATGTATGAACTTTTAGATAGAAAAGAACTAAACTTGAAAATTTGTTTAAAAATAAATTTTATTTTGGTGGTTGAAACCATACGTATATATGTTATTGGAATACCCCTTCGTCTCATGTTAAAGCATGCTGCCACCTTGAAATATCTTGAAATCTAATTCAAACCTTTGAAATTGAGGAAGGCAACAGTTCTATAATGGATCATAGGTAGCAATGTACAATACACTATCCTTGAAGTGAGATATGTTGTTGATAGTTATTAAGTGAGGCCAACAATCATAATTATCTATGGGAACATTGATGATTTACACAAACTCCTCCCCATTTTTAAATTTGTTTGTTCTAAGTCCAAGGCAAGCACACGTGCACACACACAAACTATAAATCACACTCTAACTGTATATAATTGAATTTTCTCCAAGAAAATCCTAGAGGTAGCTCCAATCACTTCTTAAACATGTGTACGACCAAGTTATAAAATACTTGTATACCAACAATAGAAATAAAAATAGCACCATAATGCTCACTCCACACCTCACAAGTCTTAAGTTGGTGACAAAGTCTAGTTGCATCTTTAGAAGGAATGCTTTAAGGGTTTGAAGATGAAGCATTCACACTATGTTCCTTACACCATTATTGACATAGTGAGAATGCCTTCATTCTCAATCTCACATAATACTTAGGTTGTATCCAATACTCAACATGGAAATCCTTAATCGACGTACACTCCTCAACAATTATATGCACAATTTCCTCAACACACTACCTACATAATAGTATCACTCCTCAAAGGGGATAAATGATCCAAGCCCAACATTTTGCATCCTCTTTAGTAGTTGTATTGGTAGACTCAACATTGCACAACATGTGCAACATAGTGATTGAACATATCTACATGCCATATCGTTCCCTTGCCTCTGCATAAAATTCGTATGCATGTCAATGACATAGTACTACTATGTGCATATTGTATGCCTTCACATAGATGCATATTTTAATGTTTAATCAAACCATATGTGTATGACACATGAGACATCAACATCCACATGTTATACTTCCTTGTACGCATACCACATAGCAACCTCTATGCCATAAAACATGATTATATAATTGTTACCATATACTTTTGACACATGGAAACATGATACATCAAATGCCACAACAAATGATCCAATTGGCACCATATGTGCTTGATATATTTCATTATCCTATCTAGCTAAGGAATGCACCATATGTATTGAACACTTATCAACATCTATCGTCTACCTGGATGTTAGTTACCAACTTACTTGTATAAGTACTTGTGTACGTATATTATGTAGAGGAGAAGAAGCATACATAGATTCTCATGTTGGCATTTGCATGAAGATTGCATTAATGATATGTTATGTTGTCATTGATGTCAATTAAACTGGTAATGATATTAATAATGTTCCTGATATTGTTGTTATTGTTGATATTGTCTTGTAACCAATAGAAAGAGCTTTGTGAAGGTTATTGTAAACCGGTATGTAAGTTTGTGAGTTGAACCGGTAATCGGAGTAAAAGGTTAAACCCTTTCTATGTTATGTAACTGGTAAACCCTACCAGTTGTTTTTGTTAAACCCTAATCAATTAAGGTTGTTGAATTGGTTATGTTGGTTGAGCGGTAATGATGGTGACATGTAAGGTCATTGTATGAAGACAAGTTCAAAATGTTTTGGCGCGTTTGTTTGTCTAGGGAATGAACAAAATGTATTGCATCTAATGCAAAATGCGTGATGAGTTACTGAGCTCGATGAAGTAGTAATCAAGGAGCGGTTGAGGTTTTCTTGATTGATGTGTAGAGATTGCTATGAAATCCAACGGTCATGCTTGTACCGACTTGTTTGTAATCTCGATGAGAGGATTAGATTTTTGTTGTGTTACTGACTTAATTGATTTGTATTTAAGGTCGTTGAAGTTGTTTTGTTTAAGTGTTGGCAAGAGTTGGTAGAAATCAGTTGAGTGTGTGATTGCTGAACCGGAGAATGAGTTTGCAGTTTGAGTAAAGGCAGATAGAAGCTTAATTGGATCTGATCAAGCAAATGTAGTGCTATTCAGACAGATCAAGAAACTCCTGTTGTTTTCTAACAATTGCAGAAAAATTGAAATCCCCTAACCGGGTAAGCTCTAACAAGCTTGGTTACTTATTAAATCCTCTAACCAGATGGTCCATTAGATTGGATTTTCAAATCCTCTATTGAGGTTACTCCTTACAGGGTATTTTCTTCTAACAAGGCATTTGTAGTCAATCCCTTAACTGGGTGATTCCTAATAGGACCGGTTCTTAACATGACTTTTTAAAAAGCTTTAATAGGCTTGGCTCCTAACAGGGCGAATTTTAGAAGAGTTCAGGTATTGTCTTGTGAGTCTCATCTCACTGTGGTTTTTATCTATATGGGTTTTCCACGTATAAATACTTGTGTCATGTGGTGAATATTTTTGTGGTTATGATCTTATTGTGATTTGATTAACTATTTCTGATAAGGCATGATAACCAGATGCATTGAGAAGTGAAGTATTGACATATGATAAAGCATTTGGATGTTTACAAGTTAAATGATATTTACTGTTAAGTTGTTGTAACAGTCAACCGGTATTCTTATGAGTATTGATCTTGATAGTGGTATTTCATTGATAAGATTACTTTGCATGTTTGAGTTTGAGTTTGGAGAGTTTGTATCAATTTTTCTAGTTACTGATTCACCCCCCCCCCCCTCCCCTCAGTAATCTACCAGATACTTATTCTTTCATAATAATTTTGTATTATTGTATGTTTTGATTTGCATACTTGTTTTGCTTCATGCATTCTATGATCTTGTTTCATTACTAGCTAATTTGTAGAATCATACTTTTATTCACAGTGAAAATCAATTGATCAGTTCTAACTGCATAATTGGAGTTGTTGAAATTTGCGTGTTAGAAAAAGTGTGAAAGGGTGATCACTCTCATCAATAAAAGTGTGAATGAAGAAAAAGCCAATGAACTATGGAACTCCAACTCTAAATATGTTGTTAGCAATCTCTAAAGTTGGAGAATACAAATTATGACCAATGATGATGGGGCATTTTGGTCACAAAAAATTGAAACGTGAATTTTGACTAAGACATATTGAACCTTAGCCATTAGTAGGACATCATGGAAGCGCAACAATAAGCCCCTTAGATTAGAACTTGGGGAAAAACTTGAGAACAAAAACTTAAAAATAAACACAATAAGAAATAAGAAAATATTAAACTATGAGTATTTGGGCAATGGAAGATTGCAATTTAGCTTGGGGTGCTCCTACATCACTCTACTTCATACAAAAATTTATAGTATTAAGGTCTCCCAACTTATATGAGAATTTTTTTTTAATGTATCGTTATGAGTAAATTGAAGAAATATTAAGCACCAAGCAAGTGTATTTTTCATGCCAGACAAGAGAGGACCAACCACCACTACCACACAACAAAGATAGTAAGATAGTGACAAAATCCAAACTGATCACAAGTGGAGTTTATCATTCTTGTGGTTTCCATGACCAAACCCTAATCAAATGGTTATACCAAGGAAAATATATGGGAAGCTCACAAGAAAGGACCAACCACCACAACAAGACAACACAAATAGTTGGTGGAATAACGATAGTATCCAAATTGATTACATGAGTGTTGTTTAGCATTCTTGTAGTTTCCATGGCCACACCCTAACAAGATGAATCATACCAAGTAAAATATAAAGGAAGCTATGTTAATAGTACTAGGAAAATTTTCCTGATAAACTAGGAATGTGATGAGGCGTCCCACTAAACTTCTTTGTCATGTGGTCATGACAATTGACCCCTCCACCACATGATGATACACTCCCTCCTTAATTTGTTGTATACCATTGACACACAACTATGTGAAGGGAAAAAAACAAGAGAATCTTTATGAAAATCGAATTTCTTATCCAACATTAATAATACTCCAAAACGTAAAGGGTGGGGACATAAAATGGGTGGTTGTCCACCTCTAATCACAACAAGTATTATAACTCAAAATATCAAAATATCTCTCTTTAATACACAATATATAAATTAATATGCTTTAATAACATTTTTATTTCTCACAACCTTCATAACTATATTTTATTGAATAAATAATTAATTTAAAAAGTCACTTTTTATTAAAAAACATTATTTTTTCCTTTTCAAATTGAAAACTCGTTACCTTTGTTTATCTTTAGATTCTTTTAATTAAAAAGTTAGCACTAATTGATGTCTTAAGAGTTGTTATCTTGGAAATGTGGCCAATTAATACTCTATTCGTGTAATATATGCCCCCATTATCCTACGTCTAGGCACGTAGTTTTTCATTGTTTTAATATAATATATGTACGATAACCTTCAAAATTAACAATGTAGGTTTAATTTATTTTTAGTGTTCCTTTTTCTCAAATTGTTAGGGCCTATGTCATGTGGCAGCATAAAAGTAAACCAACTACAAAATTTGTAAAGTCAACTAATTGCAACCAATATATATTTTTTTAATACTTTTAAGGATGCTATTGAAAACAACCACTAGGGCAAGAAGAAAAGTGTAAGGAGAAAACATTAAATCAATTATTTTAATTAGATTTTTTTTTTAATACTTAAGGTGTTTTAATTTGTATTAAGTAAAAATTTAATTGAAAGAGTTAGGGAAGCATTCTATAAAGTTTAGATTGTATATATATCATTTTATACAATATTTTTGATTAAAAAAAAGTGCAATTTTAAACAATTTTATTTGTTTTTAAAATTCTTTTTTTTTTTTGATAGGTAATAGGCCGAAGCCGCAGTATTTTGAATTATTATTATTATTATGTTTGATTAGATTGACCCTAAACCTTCCCCATTTTTATGAAAGGCCAAGAGTCACAACTTAGAATTCATTTTAGATGTTCATATTGGGAGTTGAACTTGGGTCTCCACAGTGAGAACCCAGTGTTTTAACCAATTAAGCTCAACCCCTTGGACATTTGTTTTTAAAATTCTTGTTAAATAAATTCATTTTTACAAAAATTAAGTTGAAAGAAAGTATAATTAACACAAAGCCTTTGAATACTTTAAATTCTATTATAAATCTAACTCGCACATGATTGTTGACGTCGTGTAATGGTGAGAACCACATACCTTGCATTTTCCCCCTTTGTTTGAGTTTATTTTGATTGATTACTTCTTATTCATTGATAAGTATATAAGTGACATGATATCTACTAAAAGTTGGCACATAATGTGACCCTTATCTGATTCCATTTGCACTCACTTCCAAGGATTAGTTAGAATATTTGATTTTACCTATTTTTTATCTAGGTTTAGATATAGTATTTGTGGAAGTGACCTAAGCAAGTTGTTGATTGATGGAAATGAAGTCATACATTTCATCTTTCAAAATCAAATTTAGGGTCAAACTAACCCTTCTAACTAGTTGTTATTTATTGAATTAAAATATAAAATATTTCACTTGCCACATTTGGAAATGTATTTAAGGATTGACATCAAATGTTCATTTTTACATCATCCAAATGTATGATAAGAGCATTCAAAATATATTCATTCACATAATTAGAGCATTTATTATTGTATTACCTAGTTGCCTAATTGTTTGGGTCATCTTTGTACATGATTTTGTACTATCTTCAGTCATTCCAAAAATCACTAATTTGATATCTTAGGGGTTTGAACAAGGAGAGTGATGAAGTCATGGTTATGGATCTCAATGAAGGGATTCCTTAGACCATCCAACCCTTCTAGAATTAATACAAACAATTTCAAAATTAAACATCAAATAAGGATAACATAGAAAAATGAGCACAAAACACTAAATATTAGTGAAAATTTAAAAAATATTACAATGATCCTCAATGGGGTATCTTCACACACTAGTCACAATGATAGAATTTCTTCTTGTTGACTTGGCTCTATCATTCATATGTTAGCTGCCAATTCCAATCTTTGATGTTTTGATGACTTAATCTCTATTGAATGACCGATTTAATGCAGCCAACTCTAGTATTTTAAGGCATAAGAATGGTTATAGAAGTTTAAATGGTTCATCTCTTCAAAAACCAACTATTTTTTTCACGTTACTTCATCTTTCCTTAGGGTAAGTACATCAAGATGCTAGACAAAGGGGTATAAGTGGCCATTTTTTCTCTTTTTATTTTTTATTTTTTTGAAATTATCCAATCCTAAATTTAGAGGAGTAATTTGAGACTTGTGTGCTCAAAATTTGAAGATACCAAAAAACATGAATTATATTACTCTAAATCTAGATTTTAATCTACTAAAGTTTTTTGAAAATGGATAAGATCTAGAGGATCAAATGCTTCACACACATAAAAGTGTTCCTATTTTTTTAGCAAAATAAAACATAGTGTCTGGTGTGCACCTCCCAACTTTTTTAGTTGCATTTATAATTTGGAAAAACCCACTAGTAGGAATATATTTAAGAGTGAGAACTAGAAGTTGAGTTTTAATAAATTCTCACCTACTTGTCCAAATTTGAAATAAGTTATATATTATTGTTCTACACTTTATTCTTTACACATTAAAAAAAAAATACATAAAAATACATTTTCGATACACACATGTCTTTAATAACTATGGAAACACTTGTAAAAGAAAATAAAAATAAATAGGTTAATGTTTTTCAAATCTAAAAAAATATATATTGTTAGAAAGCTCAAAAGACATGTGAAATTATGGTGGTAATTTCACTAAAACTCAGTTTATAGCGTCTAAACCTAATTTGGCAAGCTAGTTAAGAAACGTGAATAGAAGGAAAAATCATGTGAAAAGGAGGGAAATAAAGCTCCCAAGCCTAATGCTTGTTATTCAAGGCCAAGTACAAGCCAAAACACATACAAGTTGTTTGAATTATAAACAAGCATGTGTTAATATTAATAAATGAAACCCATACGTGCTTTGCTTTTTTTTTTTTAATTATAATTAACACATATGTGTTTGACTTTTTTTTTTTTTAAAATAATGCTTGGTAAACTTTTTAACTTGACCGACGACGCTGGCATGACACACCCTTCGGCTCCACGTGAAACACTTTTGATCTGGAGCTATGAATCAGTGAGGCCACAATCGGGGGACCTCATCCCCACACTTCACTTGTTCAAACTCGCGAGCGCAACGGCCCAACGAAGACACAAGGCTTGTGAGCACAATGGCCTAGGCAGGGGTTTGAACCTTGGTGGCCGCTTCACCAACAAAGTGTTTTAACCATGACACTACATGTCCGAAGACATATGTGTTTAACTTAATAAGCACAACAACTTTGTGTTATATATGTATGTATGTATGTATATGTATATGCACATATATATGTATATATGTGTGTGTGTATTTATGTATGTGTATATATGTATGTATATATATGTATATGCAATGCCCATCAAAATACCCTAGAGAAATAAAGCTAACTAACAAGCAAATAGAGATAATTTTTTTTTTAAACATCATCTATTACAACACATATATTCATTTACTCATATACATTAAACATCCATACACATGATATACACATATCCAACATGAGCATAGGCATAAAAGAATAATCATATAATCTAATAACGCAAGCGAAAATAAACACAACTCAATATCTAACTATCTTCCCTACGATATCTCAACATCACCATAAGCACTATCATCATGATCACTACTATGATCCAAAGCAATCTAACACAATTATCATCTACTCTGCCATGCATATATACATATGTTCATTTTCTAATTCACCTATCATGAATGAAAATCACTAATGCTACAATACCATTAACCCCTTTAAGGTTCATTTTAAAACACCAATCCAAATGTTCCTAATCCCATTTACTTAATCATCATCTAACATCATTATTTCATTTCCCTTAATATGTACTCCTCCTCCTTGATTTATCTTCCCTTTCTGTGCATTGATGGACTATATTGATATAGCTTAGACTACTTTGTCATGCTTTTGATAGATGTTTATGGATTTATTTATGATTTGGATGCTTCATTATTGATGATAGACATATCGTATTTGCAGTTGACATTATGGTTTCTTGCGGATGATGATATTTATAGATTATCATGATGATGGACTCTTATTTGATGATCTATATGTACTCATTTTATATGTGTGGTTTATATTTGTTTATGGTGATTTGATGGTATCTTATGATGTACTAACCCTATTTCATGATTATATTGAATACGATGATGATTATGATAGTGCTTGGTTGTCGTGACTGTCTTCTATTGTGTTTGTGATAGGGACAATGTCATACCACTCATTTATGAGCATGCTGTGACATTGTGATTCCCCTTCACTTGTCTGCCTATTTTATGATATATGTTATTGTATATGTTGTCGTACATGTGTTGGTGGTGACAGGTTTGCAAGTACCAAACATCAACTCCACCTAGCCTTAGAGGTTTGAGCGTGTATTTATCCCAATGGCAAGTTGATTGGAGATGACATGAGTTCCTTCTACACACTCTAGGCTTGAGTTGTCATCCTTATCAGTTTATGAATCTTGGCTTGACTTAGTGGTTAGAGTCTTGTGTGGCGATGTTGACCCAATTAGGGTTGCCTTGCGGTGTTGTGAGTATTTGGTTATTTAATTAATTAATAATTGATTCATATAGTTTAAATAAATTAAATTAAAGTATAGTTTGATATTTAATTAATTATTGGGCGACTTATTAATATTTATTATATTGGCTTGATTAATATTTATTTATCAATTTAAGCATTTATTGGATATTTATTAATTATTGTTTAATTATTTTATTAATTGAGTCTTTTGGAATTATTATCTATTTATTTAGTTGAGGCTTTAATATTAATTTAGAGTATTTATTTATATTACCTTTGGTTATTTTATTATTGGGCTTTTATATTTAATTGTGCCCATGGTTTAATTTATTATTAGTTGTTTATATCATTATTTTCCCTTTTATCTATTGGGTTAATTAAATATTACATTCCTCTACCTACCCTATTTTACTATTGTTTGAGTTATTGGGGTAAGTTAACTAAATAATATTTTATATTATTACCTTGGTAATTGAGAGGGTTGGTATGAAATATATTTTAATGGAATTTTGTGATTGGCCGACATGTTTCTATAGTTTTTGAATAATCTTTTATATATTGAGCTCTCTGAGCATTTTGTCGGGTTAGCTTCCTGGAATTATTTTCTGCGTATTGGAGATTTTATTGCTTGGATTGGATTTGGTTGGAGCTTGTGGATTTTGGATTTTCTCAAGTCGTCAGTTTTCATTTTGCCATAGCTTCGATTTCTAGGTTGGTTGAGTTTTACCTTTTGCAATTTGTTTTTTCTGGAAAGATTGTCTTCATTGTGTTTTCCAAAAAGATTGCTTGTGGGATGCGAGAAAAATTATTTCCAGTAGATAATTGAGATAACCTTTAATATATAAGTTTGGGGACTATTGTATGTGGCAATGCAATATTATTGTGGAAAAGTTATCATGAATGGCTATAATTGTTTCTAGAAATGTCGTAGTTTTCTATCTATCCATTGATGGCTTCTTTGGAGATTTTGGAGTTTGTTTGCCTGGTTGTTTATGTGTATCTAGGATTATATCTGATGTTTTGGAGTCTTATTATTGTTATGTGTGAATGGTAGTCTTCTACCCTTTTATTTATTAAACAAAGTTGAATCACTGTGACTGTCGAATCAGAATCTATGTTGCTATTAGGTCGTGATTCCTTATTTGATTGTTGCTTGTGAGTCTCTTGAGTTAATTTGGCGATTGCATCCCTTTTTCGATTGATTCGAGGTCGTGATTGAGTTGGCTAAATTTTGAGTGTTTAAATCTTGTTTTTTGAGTCTTCTGTGTGAATGTGCTAATATGTTCTATGCGCTAAAAGAATTGTTCTATGCATTATTAAAATTGGTGGATGCACTAAAAGAATTGGTGGATGCGCTAATAGAACTTCTCTATGTGCTATTCTTTCCTTTGGATGCACTAAACTACCCTATAAATAGTAATTTTTATGATTTCAACTTTCTGCATCAATTTTCTTAGGTCTGTTCCCGTACCAGAGGCATTTGTTGATATTCTTGGTTTCTCTCAGAGTTAGTGTTGCTCAGTTTTGGTTTTTTATTTATTGTTTATGGCTCCGACAAGATGTTCATGCCTTGTTGTTGAGGGTATCTTGTTAGCTCCAACAAGTTGCTAAGTCTTGTTGTAGAGGATAGTTTATGTTAGCTCTAGTGAGATCGTTGTACCTCACTGTTGAGGTTTTGATATTGTTTATGGTTGAGTAAGAATGATCTATGCCTTGCTCTTGATTTTGATATGTGAATTATTGTTGAGGCTCTTATTTGTGTATTGGCATTTTGGCATTGTTTATCGTGCTTATTGCATATGTTATGTGGATACTTTCTTGGTGTTGTCATTGATCCTCTTGGCTATTATTGTGACTATGTATTGTGTATACCCTATGGTCTAGGTGCATGATTAGGGAAAGTGGGATTCCATGAGTCTTCCAAGGTCATGAGGAATGGAGTGCTAGGATTCCTTATGTTATGGAGTCAAGGTCTAGACTGTTGGGATAGCTCATTGGAGGTTTATTGTAATAATCAAGTGATAACATAATAAATTAATCATAGGTGGGTTGGGTAGTAGTAACTCATCTTAATAAGATAAGAAATATATATGTGGTACCCCATCTCATAGCTTGGAGTGCTAGTGCAGACCAGAGTGAGGTATGGACAGATCTGGTAACCAGATAAACCAAACTCCCTTGATTTCTTCAAAGGTCAATACGGTTCCTCATGTGTATCACAGATGCTAAAACTGACTTCTAGGATATCCTTTGATAGTGATAGCATGTGATGACACTTTTGTCTATGTGTTGATCCTAGTTCCTTACACCTTGTTATTGGTTAGCCTCTAGAGGTTTTATGGTTCTGTTTTAGCCATGTGAAGTGATTTGACTTATGGTATATGTGGCTGTCTTTCAATTGTGGTGGTTGTATTATTGAGTTCTCTTTGGTTGTTAGGTGTCATCCTAGGTCTAGAGTGTGTGTGGGATCTTGTGTCATCTCCTAGGATGGGGGGTGGTTCCTTTGGTTCCACATGGTTGGGTGGTTTGATGCCTTCTTCCATTGGGATGTTCTTCATTGGTTGCTCTTGTGCGTAGATGTGGATTCTTTTATTGTAGCTCTTGGATGAATTCTTCTAGCAAATTGATGTAATATGATTCATTTGGCATTAATATTAGAAGGACTTGTGAGATGGTTGCATTTGTAGAAGAGAAACCACGTATCTTTATATAGTGAGATCTTGTATTTATATGTAATGAAAAAAGATGCAATCGTTGTGCTATGTTGTTGTATCATGTTGTATCTTGGATATTGTTCATTAATGGGAATAATGTAATTGAATCTATTGATGTGCATTTAGTGTGATGAGAATGTCTTTTGTGTTAAAGAAATGGATTAAGAATGTAGTAGATACTGTTGGAATGGAAATAATGGAATAATGATGCTAGGATGTTGAATAAGTAAATGGGATTAGGAACATTTGGGTTTGTGCTCTTAAAATGAATCTTAAAAGTGGATTATGGGAATTTACATTATTAATGAATGGAATAATGTTAGTTAGATTAGTGAGGATTCTTATGTATGCATAAAAAGAGAACTGTTAGTTGAGTTAGAATGCATTGGTTATGACAGTAATTATAAAGATGTTATGTTTGTATGGATATGTTCTCGATGAAGCTATAAGTAATGGCATTGAGATACCCTAGGGAAAGATTAATTGTAAAGTTGTGTTTATTTCCACTTGTGTAACGAGTTCATATGGTTATTCTTTTATGTTTATGTTTGTGATGAATATGTGTATATTATGATAATGGTTGTTAAATTCTTATGAGTAGTTAGTTGAATATGTTGCAATAAGCAATGTTTAAATTTTTATTTATCTCATATTGCATGTTAGTTAGCTTTATCTCTCTAGGGTTGGTGGACATTACATAATATCTACCACATTCCCACTCCATCACAATAAACATACACATAACACTAAATGCATATCAATAGAACTAATTACATTATTCTCATTAACCATCCAATATTCAAGATACACCATGATACATCAATATGTTCTTGTACAAGAGTCATGACCATATTCTAATACATCAACTACCATTACATATACATCATCCAATTTATATCAGGGAGCATAGCTCTCATCTTTATGAATACAATGATCTCATGAAATCTACACATGTGTATGCCATAAGAATCATGTACATCCATCTACTACAAAGTCTATCCATAAGTTGAAGAGATAAGAATCTGCATCCACACATAAAAACATCCAATGAAGAACATCCTAATGGAAGAAGGAATCAATCCATCCAACCATGTGGAACCAAAGGAACCACCCCTCGTGCTAGGAGATGACACAAGAGCCCAACACACTCTAGACCTAGGCTGACACCTAACAACCAAAGAGAACTCAACAACCCAAGAACCACAACCAAGAATCAACCAAATGCTACAAGCCTAATCACATCACATGGCTAATCTTAAAACATAGAAACTCCTAGAGGCATACCAACAACCATGGCATTAGGAACAAGGACACATGTAGGAGTGGAGTTTCATCACATGATATCCTCACATAGAGGGGAAAAACCACACCCGGATAGACATGTCGCTGCATGCTATCCTCACAAAGAAGGGGAATGTCAACCCTGATAGACATGTGGAATCATCTCAACCTATGAGAGATCAAGGGAGTTCGGTTTGCCATCACAATGGCCTTCCCAAGCTTATCCTAAAACATCCTCCCTAGGAATAAGTCTTGGGGCTCAAATCCAACCATTATTACCTTGTTTAGATGAATCCCAATTACCCAACCCATCTAATTAATTATTAATGTTATCACTTATTTAAACAAGGAAAATTTTCAATGTGCCCTAGTGGTCTAGACCCCAAGCATCCTTACTAGGAACCTCTTAGTAGCCTATCTCTCATGACCCTAGTCATCACATGAAAGCCCACTCCCCCTAACCATGTTCCAAGACCTTAGGGTAGTACAAAACATAACATCAAGATAACAAGGAGGCTCAATAACAACATTAAGAAAGTATCCATAACACATAAGTAATAAGCACAATAATCAAATGCCAAGATGCCAAAACATAATCAAGAGCCTCAATAATATTGACATATCAATAAATAAGAGTAAGGCACAAATCCATCTTACTTAGCCACAAACAATATCAAATTCTCAATAGTGAGGCACAACCATCTCACTGGAGCTAAAAGAAACCATCCTCTACAACAAGGCTTATCAACTTGTTGGAGCTTAAAAAGACAATCTCATTGACAAGGCACTAGACCTCTTGTCGGAGCCATAACACATCAAATAATCGAATCTAATCTATAAACAGTGTTGTAAAAACTTATAAATATCAACAATGCCTCTGGTACAAAAGACTACTGGAAAAATGAGTACAGAAGACCAAAAACATTCTAATACCATTGACAGGATAGTCTAGCGCATACGCTGACATAACTCAGAAATATCATGGGGTCGTAGAAAATTAGAAACATCGAAATTCATGTCAAGAGTTCCGAAGTTTAAAAAACCTCTGATACCTCGACACTGGCTTATAAGTCATGGGGTCACAGAAAACATGAAACATTGAACTTTGTATCGGGAGTTCGGGATCTCCAAAAACCTCTGATACCTTGACACTGGCTTATAAGGAGTCGCAACATCGGTCCAAATAGAACTTAAGGACTTAGAAAAGTTACAAATCATACCAAAATCCAGTAAGGAGATAACCACAATACTAATCAACGTGAACACAACTAAGGTAAGTCACAAATAATAAGATAAAGAGTCACAATATAGCAAATTCATAGGACAACTCCCTGCTGACAAGACACAAAGACTCCAAAATACACAAAACAATTCTCACCAATTGAAAAAAATGGTAACAATTCTTGATTCAAGTTGTTCACCCACAAAGTTGAACCAACCAGACTTAGGCATACCGAATATTACGGTTGCACAGTAAAATAACAACAAAAGCCATTCACGATAGAACAGGGGTTGAAAACAACTACACATAGCAATAAGTCCATTGATACCCCAATAGACTCAATAATAATATTTAACAACTATATAGTAATTCACCCAAAAATTCGTGACAGGCAATCTTTCAAAATCACAGAGAAAACAATCTTTTTGGAAACCAAAAGCAGAGAAGCGAAATCCAACCAACTTGGTGAATAGAATTTATGGAAATGCAAATATGAAGATGGGCAACCAAATTCTAAAATCCAACCAAAATCCAAGCTCCAAGCAAATCCAAGATCTTCAAATACGCAATTTTTTTTTGAGAAAAGCCAACTTGGTAAAATGCATAGGAAATCAAATAAATAATATTGCATTGAAAACTATGCAATAGAATCGGCCAACCAAAATATTCCAAAATACTATATTTCATACCAACCCTTTCCGAATTCGAGGTAAGAAATATAAAATAATTTTATTTACTTACCCCACAACTTCCAACCAATAAAATAATAGGGTAGGTAGAAAAATATAATATTTCATTAATCCGATTAGTAAGAAGGGATGTAATAATATAAATGGTCAATAATTAAATAACTAAGGGCACAATAAAATATAAAAGCCCAATAAATAAATAAACTAAAGAATATATAAAATCATAACCAATATAAGAATAATATTTAAACAATAAACAAATAATAAATAAATATCGAATAAATATTAAATCAATTAAATAAATATCAAAGCGCTAAATAAATACAAACTATTAAACCAATAAATTAATAAAACATTAACCAAATAATAATAATAAATCACTCAATAAAATACCCAACTAAACATTAATTTAATTTATTTAACTATATTAAACAATTATTAATTAATTAAATATTCAAATACTCACAATGCCACAAGGCGACCACAACTCAAGATACTAACACGATGACTTAGGCCAAGACACTCAATTGACAAGGATGACAACTTAAGCCTAGGGTGTGTATAGGGAACTCATGCCATCTTCAACAACTTGCTATTGGGATAAAGACACACTCAAACCTATGAGACTAGGTGGAGTCGATGTTTGGTACTTGCAAGCCTACAACTACCAATAACCACGATACAACATATATGATAATATCATAAATGATGAGGCAAGTGATAGAGAATTATAATGTCATATCATGCTCCTAGTGAGTGGTATGACATCATCTCGATCATGAATACAATAATAAGATAGTCACGAAGGCCACAACATTGTCTCATCGAATGTAAGCATCAAGTGGGTTTAGCATAATCAAAATGCCATCACAATCCCAAAAGCAATATAATCCATCTAGAATAGCAAGTGCATATAAATCATCAAATGTAAATCCATTATCATAATAGTCAAGGATAAATATCATCATCCACATAAGTCATCATGTATCAAATATCCATATGAAATGTCTAGCATCATCAATAAGCATATAAGATATCAACATAGTCAAAATTATAAATCAAAACATCACATAATAGTCTAGATAAGTCTATCGATGCATAAATTAAAAGATGAATTGAGGAGGGGCACTACATCTTCCCCCCCCTTTACCTAGGCTTACTCTTGGAAGCCTGAGAACAAATAGGGGTAAATCTCTCTCATCCGCGCAACATCCTCCCAAGTCGCCAAAGAATAATCACTTGGGTCGCATTGGACCCTTACTTGCTCTATGTTTGAACCCCTGAGCGTTAGCCCTCGATGTTGAAGAATGTGCATTGGCCCCAAAGAAAGTTGGTCATCCTCTACTTGCAATGCATTCCAATCCAAGACATGTGATACATCAAGATAATAAGGCCTCAAAACAAATACATGAAACACATCATGGATGTGGGACAAGTTGGGTGGTAAGGCAAGGTGATAAGCCACATGATCTATCCTCTCCAAAATCTCAAATGATCCACAAAATGAGGTGCCAACTTAGAGCCTTTTCCATAACAGATCGAACTCTTTCATGGATGAACCCTCAAAAACACCTTGTCACCCATCGAGAACTTTTTGTCCACACGATGAGCATCCACATACTTCTTCTGCCTGTCCTGCACTGCTATCAAATTCTCTCTAATACATGTCATCTGCTGCTCCATATCCTACAACATCTCTAAACCAAGAAACACTATGTACTCCAAACAATCCCAACTGAATGGCGTATGACATGTTCGCTAGTATAATACTTGAAAAGGAGATGAAGTAGGCATGATAGGAGAGTCCTCAAGGAGAATAGTCTGAACCGTGCAGCAAGAGTAAACACAACATAAGCAACACAATGTGATGGAGGCAATATAGAATCGAACATATTATATCATGGAATTCAAATACAAATTGGCAGGCAACATGCGGGCCTACAAGATTCGACACACAGGCCTTATTACAAACATGCTCAAAATACAATATTTGGGCTCAAGCACGAATGCAAGCCAACTCCAGATGTCCTAATCATCTGATTATTGATCTATATCTTAATATATGTCTTTCATATGCTTAATTACATTGATTTATATGTTATTATAACTCAAGGATGATCCATGTCGGCCCAAGATGGGACAAATGCTGATGAAGAAGATGTAACATGTAAAACAACCAGGTCGGCCTCCACAAAAGGAATCCCTTCAGAAACAAGATAGAATGATGTGCAGACCCCAAAGGAAGGTCTGCCACAAGTCAAGGAACATTGAAATCAACAAAATCAGGCTCCACAAGCTACGAAAAAAGACCCGCAAGATTATCCATTAGCAAATAGGTCCAGGCAGTTCTGGTGCTCTGAGGTAGAAAACTATCCCAGATTTCGGAAGCAATAACTTGCCAAAAAAGATCCAAACATCTCGCAGATCTAGGATAAGGTAGATGAACATATCCACAAGCAAAATCCATCTCCACAAGATCCATTGTGCAAATGTAAAGAAACATTGAAAGAAATGCTGAGACTGCAAAATAGGAAGCAAAACATAAAAAAATAAATTTGGTTGATGCAAGATTGCCAAGAACCAGGGATGCTCCTACATCAGGAGACATAGCAATTGAGTTGTGATAACCATTATTATTTGCAAACTCCACCAAATAACGATAACCCTCCATGTTTTTATGGTAAAATTTAGGCATAAATAAGCTATATTAACCAAGTTAACCACAAAAACTTGAATCTAACCAACTAAATCCATAAATGACAATAGAATATAGGACAAAAATCAATGAAACATGGAAACTAAAATAAAACTCCCTCAATTGACTTCGTCCATGGCTTTTGTTTCTCTTCTTCATCATTTTGATTGTGTTTCTCTTAGCGTTGTGCTGGAGTACTTGCATAAGTTAGACACAATAATTCTGAAGATAGTGGTTAAGCCAAATTGAGAAGAAATGGGCTAAATTTATAGATTTTGGAGGATGAGAATGGATGGTTGAGATTTATTCTGAAACAAAATTGATCAATAGCTGAGATTGCTTGAGACAAAATTAATTGAGAGTTTAACTCATTTGATTGATGAGTCATCTGGATTGATTGATCAGTGAACTGATTAGATTGATCTATTAACTAAATTGATTACTTTGTTCCAAAAAGTTGATTAAGAGTTGAAAAAGGTGATTGATGAATTAACTGGGGAGATGACTGAATAAATTGCTCAGGTGATCGAATTGATTGCTCAGTCAGACTGAAAGTCAGTGGGAGTTAGAATTTCAACATGTGGTGTAGGATTTTGAGATGAAATTCACATTTCATTTTTATTTCAATTTGAATTTGGATTTTCAAAAAGTGAAATGCACATATAATTAATTGAAATTTGGATTAGAAGAATGAATTAGTTAATTAAATAATTTAAAGAAATTATTTAATTATGTGAAATTGAATTTAATTAAACAATAAAGATTATTTAATTAAATGATTAAATCATAATTAATTAAATAATAAATATCTAATTAATTATAAACAATAGTTAAATGTTTAAATGACGAAGATTAGTAATTTTGGAGAAATGTGATGATTAGAATTAATTTAGAAGAATTTAATTAGTTTAATTAAATAATTATTTAAATAATAAGATGAATAATTGATGCAGATTAATGAGATATTTTTAGGTGTCTACATTTGCCCCTCTTTGAGACAATGTTGGAACAACGTTGTTTGAAATGAAGTGAAATTTTTCTTGCCCCAGTGTGCCCCGACGACGCTTAGGGTGTAAATATGCCCCATTGAGAAATTGGTCAAAAAATTATGGAACTGAGACCAATTTAATGATACCATGCTACTGAGTAATAATTTCAAGTTTCGTGCGATTTGGAGTATGTTTGACTAACCTACGATTGTGTTGAAGTTTAGGGGGACCACGACTGCCAGAGAGAGAAAAACCCTAATTTTGAGTTATAAATAGAAATTTCACCCCTTCATTTGCTCATTTGGTTTCATTTGAGTTCATTACCTTCTTTGGGATTTTAGAGCCTTCGACGATCGATTTGAGAATTATGGCTAACCACAGAGCACAACGTCACCTCTCTGAGCGAGTCAGATCGTACTAGAGACCACCTGGCACTAGAGGCAATGTAAGTTTCCAAAAAAAATTGCCCATTTTTTGCCTGAGTTGTCTAATGCTCTAAATTTTGTGCAGAGCTCAAAACTTTATTCATTTCACATTCGCATGTCGTTCTTTTTGCATTCATGTTAAATATGTCGCGTTAGCTTTAAATGTCATGCAATCGTCTAAGTGTTTCACATAGGGTATAATTGTGTCGCAATCGATTGGTAATTGCATATTTGCTATAAGTATGTCATATTTATAATTATTGCGCAAGCATTTTAAATGTGTCGCATAAGTGATAAATGCTTCACATAAGTAATAATCATGTCCCATTCATTGTAGTTGTTGATTTTTTAATATGCATGATTGAAATTTTTGTCGTGCGAACATGATATTTGATATTTTATCATTTTTGTGTGCAGGAGACACTTGGTGTGCTCGGTACTAGGCAAACTAGGCCTAGTGGACTGAATCTTCGAGATCAATTACTTGCTAAGGATATTGCTTTGATTCGAGATGTCGGACTCTATCATGCTCTTCATTTTCCTAAGGTTATGACCAACATGGCCATGATCACTACGTTGGTAGAATGATGACACTCTGAGACATGCTCTTTTCCTCTTCCAACTGGTGAGGCATCCATTACCCTTGAGGGTGTCTGGTGTATATTACATATCCTGATCCACGACAAGCGAGCTATCTATGGTTATAGGGTAGGTGTCGCAAGAATATGTCAGCTATTTGAGTGTGAGGAGTAGGATCTTCACATGAGCGATTGGTATGAGATAGCTTGGGGATAGTTGAAGGGAGATTATGATGATTAGATGGTGGTACTCTACAGCCTTATAGGAGGTCTTTTGATCCCTGTCAGGAGATGTCATGGATTTCTGGTTGGTTAGGGGAGAATCATCTATGGTATGATAATTAAGAGATGTGTTTATGCATGGGGACCATGTCTGCTTGCCATGCTATGCTATTAGATGCACAAGATTTTATACTTGACATATAGATCTATCAGTTGTTGTGTGAGTTTGCTCTAGGTCTAGGATTGGGAGCACATTGCTATCTTCAAGCTAGTTGTGCATGTTAAGCTTCAATCCGAGGATCCTTATGCTTATCATTATATAGCAGGGATTCAACACAAGGGTACAAGGAATATCCTGTACTGGAGACATTAGATTGATATTTTACAACATTTCATTTGGCGGCCATACTTGGATTGCCTGGGTTGGGTAGATGATGGTCAACATTTACCTTTTTGTAGGCAACATGGATATTTAATCGACAAGACAATTGACACTCAGTAGATCATAGAGTTACACCACCCTGGGCGAGTTCTTAGATAGTTTTGTGAGGTATAGGGAGTTCCGGATGTGACATCATATTTTGCTAGGTTAGCACCCAAGGTTTCTGATTGGGGAGCATGCATTCAGCCACATGTGGCTTTCACAGTGTTTGATGCCCTTAGAACAGTACAATGGGGTTGGGTTGCATGAGTTGTTGATCCAGGTATGACACCTCAGTACGATTTTTGGTGGGCCAGACATAGGCCTATCCCTCTAATAGATCTGACCATTCCTATCATAGCTCAATAGATTAGGCAACGGAGAGGTGGTAGGAGTGGGAGAGGAGGAGATGGTGGTAGGGGTGTAGTTGCAGTCATTTTTGTTGCAGGAGGAGAGGAGGGGGATGAGGAGGAGGGTGGGGATGAGGGAGAGGAGGAGGAGGTAGACATCGGTATAGACATCGAGTCAAGCAGTAGGGATGATGATTCTACTTCAAGATTATTGAGTGATGATAGTGGAGATAGCTCTAGTGATACCAATATGCCAAAGCTTGAGGATGTACCTGTTGCATAGGCAGGTGGACAAGATCCAGGTGATAGAGAATAGGGAGATGATGATGATCTAGAGATCATCAAAGCTCAAATCCATAGTCTAGAGGATGCTCCAGCTACAGAGCAACAAGGGTGGAGAGATGATTGGGCCTTAGTCCAACGAGAGCAAGCGACGTAGATCCAGGAGAGAGATGGATTGTTTACTGAGAGAGATCGGTTGTGGAGAGAGCAAGATCAACTTTCAACTTAGTGAGATGATTCTCTTCATCAGGCTTAGTTGGATTGAGATTCTTTTGATTGTTAGGTTGCTCTTGGTGGTTCTTCTTGTTCACATGATGATAGACTCTTCCATGCTACAGAGGAGGCCATGTACTACCGAGAACATTATGAGATGGTTGTTCTTAAGGGTCAGAGATATTGAGTTATTATGCATATAGGTCTAGGAGTAGGTCGAGTAGATCTATGACTCAATAGAATAGCAGTGGAGGAGTCATGGGTCCACCTCATGCACCATCAGGACATCATGGAGCAGGACTGAGTGGATAGGATCCAACTCTTGATAGGGGCATTGTTGGTTGAGACTCTTATTTATTATGTTACACAAGCCTTTTGGCATTTGATTTATATTCTGACACATTACCATTTTCGAGATTTATACATGATATGCAGTTTTGGAGACAATTCTATAAGCATGTGTTATATTTATTTGATGCATGATTCTATATGATTTTATGATGTTTTTTGCAGTGTTGTATGATACATTTCTATATGTTCTTTCTTATGGTGATACAATGATGTGTTTATATATGATAATATGATGTTTATGTATGCAACTAAATGAATGAATGTAACTATATGAATAATTCCAATTAATTTGAATGAATGATACTAATTAAATAAGTGCAACTAATTGAATACAAATGCGTAAATGAACTAATTAATATAATAATGCATCCATATAAAAATGAATCTATATGAAAACGATACCATTATACACCACTGAATCTAAATGAATGCATTCTAATGTGATTTAATGAATGCAACTATATGATTATGAATCTTTTTGTTGGAAATATACTAGAACATTGTTTTTACCACTTAACTCAATCAACCAAGAAGAAGTGTTAGTAGAAAGAAGAGATGAAAGACTTGAGAGAATTATTGTAAGAACCTGATAGATGAAAGATTGAATTCATTTGATACTGTTAGATTCTGCAAGAAGCGAGAACTGAGTTAGGATCTGATGTCGGTTGTAGTTCACATGCAACTCCGAGCAACAAATGATCAAAGATCAAAATAGCTAAATGAAGATAAATCTGAAATGAGAGAAAAAATAGGGACATAAGAGAATTTTGGAGAAGACTCTCACCAAGATATCACGTCACTAGTGAAGGTGAGAGTATAATGCTTATTATATAGAAAAATAATAGCATATAAATCCAAGAGGTGCATTAACTACCACCTCCATAAAAGGTGGGAGGTTTTACCTACCACCCCATAAAAGGTGGGATGCTTTTACCTACTTGGTAAATGCCAAAACATGTGGCATAACCTCCTTACATGAAAACAAAAAAGGAGTTATAAGTGGTGGCACATAAAGTCGAAAGAGGGTGAGAAACCCAACTACCCTGTAACCCACTTAGGAAAGGACAAAATAGTGGTTATGAGAGGTGGTACAACAAGCCAAAATAGGGTGTGTAACTCAACTACCCATGTGAGGTGGAGAGTTACACATAGTAGCTGAAGTATTTTGCCATGTGTCCTCATATAAACCACTCCTAATAACCTAAGCAAGCTTAATAATATGTGTAGGAAAAATAAATACCCCCTAACATAAAGAAAATAAAAAACCTACACTAACACCCCCTCTTAAGCATAACTTAGGTGGGTGAAAAGATGGGTCCCAACAAATAAGGCCATGTTAGGTACTCATGTACATAGATATCCCCCTCATATGAGTAATAGCCCCCCTCCTAGCCCCCCCCACCAAATAGAGAGAGAAAGAATGAAGGAATAGGAAGCCCCTCTTGAAGTAGACACCCGTTGCATCCCAAGAAAGGATCACAAATGAAGGAACTTGCTTTCAGTGAAGCGTTTTATGAAGATGTCCCCAGTCCGCTCCGATGTAGCACAATACTTAAGATCAATGATGCCTTCCTGAATCAACTCCCTTATGTAGTGCATATGTATCTCAATGTGTTTCATCCTTTGGTGATGAATTGGATTTCTTGAGATCTGTATAGCACCCTGATTATCACAAAAGATGATAGTAGCCTTTTTGATTGGAATACCAAACTTAGTGAGATATTCTGAAGCCAAATAGCCTCAATGGTGGCATTAACTGCCCCTCAATACTTAGCCTTTGTCGATGAAAGAGAAATCACAGACTGCTTCTTGCTCGACCGACAAACTAGACTGGAACCAAGTGAGAAGCAATACCCCGAAGTAGACTTGCGGTCTTGAGAATCACTTGCCCAATCTGAATCTATATATCCTACCAAGTCAATATCCATGCTTGCTACATACTGAATTCCATAATTGTGAGTACCCTGAATGTAGTGGAGGATCCTCTTAGCTACTTTCCAATGCAACTCATGTGTCTCCTGCATGAATCTAGAGACCATGCCCACATATGAAATGTCAGGTCTCGTATGAGTCAAGTAGATGAGACTCCTAACACGTTGTCGGTATAAAGTGCCATCAACCAAGGGTGAAGAGAACTTAGCCTCAATTTTGACCCCTGACAAAAATGGAGTAGGTGCAAGCTTACAATCAGCCATACAAAATCTAGAGAGCATATCTAGTGCATACTTGGGTTGTCCAAGGAAGATACCTGAAGAATATTGACTAATCTCAATCCCCAATAAGTAATGCAGAAAACCCAATTCTGACATAAAAAATATATCATATAGAGCATTTTTCACTGCCTTGATGGTGGATGAGTGACTTCTTGTGATCAACAAGTCATCAACATAGAGAACTAGAAATGTGAGAGTTTCATCCCACTTTAGAATGTATACATTCGAATCAGAATGGCATCAAGTGAAACCAACCATCAGAAGGAATGAGTCCATCTTGGCATATCAAGATCGGGGAACTTGTTTGAGGCCATAGAGAGACTTGCAAAGTCGACACACAAGTGAAGGATCTTGAACAAATCCCTATGGTTGCTTCATGTAGATTTCCTCCTGAAGGTCACCATGAAGAAATGCACTCTTCACATTCATCTGATGAACTTACCAACAATGTGTTGTAGCTATAGCAAGGACAAGTCAGATGGAATTAGTCTCGGCAACTTGAGCAAAATTCTTAGAGTAATCAATCCCTGGAACTTGGGAAAAACCTTTTGCTACCAAGCAAGACTTATACTTATCAACCGACCCATTTGCTGCAATTTTTTTTCAATAGATCCACTTTCATCGAACACATTTTGTTCCCTTAGGAAGAGGAACTAAATCCCATGTGTGAATCTCTTTCCAAGGAATTGAACTCTTCTTGCATTGCAAAATCCCACTCGGGAATACCTAAAGCTTCTCAAAAAGACTATGGATTAGAAGTTGAAGCAATGAAGTGATGTGGAGCCTGTTGAAATTGTGACCTTGTTCTTCTAGTATTTGATGGATCGCTAAGCCAATCTCCCGTTGAATCAAATTTTTGTCGAGCCCAAAGAGGCATTGAGGCTGGAGAGTCTGGGGGAGAATCATCAACCTCTGAATGATGACTATGAGAAGAATGTGATTCCTCATCATTATTGTTGCCATCTGAAGTGGAGGAAGAAGACTCCTCATCAAGATTAGGAGGATTAAGATCATCTAAAGAAATGTGATCATGATGCAATGTCTCCAATGTGATAGTAGATGGAGAAGTGGTATGAGAAGAACCCGAAGAACTCTCCTTAAAACAAACACTCCTCTCAATGAACAACTCATGAGTAGAGGGATGGAGAAGTCTATACCCTTTGACATCATCTAGATACCCAAAAAATATACAAGGCTTTCTCTGTGGATCCATAGCCTTGCATTTATCTATTGGAATGTGTGCCCATGCAAGAGAACCAAACACTCTAAAGTTCTTAACTGTGGGTTTTCGACTAGTCCAAGCTTGAAAAGGAGTTACCCCCTTAACAACATTGTGAGGAACTCAGTTTTGGATGTAACACACACAGTTGATAGCCTCTGCCTAGTACTGAGGTGCCAAAGACTTGGAGTGAATCATACAATTGGCCATCTCCTTTAAGGACCTATTCTTGCATTCTAAGACACCATTCTGCTGAGGACTGTATGGAACTATGTGTTGCATGTCGATACCTTTTGAAGCACAAAAATATTCAAACTAATTATTAACATATTCACCCCCATTATCAGTACTCAAAATCTTGATGAAATTCCCAGATTGTTTCTCTACAAATGTTTTGAAATCTATTAAATTCTCAAAGACTTTAGACTTTTGTTTTAGAAAGTAAACCCATGTATATCTGGAAGTCATCAATAAATGTCAAGACATATCTAGCCCTACTAAAAGATGGTTGAGGAAATGGTCATGCCAAGTCACTAAGTACCAACTCCAATAATTGTGTAGCTCTCCATGCTTTGCCTTTATCATACTTCTCCTCAGGATCTTACCAAGAATGCATTCCTCGAAAACTCCATCAGAAAATTAAATAGAAGTCAACCCTGAAACTATGTCCTGTTGATTGAGCTGTTGCAAGTAATGGTAGTTCAGGTGGCCAAACCGTTGATGCCACAAACAACTCACCTTATTTTCACAAGTGAGTAAAACTGCTGAAGGAGAGTCAGGAACAAAGTGAGAAAACTAATATAATCTGGAATGATGATCTGCTTTTCTCATAGCAATAGTAGACCCATTATGCATTTCACTAATTACCACTGTAACTGGTGTGAAATCAACTCACTTGCCAGAACTAGTGTGAGTGATCTGATAAACATATAGGAGATTAGTTGATAAAGATGGAATATAAAAGACATCGTGAAATGTTCCTTCACCCATATCAACATACCCTCTCCCATGCACTTCAACAGGAGTGTCATCACCCATTAGGATGGAAGGAATAGAACATGGCTCTAAAGAGGTGAAATCATCTTTTAAAGAATGCATGTGGTGCGAAGCACCCGAGTCAATTATCCAAAAATTGGGTTGTGAAGCAACAACAACTAGCGCCTTACCCTTTCCTTTCCCCTTACTCTTATCTGTGTCCTTTGAAGATCCTTCTAATGAACCCTGTTTGATTGAATCAGACACCTTGATATTATTCTTTTCAAGAAGATGTGAAAGGTGGTCAATTTGTTTCTTTAAACACATGTTCATCATGACCAGGCCTCTTACAATAAGAACACTTGACCTTCTCCTTTTTAGGTTTTTTCACCTTTTGATGAAGAGGTCTGATTATCTACTTTTAAAGTAGCATATTTTTTATCTTTCTTCTTCTCTCCTTGGTTCTTTTCTTTCTTATGTTGCTTACTAGACCCTTTCTATTCTTTTGTACCTTTATTTACAACTAAGGCATGTGACTTAAAGGGTATTATTGTACCCATTTGAACCAATTTGTCCTTCTCCCTAGTGAGTTTTGTAGCAAATTCATCTAGAGAATGCATTTTGAATGTGGTACCTAGGGAACATTTTGTAGCATAGAATGTAGAAACAAAAACCGAATAGTTAGGACCAAGCTTAGAAAGAATACTCAAGATTGGTTGCTTATCATCTTTCTTAGTTCCACACTCTTCCAACTACAATCTTACAAACTTAAGTTTTGAGAAGAAGTCTTGTATAGTGTAAAAATTGGTTGGATTCAACTTGATTAGTTCATTCTCCAATTGATGACCTCTTAGCTCATCCTGCTTACCAAAAAGGTTTTTAAAAGTGGTCCACACTCCATTTGGTGTAGTGACAGATTCAATGTGAAAAAGAAGGTCAGGAGAGAGTGACATACACATAGTACCAAAAGATTCATCACATTTATTAAACCATTTAATCTTTTCTACAACATCCCGAGGTTCAGTTTCAAGTCCCATAGTAACACAATGATATCCATGTCTTTTCAGATATATTATCATCTTAGATTTCCATTCAAAATAATTATATGGTGTTAAAAGAGAAACTGTAGATGTATCCATGAGAGCAGAAAATAAGATTGCAAGATTCAAGAATAGTGTAAGAAAGAAGACATAAGAGAAACCCGCCCTTTCCACTAGTCTCAAAAATCACCCCCCCAAATATTACAAGGTTGACACTTTATAATTAGTGTATTTACAAGGCCTTTTATTAGATTACAATGCTTTTAAGGCTCTAATAGCCAAAAATAGAAAGTTTTAACACAAATTGATTTGATACAAAATCTAAAAAAATTAGCCTTATAGTTGCGTAATAATTCTCAATACCTTTCCAACAACTATTTATTTTTGAGAAAATGACTTGTAAAAGGAAAAAAGTGCAACTGATTCAACCTGAAATATCTGATGAAAAAATGTATAATATTTAAATGAGACCTGAAATAATGGAAAGTGCTCATTTCCAACTTTTCGTCAAGTATTCGTTTGCAAAAATCCAGCACTCGATGCAAAAGTTATGCAAGTTTTAAGAAAGGTTGCTGAATTTGCCTGCTACAAAAATGACTCATGCCCTATTAAAACTCTATTTTTGAAAAAACTATTATCTTTTTGGGAACAAAATACAAAACCCAGAAGTTTTACTATGTTGGAAAGAAAACCCAGAAATATTTTTTTCTGCAAATAAGAGGAAGCTAGAATGATGAAGCCAAAATGAAAACAACTCCAATAAAAAATAATTCACTCTAGTTTTTTTACTGTGTCCTCCAAACTCTGATTTTGGTGAAATAAAAGTCACTTTTGATTTTCTCAAGCCTTATGGACACTCTAAAAAATGCTGATTAAGCTTCCAATATTACCAAAAAAACTACAACCACTTAGATCTTACAAGAACACACATATATATAAAACTAGATTTAACTAGAATCTTATTTTCCTTTAAATTGTTTTGATTCTCTAGGTCATATAAGAATGCAAGAGAAGAGCATACTTTATTTTTAAGGAAAATATTAGCTATCTAATAGTCTCAAATCTTTCAAATAAATTAGAAAAACAATGAGCTATACTAGACAACACAACTCTGATACCATGTTAGATTCTACAAGAAGCGAAAACCTAGCCAAGATCTGATATCGGTTGTAATTCACATGCAACTCCAAGCAATAGATGATCGAAGATCAAAATAGCTGAATGGAGATAAATATAAAATGAGAGAAAAAATAAAGACATAAGAGAATTTTGGAGAAGACTCTCACTGAGATATCACTTCACTAGTGAAGGTGAGAGTATATTGCTTATTATAGAAAAATAATAACATATACATCCAAGAGGTGCATTAAGTCCCACCTACATAAAAAGTGGGAGGTTTTACCTACTACCCATAAAAGGTGGGAGGTTTTACCTACTTGGTAAATGCCAAAACATGTGGCATAACCTCCTTGCATGAAAACATAAAAAAAGTTATAAGAGGCGAGACACAAAACCGAAAGAGAGTGAGAAACCCAACTACCACATAACCCACTTAGGAAATGACAGAATAGTGATTATGAGAGGTGGCATAACATGCCAAAAGAGGGTGTGTAACTCAACTACCCATGTGAGGTGGAGAGTTACACATATAGCTAAATTATTTCACCACGTGTCCTCATATAAACCACTCTAATAACCTAAGCAAACTTAATAATATATGTGTAGAAAAAATAAATACCCCCTAACATAAGGAAAATAAAAAACCTACACTAACAGATACGAGATGTTTGATGAGAAAAATAATAAATTCACAAACTTGTGTGTCTTTATTCACTATGCAACATATTCATCATTGAGTTTTATTATGTAACAATGGAGCTTTGCACACCAAGGTATGAGGAACCGAGGTTTAAAGATATCTCATTGCAGAAACAAACACTTAGCAGATAAAGAGTGAACCCCTCGATTTTGGGTGTAGCACCAAGGGTCGAGGTATGCGCGATAGTCACACGCATAGTTATCCATGACTTTATTTTTGCATATGATACTTGTCGAACCAATGTACCAACACAGACACCCAAGGTACCATTCCCCCAGAACCTCATCGTTTCACACCACAAAGAGCAAACAAAGAAAAAGATCAACCCCATCCTGGCTCCTCTAGTCACTTGTGGACATCCTTGAGTTGCATAGGGACATGATCTGTCACCAATTGATAAAAGATAAAGACTAACTTGGACAAAATCCAGCAGCCATAGTGATTTGTGCCTTCATTTTGATTGCTTGATGTGATGGTTGATAATGTCTAGTTTGAGAGATTTGATTGCTTGAAGTGTTTGCTGGATATCTACTGGGGTGTTTGATTTCTTGTGAGACATTTTATTGCAAGTTTTTTTTAATTGTTTTCTCATTTTTTAGATGTTTTTAAATTTTTTTAAAATAATATTTGAATGTTTTTGGAATTTTTTCAGTATCATATTTGAATGTTTTTGTGCTTTTTTAAGGATCGTATTTGAATGTTTTTGTGTTTTTTTTTAGGATTGTATTTGAATGTTTTTGGAATTTTTTCAGGATCATATTTGAATGTTTTTGTTCTTTTTTTTTTCAAAATCGTATTTTAATGTTTTTGTTCTTTATTTTTTTCAAGATTGTATTTGATTGTTTTTGTGCTTTTTTTCAGGACTTTTGCGTTTTTTATGATTTTTCATAACTTTATTTGATGTTTAGGATTTTTTTAGGACTTTATTTGATTTTTTAGGATTGTTTTAGGACTTTATTTGATTTTTAGGGTTTTTTACGGACTTTATTTGATTTTTTAGGATTTTTCAGGACTTTATTTGATTTTTAGGACTTTATTTGGTTTTTTGGATTTTTTAGGACTTTATTTAATTTTTGGATTTTTTAGCTATGCCCCCAGTATGCAGTCTGGTTATGATATGATGATTAACATAATGCATGTGGAGACAATAAATTTTTAGATGCAACAAACAAAATGAAATACAAAATCCTATTTGAATAAGGGCAATAACGTGTGTTTATCACATTGTAACACCCCAATTGAATTGAGGGTGCAAAAAATTTCTGAGATAAGAGTTCATTCTATTTGCAATAACCCTTGGACCACCCAAATTAGCACATTGAGTAACTAGGATTTATAAATGGAGATGAGGAAAACTTCCCCACTGATTCTTGAAACTTTTGGTCTTCTATTGCCTATGCGTGTGCAATTAAGTATATTCCAACCCTGTGATCATTAGAGACCCTTAGAATCCTATATGACTAGGTACATGAGTTATTCATACTTCAAAAACATCCTAGATAGAACCTCATTGCCAGCAAACATCTATAGCCCTGATGAGGTTATCATTGTAATCTCTCGAATATTGCTCCATTGCCAACAAGTGTCTATAGCTTTGATGGAGTTACTCGCATATTGTTCCCATAGCCAAGATCTTAATGCACTTCTTTGCATGATAATTCTTGTAATATTTTCCTTTCTCTTTTGCCTTGATATTTTAATATATAATTTGGCATAACTCTTTTTCTTTTATATTCTTGCATTGGCTTGTCAGTAATGAAACCTACATGGGCGTGACAATTACAACAACGCTGAAGTAGAATTTTGGATTTTTCTCTAGCCATATGATCAGCCAAGTATCTATAATGATTTAGAGAAAATGATTAATGTGTAAGATATAACAATTTAAAGACTTTAGGTAACTAGACTCAACAGTGAAACTTCTACCCAACCATAGATAAAGACAAATCACAAGGTGATGTTGAAGATGAGTGACATTAGGCTTTCGAAAACTACACACATGAGTATTTAAGAAATGAGATGACCTTGGGTCCACTTAAGTGTAAACAGGTGATCAACCGAGGCAATCAACTTTGTTTATTGATGCAACTACATACGAATGTAACAACTATATGCTATGACAATGCAACTGCGATGCAATGCAAAAGGACTAATATGCAAACGTAATAATAAAACTTGTATTACCGAACCCTTAGATGTAGTATCTTTTAAGGTGCCTATTATTTATGGGATCAGGGAGTGGATCTCCTTCCATTGTGGTCAAATTATAAGCCCCATTACCAATAACCCATGTTATTACAAAAGGACCCAACTAGTTAGGTTTGAATTTTCCTGGTCGTTCTCGCTCCGCTATATTTATTTGGTTTTCTTTAAGAACTAGATCTTCCACCTCAAAATTTCCTGGTCTTACTCTCTTTTTGTAACTCCTTTTCAGTCTATTTTGATAGCCTTGCATATGATTCAGTGCACTTTGTCCCTTCTCATTGAGCATTTCTAGCTCTTGCAGTCTAACAACTCTGTAATCTTCCTTTGATATGATGTTTTTCGAGGAAACTCTAAGAGATGGCAATTCTACCTCAATAGGCAAAATAACTTCTGTACCATAGACCAATGAGTATGAAGTTGTGCCTGTGGCTATGCGTACACCTATTCTGTAAGCCCAGAGCACAAGATTTAATTGAAGGTGCCAGTCTCATCTTGCTTCATTGACAACTTTCTTTAATATCTTCAATATTGTTTTGTTGGTTGCTTCTGCTTGACCATTACTTTGGGGGTAATATGGAGTTGCAAATTGATGTTGGATCTGAAATTGGTCACATAGTTCATGCACCTCTTGATTTTTGAATGGGTGCCCATTATCAATAACTATGTACATAGGGACCCTATATCGGCAGATGATATAATTAAGAATGAATTTTGCTATCTAGTTTCCCGTGGTATAAGTTAGAGGGATTGCTTCAACCCAATTGGTAAAATATTCGGTAACTATCAAGATGAACTTGTGTCCGTTAGAAGAGGCAGGATTAATCTTCCCTACAAGGTCTAGTCCCCATTGTGAAAATGGCCAGGGTGATGTTATTGGTTGGAGATCTTGAACAGGAACATGGATTATATCTCTGTGTATCTAGCACTATCTACATTTCTGCACATATTTATAAGAATCTTTCTCTATGGTTGGCTAGTAGTATCTAGTCCTTAACAATTTCTTTGCTAATGCAGGGCCACTGGAATGTGTGCCACAAATTCCATCATGTACTTCTTGTAGAGCTAATTGCCCTTCTTCGACATTTAGACATTGAAGAAGGGTCCCATCAAAACTCTTTCTGTACAAAGTATCAACAATGATAACATGTCTAGATGCTTGACATATGAGAGTTTTCCTTTGATTTCTAGATAGGTCAGGAGACATGTATTGGTCACACAAATATGCATATATTTCATTGTACCATGGTGATTCAGGGCCTACTATCATGCATACATACACAAAAGACAGGATCTCATATGCTGGTACCATTAGTTATTCCACTATAAATTCAAACTGAGTTTCATTATTCAACATATCCAAAAGGGACCCTACAGTTTCCATTGCATCCGTTGCTTTATTTTGCTGTCTAGGAATTTTCTCAAAGGTTATACGACTGAAGTGTTGTTTGAGTTTTTCAATCATTTGTTTGTAGGGTATTAGTTTGTCATCCTTGGTGTTATAATCATCATCCACCTGGTTAACAATGATTTGTGAGTCTCCATAGATATTTAATTATGTTATTTTACACTGAATAGCTATACAAAATCCAATGATGAGGGCTTGATATCCAACTATGTTATTTGTGCATGGGAAACTTATTTTGTAGGACTTTGGAATTGAGTTGCCTTGAGGGGTGACAAAAATAATTATGACACCTGTGTCGTGGTTGGTGTAAGAACCATCAAAATACAACTTCCAGGTTGTTGATGTTGTTAGGGTGAACACAGAGTCATCAGGAAAGTCTACTCATAGTGGGTGATAATATTTTACAAGAGATTCTACCAACTAATCTTCTATGATTTGACCTTTGATCGCCTTTCTATCTACATATTCAATATCAAACTCACTTAATATCATGACCCATTTGGCCAATCTTCTTGTTAATGCAACTTTGCTCAAAAGGTACTTAAGAGGATCAAAGCGTGCTATGAGTTTGATCTTATGACTCAGCATATAATGTCTAAGATTTTGAGATGCGAAGATCACCATCAAACATGCTTTCTCTATGGGCATATAATTGAGTTCATATCCCACTACTATTTGGTTGATGTAATAGATGCCTCTTTCTCTCCCTTGGTCATCATGTTGTGTCAAGATTGCTCCTAAAGATGAATTTATTGTTGAAATGTACAAAAGCAAAGGTTTACCCGATGTTGGTGGAACCAGTATTGATGTTGATAAGAGGTAGTCTTTTAATGCTTGGAATGATCTTTAGCATTGATCTGTCCATTTGAAGGTTACACCTTTCTTTAGAAGGTGTTGAAATGGTTGGCAGTTTTCTACCAATTGTGCTATAAAGCGTCTGATGGATTGCAATATTCCCTATAAGCTCCTTAACATCTTGAGTGTTGATGGTGGTGGCATTTCTAGTATGGCTTTTAATTTTGCAGGATCCACCCCAATTCATCTATTGGATACAATGAATCCCAAGAGTTTTCCAGATGTTACGTCGAACACACACTTTTTTGGGTTGAGCTTGACATTGTACTGTTTAATCTTGTCAAAGATTTTGGCTAGAGCATCAAGATGATCATCCCTATTTATGGATTTTTCTAGTAAGTCATCAACATAGTCCTCCATGATATGATGAATCATGTCATGGAACAGGGTTGTCATTGCTCTTTGATAACTAGTGCCAACATTCTTGAGGTCGAATGGCATCACATTCCAACAGTATTTCCCCCAAGGGCAAGTGAAAGTTTTTTATGTTAGTCTTATAGTGCAATCTTGATTTGGTTATAGCTAGAAAATGTTGGCAATTTGGAGGAATTGATTATGTGTTGCATTGATGTTTTGTCATTGACGCCAACACTAGTTGTTATGGTTTTTACAGGCTTCCGGTAGAAGGATTGGATTGGGAATATTATCAGTTGATTGTCACCGGTATGATCTGATTGATGGAATAAGTCTGTATGAATGGTTCATATGCTTCTGAAGTATGTTTCAGTCAGTTGGTATTGACTTGATGATCAGATGCCATCTTATGTTCTAGTAAGCCTGTGTTGTAGGTCCGGTAAGGGTTTCATTGACAAAGCTTTATTGAAGATCTTTGATGTAATGTTAAGTGGTGTTGGTGCACCATCTAGAAGGGATTCAGGATGTTGATGATGATTGTGTTCGTGCCTCGAATGATTGGTGTCATTGCTTTGGCATGTGTGGATCTAATTTAGGTCTGGTGCTATCTAGGTTATGGACCGATTTCATGAAACGTGTTGGTGGATCCTTTTGATGCACTTCCGAGATGTTTTATTGATTTGATGGTATTTGTTTGGCCTTAGGCCGACATGTTTTATGATTTTATTTCATGATTATGTAATGGATCTATTGAATTGTCATTTGGGTGGCCGACCTAATTGTTTATGTCCAGGGTTTTATAAATATTTGTAAGATATCATTGTAGATCATATAGGCAAGGAGCGAATAATGTAATAATCATTTATGTAGAGGATTTAGTCGATCATAGGTGATCAAGTTGGGTTTATGTAAGAGGTTTTAGACCTCCGGTATTGAGCTTAACCGAAACTATAATTTGGCATATTTTATGCTATCACATGAAGTTCTTCTTTTCGGATTGTTGTCCAAATACTTTGAGGTGGTTGACCTCTTCTGTAGTCAGTGAGACTCCATTGTGATGAGCAGTGCACTCTAGGAAGTTTGCAGGCCCCTATTGTAATCATATACTTTCTGCAGAAGTATCATCTGACTGTGGGTAGGGTTTCCCACTGTGGTTTTTCCCTTTATTGGGTTTTCCACATACAAATCACAGTGTTATGTGTTATGGTTGCATGGTATTGATTCTTTGGTTTTCAATTATGTTTTAATGCTTTATCAGTTATTCTGATAAAAGGCTTTAAGTGATTTAATTCATATAATCTGTTAACAACTAATTCACCCCCCCTCTCAGATGTTCACCGGTTATCTTAAAAATTGGTATTTGAGCTTGGTCCTTTTTTTGCAGAGGCTTAACTACTTGAGGGAGATTCTATGGTAATTAATAGTTCAACTACTATTTACCAGAAGGACAAACTTAGGCTTGATGGAACAAACTATGGAGTATGGAAAATTCAAATGGAGACTCATTTAAGATGCATTGGAAAGGAAATTTGGGAAATAACTCATAATGGTTACACTCCTCATGATCCGACATCTAGCAATCCTGCACTGACATACTTGGAAAATAATATTGAAAATGATAGTAGAGCTAGAGAATCCCTCTTAAGCACCTTATCAGATCAACATATCATGGGATTATCAGATAAATCATCGACAAAAGCTATATGGGACAAGTTGGAGACTCTGAATGAAGGTGATCCCACTATTAAAATTGCAAAACTTGAATGTTACCAAGTATGATATGAAAAATTGAAGATGGAGGAAGATGAAAGAATTTATACATTCATGGAAAGGGTAAATGAAATTGTATTAAGAATTCAGTGCTATGGTGGATCTCTGAGCGAGGAAGAGATTGTTTCAAAAGTATTAAGGGTTTTGCCACCAATATATAAGATGAAGGTAACTACAATTTAATGAGCTAAGAACCATGCCTAATTCTTTTGTCAATAGAGATACTCTTGTTGAGAAGATATATGCTTTTGAGTTTGAAGAATTTGGTCCTCCAGGAGTTGTAAAGATTGATACTGCATTTAAGGCATCTACATCATCAACCGACAAGCAAGATTGGAAAGTTTTGTATGCAAAGGAATTGGAAGAGATTAGGAAAGAAGATGAAGATCTTGAGCAACTTGAAGCCCTATTTTCTAGAAGGATACCTAAATGTCCGATAGGAAGTAAGTATGAAGGAAAATCTCATTTCAAATTTTTTGCATGTAATAATATAGGCCATTTTTCATCTAGATGTCCTGAAAGAAATTCAAAATTGGAAGAAAGAGCAAGAAGATCTTTTAAACCTAACCCTGAATATCAAATCAAGCATAAGTATAGGAGAAACAAAAAAATCATGCTACTATGCTGATGAGGAAGGAGTAACTGATGACTCAGAGGAAGAATCGACAAGAGATTCAACTAGTGGATCCGGTAATGGAAGAGATTGGGTATTTTATGCTATGAAGGAAGATGACCTGGAACTAGTTATAAAAAAATGAGGAAAAGGCCCTTACAACAAAAATTGAAGACAAATATGAATGGGTAATAGACAGTGGATGTTCTCATCATATGCCAGGAGACAAAAGAAAGTTTCTAACCTTGCAAGAATTTGATGGTGGTCAAGTCAGAATTGGCAATAACAAAGCATGCATGATCAAAGGAAGAGGAACCATTTCATTAGATGGTAAGAATAACACTGACAATGTTTATTATGTTGAAGGTCTGAAGCATAATCTTTTGAGTGTAAGACAGTTGGTAGACAAAGGATTTCAATTACAATTCAAGGATGTAAAGTGCAAAATCATTAGCAAATTAGGATTGGAGATTTCAACCGGTACACAGACAAAAGGTAACATCTTTCATTTGAACTCCAGTGAAAAACATTTTTGATTGCACATATTGATGAAAGTTGGCTATGTCATAAGAGGTTGTATCATGTAAATTTTGATTTCATTGTAAAGATCAGTTCAACTAAGGCTGTTAGAGATTTACCTAAGATTGTGAGGCCTCATAATCCGGTATGTAAGGAATGTCAAATGGGTAAGCAAATCATAACTTCTTTTAAGAGCATACTTGATAAATCTAATGATATTATCGATTTGATTCATACTGACCTATGTGGTCATGCTAATACAAGAAGCTTTCAAGGAGATAAATATTTCATGTTAATAATTGATGACTATTCTAGAATGATGTGGGTTGCTTTTCTAAGGGACAATTCTGAAGCCTTTGAGAAATTCAAGATCTTTAAAGCTATGGTTGAGATAGAGACAAGGATAAAATTCAAGTGTCTGAGATCAGATCAAGGTGGTGAATTCACATCTGGTGAATTCAACAACTATTGTGATAAAAATGACATTAGGAGAGTTATCTGCACCCTAGACACCTCAACAGAATGGTATTGTGGAAAGAAAGAACATAACCATTTTGGATGCATCTAGAACCATGATGATGGAAGCTAATTTTCCTCATATCTACTGGAGAGAAGTAGTAAGTACAACAGTTTATACATTCAACAGAGTTCATATCAAAGTATATACTGGTAAGACACCTTATGAATTGTGGTTTGGTCATTCCCCTACTCTTAAGTATTTCAGAATCTTTGGAAGTAAGTGTTATATCAAAAGAGATGATTCCATTGGAAAGTTTAACCCTAGATGTGATGAAGGAATATTTATTGGTTATCCAACTAAGAGAAAAGCATATAGATGTTATAATCAAAATATTGCAGAGAATTGTGGAGAGTGCTAATGTGAAAGTGGATGAGCAACACAAATACCAAGCTAAATCTTATGGCAGAGAACCGACAGTGGAAATGATCATAACTGATCTAGTAATACTTGGACTGGAACATAATGTTGAACCAATTATCCCGACATCATTAGAAAAATCAACTATAACTGAAGATCAACACAGAGAACCTGAAAGTCAGAAAATACCAAGGTATGTAAGGCTAAATCATTCTGAAAATTAGATCATTGGAGACAAGGTTAGGTCCCAGAGACAACTGAGAGGGGGGGGGGGGGGGTGAATCGGTTGTTAAATAAATTCAAACCAAAACAGCTTAACCAACTTAATGCTTAATACCGGTAAAACAATCTTTTATACTGGTTGACAACTTTATCAGTTAATTGCAATACCGGTAAAGATTAATGCATGAAACAAAAGACAAAGACATCCACAACACATAACACCAATATTTGTACGTGGAAACCCTGTAAGGGGAAAAACCACGGTGGGAAACCTTACCCACAATCATATGATACTATTGTAGATAGTAAGTGTATACAAATGGGTCTGCACATGCAGAAAGGACAAGCGCCTAGAGCTCACTGCTCAAACACAAAATAAGAGTCACACTGACTACAATTGGATGGTTAAATCCAATAAGGATGTATTGCTCAAAATAGCATCTTCATATGCTGGATTCAGTATTGGTGTAGTTTTGATATGCTTTCACAAAAAAATTGCTTCACCTTCAAATGATGTCTGCGTGTATAGCTCTACTTATTCTCGCATATACCTTCACATGATTCTTTTTCGCATTCCACATTCGATCTTAAAAATAAGATCTTACATTTATATCATAACCTAGGACCAATTTTAGTAGGTCGTCTCTAAAGGATATTACAATAAAATCAATTTACAATTAAAACAATATCCGATGTAATAACCGATACACATTGTCGGCTTGATGCATTTACAACAATAATAAAACATCTCCATAGTGTACCGTGCTGATCTGGAAAAGATAATCCTGCCGGTGTATAACCTAGACCTATTTGTCGGTAACAACAAATATGCTAATACAACCAAGACAAAGTGTCCAAACTATGTCTTCGACATAACCAAGTGTTTTCCATGCCATTCCAAGTGCCTGTGAGCATTATATCCTGCCGGTGTACCATATATCAGTGACTGTGCATGAGTCATTTGCTTGCTAGTGAATATTGCTGATTCTCCAAAGTGCCAGAGTTGATAAGGTTTAGTAGGTGTTGACATCAATGACAAAACCATACCAAAATACCAACAGACAAAAACAAGGGAGTTATGATAAGAAGAAGATTGGAAAATCAAGAGGTATGTTTCATTTCTTAGATTGAACCAACATCAGTAGTTGAAGCTTGTAAAGATGAATGCTGGATGAAAGCTATGGAAGATGAATTATATTAGATAGAAAAGAACAATACTTGGACTTTGGTTCTCTGACCTGAAAAATAAGAATGTCATTGGAACTAAATGGGTTTTTAGAAACAAACTAAATGAGGATGGACAATTTGTAAGAAACAAGGCTAGATTGGTCTGCAAAGGATACTCTTAGAAGGAAGGAATTGATTATGGTGAAAATTTTGCACCGGTAGCTAGAATTGAAGTTGTTAGACTATTTCTTGCTTATGCAGCCTATAAGAACTACAAGGTCTATCAAATGGATGTTAAGTATTCATTTCTAAATGGAGAACTTGAAGAGGAAGTCTTTATTGAGCAACCTGATGGATTTTTACCGATAGATGACAAAAATATGGTATGCAAGGTTGGATAAGTATATTTTGAAACTTAATTTTATAAAAGGTAATGTTGATAGTAACCTATATTATAAGATCACTAGTGATGATATTCTAATTATTGAAGTATTTGTTGATGATATCATTTTTGGAGGTGAAGAAAAATTGTGCATGAAATTCTCTGATAATATGGAGAGTGCATTTGAAATGTCTATGATTGGAGAAATAAGATTTTTTCTAGGCTTGTAGATTACTCAGATTGACAAAGGTATCTTTATCTGTCAAACTAAGTATCTAAGGGAATTATTGAAGAAATTTGGTATGGAAAATTTGAAACCGGTTAGTACTTCTATAATTACAAGTGAAAAATTGACAATTAAAGATGTATCCCCTCCAGTAAATCCTACAAGATATAAATTCATGATTGGTGGTTTGCTATATTTAACTTAGACTAGACCGGATATAATGAATGCAGTCAGTATTGTTTCAAGATTTCAAAGTAATCAAAGAGAAAATCATGAAAGTGCAATAAAAAAGATATTCCAGTATTTGCAAGGAACAACTGAATATGGTTTATGGTACCCTAAAAATGATGATTTTACTTTATGTGCATATACAGATGTAGATTGGGCAGGTGATGTTGATGACCGGAAGAGCACATTTGGTGGAGCATTCTTTCTTGGGAAGAATTTGGTTTCATGGATCAACAAGAAGCAGTCATGCATTTCTTTATATGCTATTGAAGCTGAATATGTTGCAACCGCAACTAATTGCACTCAAGTTCTATGAATGAAGCAGAGTTTGAAGGATATACAAGTGAGTTATAATGACCCGATTGTTATTCATTGCGATAACTTTGCAGCTATTGACATATCAAAGAATCTGGTATTTTACTCCAAGACTAAGCACATATCAATCAAGTATAGCTTTTTGAAGGAAAAGGTGGAAGCAAAAGAAGTCAGATTGGTTTATGTGAACACTAAAGAATAGATAGCAGACATCTTCACTAAACCTTTGTCCTGGGAATCATTTGAGTATTTGAGAGATAGATTGGGGGTTTCTACCCCTCCGGTAGAGACTTAAATAATGCAGATGTGCATCAGTCCGGTATGCATTATCAGAGCTATCTTTTACTCCAGATTGATAAAATACTACTCAGGGGGATTAGTCAGCCTTGAGATTTAGAGTTTTCATAATATATTTGATATCTATGTCATATCTTTGGGATTATTGTCAAAGGGGGAGGAATATATGTGAAAAATCATTGCTATTTATTTTTTAGATTGATTTCACTCCTCAGGGGGAGTTTAGCAGTATTTGGTCTTTTGATTTAGATTTGGTTCAGAGCTTCATTGCAATATCATTTTATGGGAGATTGTTGGTTGTCTTCCATAGGGGGAGACTTGTTTGGCATTTCTTGGCACTTGGATGTTTTTCACATCTAGTGTTGCCATCAATGCCAAAAGGGGAGATTGTTGGCAATTTGGAGGAATTGATTATGTGTTGCATTCATCTTTTGTCATTGATGTCAATACTAGCTGTTATGGTTGTTTACCGACTTCTGGTAGAAGGATTGGATTGGGAAGATTATTAGTTGATTGTCACCGGTATGATCTGATTGATGGAATAAGTCTGTATGAATGGTTCATATGCTTCTGAAGTATGTTTCAGTCAATTGGTATTGACTTGATGATTGGATGGCATCTTATGTTATAGTAAGCTTGTGTTGTAGGTCCGGTAAGGGTTTCATCGACAGAGCTTTATTGAAGATCTTTGATGTAATGCTAAGTGGTGTTGATGGAACTTCTAGAAGGGATTCAGGATGATGATGATGATTGTGTCCATGCCTTGACTGATTGGTGTCATTGCTTTGGCTTGTGTGGATCTAATTTAGGTCAGGTGCTATCTAGGTTATGGACCAGTTTCATGAAATGTGTTGGTGGCTCCTTCTGATGCACTTTCGGTGTTAGACAGTTCAAATAACCAGAAGACAACTGAGAGGTGAGGGGGTGAATTAGTTGTCACCAGATTACCAGAACCTTAAGAAATTAAAATTTTAATACTAGAACCCAAAAGATCAATACCAGAATGCATAAACCAATTATCGAAATAGCAAATATACCAATTAAGCATAAACAACAATTAGAGAATAAATAGCATCCACATGACACCAAGATTTGTATGTGGAAAACCCGGTAAAGGGAAAAACCATGGTGGGAAACCTACTCACAGTCAGATAATACTTATGTAGTAAGTATGTGATTACAAATGAGGGACCTACACTTGCAAGAAGGCCAATAGCCTATAGCACACTGCTTATTACAAAAAGGAGTCTCAATGACTACATAAAAATCCAGACTACAATCTGGAAGAGAGAATGAACTGCAATGATAACATCTCCTATGCCTGAGTATAGTTCTAGTTAAGCTCAATACCAGAGGACTAAATCCTCTTACATAAACCCAACTCGATCACCAATAATTGACCAAATCCTCTACATGAATGATTATTACATTATTTGCTCCTTACATACCCATACATCCTCACATATGATCTATAATGAGATCTTACATCATATATATACAAGCCCTCAACCACAAACAATCTGGTCAGCCACCAGATAATAAAGCAATTACATAATTACAAAACATGTCGGCCTGAGACCAAACAAATAATATCCAGCCCATAAGACATCCCAGAAACACATTGAGAAGTCCAATCAACACGTTACATTAAGCCAGTTCATAACCTAGATAATATCGAACCCAATTAAGGTCCACACATGCTAAAGAAATGATCCCAATTAGCCAAGTCTCAAACACAATCACCATCAGCATCCCGAATCTCTACTAGAAGCCACACCAACACCACTTATGCATAATATCAAAGATCTTCAACAAAGATCTATCAGTGAAACTCTCACCGGATCAACAAACCAAGCTTACCAGCATACAGGATAGCATCCGATCACCAAATCAAAACCAACTGACTAAACATGAATCTGAAGAGCATGAATAGCAGATGTAAGCCAATTCCAAAAGCCAAAACATACTGAATCATCATGATCTAATCCAACTAGAAACCAAACATCCTACTAGGACCACAAGGACATCGGTAAAGCAACCAAAACAACTAGTGTTGACATCAATGACAAAATAACAATGCAACACATAATAAATTCCTCCAAATGGCCAACATACGAGATGTTTTATTGATTGGATGATATTTTTTTGGCCTTAGGCTGACATGTTTTATGATTTTATTTCAGGATTATGTAATGGATCTATTGAATTATCATTTGACTGGCCGACCTAATTGTTTAGGTCCAGGCTTGTATAAATATTTGTAAGATGTCATTGTAGATCATATAGGCAAGGAGCGAATAATGTAATAATCATTTCTGCAGAGGATTTGGTCGATCATAGGTGATTGAGTTGGGTTTATGTAAGAGGTCTTAGACCTTCTGTATTGAGCTTAACCAAAACTATAATCTGGCATGTTTGATGCTATCACATGCAGTTCTTCTTTTTGGATTTTTGTCCAAATACTTTGAGGTGGTTGACCTATTTTGTAGTCAGTGAGACTCCATTGTGATGAGCAGTGTGCTCTAGGAAGTGGGCCTTCCTGCATGTGCAGGCCCCTATTGTAATCATATACTTTCTGCATAAGTATCATTTGACTGTGGGTAGGGTTTCCCATTGTGGTTTTTCTGTTTACCAGGTTTTCCACATACAAATCATGGTTTTATGTGTTATGGTTGCATGGTATTGATTCTTTGGTTTTCAATTATTCTTTAATGCTTTATCACTTATTCGGGTAAAAGGTTTTAAGTGCTTTAATTCACATAATCTATTAACAACTGATTCACCCCCCCCTCTTAGTTGTTCACCAATTATCCTAATAGAAAAACCATTTATGAGTGAAAGCATTTCATGCCCGACAGTTAGGTCCATAATCATATCTATGTTGGGGAGTGGGAAGTAATCCTTGGGTAAATCCTTGTTGAAGTCCCTAAAGTCTATGCAGATTATTATGCCCCCAGTAGGTTTGGTCATTGGTACTAAGTTTGATATCCATTATGCATAATCCATGGGTCTTAGGAAACCCACATCCAACAACTTTTGTAGCTCTACTTTTACAAGCAAGGCAATTTGAGGATGCATTTTATGCAACTTTTGTTTATATGACTTTGTTCCCGATAATAATGGTAAATGATGCAGTACCGGTTTTGTATCCAGTCTCGGCATGTCAGCATATGACCAAGAAAAATTGATGGTTCTTTGTTTGAAGAACTAGATACACTTTTCTTTTTCTTCTAGTTTGAGAGAATGAGCCAAATGTATCTTGTGTATGGTTTCAGTGTCCCCAATGTTGGCTTCCTCTATCTTTTCTATGAGCAATGTTGATCATTCTTGATCAATAGGGAGGTCATCTAATCTATTAATGCTTGTGTATTCATCTTCTTCAAATTCTCCAGAAGAGGAGCTTGCTTTTCCAAAATAAGCTATCATGTCTAAGTCTATTGCAAATCCACCTTTGTGATCATCATAAGGAAATCCATCCCAGACACCCAGGAATTTTGCAATAGCTTCATCATTTTCAAACCAATCAAGATTTGGTTTGTCTTGTTTCCCGCAATCTATCAACTAAGGGTACATAAGACAAAGGTCTCTTCCTTCATATAGAGGAGGTATTGCTGATATCATGTAATTTATGGTGTCAAAGCGATGTTGTCAAGAGTTTGGGTCTATTGCTTTATCTTCATAGATAATACCATCATCAATAGGTGGCTGATGATCATAAGATAGGTGAAATACATAGGCACTACTAGTGTGGAGAGACATCCATTCGTATTCATGGGAATTTGTTGTTATACTTTCAAAGTAAGTTTCTGCATCTGACTTATCTTCATATTGTTCATCAATCTCTTTGATTTTTGGGAGTGAGGTTTCAACATTTATGAATAGAGGAATATTCTCATGACTTGTAAATCATTCCTCTGTGATAGAAATGGCATTTAGTACTTGGATGAGAGACTGAGAGAATATGATAATACTATCACTAGCTGGGGCTATGCCTATTTCCCTTGATGCGTTGTTTGATGATGATGGTGCAAAATGGGTACTTGATTGAATTGTCGGTGTTATTCCCATTTCTTTAACTGCATTTACATGTGATGCTTGTGTAAAGACAATCATTGATAGATTATTCTATCTTGGTGACTTTGGATCCTCATTCTCACTTGGTAGTGTTGGTCTTGTTGAAGTTGGCCAATTTAGTATAATTAGAGTATTTGGAATGACTGTTGTTCTCCTTCTTGTCATGTTGTTGTATCCCAAATCCTAATTCTTTGAGTTTTTTGATGGTAATATAAGTTCTATGATGCCTTTAGCATGTGCCCCTGTAAAGAGGAAAATTTGATTTGGCAATTTGCAACATAGAAGGGAGAAATCACCAAATCAATTTCACTTAAAACCTTTACATTTAAAAGAGGGAAGGGACTCCACTAGATTCAGTCACAAATCAGATTAAGGACTAAATAATGAATGGATTGATTAAATTTTTTATGGGGTTTTTCCTCTCTTTTGTAAGTTGAAATGTTGAAATAGGTAAAGTGCTAAAAAATGAAGGTAAGACTGTGAAAATAATGAGCTATAGATGTTGGATTTTCCTGTGCACCTGGATTTGAGCAGTATAAGCTGAGTCAGATCTGATCCTTGAAAAATATTCTAAAAAGTCGGGACCATGGTGCATCACAACAGTCCTCAAAAATTTTTGCACACCAAAGGGGGATGATTCATCTTTGTGAATAAAGCTTATCCTGAAGAGTACATCTCTGTACCTGTTTCCTGCACACAAAAAGAAGGGGAAAATGGTCGGGAATAGGGGCTTGCCTTAGGTCAAACCCCTGTTTTGGAATTAACCATGAAATCAAAATAAAGATATTTGAAATGAATAAGGAAAGATTCTGCTTTTGAGGGAGATGCCGAATTATGACTAAAAATTGAATGATGATACCTCCTTGTGAAGTTTTGCTTGTCTCCACTTGGAATTAGGGTTTCATGAAATAGGATGTAAATCTCCACTTCAATGCTTGAATCTTGACTTTATTTCTGCTCCAAGGATTGAAAGAAGATTGAGAATTCTCAATTTCTCTTTAATGCTTGATTGTTTGATCTGATGTGATTGTCAGATTCTTGATTGATGTCTTAGATGTTCAAATGAGAGGAGGAATCCTCTTTATATATTTTCCTGTCAGGAATTGAAATAATTTATTGACATGAACCAACATGGAGAGGGAGATCCCGTTCAAACTTAAAATGCTGCAATTCATTTTGAGGGGCCCTAAATTAGGGTGGACCATGGTGTGGCGCCATGGTCTTGCCCTATTTTGGGGTAGGCTTAATGTGTTTGATGAGGTGCATTTTGAGTTTTATGGAATTTGTGATGTGTATGAGCATAATCAAGTCTTAAATCAAGCCAAGGGGTGCCAATACTAAGGTGAAGACCCAAATACATTCAAAATTGTAGAGGGGTACAATTTTAAGATGCCACATTTAGCCCCCACTTTAGCAAGAGTATGAAGTCAATCATACTCTTGGTAAAATACAAAGGGTTCACATTGAAAAACTTTCACCAAGTCATCCAAGAGGCAAGATACACCAAGCCCCCAGTGGACTTTAGGATCTTACAACTTCAATGATAAGATAAAAGGGAAGATCATGAGAGAGAGAAAGAGAGAACCCTGACTACAAACTAGTAAGGTTCTCTTACTATGAGTCATGAAAAGAAAAATACCAAAAATTATAAAGAAAAAGACAAAGGTGGCTAAGTAACTTTAAGTATCAAGATATGCAAGAGAGAGAATCTTTGAGCGGAGTGTATGCTCCCACATTAAAGCGATTGCATACACCTCATCGGGAGCAATTGCTTTAAGGTAGGATACACCCAAAAATAGACAAGCACGCTATCACAATAATAAGCCCCCAAGAGAGGACAAATCAAAGGATAATGATCACAAAACATAAAGCATCGGGTGGTTTCACTTAACTTTGGGGTCAGTATGCTTTTTATGATAACCAATGTATATCATGTGCATATATATGCATAGAATTGTCCTCATTCCCCAAAGAAAGGTAGCCACTATGGAAGGAGGGGACACATGTGCCTTTTGAGTAAACATGGGAGAGACAAAAATATATCTCAATGCTTTGCATCATCCTCAAGTAGACAACACTAGGGACAACAAATATAAGAATGGAGAAACAAATAGAATAAAGTCAAAAACAAGAAAGAGAAGAGAGAGAATCTACGGTGCTAATTAAGATAATCAAGCATGTCATCCACCCCCCGATCTTTCTCATCATTATTTTGGGAAGGTGGATAACATGTAGAAGGAGAGACATCGAGCACAATAGATGGAGCTATCACAAGTTCCATACAAGGACCATGCTCTAATGATGAGTCACATTGTCTGTTACTAGGAGCTAGGATTAATGCTTTTGCATTTTTTTTAGATAAATCATTGTCAACATCAACATATTCATATTCATCATTAAAAATATTAAGATCAAAATTTTCATCATTAACAATATTCTCACCTATTTCTTCATCAAGATTAACAAAAGTAGCAGCTCTAATAGGAATAGAACTTGAACCATCATTTGTCTTAAGCATTTTTCATGTTGGAGATTTAGGTTGAACCTCTTCATTAGGAGAAGGTTGAACAAAATAGTTTGTGTGTTTGGAGAAGAAATTGTTTGGGAAGCAAGTTCACAAGCTCTAGCATGATGTGTCCATTGGCGTTCTCTTGCACAATAATTTCATTTAGTTTTATCTGAAGGTTGTGAAGGTTTAGGTTCATTAGGTATAGGCTTCTTTTATTCTTTGAAGGAAGGATGCATATGAGAAGGTCTTTTAGGTTGAATAATAAGAGAGTTCGGTCGCTTCCCTTTGTAAGATGTAGGAGGTGGAACTGCACCATATAAAGGAGGAATGGGAGGTGTAGGAAGGAGACCGGGTCCATCACAAGGATGAGGAATAGGTCTATCCTTAGGAGGAATAATATGTTTATCCTTAGGAGGAATACATTGATGCTTAGGAGGAAAATATTTTCTATCCTTGGAAGGAAGAATAGACTCATCCTTAGGAGAAGGAATGGATTCTTTCTTAGGAAAAATAAAGGCTCTATTAGTAGGAGGAATAGAATCATCTATAAGAAGAGGCATATGATCATCAGGAGGAAGGCTAAGTGTTGGATTTCTAGGTTTACTGAAGGATAAAATCATCTCATTTTTCTATTTTTGATGATTTAAAGAGAGCATCACTTCTAGGTTGAAGAGGTTGGAATTGTTTAGACAAAAAATAGTCAAGACAAACATCTCCATGCCTCACCATAGGTTGATATATGCTATGATTAATAGTTCTGATACCATAATGAGGAAATTTAAAATACTTATGAATAATAGAAGTGATTGCTTTCATGGAAGAGAGCAAAGGATCTCCAAACTTCACACGAAATTGATCAAATGTAGGAATGATGGCAAAGACAACATCTAAGCATTTAGTGCCAACATCAATAGGAAGTTTGATAGAACCAATAGTAGGACAAGAGAATCCATAAAAAAATCTAACAATCACATTAGTGTCATCATATATCACTTGATGCAATTGTGAAGTATAAATAGATTCTTCAGTTATCACATTAACCATGCAAGTTGGATCAATGAGAACCCCTCGAGAGGGTATACCTTGGATTTTCACAATGATGTAAAGTGGGCCATCGGGTGATTCAATAGTCTCACTAGGATCAAATGTAATGCATAAGTCTTTATGAGGTTCACTTTAATCTATAAGGTTTACCACATTATTAGCCTCAAGGCCAAGATTATCAGGAGAGAAGGAAAGATGAACGGTTTCAATCACATTAGTGGAATGAGAAGGTAAAGGATTAGTAAAAATTTGAAGGTTTTGATTAGGAGGAGCTACGGATTTGGTTCCTTTATAATTCACACCAGCCACATATATGGTATTGTTATCAATCATCTTAAATCTTACTCCTCAAGGAATAACACTTTTAAGTGTCATGACCAGGTTGACAATGGTATTGGCAAAAGGATTTAACATCATAAGAAGGTGGTAGAGGCTTAGTTTTATCAATTGGTTTAATAGGGGCAAGTTTCAACACATTTCTTTGTAACAATTACGATATAATACAATGCAAATTTTCATTAAGACGAGTGAATTATTTTCTAAAGTATTTGGACAAAGGAGGCACACCTATTGCAACTGCTACTTGAGTGCTATTATTGTCATTGAATTTGATGAATTGCTTATTCGGTTTGAACTTCGCAAAAGGTTGTTGAACACTTTCACTTTATCACTCTGAGCCATTGAAGAGGACTGTTCCAATTGAATCACAATAAGCTGATAGTTGTGAAGTACTACGCACAACTGCGTAAAAGAAGTAAACTCAGAAAAGAGAAGTTTATTACTATTATCTTTTTGCAAATTAGAAATGAAAATTCTTTGAATATCTTGATTAGGCACAGGAAAATAAATTTTAAACTACAAATGCTTATATCTACCAATAAAATTAATCACTTTTTCTTTAACACCTTGTTTACAATGCATCAAATCAATCAAAGTGATTTTAGGACCAATATTATTATGAAATTGTTGAATAAAAGTATTAGCCAATTGTTGAAATGAAGTAATAGAATAAGGAGGCAAACAAAAATACCATTGCAAAGATTTATTCCTTAGTGTTTTAGTAAACAATTTAGCAAACAATCTTTGGTCATGAGCAAAGTCACTACACAAAGTTTGAAATAATTTAACATGAGTCAAGGGATCACCTTTTCCATTATAAAGCTCTAATTGAGGGACTTCCACATGTTTACGAGGGACAAAACGAACAATGCCATTGGATAATGGGATTGCTACATCAAATGTGGGCACATTATACTTAGATTGGTTCACGAAAGCTATTTGTTGTTGCAAGGAAGACATTGTTTGAGCTAGATTATTGATGGTAGCTTCGGTAGAAGGGTTGAAGTTGGACACGACGGATTGAGAAGGAGGAGTAACATTGTTGAATGAAGGAGGATCTTGAGAATAAGGAGGGGTATTGTTAAAGGAAGGAGGTGGAACACTATGATAGGCAGTTATGGGAGAAGATTGGGTAACAAATGGGAGACTCATAGTAGGAGGAATGAAATAATTATGGTTAGAGGAGTTTCCCCCTTGACTAACACTTGTATGTATGACATTTTGAGTAGAAGGAGCCATGTTGTTGGAGGTAAAAGTGGGAACACTAGCCATAGGGGTAGTCAAGGGAACAGAGTGATTAACTTGACTAGGAGGTTGTGTGTAACCAAGGACTTCAACACAACTCTTCATGGGCATGACATTAGTATAAACAATGAGCAATACCACACAAGACATCAACACTAATTTTATCACTTTGAACCATTCTTTTCAATCCTCCAATTAATGAGAGAGCTTCACTTTATGGGTATTGTTGACTCATCTATTGTTGAAGATTTTCAAATTGATTGTAAATCTTCTCCAATTGGTCAACAAAAACCCTAGTTAGAAATTCATCCACATCATGAGAACTATCTAAAGAATAAAGATAAATGGGGATATTTATAAGATTGCTAGAACCACCAACATCCTCATGGAACAAGTTATCCAAATTAGGCTCCATCTCCTCGGTAATTAAACCTTGGGAAGCCTTAATTCTACAACTTGTTCTCACAAGAATATTATAGGTTGGACTAATAGTAGTAAAACTCATGCACTAAGGGAGGGAAATTGGAAATTTGAAATTTGAAATTTGCACAGTAATTGAATAATGCAAAATTTTAGAAAAAAATGATTATTCAATTAAATAAGCAAATTGATTGAAAAGACAGAGAACAATTGTGATAAATTATGCAATCCCCTAGGAAATTGAAATTTAAAATTAGGGCTTGTTAAAATAACCTCTTAATTTAAAATTAAAATTACCCACTAGGAGATAGAAATTTAAATTTAAAATTAGGGCTAAAAATAACCTCTTAATTTTAAAAATTTAAATTGAAAATGATCTAAAGGAAATTTAAAATTAGGGCCTTGTAAAAAGAACCTCTTAATTTGAAATGATGAATCCAAAATTGGGAAATGCACATGTTTAATTTAAATTTAAAAATTAGGGCTTTTTTAGTTAATCACTTAATTTTAAAATTTAAAATTTAAAATTTGAAATTTGATCCAAGATTGCAAATTTGAATTTGAAGCCACTCTAAAATGAAAAATTCAATATTTAAACAACCCACAAGGTCTTTTTTTTTTTTTTGAAAATTAGGGTTTTTGCAATTAATCACTTAATTTTAAAATTTAAATGTGAAATTTGACTTGCAAGTGAAAATTTAAATTTTGAAAATAAAAATTAGGGTTTTAGTGAAATTAACCTCTAATTTTTAAAAATTTGCAAGGAAATCAAACTTGTAAATGAAAATTTGAATTTAAAATTGCACACACACTTAGATCTAAAATTAAAAATTAGAAGTAAGTATAGGACATGTCGGGTTCACCAAAATGTAAAGGGGAAAATTGGATTTGGCAATTTGCAACATAGAAGGGAGAAATCACCAAATCATTTTTGCTTAAAAACCCTTACATTCAAAAGAGGGAAGGAAATCCACTAGATTCGCTCACAAATCAGATTAAGGCCTGAATACTAAAAGGATTGATTAATTTTTTTGTGGGGTTTTTCCTCTCTTTTGTAAGTTGAAATGTTGAAATAGGTAAAGTGTTGAAAAATGAAGGTAAGACTGAGAAAACAGTGAGCTATAGATGCGGGATTTTTGCGTGCACCTGGATCTAAGTAGTATAAGCTGACTCGGATGTGATGCTCAAAAAATCTCCAAAAAAGTCAGGACCATGGCGTATCACAACTGTCCTCTGAACTTTTTGCATGCCAAAGGGGGATGTATCGTCTCCATGAATAAATATTTACTTGAAGAGTACAACTTTGTACCTGTTTCCTGCACACAGAAAGAAGGGAAAAAATGTTGGTAATAAGGGCTTGCCTTAGGTCAAGCCCTTGTTATGGAATTAACCATGAAATTAAAATAAAGATAATTGAGATGAATGTAAGGAAAGATTCTCCTTTTGAGGGAGATGCTAAATTTTGACTAAAAATTGAATGATGATACTTCCTTGTGAAGTTTTGCTTGTCTCCACTTGAATGATGAAATAGGATGAAAGAAGACTGAAAATGCTCAATTCCTCTTGAATGCTTGATTTCTTGATCTCATGTGTGATTGTTGGATGCTTGATAGATGTCTTAGATGTTCAAATGAGAGGGTAAATCCTCTTTATATACTTGATCATCAAGAAAATGAATTAATTTTCTGATATGAGTCGACACGGAGAGGGGGATCCTGCTCAAATTTAAAAGGCTACATTGGGTTTTGAGGGGACCCAAATTAGGGTGGACCATGGTGTGGCGCCATGGTCCTACCCTATTTTGGGGTAGGCTTAAGGTGCTTTATGAGGTGAATTTTGAGTTTTATGGCATTTATGATGTGTATGAGCATAATCAAGTCTTCAATCAGGCCAAGGGGCACCAACACTAAGGTGAAGACCCAAATGCGATCAACATTGCAAAGGGGTGCAATTTTAGGATGCTATAACCCTCAATCCTATTGTGCCATCATAACCATGTTTTTGTAGCATTTTGAAGCCATTTCCATATTTATCTAAAGGGAGTCCGATGTTTAAGTTGTCATCTTCTTCTTTATACAACCATTTGTTCACATCCTCTTCCAAGTATTATTCATTTAGCTCTCCCCATCTTATAACGAAACAAAAATCTGAGAATTTGACCATATCTTTCCCTTTATCTCTACTTGTTGAATTTGGTAAGGCTTTCCCAAAGGATCTAGGAGACAACTGTCCTACTGATAATGTTCTGAAATAGGATTGTTTGCCACATCCTTGATCTCAAGAGGTGGTGTTTTAGGTATGCGAGATGACAATGCTTGTGTCTGAAACTTTTAGGGACTCTAGCTGTGTGGTGAGAAGAGCTGCTTGATTGATATGAACTTGGTTGTCTGTACTTTCTCTCAAATAATTGCAATGTTGGAAGGGGTTCGGATCACCTTGTATCGTGATCTCAATGCCATTGTAAGGAAACTTGAAACATTGATGGAAAGTTGATGGCATAGCCTACATGGCATGTATCTATGGGCGACCTAGAAACATGTTGTATCCCAACTCTCAATCTAGGACCTGGAATGTGACATCCGTGGTAACAAGTCCTACTTATACAGGTAAGGTAACCACACCTTTTGATGGGCGTTCATCATCATCACATGCTTTGATGTTTATTCTTTTCGTAGGATCAATATGATGATGTGAGTAGCCCAATGCTTTGACTAGGTTAAGAGTGCATATATTGAGTCCAACTCCACCATCTATTAATACTCTTTTGAATTTTCATTTATGGACAAATAATTTTAGATGGAGGGGATCATTATGCATAGGTATGTTTATCGAGACATCTTGCTCTATAAATTCTACATGAGAAGCGGCTAGGTTCCCAACCATGGATTGGAAAGTGTTCGATCATCTATGTCATAAGCGATGACAAACTCTTGGAGAGATTTATCTTGGATTTCCTTGTGACTTAGGGAGATGCAAAGTAGCTTGAACAATGAGATTTGTGCAGGGGTCTTTCTTAACTAATCAACCATATTATAGTTACTTGTTGGTGGAGGAGGATAGGACAAAACCCCTTGCAATGTAACCTTTGACTGACGAGTAACAACTGCACAATCTCGATTCGTTGGGTTGGCAGTGATTGTGGCAACTATCTCATCTCCTATACTAATTGCATTAATTGTATAATCATATGCTACCTTGGTGTAGTTTGTAGTGTTGTCTTGTGTCCCTGAACTGGAAGCTTTTCCTTTGTCATGTTTGACAAAATGATCTTTAAAGAAAGTATGATCTGTGTTGGGAGATGTTTTATTAGCATCCACAGTAATGTCTCCCTAATCTATAAGATCTTGTATCAATTTTTTGAGCTTAATAACAACTTGATGTTTTATGGCCTTTTGTGTAGTGGTGTTCACAAAATTCATTATCATTCCACCAAGTTGGTTTGAAAGGCCCTGGTTCATATGGCTTGCTTTCTAGTAGGGTGATTAAATTGGTTTGTATCAACTTCTTAAGAGTTGATTCAATTTGTTCTCTGAGTGGCATGTAGTTTCTTCTAGGTGTATTACCCCTTGGAGGTCTAGGGTTATTGGATTGCACTAGATTTGCATTTGTTGGCACTGTATTGTTGTCTTGGGATTGGTTGTTACTTGGCATAAAATAATTAACTGGTCCTTGTAGTGACAACACTGGTTGAGCTCTATTGACCACACGAGCATCTTCAACTCCATCATTTGTCACATTCTTTTTTTGTTACTAGTATTTTGATTTCTCATTGCTCATGTTATTGGTTGAACCACTTTCCTTATCATTCTTGAAAATCCCTTATTTTACAAGACCCCTTTCACACTATAAACCATTTTTTATGATATCCTTGAAGGTGCTGAGACATTGCATTTGCAATGGATACTTGATCTGAGGTATGAAATTTTCAACAAAGATATCAACTTGTTCAACTTCTGGGATATGACTAAGGCATCTGCGGTATACAGATCTCCATCTTTGTAAAAATGTAGCGAATGTCTTGCCTTCCCTTTGTTTGGTAGCACATAAATCTATTAGAGTAACTGTAATATCTATATTATGTGAGAAGTTTGTTATAAACTATTTAGCTAGCTCTCCCCATGAGGCAATCTTTAGTGAGAGGTATGAAAACCACTATATTGTTGTTCCTACAAGACTTTTGGGAAATAGGTGCATCAAGTATGTGTCTTCATGAGCTATCTCAATACATGTAGTGAAGAATTCACTAACATGATCTCGAGGATCACCTTTTCCTCTATATTTGTCAAACTTGAGAGTTTCAAAATGTGGTAGAAAGGGTGGCATATACAAGGTCCTATCAAAGGGATAAGGATGAAGATCCTCCACGGTGCAGCTTTTATTTTCATTCCTCGTCTGCATATTTGTCATCTGTCTTTGGAGATTTTGAACTTGTTGAGCCAATATCTTTGTTGGGGTGGGAGGTGTGTTTTTTGCATATGTATTCCCCACAAAAGGATTGGTATTTTAGTATATAGGGGATTGCTAGAACATTCATTGATTACATAATTATGTGCTATGAATTCCACTGGGCACTGTGAAGTAGCCAAATTGGGTCTTGACATTGGGTTGACTTGATCTGTACATCCTGGTTGAGCTTTGATTCAAACCCTGACCACTATAAGTAGATCCTACAAAGACTGATACTGTTGGTTGAGAGGCACTTGTGGGAATGGTATTCTGAACTTCACTTGTTTGAGTTTGCGTACTGGTTCTGAAGTAACATTGGAGGATGTTTGGGATGCGATATTTGTATTTGAGGACATGGCACCTGATTGGTGAAGAACACAAATGGACACTGAGAGGGGGGCGAATTAGTGTATTTTAAAATTTTAACTATGTGTGCGAATCTACTGAAAATTAATTGAGCCATACACACACAAAGACAAGACACAACACCAGATATATGAGGAAAACCTAATGTGGGAAAAACCTCGGTTAGAATAGCTGCTAGAGTCTACTGCTCCAATCCAACCTCACAGTAAATAATAGTTTACAATTTTTAGGGCATGAACCCAAGGAGCACCAACCCCTGAAATTTTAGGGCACCAACCCAAGGAGCACCAATCCCTGATTTTTATGAGCACCTACTCCTACTGTAAGCACCCACTCAGAGAATTACAGTGCTTGATCACATTTACAATACAATGATAAAGTCTTGTTACAAATGAGTTTTTGAACACTTACAATATTCTCATATCTTGAGAATGACTTTCTCTACTTGCTAAATTTTTTTTTCCTCCTCCTTCCTCTGTCTAGTTAAACTTCTTCTCTCTACTACAACATTACTCTCCCGAATGTCCTCTTGTCTCTCTATGCTGACACTTTATATTTTAGTAAATTTTCTCTATTTTCTCTTGGCAGCAACTCTCTCTCTCTCAAAGCTCACTATCCTCTCGGCAACAACACTCCTTTTTTAGCACTTTGACGGTTTCAATCAACTAGTGGGGATATCTTTGTTTCTACCTCTATCACTATCTCAACAACCACATGTACCAATGTCGAATCAAATTTTATCTACAATTGGATTAGATAGACTCTATACACATCAGATTTTTCTTATACTATAGTCTTGAATACTTTATTCAGGTCATTTGTCTTGGAGGTCTGCAGCTCAAGAGATTTTATTCTTTGTCCTAAATATGATCTCATATCGGCTGCCTGAATTAAATGCATTATGTCTATCTTCATATCATGCTTTGTACTTAGATTATTGAGTTTAGTAATCCTTCTCTGCCCAAAATAATCTAGAAACCTTCCTCGAGCCATTCAACCTGCCTACAACTCGGTCGCCATTAATGAGTTTTCATCCTCTGTCGACCTAGTTTGAAAAGATCGACAACTACCACACTAAAATCCTTTATCAATAACTTTTGCGTATCTGATTCATTCTTTGTTCATCAGGGAGCCTCATGTCTTCATATTCTTCATCCAGATTAGATAGACAAGGTCGGTCGACTTCCACGTAAAAATCTTGTGCTGATTGGCATGTGTAGGTGTCACCAAGAGTGTTTATAAATGACATCCAAGTCACTTGGTCAACCACAGTCAACCGCCACATGGACTATCATGCCTATCAAGCTACCACTGTGTCGATTGAAATAACTCAACGGGTCATGATGACCTAAATCTATGTCGCTGTGGGATGGAGGGATATACGCCATATTGCCTTTTGACTTTCCCCTTATCATCGTTTATACACCCATTTTACCCATGTGGACTGGCGGGATGCATCACCTTTCTGCCTTGACTTACCCCGCGAGATCTTTTTTCTAATCTTCTGCAGGCTGCAGGATAGCGAGATCCTTCACTCATTTCATTGTATTATCTCGTGTGACCATCACCCATCCATCTTTAATGGTGTGGGATAGTGGGACCCATCCATTACATTATCTCTTGTTTCCCCATGAGCTCATTTTACTTCGGCTTCTCTTCATGAGGGATAGCGAGAGACATCTCTCCCTTTACCTTTTTATCCTGCATGACAAATTTGTGTTGGTCACCCACGTTGTGGGATAGAGGGGGACACAACCGCATGATCTTTTCTTAACCACACATGACCCTTCTTCTTTGGTCTTCACCGATCCGAGATAGCGGGAGACATCTTTCGGTTAATCTTTTGTGTTATCCTATGAGGTAACCACTGTTTCATCCTTCATGGTGCAGGATGGTCAGATAAACCATTTTCCTTTGATTTCTTTATCCCGCAGGGTCATTTAGCTACCTTCCAACTCGTTGTGGTCCAGCGGGATGCCTACACATACATGATGGGTCCCACATGAACTCAACATAGCATAAGCGAATCACTGAGCCACTAACATGTGGAAATATGGGGACCACTCGAATCTGAGATTCCCTTTCAAATAAAACACAATGCCCTAACAAGCGACCGAGGTCATTTTACTCGAATCGCCATACTAGTCAAACTACCATCAATGAACAAAACTAAGTCTGCAGTCCTCTTGGATCAAACCCGATGGGTCTAGCGCACTATGTGGCATATATAGTGTTGGCAATTGACACTCATCTAGTAGTCACCTTCTAAGGTAAATTGCATTTTGGGTTGTCATTGATGGCAACTCACCTTTAGGTGTTGGTATTTCTCATCCAGAAGCATTGCTTTATCATTTTACTTTGATTTGATCAACCGGTATACACACTTTTCTTTACACTTATTAATCGGTTAGTCTTGGTACCGACAACTTATATTTAGGACCCGGTTAAGATATTATTGGCCCCGGTAAAATTATTTGTGAGAGTGGAGGTAGCATGTAGGCTGACATCAAATATGATAATCAAGATAATGCATAACATACTTCATGATCCAAAAGTCAACAAGTTTATTTTTCATCTTGAGGCCAACATGATAAACAAGTTACAAGGCTATTTAAGGGAGAGCATCTTTGTGATGGATTTGATGAAAGTGGTTATACGATTTGTGATGCGAATCAGTCAAAGATTGATGGCATTCGAATTGGTGTGTGAGTGATTGCATTTGAGCACAATTACACATGCACAATCCTAACTGGTAGATAAGAACAGAGCAGAACAAAGTATCAAAATAACCAGTTCAGAGGAGGTTTTTAGAACTTAAACTAAAACTTATTCAGCATAGTCAGATGCACTATATAAGTTCATTCCTGCATGAAATCATTGTGTAATGCTGTGTAAGTCAGTGAGACTTCTATTTTAGTAGTGAGCTCTAGGTGGTAGGCCTGATTGTATGTGAAATCCCCTTTATGTAATATTTGTATACCTTGATCAAGTATATAGATATTGTGGTTGTCAACCCCACTGTGGTTTTTCCCTTTACAGGGTTTTCCATGTAAAAAATATTGGTGTTATGGTATTGCTGCTTTATGTGTTGATTTGTTTATGCACTTTAATTTTACATTCTGTTAACCAATTGATCAACAATAAATTTAGAAATTCACTTATCGGTAGAACACTGGTTCACCCCCCCTCTCAGTGTTGTTGGACTCCAACAATTGGTATCAGAGCCTATTTCCTCGGAAGAAGTCTAACAACTTGAGGAAGATCCAAAACTTGGAATCAATGGAAACCAGTTTGTAGCAACAACTTCAACTTTCTCTTGAGGATCTTGATAACGAGCAGGTCGAAAAAATAAATTAAAGAATGAATTGAGGCAAGATAGAGAACACATCATTTCATTACAAGGAAAGCTATCAGTTGATCAAGCTAAAAGGAAGGAACTCTATGATCAACTACAAAATTAGAGCAGTGATTAAGAAGATGCCTTGAAAGATCAATGTTAGAGATTTACTCAGGAGAATACTACCTTGAAGATTGAAATGCAAGCCCTAAATATGAGAATGTGCAAGGAGATTGAAGACATGAAGAAGAATGAAGAAAAACTATCTCATGCATTGAAGGACAGATATGATGAATGCAATAGACTGATACATGAGAATGACATGTTGAAACTTGAGTTGATTTAGTCCCATAATAATGAACAGGAACTTGAGAGACAAATCATAATCATGAGAGATGATTTAGCCACTGCAAATGAGTACAAAGACAAGTTCAAAGCCATCTCTGCAAGACTTGATGAATTGCTGAAGAGTCAGAGATATGTTAATGAAAAGAGAGGTCTTGGATATTAAGTAGGAGAGAGATCTGGTACTACACAACAAGATCAATCATTCGTTCAAAATCATAATCATGCCAACAACTGGAACCAAAAATCATCAATAAGATAACCGAATGCTCACAAATTCAATGGTACATGCTTTGTTTGCAATAAATATGGTCATATAGAAAGTCAATGCATAAATAAGGATAATTAGAATAATGCATCATTCACCGGTCTTGGAAATGTTAGATGTCATGCATGTAGTAGATTTGGACATATGGCTAACCAATGTAGATCAAAAGGAAATCAAGGGTATAACAAAGCAATTCAAAAGAACAACATTGTCTGTTATGCATGCAACAAGATTGGACATATTGCTAAGTATTATAGGAGTAATAATCCACCGGTAGTTGATGGAAATGTAGATGAGTAAGGAAAGGCAAAGGTTGAAGATGTCAGAAATTAGCATGAGAGAAGATGAGTTAGGAAATTAGATACTCCACCGATAGATCAACTGGTAGAGCCAACAAGTCTTGCACCGAAAGAAGGAACTTCAACTGGTAACTAAGGTACTCTGCCTTAGGGGTAGGAAAATCATTGAAGATCATGCAAAAACCTCAGATTGGGTCTATAGTTAGGGAATTATGATTGTAGATGGCTACTCAGGAAAATTCAAGTGTTTACCAGAACCTACATGCAGATTATTTGATTTGGTCAGATTCTCTAGTAGCATTTATGACAGTAGAAAATTATGGTTAATGGCAATAAAAGGGAAAAAGTTATGTCATTTCTTCTCATAGTGATTGAGCATTTTGAAGAGATTTCAAAGGAATTCAAGAGTCCAAAGGTGATTTGTGCGAGCTTCTGCATTTGAAGAGCATTTCATCATCCGACAAGTTATCAAGGTACTTACCATTTGCAGAAACCTTAGATATTTATCATGGAATCATCATCTAATGTTGATACTCCTTTGGTAGTGGAAATTAAGGACAACCCTCATCCAGAATGTAAGAAGAATCCTTTCAAATATCTTTTGGATGATTCATTGGGAGCATTTTCAAGTGTTTGTCATGGTGTTCTTCATATCGAAGATATTAGGGCATACATCCACTGTGACATTGAGGAGATCGAAAGTTATGAAATGTCCTATGTATTCATTGAGCACCTGATCACTGACAATCAACTGAAACCAGAATATGCACATCAACAGAAGAAGGGTTTTACCCAGTTCATGGATTTTCCATCCTTTAACGAAGATGAATGGGTCAGATATATTCTTAGCCGCATTCATGTTGAATTCCTATGGTTGGACCGACCATATAAAATTACCTAAGGAAGTCATCAAGAATATCACATGCCTTCATAAGGTCGGAGGCTTGCCAAGGCATAGGTCAAAATTTTCTAACATAGATCTCTGTAAACTCACCGGTGCTACCTATTATGGCAGATCAATGAGAGTTGATGACATTAGGGATATTGATGTAAAATTTACAGCGATGATGATTGGATACAAAGTTTATCAGTCTAACCTACTGAACTCTATCCCTAGAACTACCATTCTCATTGCATATTAGATGGTGAAGGAGGATGCACATTATGATCTATGCAGTGTAATGCTGAAGGAACTGATGACTAATTTCTGGAAAATAAAGAAAGACAAGAAGAATACAATCTGGTACAACTCTTTTATCACATGTTTGGCATTTTTCTTTCTGAACATGGTTCCTGGTTATGGGAAGATTCAATGGGATTTTGATAGACTGATTACAACACAAATTGCACAAATATTAGACTGGCAAGGTGATAAGAAGCAAAAGGCTAACCTGTGGGCATTTTTCAAAATCTTTGAAGAAGAAATGAAAAACAGGGTTGGAATTCCAAGGAAATTGTTGAAAAATATAAGGATATAGTTTTCTTTATGGTTAATAAAGATGAATGTATGATGGAGGTTGTCCAACCTAGAACTTTCTGGATCATGCCGATGGGATATGAAGTGGATGAGGCCACACTGGATGATTATGCACAACAATTACTAAAATCTCTAGTTGATGAGAAAGAAGAAATTTTTTGTACTGCTCAGGAGAAGGGTTTAAAAGTTCATCATGAACAAGTTGCACATGCCATTAGAAAAAAAATGACAAGGGTTGCAGTAGAACAACTATTCAGTGAAGGGCATGATAGGGCAGAGGTATAGGAAAAGGTCAAAATCCTTGAGGCCCAGAGGAAGGAAGAATAGAAGCAGAAGAAGAAAGAGGAAAGAGAGGCTAAGAAGGAAGCATAGGCTACACCCAATGTTGTACCGATTGCCACTGATCCACCAACACAACTGGAAGGACCATCTGGCAAGCCTGCAAGTTCTAAGCCTAAGGAACTAGTAAAGAGAAAGCAAAAACATGCTAGGCAATACTTGACTATTTCTTCAGAGGAGATGAAATTAGAAGAAGAAATCCAACAAGCTCCAAAGAAGAAAGCTCTTTTTGCTAGAGTTGTGAGAGAGAAGAAGGTAGATTTGAAGAAAGAACCCATGAAGGAGCCTCCCCACAAGACACATAAAATCACAATTCTACATAAAAGGAAGCCTAAGTTTGATGAGCAGTCTAAACCAGAAGCAAAAAGGGGACCCAGTAAGAAGAAGAAATTAGATGCTTAGGAAATCATTGATCAAATTATTAATGATGTTTTTTTGGATAACATTTCTATATTATATGATGATTTTGATGATAAAGACAAAAAACATCTAGAATAAGAAATTATTTTATATCTTGATTTTTTTAGTAGGACATTGATTGAGTTAGAGAAAGTTTTGCCCAAGGAATTGTATGAAAACTAGAGGTTAGGAAATTACATGCTCAGAACTTGGACCAACAAATAAAAGAAACAAAATTGGTTAATCTTTGTCCATCAATAACTCCACCTAAGATTATATATTTGATTAATAAGACAAGTTCAACAAAATTTAATCCTAAACACCGAATTAATAACTTGATGCTAGAAAAATATGAGGAGATCCAGAAGGAGACAATTGATTTATGGGTCAAAATTCTTTTAAGTCTTGGTTATGAGTTAAGTCCCAGTTTTGTTCAATCACAGAATATTCAATTACCTAAGGACAAGGGACCGGAAAAGACTGATGAGCATAATGTGGATACCAATCCACTGGTTAGCACTACACTGATTACTACTCAACCGGCTAATGAGTCCAATTTTGAAGCTGAGGATAAAGGTTCAGATGATAAAGTTTCTAATGAGGCACCTAAACAGAGTGGTGCACCAAGTGGTGAAGCCACCGGTGCACAAGAGGTACAAAATTCTAAGGATAAGATAGTGGTAGACTTAAGAAAAAGGATAGAGTCAGTCTTCCCTTCTAGTTTGGCAATTGACATATCATATTTATCCAAAGGGAAATTACCAAAATTTACTATTAGTTTTGACAAGCCTTATCATTTGATGTCTCTGACAGAGAAAGTTTTGGCCACTAAAGTACTTTAGGCACAAGCAATGCAGGAACTAGCATAGGAGGAGTCTAAAGATAGAGAGTTGATTCAGAATAATTTTGAAGTTTTGAACTGGCTTGTACTAGAATTCTAGGCAAAGGAGAGCGCAAGCTCATCCGGTAACTTGCAGGAGATAATTAAAAATATTCCTAAACAATACAATTCTTTGGTTAAGATTTTTGTAACTGAGGTTAAGGATAAATTTGTTGAGGCCCGGAAGAAAACATTTTTGCAGATGATTGCATATGAGAAAGCTTAACTTCAAACTTTTTTATAGTCCATTGAAGCATCATTAACATAAGGAGGAAAGGTATATAAGATTTTTCTAGATTTTTCAAAGCTCACAACTTCTATAGACAAGCAAATTTTGGATTGTAAAGATCACTTGCTCCAAATTTCAAATTCTTATAACCCGAGAGCAAATTTAACCAGTTCTCTTGAAGGTCTAGTTTTGGCAGTCATGGATCAGATTTTGAGGTTAGAAAAGAAAGGGGACAACACAATAAGGCGAGCTACAAAGCTCCAAAATTTCAGTGGTCCCCGATTAGATAACCTGCTATGCCATAAAATAGATTATATATCTAATATGCTGTAGGAGGATCCCACTGAATCTCAAGCTATAAAATATTATGCCAGTCTCTTGAATGGATTCACCTCCATTCTTGATTCTCTTAAGCAAGGTTGGGACTCTTACTTTTTCATTTTTTAAGACTTTATATGCAGACATTTTGAAGCTTGTATAGAAATCGGTATGTATATATGTGTACAATATTTTTGGTGGGCACCCCACTTTGTCATTGATGTCAAAGGGGGAGGAGTATAGTGAAAAATGAATGTATATCACAGGGGGAGTGTATAGATGTTTATAGATGCATGGATGTATAAGTCAGGGGGATCACCTAGAGGTAATATCATTTTTCACATGAGTGTTGCCATCAATGCCAAAGGGGGAGATTTTTGGTAATTGACACTCATCCGATAGTCACCTTTTAAGGTAAATTGCATTTTGGGTTGTCATTGATGGAAACTCACCTTCAAGTGTTGGTATCTCTCATCCGAAATCATTTCTTTATCATTTTGATTTGATTGGATCAACCAGTATACACACTTTGCTTTACAACCTTTAACTGGTTAGTCTTGGTACCGGTAACTTATTTTTAGGACCCTCTTAAGATATTAATGGCCCTGGTAAAATCATTTGTGAGATTGGAGGTATCATGTAGGCCGACATTAGATATGATCATCAGGATAATGCATAACATACTTCGTCATCCAGAAGCTGACAAGTTTATTTTTCATCTTGAGGCCAACATGATAAACAAGTTACAAGGGTATTTAAGGGAGATCTTCTTTGTGATAGATTTGATGAAAGTGGTTATATGATTTGTGATGCGAATCAATAAAATATTGATGGTATGCAAATTGGTGTGCGAGTGATTGCATTTGTGCACAGTTACACGTGCGCAATCCTAACTGGTAGAGAAGAACATAGCATAACAAAGTATCAGAATAACTGGTTCAGAGGAGGTTGTTAGAGCTTAAACGCGAACTTATCTAGTAAGGTCGGATGCACTATATAAGTTCATTCCTATATGAAATCATTGTGTAATGTTGTATAAGTGAGACTTCTGTTTGAGTAGTGAGCTCTAGGCGGTAAGCCTGATTGCATGTGCAATCCCCTTTCTGTAATATTTATATACCTTGATCAAGTATATAGATATTGTGGGTATTAACCCCACTGTGGTTTTTCCCTTTATAGGGTTTTCCATGTAAACAATGTTGGTGTTATGGTATTGCTTCTTTATGTGTTGATTTTTTTATGCACTTTTATTTTACATTCTATTAATCGGTTGATCAACAATAAGTTCAGAAATTCACTTACCGGTAGAACACTGATTCACCCCCCTCCCAATATTCTTGTATTCCAACATATAGATCAATACCAAAGTTGACATGCACTTTGTAACCCACACACATTTCATCTACAACATTTGTGTAGTTGTATAACATAACCTGCGTGTTATGCACATCGCTTGTTTTTGTATTATGCAAAATTTCTACTTGCTTCTTTGCAACCTCTTGACATCCTTGTAATATTGATTGACATCAATGACAATAATGCCAACAATCTCCCCCTTTGGAATTGATGTCAACACACTTGCAGACTACTCTCCGACCATTTCTCCCCCTTTGATAGAAATGGCAAAGGGTGGTGCAACTAACTATCAACTATGCATGAACTCCCTTTTTTAATTTTCTATAGCAATGAACGGAACATCCAAGTTCTATCATCACACATTTGCAATACATTAAAAATTTCCTTTACAAATTCTTGACCTCTATATCTAGATGAACCATTATAACAATATTAGGAGTAGTGCTACTACTGCTTACAAAACTTTGAAACTCCCCCTTAGACTGTACATGAGGTTCAAGGTGGGAAGTGTAGAAACAATATGCTCCCCCTAAACCATGGATCTTAAATCAGTGCTCTAAGTGCAAAAGGAGGGTGAGACAACACCCAATTTTTGTATCAAGTACTCAAAATTGTCCTTGGGTAGTGGCTTAGTAAAGATGTCAGCTATTTGCTCACTGGTACAAACATATTCTTTTTTCACTTCTTTCTCTGCAACCTTTTCCCTAAGAAAATAATATTCGATTGCAATGTGCTTTGTCCTAGAGTGCATAACATGGTTCTTTGATACATTGATTGCACTTGAGTTGTCACACATGATGGGAATATGATCTAGAAATTTTACTTGAATATATGTGGGATTTTGCTTCATCCACAGGACTTGAGAACAACATGTGGCAGCTACAATATACTCTTCTTCAGTAGTTGATAATGAGATGGACTCTTATTTCTTGCTATGCCATGACACTAACCTATCTCCAAGGAAGAAAGCTCCACCACTGGTGCTCTTCCTATCATCTACACATACTGCCCAATCAACATCAGTATAGGCTTGCAAAGTGAAATCTCCTTTCTTTAGATACCATAAGCCATAAGTGAATGTCCCCTGTAGATACTTGAGTATCCTCCTAACAACATTGACATGTGTTTGCTTAGGGGATGCTTGAAATATTGCAACCATGCACACAACTTGAACTATATTAGGCCTTGATGTTGTAAGATACAACACGCTTCCAATCATGGATCTTTACAACATCTGATCCACACTAGGTGACTCATCATCTTTGCTTAACTTGCATCTTGTCACCATGGGGGTACTAACCGGTTTGCTATCTTCCATATGATATTTCTTCAACATGTCTTTAGAATTATTGGTTTGAGAAATGAATATGTCCTTATTCTATTGTGATATTTGCAAACCAAGAAAATATGATAAATCTCCAAGCATGCACATTTTAAACTCTGACTACATCTGATCAACAAAATCTTTGCATAAAATATCTTTGTTACCTCTGAAGATGATATCATCTACATATACCACTACTATGATAATTTGGTCTCAATCTAACTTGATATATAAATTGTTGTCAGTATTTCATTTTCTAAAACTTTGCTCATGGAGGTACTTATCCAACATAGAATACGATTCTCTAGGTGCCTGCTTTCGACCATATAATGCTTTCTTCAATTTGTAAACAAAGTTCTCATCTTCATGCAGCTGAAAGCCTTCAGGTTGCTCTATGTAGACTTATTCTTCAAGATTTCCATTCAAGAATGCAAATTTGACATCCATTTGATAGACCTTATATCCTTTGTAGGCTGCAAATGCCAAGTATATCCTTATAGCTTCTAGCCTTGCAACTGGTGCAAATGTTTCTTCAAAATATATGCCCTCTACCCGAGCATATCCCTTGCACACCAGTGTTGCCTTATTCCTTATTACCTTGCCTTCTTCATGTTAGGATTCTTAAAGATACTGAGAGCGGGGGGGTGAATTAGTATCTGACCAGTATAATAATTTTCTTAACTTATAGCATAAAAAGCATATCAAAATTGTGTACCAGTAAACCAAAAATAATGCAGTAAATAAGAGTAATAACCACAACATAAGAGATACACAATAACACAGTATTTTTAACGAGGAAACCCAGTGTGGGAAAAACCTCGGTCGGATTTGTGACCCACAATATTCGCTTACTGGCCAATAAGGGAATATTACTGTTTACAATAGGGGCCTGCACATGCAGGAATGCCAAGTGCCTAGAGCTCACTGCTCAATTACAAAAGAAGTCTCACTGACTTACAAAAATGGATTATACAAATCCAATGTCCTGTACTGCTTCAGATCAACATCTACTATGCTAGATTTAGTACCGGTTTAAGCTCTGCAATATACATAAACCCTTATCCAATATCTGCCTTACAATTCACATATTAGGTCTGCATTAATCCTTCCATCTATCACTCCTCCTAAATGATCTACAATGATCTCATACATATAAGAGTCATGTTACAATCTGCCAAGTCGACTTACAAAAGATTTTACAATTAAATACAAAATACATTTAAACAAAATTCCTGTCGGCCAGGGTGCCGGTAATCTTCCTTTTGGCGCTAGTGATCTGTATGCCGGTGTTGAGTCTGTCAGTGCCGGTGCCTACCGGTATCATAGGATTGCAAGGTTGCCATCAATGACAATACCTTCAATTACCTACAGTTTCTCATTAGAGTGTGAATTTTCCAACAATCTCCCCCTTTGGTATTGATGGCAACACTCATGCGAAAAATCAAAAAGTGTCCAAAAATGTTGTCCAAAAAGAATTTGCCAAAATTGTCTTATTACCAAAACTGTGTTGTCAAAAATGTATAAAATGTATGCTCCCCCTGAGCTGATGATGCCTTTGTTTTGATTATTTTTCTCATTTCCACTACTCCTCCTTTGACATCAATGATAAAGGTTGTCATTCACTGTTAGTGGAGTGAGGTTCTTGCCTAGATCCTTGTAACCGGGGGGTTACAATCTAGAAAAGATCTGCCAATACCAAATTCTGACGGTCACTGAACCTTTTACTATCTTTTAATGCCGCTTTCGTTCTCTGAACTGTACTGGTTAGTATGTACATTTTCTCTTCAGGTGTCTTAAGTCTGGGAACCAGAGCTTCAGAAATTTCTTTTCTCAAAGAAATGAGGTAATCTAGTTTAGGACCTAGTTTGCATTTTAATTTCTTTGCCTTATCCTTTATCTTCTCTATCTTTTTCCAACTTCTCAATTTTCTCTTCAAGATTTGCAATGTTCTTATCAATTTCCAAAAATGAATCTGATGATCCTATTAAATTTTCAGCAATATTGTTAATGTCTTCTTGAGCTTTGCTGATCTCCGAATCTATGTTCTCTTTCAAAATATTAGTTTTGCAGGTGTCTCTGCACAGTTTCTTGAAATCCAAAATTATTTCTCCTAGTGCCGGTAATAAGGTTTCTATTTTCTCCTTATTATTCTTCACTATTTCCTAAAATAATTTGTCTTTCTCCTTAATCATTCTCTCCCTGAATGTGTCCTCATTTATCTGATCAACTGTCAAAATGTTACCCGTGATGTATTTAAACAATGTGTCTAGTTGACCTAAAGAATATTTACTTCCTACAATGCACTTGGGTGCTATCAATTTAAGAATAGGAATTGTGTCATCAATAGCCTTATAGGCTTGTGCATTACATTCACTGATCTTCTTAATAGAATCCAATAATACCTCTGTCACGTTCATTGGTCTGAATTCTATCATTGAAGTACCAGATGTCTACCCAACTCTCTTCACAATTTCCGTGCTATCCATTGTACTAGTAACTTTGCTTGTCTCGACCTCTGGTAGGCTAGTTTGTGTTTGCATTTCTACTAGAAAAGGTTTAGGCTTTTTAGCTGTTGCCGGTAGCACTGTCTCTGTTTGAATCTTAGCTTGTTTCTCAACCTGTGTATCAACCTATTGGTGTTCCTATTGGTGTTCCTGTTTCTGTTCTGGTGCCTTAGAGGATTTCTCTAAGCTCTCAACTGCCGGTTTCTCAGATGTAGTCTCTGTATGCACTGTCTGTTTCTCTGTATTCACCTCTGATTGTTTTTCAGTTTCATTTACTAGTGCTTTAGATGGTTTCTTAGCGGTGTCCTTTGCCGGTTTCTCTGTATCTGTAGGTTTTTTAGTGTTTATATTTTCAGTCTCACTAACTACAACCTCAACATCTGCAGTCGGTGGCTCAATAGCCATATCTTTCTTCTTGTCCTCAGTGGTCTCTTTATCTACCACAATATTCACCTCTTGTGTATCTATATTCATGGTATAAAAAAACTTCAGACTTAGGATTTGTATCCTCTAGAGGAGTCTCCATACTCTCTGTAGCCAGTTGTGTGTCAACTATTTCTACCGATGGAGTATTAGAAAGAGGTGGGGGTAAGTTATCAGTTATTTTTAGGTTCAGGGGTCCACCTTCCTTACCTTTCCCCTTATCCTTGTCCTTTTGATATACTCTGATAGTCTTGGGTCTTTTGAGTTCTTCCTGTTTCTTCTTTTCAACAAAGAATATGTCCCATTGGTCCACAGTCTCTTCTGAAATTTCATTCATTCTTCCTGCCATTAGTGCTACATGCCGGTGACCAGTTGAAAATACTGTCCGGTTGGCTTCACTGATTAATTGATCAATCTCTTTAGTGGAGTTCACTGGGTGAACTGCAAGCAAATTTTCAATTTTTATTTTCTTATCCAGCTCAACAATAGCTACCCTTCTAGCTTCAAGTCTTATGTAGAGATCAATGGGTATTTCATCAACAATTTCCATAAAAAATTTCTTGTAAATATCTAAGTGTAAGATTACACTATTTTCAATGCTTTCTCTATCATTAGTGGAAAGTGTGTTATACAGTTTGCTAATGTTTTTCAACTTTCCATCCTCTGTTATTTCACTAAGGAGTTTATCCAATGGAGCAATGTCTTGTTTTACCTTTTTCTTCTTTGGAGTTAACTTCTTAGCTGGAGGCCTCACTGCCTATTGCTTTTGCCTTGTTCTCCTAGGTGTAGGTGAGGGTTTTCTTTTCCTTTCTACCCTTTTGAATACCGCTGGTATATCACTTTCAGAAGAAGTTGCAATCGGTGAAAGATGAGTTTCCGGTTGAAGTCCTTCCAACTCACTTTCCTTAATACTAGTTTGCTTTAATACATCTTCCTTAATTGCTTTAGCTTGTCTAGTTCCCTTCCTCACTGTTTGTTCAACTTTCTTAACTCTTTTCTATGACTGAATACCACTCTCAATTGTTTCTGCATTTCCAAAGACTTTCTCAAAGGGTTCCTTTGGTGCTTCAAGGAGGGCTTTTGCATAAGTTTCAATGATGTTATCATCTGTTTCATATCCCATTTCAATTAACTAGATTGTCCTAGGGACAAATGCCTCCATCCATATTTCATCTTTCTTAATTACAAAACATATTTCCTTTTGATATCTATCTACAGTTGCCCGAGACAACCTAATTCTTGTCTTCATTCGAGCCTTTAGTGCTTGAAAATGTTCATTTATGTTTTTCTCTTTGTTTTCTCCCATGTTGTTTAATGTATCCAATAGTTGCTTTCCTATCGGTATATCAAAACCAAAATCTCTCCTAGCAATACCGGGTACTTGCTTAGTAATGTACAACATTAAACATACAAGCAAATTTCCAAATCTAAAACTTCCTTTCTTATCTCCTTTGATCTTCTTCAGATTTTCTATTAATTCATCTTTAAGCCATTCACACACATCTATTCTAGCATTATCATTTACCATGTCATATGCACTTTTAATACATAAGCTAGATACCAAGTTTAATCTATTTGCATGTGTAGCCTTGTAGCCTAAAATCATACTAACAAATATGACATTTATGTCCTTCACATCATTGACTCTAAGTGATCTCTTGTCAAATGTTGCGCCGGTTAGGTCCATTACTGTGTCATTGGAAACCTTTTTAGTTCTGTTAGGCCTACTACTGGTGGAAGGTAACGCTGTTACTGCCTTAACCACTTCTTTGGTGATCTTATGAATTGAATCCAACCAAAAGAATTCACCATGAACTTTGCTTAGCACAATCCTTATAACATCCTTGGGAAAATCCAGGACACTAAGGATTTCAGTAAAACCTAGGGTTTCCACTATCTTATGTTCCGGTTTGATATTTCCAGATTTATCACAAATCACAGTCTTATACATATTCTTTATTTCTTCATCTCCTAATTCCTCTATATGACAATGTATGTATATCCTAGGATCTTCAACATATACTACTCCTTTAGGAATTTGAGAAAATGCACCTAGGGTATCATCTTTCTTCGCTATTTCGAGAACAAGTTTGAATACGGGTCTAGGTCACTTGATAACCTCAATCATAGTAGGGTTCGCAATAAATTTAGATGTGAATGAGGAAGCCATAGTTATAAATACCTCAATCTGCCTTAAGGATGAGTGCTTGGATGAACTGCTTCACTTTTTCGCTAAGGATGCCTTCGCTTGGGAATTTTCGCGCTCTCAAAGATTTAAATGCTCAGTGAATGAAAAAGAGCCAAAAACACTTACTTTATAATGTTATTTTCTCCAACTACCACATTTAATGCTTGTCGGTTAAGTCACAACTTAACTCACCTGCTGGTAAAGAAGTAATTCAACTTCTCACCATCAACTGAGGGTATATTAGCATGTTTTTTAGTTTGTTGCTAAACCCCCAAAGGATTTTCCTTCAGTTAGATGAAGAGTCTCCTTCCGGTGGAGTGATACTCTGTTCTACCGGTGGAGGAGTATTCCCATCAACATTCTAATTTGACTTTTTGATCCATTGTTTTGAGAATTCTTTCTTTACTTCTTCAACTTTTTCTTTACCTTTCAAGCTGGATCTTTTGTTATTTGCCGGTGGTGTCTTGCTTCTACAAAATTTTGCAATATGTCCAATATTGTTACAAGCATAACAAGTCACATTGTTTTTCTGAATAGCTTTCCCATATCCCATGCCGATTTGTGTTCTGCATTGATTAGATAGATGTCCAAATCTTCCACAAACATAACATCTCACATTCATTTTGCAATTTTCTGAATTATGACCAACTTTGTTGCATTTAAAACATTGATCGGTGGGTGTATTAGTGTTCTGATAATTTCTAGATCTACACTGATTTGCTCTATGACCATACTTGTTACAGTTAAAGCATTTTCCATTAAATTTGTAAGCATTAGGTTGTCTTACCGGTTTTCTATGATCATGATTGTTTGCAGTACTAGAGCTTTCACCAACTTCAAATCCAAGGCCATTAGCATCACCATTTGGTTTCTGATTCTTAGCATGTCATCAAGTTCTTTTGAACTTTTCTTGAATTTTTCTTTGTGTTGATTTGCAGCAACCAGTTCACTCTCTAAGATTCCTTTCCATCTCATGAGTTCAGTTCTATCATTTTGTGTATGCATCAAATCTATCTTCAACATCATTTTCATGACTAAGTCTTGTGTTTTCATTTCTAGCATCATTTAGTCTTCTAACCAAGTCCTTTTCATTTTTCTTCTGATTTTTCAGTTTCTTTACAAAATCTCATAGTCATATCTTGCATCTCATTCTTCATTGTACTGTTCTCTTGTCTCAGTTTGTTTACCAGATCATTAAGAGTTTTTTTTTCATCTTCATCATTCTGCATCTTTTCACAAGGTTCTCTTCTCTTATTCCTTGCTATAGTGAAATTTTCTTGAAGTCCTCAAATAATATACCGTGTAGCCTTCAGACCATCTTCAAGTTTGATAGTCTTCACTTTTTCTGCATCATAGTCTGAAAGAGCTATTTCCAATTGCTTTCTCAAGTTTTCCATCTCTACTGATGTCAAGAACTTCCTCAAGCTATTAGGCTTTTGAAAATAGAGGACCAGGCTTTGATACCAATTGTTAGGATTCCCAAAGATGCTGAGAGGGGGGTGAATCAGTATTTGACCGGTGTAATAATATTCTTAACTTATAGCATAAAAAGCATATCAAAACTATGTACCGGTAAACCAAAAATAATGCAGTAAATAAGAGTAATAACCACAACATAAGAGATACACCATAACACTATTTTTAACGAGGAAACTCAATGTGGGAAAAACCTCAGTGGGATTTGTGACCCACAATATTCGCTTACTAGCCAATAAGGGAATATTACTGTTTACAATAAGGGCCTGCACATGCAGGAAGGCCAAGTGCCTAGAGCTCACTGCTCAATTACAAAAGAAGTTTCACTGACTTACAAAAATGGATTATACAAATCCAATGTCTTGTACTGCTTCAGATCAACATCTACTATGCTAGATTCAGTACAGGTTTTAGCTCTGCAATATACATAAACCCTTATCCAATATCTGCCTTACAATTCACATATTAAGTCTGCATTAATCCTTCCATCTATCACTACTCCTATAGGATCTACAATGATCTCATACATATATGAGTCATGTGACAATCCGCCAAGTCAGCTTACAAAATATTTTACAATTAAATACAAAATACATTTAAACAAAATTCCTGTCGGCTAGGGTGCCGGTAATCTTCCTTTTGGTGCCGATGATCTGTATGCCGATGTTGAGTCTTCCGGTGCCGGTGCCTGCCGATATCATAGGATTGAGAGGTTGCCATCAATGAAAATACCTTCAATCAACTACAGTTTCTCATTGGAGTGTGCATTTGCCAACACTTCATTCATTTTGTTTCTATAGACCCATTTTGTCCCAATGATATTTTTGTTTGTAGGTCTAGGAACCAATTCCCATGTTTTGTTCTTTTCAATCTGCTGCAAATCTTATTCCATAGCCTTTAACCACTTTTGACTCTTGCTAGCCTCATCATATGTTCTGGGTTCCATCTCAGTCATAAGGCATAAATTTACTTGCTCAGTATTTCTTGCTCTCCTTCTTGTTTGTACACCATCATTCTTGTTGCCAATAATTTGATCCTTTGGGTGATTCTTTTGTACATATTTGTTAGGGGCTTTAAATGATGCTTCTTCTTCATGTTCACTCTTAGATTGATCTTCATATTCAACATATTGTTCTTCAGTTTGAATCACCAAGTTTTTCTTTCCTTTGTGCATATCCTCATGAACTCTCACATGCACAATCTCAACTACCCTTTTTAGTTTCTTGTTGAAACACTTATAGGCTTTTCTGGGAGTAGAGTAGCCTAAGAAGATACCTTCATCACATCTTGATTCAAAGCTACCTAGTCCCTCTTCATCTCTTTTGATGAATCCTTTGCTTCCAAACACTTTGAAATACTTGACTGAGGGTCTCTTATCAGACCATAGTTCATAAGGTGTCATATTGTTGTTTACCCTTAGTTGTACTCCATTTAAGGTGTATACAGTAGTGTGAGCTACCTCTTTTCAATAGATCCGATGTAGATTAACTTCATTTAACATTGTCTTCCTAAATGTTCTATTTTTTCTTTCCACAACACCATTTTGTTGTGGTGTCCTAGGGGCTGAATATTGTCTTTTGATTCCATGCCTCTCATAGTAGTCTTCAAACTCATTTAATGTGAAATTACCTCCATGATATGACCTTAAGCATTTCGGCTTGTATCCACTTTCCTTCTCAACTATTTTCTTGAAGACCCCGAATCTCTCAAATGCTTGTGACTTATCTTGCAGGAATGTGATCCATGTCATCCTTAAAAAATCAGCTATGAGCAGCATAAAGTATATTTCTCCATTTAGGGCTCTTGTTCTAGTAGGCCCACACAAATCAGTATGCACAAGTTCTAGTGGCCTTGTAGTTGAGTATTCTTTAGTTTTGAACCTTACCTTAGTTTTCTTCCCTCCTTGACACTGATCACAGAAGGTGCTTGTTTGATTAATAATTTGTGGTATGTGTCTTACATACCCTTTCTTTCGTACCTTAACAAAATTATCAAAATGGATGTGACCTAGTCTTCTATGCAATAGCCAACTCTCATCAACTTGTCCCATCATACATCGAAACTCAAAGCATTCCTTCAACTTGTATATATTGCTATATGTCCTTTTTCCTTCAGCAACAAGCTGTCCATTTCTTTCTTTTCTGATTTGACATCCTTTTGTATCAAATGTAAACTTGTATCCTTTGTCACATATTTGACTCAGACTGAGTAGATTGTGTTTCAAACCTTCCACATAATATACATCATGTGCTTTTAGCTTTCCATCAATGTGTAGTGTGCCTCTACCCTTGATTTTGATTGATGAGTTATCTCTGAACCTCACTGAGCCACCATTCCAATCTTCACGCTTAATGAATTTCTTCTTATCACCAGTCATTTGGTTGGAGCACCCACTGTCAACTACCCTAAAGTTTTTCCTTTTAGCATGTAGGGAAGTTTTAACAATCTAACTTGGCTCAGAGTTATCTTTATCATTTTCTGCCCAAACTTGTTTGGTTTCTTTCTTCTTTTCTGTTGTCCCATTCGGTTCTGATTTTGCATTAGGTTCAGATATTGGCACTGTTTTCTTCTTCTTCTTAGTAGTCCTAAGTTTACAATGTTTTACAATGTGGCCCAAGTTTTGACAATGATAGAATTTAATATTTACATCGAATGATGCATTTGAATAATTATTGTAGGATTGCAAGTAACATTCATATGTCTTAGAGTAGCAAATTGATTTCTACTTTTAAAACTATGTGGAGATCTATGTATACGCTTACACTCAACAATTCTATGACCATAAGTGTTACATTTATAGCAGTAGCCATGGAATTGAGGTACATACCAATCATTATTGAAGTTGTTTCTCATTTCACTCATTGGAGCAGCATAGTTCGGTCTTCTTGAGTTCACCCTTTGTTTATCCTTGACCTTTATGAAGCCTTCATTATCAACATTTGCTTTTCTTTTAGGATTTGCATGCTGGTTCCTTGACTGATTCTTTGTAGCAGTAGGATATGTCTTCTTCTCATTGGGCTTACTGACTGTGAAGGTTTGTTTAACTTCACTCTCATTTGAAGAGGTGAAGAGTATCTCCTTGTCTGACTAATCTTTAGTGTTAGAACATTGTCCATTTTCAAATCCAACACCATTTATGTCCTTGTTGTGCTTCTTCTTACTTAACATTTTTTCAAGTGCCTCAGTGCTAGCACCATACTTAATCCTTATGCTGAGTTCATCTTTGCACTTATCAAGTTCATTTCTTAAGTTCAAAAGATCTTCTTCCAACTTTTGACACTCCTTATCCTTTTTTTCTAAATCTGATTTTGTTACTTCATACATCTTCTTTGTTTCTTCAAACTAGATCTTCAAATAAGAAATTATTTTCATTGATTCTTCAAGTGATTTGTTTAGTAGATCTTGTTTTTTAGTAGCAACATTCCTTTAATTTTTATATTACTTTCTTTGATTTCTAAGTTCTTTTATTGCACTTACAAGTTCACCTTCAAGGTCTATTTCAACTTCAATTTCTTCTTCATCATCATGAACAAAAAATTCATTAGATAACTCTCCTTACGCTATGAAGATATTGACTTCTATTTCACCTTTACTACAACAATCTTCAGAGACACTTTCTTAATCAGAGGCATCATCCTCAAATGTGTAAAGGCTGCTTTTTCTCCTAAAATTTCTTCTTCTTGACTTATAAGTATTTTTCATCCTTTCCTTGCCAGAGGCTTTCATGTATTTCTTTTCATCTTCAACTTCATCTCCATAAGGATACTTAGATGCAAAGTGTCCAATCTTTGCACAGTTGAAACATTTGAAAGGCAACCTACCTTTGTACTTTCCTAAACCCCTTTTAAGCTTCCTTGCAAAGTTTGCTACAACAGCATCAGAGTCATTTTCATCCTCATTTGTAGCTTGTTCTTTTCCATAGTGTGTGGTATTGAAGGCAACTTCTCTCTTTGTAGGTTCAACACTTATTGTTCTCATCTCACAGGCAGATAGAGGGCCAAATAGTTCATCCATAGAGAAGGTGGTTAGATCCTTAGCTTCTTCAATGGCAGAGACTTTGGTGTCATACTTTGGATTGAGAGATCTAAGTACCTTTTTGACTATAACTTTATCTTTAACCTTCCTGAGTCATCTTATAACACTCACATTTTCATCCACTCTTTGTAGATAGTTAGCTATTTTCTCCTCATCCTTCATTTTTAGGTTTAAAAATTGAGTTCTCAGATTCTGTAGTTTGGCTTGTTTCACTTTAGTATCTCCTTCATATATACTTTGCAGTTTGTCCCATGTTTCTTTTGTTGATATGCAGTGCACGAAATTGACAACCTTTGTATCAGACAGACCACTTAAGGTTGCATTCTTATCTTTTTCATTGTTTTCATACTCCCTTTTTACATCAAGGTCGGTATGGGGTGTTTGGACCCAGGAGGCAACTGAGGGGGGGGGGGGGGTGAATCAGTTGTCAATTAATTTCAACCCAACTATATCTTAATCAAACTTGATGCATAATATAGATAAACCAAACTTAATGTCTGTTGACAGATTAGCAGTTAGTATTAATACTGGTGAAGCTTAATGAATAAAACAGAAAGAGAAACAACATCCACAAAACATAACACTGAGATTTGTATGTGGAAACCCTATAAGGGGAAAACACACAGTGGGAAACCTTACCCACAATCAAATGATACTACTACAGATAGTATGTGTATACAAATGGGGTTTGCACATGCAGAAAGGCCAACTGCCTAGAGCTCACTGCTCAATCACAAAATAGGAGTCACACTGACTACAATTGGATGCTTAAATCCAATGATAATGTACTGCTCAAAGTAGCATCTTCAATGCTGGATTCAGTATTGGTTAAGCTCTGATAATCACCTTCAAACCTTCCTTGAACCTTCTCTATGGTATGCTCATATGATCTTCAATATTCACACATACCATTTATAATACCATAACCATATACTGTTACTTCTCTCCTTTCTCTGCTACTACATCTATCTCATCAATTGAGATCTTACATATATACCGAAACCTAAGACCAAATGTGTACGTTGGCTTACTAAGAATATTACAATAAGATCAATTACAAATAAGTCAAGATGCGATGCATCATGTCAGCTCAATAAATTTGCAACAATATCCAATTAATAAATCATCTTCATAATGTGTCGTGCTGATCTAGAATAGATAATGCATACCAGTCCATAACCTAGACCAATTTGTCGGTAACATCAAATATGTCAACCCGATTAGAAAATTTACCAAAATACCAAAACCAAGTATCCAAACCATGTCTTCAACATAACCAAGTGATCTCCAGATGATAACAAGTCATCCTTAGTGCCGGTGAATAATATAACCTGTTGGTGAATAATCTACCGGTGACTGTGCATAAGTCACTGAACATGTCGGTGAACACAATGTGCCGGTTCAACATAACCAAAGATCTCCAGAAGGATAAGTGTTGACATCAATGAAAAAAATAATGCAACACATCCATAATACCAACAATCTCCCCCTTTGGCATTGATGGCAACACAAGATGGAAAAACATCTAAGTGCCAAAACAGAATGCCAAAAACCAAAAATCTCTAGAATAGATTAAAACCAGAAATCAAAGCCAAAATCTCTCTCGCAATGAATAATCTCTCTCTAAAGGATAATGTTTCCTAAATACAAAGATTTTCCAACCAAGGTATCTCTAGATACTGATGTATTAGGCATTGTTCTCAACTCATTAATAGCAGTGACTTTCATTTTGTATGCCGGTGGCAAAGATCTTAAAACTTTAGAAACAATTTCATCTTCACTTAAGGATCCTCCACAACATTGTATTCCCAAAACAATTTCATTTACTCTTTCCATTAAAGTAGAAATTCTTTCATCTTCTTCCATTTTCAAATTTTCATACCTGACTCAAAAGCATTCTAGTTTTACAATTTTGATAGTGGTATCACCTTCATTCAATGTCTCCAAATTATCCCAAATAGCTTTAGCAGTAGATTGGTCTGATAATCCCATGATTTGCTGATATGATAATGCGCTCAAAAGTGCTTCTCTTGCTTTGCAATCATTTTCTTGATCTTTACCCAATGTTGGTTGATTAGGTTGATTTGGTGTAGGACCAACATAGCCATTCTTTATAATATCCCATATGTCTTTTCCAATGCAATTCAGATGAGTCTCCATTCTGATCTTCCATATACCATAGTTAGTTCCATCAAGTTTCAGACTGTCCTTCTTGAAAAAGTTTTTTGCCATAGGATCTCCTCAAGCTATTAAACTTCTACAAAAAAAGGACTTTTCTCTGATACCAATTGTTAGGACCCAAGAGGCAACTGAGACGGGGGGGGGGGGGTGAATCAATTGTTAATTAATTTTAACCCAAATATATCTTATTCAAACTTGATGCATAATACCGGTAAACCAAACTTAATGTCGGTTGATAGATTAGCAGTTAGTATTAATACCGATGAAGCTTAATGCATAAAACAAAAAGAGAAACAACATCCACAACACATAACACAAAGATTTGTACGTGGAAACCTTGTAAGGGGAAAAACCACGGTGGGAAACCTTACCCACAATCGAATGATACTAGTGCAGATAGTATGTGTATACAAATGGGGTTTGCACATGCAGAAAGACCAATTGCCTAGAGCTCATTGCTCAATCACAAAATAGGAGTCACACTGACTACAATTGGATGGTTAGATATAATGATAATGTACTACTCAAAGTAGCATCTTAAATGCTGGATTCAGTACCGGTTAAGCTCTGATAATCACCTTCAAACCTTCCTTGAACCTGCTCTATGGTCTGCTCATATGATCTTCAATATTCGTACATACCATGTTATAATACCATAACCATATACCGTTATTTCTGTACTTTCTTTGCTACTACATCTATCTCCTCAATTGAGATCTTACATAAATACCAAAACCAAGTATCCAAACCATGTCTTCGACATAACCAAGTGATCTCCAGATGATAACAAGTCATCCTTAGTATCGATGAACAATATAACCTGCCGGTGAACAATATATTGGTGACTGTGCATAAGTCACTGAACATTTCGGTGAACACAATGTGCCCGTTCAACATAACCAAATATCTCTAGAAGGATAAGTGTTGACATCAATGAAAAAACTAATGCAACACATCCATAATACCAATAGGGGGAACTTGAGGAACAATATATCCATTTTTTACTGACATCTAGACATCAAACCCAAGGGAAGACAAATATGTCTCCATTCTTCTACTATAGAAGGCATAGTTGGTGCCATCAAACATAGGTGCTTTAGAAGATGAGGATTCATTCATAGTCATTGTGTTCACTAACCAGAATCTACCCAAGTTAGAGAAAGATTTTACTACAGGGGAACCTAGGCTCTGATACCAATTTAAGAACACAAATGGACACTGAGAGGAGGGTGAATTAGTGTATTTTAAAATTTTAACTGTGTGTTAATAATTTCACTGCAAATTAATTAAGAACACATACACACACAAAGACAAGACACAACACCAGATATACAAGGAAAACCCAATGTGGGAAAAACCTTGGTGAGAATAGCTAGTGGAGTCTATTGATCCAATCCAGCCTCACAGTAAATAACAATTTACAATGTTTAGGGCACCAACCCAAGGAGCACCAACCCCTGAACTTTTAGCCAACCCAAGCAACACCAACCCCTGATTTTTATGATCACCTACTCAAAGGAGCACCTACCCCTGATTTGAGCACCCACTCAAAGAATTATAGTGATTGACCAAGTTTACAATACAATGATAAAGCCTTGTTACAAATGAGTTTTGTAACACTTACACTATTCTCATATCTTGAGAATGACTTTCTCTACCTGCTAAAGTTTTGTTTTTCTTCTCCTTCCTTTGTCTAGTTAAACTTCTATTTGCTATAGCATTACTCTCCTGAATACTCTATTCTCTCTCTGTGCTAATACTTTCTATTTATGTAAATTTTCTCTATTTTCTCTTGGCAACAACTCTCTCTCTCTCTCTCTTTATCAACTCTCACTATCCTCTTAGCAAGAACACTCCTTTTTGAATACTTCGATAGTTTCAATCGACTAGTGGGGATATCTTTGTTTCTACCTTTGTCACTGTCTCAACAACCTCACCTACCAATGTTGAATCACATTTACAACTACTGTTGGATTAGATCGACTCTGTACACGTCAGATTTTTCCTATATTGCAGACTTGAATATTTTATTCAAGTCAGTTGTCTTCGAGGTCTACAACTCAAGAGATTTTATTCTTTGTCTTAAATATGATCTCATATCAACTGCCTGAATTAAATGCATTATGTCTATCTTCATATCATTCTCTTTACTTAGATTACTAAGTTTAGTAATCGTTCTCTGCCCAAAATGATCTAGAAACCTTCCTCGAGACACACAACCTGCCTACAACTCAGTTGCCATTAATGTGTTTTCATCCTCTAACGACCTACTCTGAAAAGATCAACAACTACCACACTAGAATCCTTTATCATCGTCTTCTACGTATTTGATTAGTTCTTTGTTCATCAGGGAGCCTCATGTCTTCATATTCTTCGTCTAGATCAGATGGACAAGGTTGGTCGCCTTCGACATAAAACCCTTGTACCAATTGGCATGCATAGGTATTGTCAAGATTCTTCATAAATGACATCCAAGTCACTTGGTCAATCATAGTCAACTACCATGTGGACTATCATGCCTATCAAGCTGCCACCGTGTCGACTGAAATACCTCAACGGGTCATGATTACCTAAAAATCTGATGTTGCGGGATGGTGGGATACACACCATATTGCCTTTTGACTTGCCTTGTATCATCATTTATACATCCATTTTACCCATGTGAGCTGGCGGGATGCATCATGCGTTGACTTACCCCAAGATCCTTTTTCCAATCTTCTGTAAGCTGCGGGATAGTGGGATCCTTCACTTGCTTCATTGTCTTATCCCGCGCGACTATCACCCATCCATCTTGAATGGTACAGGATAGCGGGGAGCATCCCTTACATCATCTCTTGTTTCCCCATGAGCTCATTTTACTTTAGCTTCTCTTTGGGATAGCAGTTGACATCTTTCCCTTTACCTTTTTATCTTGTATGACCAATTTTCTTTGGTCACCCACGGTGCAGGACAATGGGGGGTGCAACCACATTATCTTTTCTTAACCCCACACGACCCTTCTTGTTTGGTCTTCATTGATGCGAGATAGTGGGAGACAACTTTTGGTTAGCCTTTTGTGTTATCGTATGAGGTAACCACTCTTTCATCCTTCATGGTGTGGGATGGTGAGATATACCATTTTCCTTCAATTTCGTTATCTTGCAAGGTCATTTAGCTACCTTCCAACTTGCTACAGGCTAGTGAGATTCCTGCACATACATGACGGATCCCACATGAACTCAACATAGCATAAGTGAACCACTGAGCCACTAACACAAGGACAAATGGGTACCACTTGAATCCAAGTTGCCCTTTCCTATAAAACACAATGTCCTAATAAGTGACTGAGGCCATTTTAGTCGAATCACCATACTAGTTGAACTGCCATGAAATAACAAAACTAAGTCTGTAGTCCTCTTGGATCAACCCGATGGGTACAGTGCACTATGTGGCATTTATAGATCAATACCAAAACTGACATGCACTCTTTAACCCATACACATTTTGTCTGGAATATTTGTGTAGTTGTGTAACATAACCTGCATGTTATGCACATCACTTATTTTCATGTTATGCACACTTTCTACCTACTTCTCTGCAACCTCTTGACATCCTTGTAACACTGATTGACATCAATGACAATAATACCAACAATCCCCCCCTTTGGAATTAATGTCAATGCACTTGCAAACCACTCTCGGACCATTTCTTCGACCATTTCTCCCCCTTTGACAACAATGGCAAAGGGTGGTGCATCTAACTGTCAACTATGGATGAACTCTTTTTTTTTATTTTCTATAATAATGAATGGAACTTCCAAGTTTGATCATGACACTTTTGCAATACATTAGAATCTTCCTTTACAACTTCTTGACCTCTGCTGCTTTTATCTAGATGAACCATTATTACAATATAAGGAGCACTGCTACTACTGCTTACAAAATTGGAGACATTGAATGAACGAGATACCACTATCAAAATCGTAAAACTGGAATGCTTCCGGGTCAAATATGAAAATTTGAAAATGGAAGAAGATGAAAGAATTTTTGCTTTTATGGAAAGGGTTAATGAAATTGTTTTTGGGAATACAATGCTGTGGAGGTTCCTTAAGTGAAGATGAAATTGTTTCTAAAGTTTTGAGAGCATTTCCACCAACATACAAAATGAAATTAACTGCTATTAATGAGTTGAGAAAAATGCCTAATACATCAATATCTAGAGATATCTTGGTTGGAAAACTTTCAACATTTGAGCTTGAGGAATTTGGTCCTTTTGCTATAGTTAAGACAGATTTAGCCTTCAAAGCATCATCATCATCATCATCATCATCATCATCATCTGATAAATTTGATTGGAAAGCACTTTATGCAAGAGAACTTGAAGATATCAGGAGGGAAAATAAAGAACTGGAAGAACTTGAAGCACTATTTGTAAGAAAAATGCCTAAAGGTCCTATTGGAAGTTAGTATGAAGGTAAAGCACCATTTAAATGTTTTAACTGCAATAAAGTTGGTCATATGGCATCTAGATGTCCTGACAGACATGCAAGATTGAGAGAAGAAGTTAAAAGAACATACAAGCCTAACCCTGAATATCAGAGATATAGATTTAAGAAGAATAGAGACAAATCATGTTGCTATGCTGATGAAGGAGTTATTGATGATTCTGATGAAGAACTGACAAATAATGGATGGGCTTTTGTTGCAATAACAAAAGGTCAACCAACACCTACTATTCCTTTGTAGAGAAGGCCCTGACAGCTAAAATTGAAGAAAAAGATGAATGGATTATAGATTCTGGATGTTCACATCATATGCCTGGTGATAAAAGTAAATTCTTAACTTTTCAAGAATACAATGGAGGTCTAGTAAGATTTGGAGATGACAAAGCTTGTTTGATAAAAGGAAAAGGCACTATATCTTTTGACAGTAAGCACAATACTGGCAACTTTTATTATGTTGAAGGTTTGAAGCATAATCTTTTGAGTGTTGGTCAATTAGTTGAAAAAAGATTTCAGTTACAATTCAAGAATGGTAAATGCAAAATCATGAATAGATCTGCTTTGGAGATTGCAGCCGGTAATTAGACTAGAGGTAGTATCTTTAATTTAAATAACAATGAAAAGACATGCTTGATTGCACATATTGATGAAAGTTGGTTATGGCATAAAAGGCTTTGTCATTGCATTGTAAAGATTAGTTCATCTAAGGCAGTGAGGGATTTACCTAAGATTGTAAAAGCTCATAATTCAGTATGCAAGGAATGTCAAATGGGAAAGCAAGTTAGAACAACTTGTAAGAGTATTTTTGAGAAAACCAATGACGTTCTTGATTTAATTCATACGGACTTGTGTGGTTCAGAAAGAACAAGAAGTCTACAGGGAGATAGATAATTTATGCTAATCATTGATGATTATTCTAGAATGTGTTGGGTTACTTTTCTCAGGAAGAAATCAGAAGCTTTTGGGAAATTCAAATTATTCAAGGAACTAGTAGAGAATAAAACCGGTAAGAAAATCAAATGTTTAAGATCAAATCAAGGAGGTGAATTTACATCTAAGGAGTTTAATACATTTTGTGAAGTGAATGGAATTAGAAGACAAACTATCAGCACCCCAGACACCTCAGCAAAATGGAGTTGTGGAAAGGAAGAACATAACTATTCTAGATGTAGTTAGAAGCATGATATCATAAGCAAATCTACCTCATGTGTATTGGAGAGAAGTATTGAATACATCATTTACACTTTCAATAGAGTTCACATAAAAGGTTAAACCGATAAGACACCTTATGAATTATGGTTTGGTAATATTCCTACTCTTAAATACTTCAGAATATTTGGAAGCAAATGTTACATTAGGAGAGATGAGTATATTAGTAAATTTGATACTAGAAGTGATGAAGGTATGATCGATGTTAGGGGTGACCTGGTAGATTAATTGAGGGCCCCTACTATTCGAACACAGTTGGGCCACAACGATAATATGGAGGGGCAGCTGGGTAGGGGGCATAGTTGCCTGCTACTTGAAGCAATTATAGTGGCTATAATCTTGACTTGAGGAATAGATAGTGGGAAACTCCGACCCATATATTTCTTGGTTATTAATCAAAGAGGAAAGCATATAGATGTTTTAATAAAAGATTGCAGAAAATCATTGAGAGTGCAAATGTGAAAATAGATGAACACTTTAGAGGAAATTCAAGGTCTATGGATTCTAAACCAACATTTGAGATGATCACAAATGAACCTATATAGAGTGCACCGGTACAAAATGTGGATCCAGTCACACCGACATCATCAAAGAATTCCATAGTGACTGAAGAACAACAACAAGTGAACACACCTAGGTATGTAAGACTGAATCACTCTAAAAGTCAGATAATTGGGAATAAGTATCAAGGAGTTATGACAAGAGGAAGATTGGCAAATGAAGAGGTATGTTTAGTTTCTCAAATTGAACCATCATCTGTTATTGAGGCATGTGAAGATAAACATTGGATTAAAGCTATGGAAGATGAATTAGAACAAATTGAAAAGAACAATACATGGACATTGGTTCCCCGACCTAAAGACAAAAATGTAATTGGAACTAAATGGGTATTTAGAAATAAACTTAATGAGGATAGTAAGGTAATCGGAAACAAAGAAAGATTATTGTGTAAAGGATATTCACAAAAAGAGGGAATTGATTACAATGAAACCTTTGCACCGGTAGCTAGAATTGAGACAGTCAGATTATTTCTTGCATTTGCAACACACAAGAACTATAAAGTATATCAAATGGATGTAAAATGTGCATTTCTGAATGGTGATCTTTAAGAGGAAGTTTACATTGAAAAAATTGATGGATTTTCATTGACAAATGATAAAGATATGGTTTGCAGATTAAGGAACACTTTATATGGATTGAAGCAAGCTCCTAGAGCTTGGTATGCTAGATTGGACAAATATCTTTTGAAGCTTGGTTACACTAAAGGTAATGCTGACAACAACTTATATTTCAAAGTGACTAATGAAGACATCTTGGTTATTGAAGTTTTTGTTGATGACATCATTTTTGGAGGAGAAGATGGATTGTGTAAAGACTTTGCTAATAAGATGTAGGAAGAATTTGAAATGTCTATGATTGGGGAGATATAATTCTTTTTAGGATTACAGATTTCATAGACTGATAAAGGTATATTCATATGACAAACAAAGTACTTGAAGGAACTACTGAAGAAATTTGGTATGGAAAACTCTAAACCTGTAAGTACTCCTATGACTACAACTGATAAATTGACATTGAAGGATGATTTAGCTCCTGTTAATCCAACAAGATACAAATCTATGGTTGGAGGTTTACTATATTTGACAGAAACAAGACCTGAGATAATGAATGTAGTGTGTATTGTTTCAAGATTTCAGATTAATCCTAGAGAAAATCATGAATCAGCAGTGAAAAGGATTTTTCGGTATCTACAAGGCACAACAAATCTTGGCTTATGATATCTTAAAGATGGAAATTTTGATTTATGTGCATACACCGATGCTAATTGGGTAGGAGATATAGATGACAGAAAAAAGCACCACCAGTAGGGCATTCTTTCTTGGTAGCAGATTGATTTCATGGTTGAGCAAGAAACAAAGTTGAACATCATTATCAACAAGAGAATTAGAATATGTTGCAACAACAACTAATTGTACTCAGGTATTATGGATTAAACAAATGCTGAAGGACATAAAGGTAAAATGCAAAGAACCTATAATCATTTATTGTGATAATTCAACAACAATGAATATATCTAAGAATCAAGTATTTCACTCTAAAACTAAACATGTTTCTATCAAATATAATTTTCTGAAAGAGAATGTTGAAGCAAAAGAAGTGAGATTGGTTTATGTGAATACTAAAGAGCAGATTGCAGATATCTTTACTAATCCTTTGCCTAAGGAAACTTTTGAATATCTCAGAGAGCATCTTGGGGTTATACCCTCACTGGTAGAGACCTAGACAACTGATGATTGGCAACAAACCGATAGAATTTATAGAGAAACCTTTTTCCGGCTTTGATAGAGGAGAGCTACTTCTCAGGGGGAGTAGTTGGTTATAACAATTGGTATTTGTAATTGTTTCTATGAACTGGTTGTATCTGGTATTTGTATTACTTTGGAATTTTATGTCAAAGGGTGAGAGATATTTATGGAAAAACAACATTATCCTTTGGGGAGAGATTATTCATTGAGGGAGAGATATATACTCTCTACATTAGTATTTTGATTTCTGGTATTGATCTATTCTGGAGATTGTTGGTTTTTGGTTTTTGGCATTCTGTTTTGCCACTTAGATGTTTTTCCATCTTTGTGTTTTCATCAATGCCAAAGGGGGAGATTGTTGGTATTATGGATGTGTTGCATTGGTTTTATCATTGATGTCAACACTTATCAACACTTATCTTTCTGGAGATCTTTGGTTATGTTCACCAGCAAGTTTAGTGACTTATGCACAGTCACTGATATTTGGTTCACCGACAGGTTATATTGTTCACCAGCACTGAGGATGACTTGTTATCATCTAGAGATCACTTGGTTATGTCAAAGGCATGGTTTGGACACTTGGTTTTGCTATTTTGGTTATTGGTCTAACCGGGATGACATATTTACTGTTATTGGCAAATTGGTCTAGGATATGGACTGACATGCATTATCTATTCCAGATCAGCACGACACGTTATGGAGATAATTTAATCAATTGGTATTGTTGTAATTGCATTTAGCTGACATGATGCATCACATCTTGACTTATTTGTAATTGATTTAATTGTAATATTCCTTGTGAGCCGATCTACACATTTGGTCTTAGGTCTTGGTATATATGTAAGATCTCATTTGTGAGATGATGTAAGTGAGGTAATAGGCAGAAAGTATATGGTTATGGTATTGTAACATGGTATGTGTGAATATAGAAGATCGTATGAGCATACCATAGAGAAGGAGATTATCAGAGCTTAACCGGTACTGAATCCAACATTGGAGATGCTACTTTGAGCAATACATTATCATTGGATTTATTCATCTAATTGTAGTCAGTGTGACTCTTATTTTGTGATTGAGTAGTGAGCTCTAGGCGGTTGGCCTTTCTGCATGTGCAAACCCCATTTGTACACACATACTATCTGCAGTAGTATCATCTGATTGTGGGTAAGGTTTCCCACCCTAGTTTTTCCCCTTGCAGGGTTTCCGCATACAATTCTATGTGTTATGTGCTGTGGATGTTGTTTCTCTTTCTATTTCATGCATTAAGTTTCACTGGTATTGATATTTACTGCTAATTTGTTAACCGGCATTAAGTTTGGTTTACCGGTAGTATGTATCAAGTTTGATTAAGTTATATTTGGGTTGAAATTAATAGACAACTGATTCACCCCCCCTCTTAGTTGCCTCCGGGTCCTAACAATGTAAACTTGTATCCTTTGTCACACATTTGACTCACACTTAGTAGATTGTGTTTTAGACCTTCCACATAATATACATAATGTGATTTAGCCCATACGGGTAGGTCAGTTGGCTTGGGTGGTGGGTTTTCTCCCCATCGGTCTCGGGTTCGACTTCCTCTTGGATTTAAGAGGGAGGATTGGTTGCGGGCTCTGGATTCTCTCCCTAGGGGACTAGTCTCTCCTTAGTTCACCCCTTCTTGGCCCCAACTTGGCAATAAAAATAAGCCCAAGGTAAGGTAGGTTGAGTCATTGGACTGGGTCGCGAGGATACCCCTGGCATACTAAAAAAATAAATAAATATACATCATTTTCAGCTTGCTATCAATGTGTAGTGTGCCTCTGCCCTTGATTTTGATTGATGAGTTGTCTCTGAACCTCTCTGAGCCGCCATTCCAATCTTCAAGCTTAATTAATTTCTTCTTATCACTAGTCATTTGGTTGGAGTACCCACTATCAACTATCCACACATTTTTCCTTTTAGCATGTAGGGAAGTTTGAACAATCTAACTTGACTTAGACTTATCTTTATTATTTTCTACCCAAACTTGTTTGGTTTCTTTCTTCTTTTCTGTTGTCCCATTCAGTTTTGATTTTGCATTAGGTTCAAATGTTGGTACTATCTTCTTTTGCTTAGCAGTCCTAAGCATACAATGTTTTGCAATGTGGCCCAAGTTTTGACTATGGTAGAATTTAATATTTACATTGAATGATGCATTTGAATAACCATTGTAGGATTGCAAGTAACATTCATATCTTTTAGAGTAGAAAATTTATTTCTACTTTTAAAACTAGGTGGAGATCTATGTATAAGTTTACACTCAACAATTCTATGACCATAAGTGTTACATTTATAGCAGTAGCCATGGAATTGAGGTACATACCAATCATTATTGAATTTGTTTCTCCTTTGACTCCTTGGAGTATCATAGTTCGGTCTTCTTGAGTTCACCCTTCGTTTATCCTTGATCTTTGTGAAGCCTTCATTAGCAACATTTGCTTTTACATTAGGATTTGCATGTTGGTTCCTTGATTGATTATTTGTAGCAGCAGGATATGTCTTCTTCTCATTGGGCTTGCTGACTGTGAAGGTTTGTTTAACTTCACTCTAATTTGAAGAGGTGAAGAGTATCTCCCTGTCTGATGAATCTTTAGTGTTAGAATATTGTCCATTTTCAAATCCAACACCATTTATGTCCTTGTTGTGCTTCTGCTTACTTAACATTTTGTCAAGTACCTCAGTGCTAGCACCATACTTAATCCTTATGCTGAGTTCATCTTTGCACTTATCAAGTTCATTTCTAAAGTTTACAAGATCTTCTTCCAACTTTTTACACTCCTTATCCTTTTTTTCTAAATCTGATTTTGTTACTTCATACATCCTCTTTGCTTCTTCCAACTAGATCTTCAATTCAGAAATTATTGTCATTGATTCTTGAAGTGATTTGTTTAGTAGATCTTTTTTTTCAGTAGCAGCATTCGTGTAATTTTTATATTCGTTTCTAAGTTCTTATAGTGCACTTACAATTTCACCTTCAAGGTCTACTTCAACTTCAATTTATTCTTCATCATTATCAACAAAATGTTCATCAGATAAGTCTCCTTGCACCATGAAGAGATTGACCCAAGGGAAGACAAATATATCTCCATTCTTCTACTCTAGAATGCATAGTTGGTTCCATCAAACGTAGGTTCTTTAGAAGATGAGGATTCATTCCTAGCCATTATGTTCACTAACCAGAATCTACCCAAGCTAGAGAAAGATTTTACTACAGGGGAACCTAGGCTCTGATACCAATTGTTGAACACAAATGGACACTAAGAGAGGGGTGAATCAGTGTTTTAAAATTTTAACTATGTGTGGTAATACTTCTTCTGCAAATTAACTAAGAACACATACACACACAAAGACAAGCCACAATACCAGATATATGAGGAAAAACATAGGTGAGAATAGCTGTTGGAGTCTACTGCTCCAATCCAGCCTCATAGTAGTAAATAATAGTTTACAATGTCTAGGGCACCAACCCAAGGAGCACCAACCCCTAATTTTTATGAGCACCTACTCAAAGGAGCACCTACCCCTACTCTGAGCACCCACTCTGAGAATTACCTGGATTGATCAAGTTTACAATACAATGATAAAGCCTTGTTACAAATGAGTTTTGTAACACTTACAATATTCTTGTATCTTGAGAATGACTTTCTCTACCTGCTAAAGTTTTTTCCTCCTTCTTCCTCTATCTAGTTAAACTTCTTATCTCTACTACACCATTACTCTCTTGAATGCTTTATTCTCTCTATGTGCTAACACTTTCTATTTCTATAAATTTTCTCTATTTTCTCTTGGCAGCAATACACACTCTCTCTCTCTCAACTCTCACTATTCTCTCAGTAGCAACACTCCTTTTTCAACACTTCGATAGTTTCAATCGACTAGTGGGGATATCTTTGTTTCTACCTCTATCATTGTCTCAACAACCACACCTACCAATGTATAATCACATTTACGGCTACCATTGGATTAGATTGACTCTGTACACATCAGATTTTTCTTATACTATAGACTTGAATATTTTATTCAAGTCAGTTGTCTTCGAGGTCTGCACCTCAAGAGATTTTATTCTTTGTCCTGAATATGATCTCATATCGACTACCTCAATTAAATACATTATGTCTGTCTTTAGATCATTCTCTGTACTTAGATTACTAAGTTTAATAATCCTTCTCTACCTAAAATAATCTGGAAATGTTCCTCGAGCCACATAACCTGCCTGCAAATTAGTCACAATTAATGTATTTTCATCCTTTGTCGACCTACTCTGAAAAGATTGACAACTACCACACTAGAATCCTTTATCACCAACTTCTATGTATCTGATTTGTTCTCTTTTCATCAGGGAGCTTCACATGTTCATATTTTTCATCTAGATCAGATGGACAAGGTTGGTTGGCTTCCATGTAAAACCCTTATGCTAATCGGCATGCATAGGTGTCGTCAAGAGTCTTCATAAATGACATCCAAGTCAATTGGTCAACCATAGTCAACCACCACATGGACTATCATGACTATCGATCTTCCACCATGTCAACTAAAATACCTCAATGGGTCATGATGACCTAAACCTCTGTCGCTGTGGGATGGCGGGATACATGCCATATTGCCTTATGACTTTTCCCACATCATAGCTTATACATCCATTTTACCCATGCGGTCTGGCAGGATGCAGCATTTGTCCACCTTGACTTACCCCACAAGATCCTTTTTCCAATCTTCTTTAGGCTGCGGGATAGCGATATCCTTCAATCACTTCATTGTCTTATCCCGCATGACCATCGCCCATCCATCTTGAATGGTGCGGGATAGTGGGGGCCATCCCTTACATCATCTCTTATTTCCTCATGAGTTCATTTTACTTTGGCTTCTCTTCATGCGGGATAGCGGGAGACATCTCTCCATTTACTTTTTGATCTCGCATGACCAATTTTCTTTGGTCACCCCACGCTTCAAGATAGTGGGGGACGCAACCGCATTATGTTTTCTTAACCCCATGTGACCCTTCTTCTTTGGTCTTCACCGAAGCGAGATAGCAGGAGACATCTTTTGGCTATCCATTTGTGTTATCTTGCAAGTTAATGACTCTTTCATCCTTCACGGTGTGGGATGGCGGGATAGACCATTTTCCTCTGATTTTGTTATCCCGCAGGGTCATTTAGCTACCTTGCAACTCAATGCGGGTTAGCGGGATGCCTGCACATACATGACGGGTCCCACATGAACTCAACACAACATAAGAAAACTGTTGAGCCACTAACATGTGTATAGATGTGTAAAGCGGAAAAATCGCGATCAAACCCTAGTTGCTCTCCCCTCTTCCGACTCCGAGGAGAGAGAAGGGAGGTTCGCTAGGATTTGATGGTTTTTCACTTAGGGGAGAGACTTTACATTCAAAAGAGGGGTTGAAACTCATAAGATCCAATCCCACTCAATGTAAGATTGGATGCTAAATGAATTTCAAGGGTTAGGAAAGCAAGGCTACCCTCTTTTGTAAAGAATGTTGTTAAGGAAATTAAGTTTAGCATGCATAAAAAGTGATAAAGATTAGCTTATAAACTGAGTTCGGGTTATAGGATGAAGCTGCGGACCTGGAATTAGCAGTAAAATGTCGATACGGCGCTGTCCTGCAAATTTGAACAAAAGTTGTCGGGACGATGGCGCCCGGCGCCACGGTCCTCCGAAAAATCCGCGAAACGAAGGGGGATCTGTTCGTCTCTGCACAAGGATTCCAGATCTTCAATTTCAGCCGCGTACCTGCAACCTACACACAGAAGAGCGAAGATGATTGGGGGGTTAGGGATTAGGGGTTTGCCTTTAGGTCAAACCCTGGTTTTGGAATTAACCAAGAAATGAGCAAGAGCTGTAAATGTAAATGTATGTAAAACAAGTACTAATACCTTGTTCTAAGGATGTTTGTATCCTTCTGTGCGAAGGTTTAGATGTTGTATGTTGTATGTTGTAGTAATATGTTGTATGTAGCATGTAGTATGTGATCTCCTCTTCAATGGTTGAATCCTTGTCTTGAATGCAACACTTAGCCTTGAATGGAGACTTAGAAGGAATGCTTGAATGCTTGAATGCTTGAGTATAATTTCCACGCTTTGTACACATATCCTCTTCATGCCAAATGAGAGAGAAAAATGTAGTTTATATACTTGTCATTTAGGGCTGATAGACTGATTTTCCCGACCTTAGGCCGACCAGGAAAGTTAATTTCCAATTTGCAAACAAAAAGACCTGAGACCCCTTAGGAGACCGGACCCAAAATAGGACCCAGGGACCAGGGTGCTGGGCGCCGTGGTCCTGAGGGACCAGGGTGCTGGGCGCCGTGGTCCTGAGGGACCAGGGTGTTGGGCGCTCTGGTCCCACCTCCCGGGACATCAGGGTGCAAGGAGGTTCAGGCCAGGGTACTTGAAAAATGCAGTTTTCAGTGTCGTGAGCAAGTTTCAGGGTCTCCATTCAGGTTGCATGTTGCGTCGCCATCGTGAAGACCAAAATGCAGTCGAAATTGCAAGTGTCACAATTTTAGGACGCTACATTTAGCCCCCACTTTAGCGGGAGTATGTATGCTCATACTTCCGGTAAAGTACAAGGAAACAACATTGAAAGACTTTCACCACGTCAAGGAGGAAAGATACACCAAGCCCCCAGTGGACTAAGGATCTTACGACTTCGATTGACAAAGTAAAAGGGAAGATCACGAGGAAGAACCATGACTGTCAGTAGTAAGGCTCCCTCACTATGAGTCATGCAAGAAAGATATCAAAAAATTTTGAAGGCAAGGCTAAATTTGCCAAGAAATTTTCAAGTATCTTGAAAAGATATGAACGGGATGTATGCCCCCCTACGTTAAAGTGATCGCACACGCCTCACCGGGGGTGATTGTTTTAACGTAGTGATACACATAAGAAATGAGAAAGGAAAGGAGCACGTTATCGCAAGGATTTAGCCCCCAAGTGTGAGATAAACCCAAGGATAATAGACACAAAACACAAAGCACAAGGTGACTTCGCTTTCCTCGGGGTCAGTATGCTGTATGATAATTCATGCATATGTATCATATGTATGTATGCATAATTGTTCTTCATTCCCCAATCAAGGAAGGTCACCTAGAAGAAGGGAACACATGTGTCTTTTGAGTCAACATGAGAGAGATCGAGAGATCTCAATGCTTTGCACCGTCCTCAAGTAGACAACACCAAGGACAACAAATAGAAGAATGAGAATAACATATAGAAGAAGTAACACAAGAGAGGAGGAGAGAATCTGCTATGCTAATGTAACTAGTCTAGCATGTCATCTACCCCCCGATCTTGCTGATCAATGTTTCGGGAAGGCAGGGAACACGCCAGAGGAGGAACATCCAACACAGCAGATGGAGCTATCACAAGATCCAAACAAGGGCTATGTTCATGTTCCGAGCCACATTGTTCTTGTCTAGGAGCTAGGATAAGTGCTTTAGAAAATTCAGTAGATAAATGGTTATCGACATCAACAAGGTCATATTCACTATCAGAAGCAAGAGGAGTAACATTTTCATCATGAATAACATTTTCATCCATATCATCATCAAGATTTATAAAAATAGGATCTTTAACTCGCACCGGATCAAGACCATCATGCATCTTATGTTTAGGAGATTTAGGCTCAATGTCCGGCTGAGGAGAAAATGGAATAATGCTTGTTGAAGGTGTTTTTGGAGATTGTAAAGTTTGAGAAGCAGCTGTTTGAGCTCTAAGACGACGCTTTCGTCGGCGTTCATGTGCAGAACAATTTCGTCTAGTCTTAGTAGGAAGTGGAGAAGACTGAGGAGGAGGAATGTTCTCATCCTTAGCACTTGGGTGTTTAGGTTGTGGTCTCTTAGGCTGAATAATAGGAGAAGAAGAAGGTCTCTTCTCTCTATACAAAGAAGGAGGAGGAACTGCTCCATACAAAGGAGGAATTTTTGGTTTAGGGAGAAGACCAAGTCCATCATGACGAGGAGGTATAGGTCTACTCTTAGGAAGTTTATTAGGTATAGGCATAGTCACATCCATAGGGATGGGTTGAGAATCTTCTTGAGGAAAGACATTAGTTTTATCTTTCAAAGGAAGAACTTCCTTCTCAAGGATGATAGGAATATCAAGTTTAGGTGCTCTAGGTTCACTTAGAGATAGGATCATATCTGTTTTCCACTTTTGATAAGATTTGAAAAGATGATCACTTCACGGAGGAAGAGATTGGAATTGTTTAGGCCAAAAGTAATCAATAGGAACACTAGAGGTTCTTTCAGCTGGTTTAAAGAGACTATGATTGACAGTAACAACTTCACCATTATGGGGAAATTTCAAACACTTATGAATAGGAGAAGCAATAGCTTTCATGGAAGATAGCCAAGGATAGCCAAGCTTCACACGAAATTGTTCGGAAGATGGAATAATAGCAAAGTTCACATCAAGAGATTTGTTATGGACCTCAATAGGCAATGTAATAGAACCAATTGCAGGAGAAGAAAATGCGTCAAATAATTTCACAATGACATCTGTTTTGTCATATATCACTTGATTCAATTGCAAACTAAAAAGAAATTCTTCAGTAATAACATTAACCATGCACGAAGGATCAATAAGCACTCCACGGCAAGGTGTATTCTTAACTTTTGCAACTATGTATAAAGGACCATCAGGTGCCCTAATGGTTTCACTGGAATCAAATGTGATGGAAGGTTCTTTAGGGATTTCTTGCTGCTCTACAAAGTTAATCACATTCGGAGTCATAGACACAAGACCATCAGATGAGAGAGAGGAATCATTAGCCTCAATTGCATTAGAGGTATGAGAAGGCAATGGATCAGTGAAAATCTAAAGATTTTGGTTAGGAGGAGCTACAGAGGTGTTGCCTTTATCATTCACTCCAGAAACAGAGATAGTATTGTTATCAATCAAATCTTGAATTTAACCCTTTAAAGAAAAACATTTTTCAGTATCATGCCCAGGCTGACGATGAAATTGACAAAAAGCTTTGTTATCAAAATAAGGTGAAGTAATCTTTGCAGGATCAATTTGTCTTATAGGAGGAAGAGTAAGCACATTTTGTTCCAATAACTTATTCATAATACTATGCAATGATTCATTCAAAGGAGTATACTTTCTTTCATTCTTGAAAAATTTAGAAATAGGAGGCACACCTGATGCTGCATTCACATTGTTGTTGATGATGTTTTCATTGAATTTGATGGAATCTCTGTTCGGTTTAAACTTTCCAAATGGTTGTTGACTGCTATCACCCTTATCACTCGGAGCCATAGGATGTGATTGTTCCATTTGACTCACAGTCAGTTGATAATTTTGAAGAGTGGTGCACAACTGTTGGAAAGAAGTAAACTCAGAAAACAGAAGTTTGTCTCGAATATCTTTTTGTAAATTAGAAATAAAGATTCTTTGAATATCATTGTCAGGCACTGGAAAAGAAATTTGAGCATACAAATGCTTATATCTACCAATGAAATCAGTCACTTTTTCTTTAACACCTTGTTTACAATGCATTAAATCAATCAAAGTAACTTTAGGACTTATATTGTTTTGAAATTGTTGAATGAAAGCATTTGCAAGTTGTTCGAAAGAAGTAATAGAATAAGAAGGCAATGAGCAATACCATTGTAGGGCTTTGTCTCTTAATGTTCTAGTGAATATTTTTGCAAGCAACCTTTGGTCATAAGCAAAATCAGTACAAATTGTTTGAAAAGTCTTAACATGTGTTAGAGGATCTCCTTTACCATTATAAAGTTCCAAATGCGGGATTTCAACATGTTTAGGAGGGATAGCTCAAACAATGTCAAGAGAAAGTGGGCTCGCAACAACAAATGTGGGCACACTAAACTTAGATTGATTCATAGAGGCAATTTGTTGCTGTAAAGAAGAGACAGTTTGTGCAAGATTGTTAATGGTCGCTTCGGTCGAAGAGTTCATATTGGATGTGTTAGATTGAGATGGAGGTGTTATGTTATTGAAAGAAGGTAGAGAGTAAGGTGGTGGGACTCTATGATAATTAGTCATAGGAGATGATTGGACAGGAGGAACACTACAAGGAGGAATAGAATGGTTAAATGAATTGCCCCCTTGCGTCATGTTCATTTGTGGAGATATAATAGGGACACTCATTGAAGGAATGAATGAAGAAGTCGGATTGAATGAAGGAAGAGGGTTAATTGAAGAAGAAGGGTTTCCCCCATGACTAGTAATCACGGGAGGAATGTCTTGTATAGAAGTAGCCATGATGTTTGATGTAAAGGTAGGTATACTAGCAATAGGAGTTGTCAAAGGAATAGAATGATTGACTTGTGTAGGAGGTTGTGTATAACCCAAATTTTCAGCACAACTTTCCATAGGCATCACATTCGAATCCACAATGTGTGCAATACCACGCAAAATATCAATTCCATTCTTATCACTTTGAAGCATACGTTTTAGACCCTCAATTAAAGGAAGAGCTTGACTATCAGGGTATTCTTGAGACATCCATTGTCGAAAATCGTCAAATTGGTTATCCAATTTCGAAAGTTGTTCTTTAGAAACCTCATGGAGAGCTTCTTCATCATTAGGAGGATTAGAGGAATTACCCATGTCCTCGTTAAAAAGGCTATTCAAATTAGGTTCCATCTCCTCAGTAGTTAAACCTTGGAAAGACTTAATTCTACGGCTTCGTCTAACGGGAATAGTGTAAGTAGGGCTTATTGTTGTAAAACTCATGCACTAGAAAGAGAGAGAAGATTTTGAATTTAGAGGTAGCAATTTTCAGTAAAATCAGCCAATCTTCTGGATTTAAGCTGTTAAATGCAATCACAACAGTCTCCCGAAATTTCAGAAAAAATGCCCGGGACCGTGGCGCCCGGAGTGCAACACGGTCCTTGCAACTTTTTTCGAAATTTGCAGGGATGAAAGGTATGATGATTTTAGAGCTAATCTGAAAAAATTGAGTGATTTTACGATCTGTAGATAGGCCAAATTAAAGTTGTAATCTCAAAATTGAACCCTACCAAGATTGTCGAAAAATGCAAAATTTTGAATTTTGAAAAAGAGAGGGAAACTGAAATTTTGAATTTTATGATTTTAGAGGGAATGTCAAGAGCAATGCAAATTTTGAAATTTGAAAATTGACTCAATTTCACGCAAAATTCAATTTTGAAAGTGGAAATCAAAGTTGTTGTAATTAAGCACTTAATTTCAAAAGTCACAAAATGCAAGAATTTGAATAAAGCACTGAAATTTTTAATGAATAATAACACACTTTTCAGATTTAGGACAGTAAGAACACAATTTTGACACAAAATTTCAATTTCAATGATTTTTAAATGTTTAGAAGCCTTAATCCAAGCAATCACAAGACCAACCTTGACTGTTATTTTGAAGGTGTTAAAATTGATAAAATCAGCCAAAATTCTGGATTTTAGCAGGAAAATACAGTAAGATCTCGCTCCCGAAATTTCGGAAAAAATGTCGGGGACGATGGCGCTCGGCGCCACGGTCCTCGCAACTTTTTTCCAATTTTTCAGGGATGAAAGATATTGTGATTTTATTGCGGAATCCGAAGTTACAGCTGATTTGGAGATGTTTTTATCAGTGAAATTGTCGGACAAAGGTTGAATCAAGAGGGTTTCAAAAATTAGGGTTTTGACACTTAACCACTTAATTTTCAGAATTAAAGCACAAATATGAATTAAAAATTTGTAATAGAAGGGCAGATCTGAAATAGGCATTAACATTTAGACATTTCGCAGGTTCAATTACAAAAAAGAAAATTTAGGGTTTTTACGCAATCACCTCTAAAATTTTGCAAAAGATCAAACATGGAAATGTAATTAATTTTTTTTTTTCAGATCTAAGCATGAAAAATCAGAAAGGATGTTCATGTCGGGTTCACCAAAATGTAAAGCGGAAAAATCGCGATCAAACCCTAGTTGCTCTCCCCTCTTCCGACTCCGAGGAGAGAGAAGGGAGGTTCGCTAGGATTTGATGGTTTTTCACTTAGGGGAGAGACTTTACATTCAAAAGAGGGGTTGAAACTCATAAGATCCAATCCCACACAATGTAAGATTGGATGCTAAATGAATTTCAAGGGTTAGGAAAGCAAGGCTACCCTCTTTTGTAAAGAATGTTGTTAAGGAAATTAAGCTAAACATGCATAAAAAGTGATAAAGATTCGCTTATAAACTGAGTTCGGGTTATAGGATGAAGCTGCGGACTTGGAATTAGTAGTAAAATGTTGATACGGCGCTGTCCTGCAAATTTGAACAAAAGTTGTCGGGACGATGGCGCCCGACGCCATGGTCCTCCGAAAAATCCGCGAAATGAAGGGGGATCTGTTCGTCTCTGCACAAGGATTCCAGATCTTCAATTTTAGCCGCGTACCTGCAACCTACACATAGAAGAGCGAAGACGATTGGGGGGTTAGGGATTAGGGGTTTGCCTTTAGGTCAAACCCTAGTGTTGGAATTAACCAAGAAATGAGCAAGAGTTGTAAATGTAAATGTATGTAAAACAAGTACTAATACCTTGTTCTAAGGATGTTTGTATCCTTATGTGCGAAGGTTTAGATGTTGTATGTTGTATGTTGTAGTAATATGTTGTATGTAGCATGTAGTATGTGATCTCCTCTTCAATGGTTGAATCCTTGTCTTGAATGCAACACTTAGCCTTGAATGGAGACTTAGAAGGAATGCTTGAATGCTTGAATGCTTGAGTATAATTTCCACGCTTTGTACACATATCTTCTTCATGCCAAATGAGAGAGAAAAATGTAGTTTATATACTTGTCATTTAGGGCTGATAGACTGATTTTCTCGACCTTAGGCCGACCAGGAAAGTTAATTTCCAATTTGCAAACAAGAAGACCCGAGACCCCTTAGGAGACCGGGCCCAAAATAGGACCCAGGGACCAGGGCGCTGGGCGCTCTGGTTCCACCTCCCGGGACATCAGGGTGCAAGGAGGTTCAGGCCAGGGTACTTGAAAAATGCAGTTTTCAGTGTCGTGAGCAAGTTTCAGGGTCTCCATTCAGGTTGCATGTTGCGTCGCCATCGTGAAGACCAAAATGCAGTCGAAATTGCAAGTGTCGCAATTTTAGGATGCTACGAGATGGGGACCACTCTAATCCGAGATGCCCTTTCCAATAAAACACAATACCCTAGTAAGCGACCGAGGATGTTTTAGTCGAATCACCATACTGGTCAAACTGCCATGAATGAACAAAACTAAGTCTATGGTCCTCTTGGATCACCCGATGGGTCCAACACACTATGTGGCATATATAGATTAGTACCAGTGCTGACATGCACTTTGTATCCCATAAATATTTTGTCTGCAACATTTGTGTAGTTGTATAGCATAACTTGCGTGTTATGCATATTACTTGTTTTCATGTTATGCACACTTTCTATCTGCTTCTCTGCAACCTCTTGACATCCCTATAACATTTATTGACATCAATGTCAATAATGCCAATAATTGGGAACTTTGAGTGGAAGCTATCGTGGCTTGGGTTGTTGTCACTTGTGTATTTTAAGGTGCACCTTGAGTTGAAGATGCAGCTTGTGTTTGTGCCGAGTGTGGTGACTGATTTAGATTTTGGTTCAAAGTTACCCCTGGTGGTAATATTGTTGAAATGTCAAAGTATGGGGGTAAATTGGCTCCATTTTTAATTAAAAGGGAAATATATTTGTCTCTATCGTGATTCATAAGTGCATCAAGAACCATGAGGACTTGCGGATCTTGTTGGGTGGCCTCAAGTTCTTCTTGTGTCAAGTTTCACTGGATTTCTTTTGTTTAAGGTATGTTGTTTATGTTGGTTGATAGTGTTGCAGCTCTTCAGGGATCCATATGTTGGTAAGTTGATAAGTCCATGTTCCACGTGGGATTAATAAAGGGGCCACTATTCAAGTCCATCTTATTCTTAGCCTTTTTCAATCTTGTTAAGTGAATGAATGACTCCTAGGACAACTTGGAAAATGCAAGACCTATGACAAGTTATGATGCACTTAGGATGACAATACTAGACTCTTAAAAGACTATGTATGCAAATTACCTTGACACTCTATTAAGGATTGGGATGAGGAGGTTGTGGAGGAGGTTGTTGTTGTTACAATCTAAGTCTTTCAAGTCTTTTCTAAATGATTTCTCTTTTAGCTTCTCTTTGGATTCAAATTGCTTTTTCATATTTCCTTGTCTATGAGAAACTCAGCTCCCATTTACTGGGGGACACTTGCTCTTAGCCTCCATGCAAGGTTATCAAGATTGTCAATGATTTCTTCCTATTTGTCATTTGGACCAAGATTAGATTGTACAAATAGGAAGAAACCATCACCACAAAAAACCATTGCGACACATGTTATGAAAGTGCAATTAATGGAGATGACTTCCTAAAGACAATGTAGCTAATGGAGACTCAATCTATTGACCAAGTAATTGGCATTGCTAAAAAATATTAAGATTTTTCTGATGACCCAAATTAGAATTTTGGAAAGCGATTCTCTATGCTAGACTAATGAGAAAGGGAACCGGGATTGATATGATGATTGGCTGAAAGTTGGGGTCTTTTGGACTCAATAATCTTTAAGAGAATGTCTGGACATGATGTAGATCAAGACTATGCAAGAACTGAGTGAAGATGACAAACTTGGACTTGACGTGAAATGCAAAGTGAGGACTATGAAAGATTTATGCATGCAATATGAGACCTAAGGATGGATTAGGCAAAAATAATATGAGGACTATGCTAGGTAATTTAGGCAAAAAGTAATGCAATATTGAGTATGCAAGGACAATGAAAGTCAATGAAAGGTATACTAGGTAAGGACTTATGCAATATGGACTATGTAAGGATAATATGAGGACTAAGGAAGGACTATGCAAAATGAACACTAAGGACTTGGTGCCAACCTATGATCACAAAAGCTATAAATAAGAAACTTTGTTTTGGGAATTTGAGACCTTGTTTGACAATTTGGTACTGATTGAGTTTGTTATTTGGGTGACCTTGTTCTAGCACAATTTTGTATTTTGAGGTATTTTGCAGACACAACATATAGAGATGAAAGACATTATGGCCAATTGAACATGTTTTGACAACTCTGGAAATCAGAGTTATGTGAGCAAAAGAGCCTAAATAGGCCCAAAAAGAGACTAACTCTTATAGTCTTATAACATCAAAGAAATTAAAGACATGGGTAGAACATTTACAACCTAGGCTAGAAATTGGAAACCATTCAATGGGGCCTCTACAATAAAACATCTCATGCAAGACATACAGATAAATATTCTGGTAGCATTGGCTCCCCCACCACGACACTCACTTCTCATGCATACAAGATTCTCTTACCCCAAAGATCCGAAGATCTTATAACCAAGGAATTCTGATCTTATCAAGATGTGCACATGAGAGGTATCTACAAGGTACGATTTGCACTCCCTAAACTATAAAATTTGGGATTTTTGGTTAACTAAATCAATTGGCTTGTAGTATAGTTCTGAGGGATCACCAATCCAATGATAGATTCTTGAAACAAGCCACTTAAGGCCTTAACTGAGCTTATTGGTGCTGAGGGAGTCTCCACATACGTTAAATTCACTCAACGCTCCAACCACCTGACCAACATATTTATATAGCAGTTCAAAAAACTCAATCAAGATCGCATTGGGAGAGTTGATATCTCCAACATGTCCCAATTTGAGATACTTTTGTGGGGTGATGAAATACCCAATGAAAGATACCCCTCACTACTAAAATAAAAAACAGGTGTCAGTGTCACTTTTTCCTATCTCCCACGACCTCAAAGGCAGGTGGAAAGGTACTTCATGCAACTATGGGTCCACCCTATGAAACAAGAAATCGCTCCAAACACGGAAAATAGGATCTCATTAACCTTAGAGAATTGCAATGTGTGATCTAATCTAAGCATAAAACAAATCCATGTCCATTTTTAAACCCCAAATCGAAATGTAAATTGCATACATAGGTTTATTTTAGAGCACCAAAACTCAAATATGAGCAAAAATGGAACTGAGAAAGAACACCCTGCAATACACAAGTTAGTAGTTTCATTAATATTCTTGGACTAATCGTTTCTTCCCTAATCTTCCTGCCACATGCTGCAAACAAACTATAAGAAACATAGAAAAATCAAAGAAAAAAATGATAAAACAAAAACAACAAATGACCTATTTTAGCCTATGAATGTGAAACAATATTTGAACTAATGCAAAACACTATAACTATGAATGCAAAATTCTGATAGAACTCTTGCAAATTTTTGTCAGAATGAATGTGAAACTAATACTGATTCAAAATACAAAAATTATAAACTGCAAAATAGAGAGTTAGAAAATGCAAAATTGACAAATTTGTTCTATAGTCTCAATCCCGTTCCCTCTATCATGGCATATTTTTCTATGTAGGTGTACACTCATCTCTTTTATTTGAAATAGGTAATCTACAATTCAGATTCATTGAATTTCCTTTCTATTTGCAAAATTCTTTGAAAATAGCATTATCGTCTTCTCTATTCAGCACTCCTCCTAGACCTTGATATCTTGAATTTTACTCTATGCACCATGAATTAGGTTCATGTTAGAGAAATGCATGAAAGTAAAACAAAAGAAAGCAAACTTTCTAGAATTTAAAGAATTGATAAAGATTCGAGAGAAAAATCGATCACAAATAGAAATGACTTAATCATTGGCATGTGTCTTTATCCTAAGAATATGCAAAATCCCCAATCAACAAATGTGCAATGAAGTAAGGATGAGTACGAGATACTAAGAGGATAAATGTGACAAGATTCTGATGCTTGCGAGAATTCATACATAGAACCTACAAAAAACACAAAATCAGGCAAAAATATCAGTTTCTGTTGTCACCAACGTCAAGTTCACCAGTGTTTTAATGGTAAAATTTAGGCATAAATAAGCTATATTAACCAATCTATCCATGAAAACTTGAATATAACCAACTAAATCTATAAATGACAATCAATGATAACTTTAAGAAACCCCCTCTCAAAAAAAATTAAATCAATTTTTTTGGTAGAAAATATTGGTGAATCTTGGAAAATAATAAGAGTATGCATTAATTACTATTGCAAATCCTTTCATTAAAAAATAAAGTTTTTTTTATAGAAAAGTAGAGGCCTGAAGGTGGAAAGCATTAATTAGTTTAAGAGGTAGACTCTACTTTATTTAGTTTCTAGCATTAATTTAAAATAATCTAGTAGCCCTCTTTGTATTTTGTGAGATAAAATGTACTAACAATTTGTAATACTCATTGGGCCAAAAGTTTCTTTTAGACCATTGATTTTCCTTTAGGTCAAGAGTTCAAAAGAAATTTAAACCCCCATGAGCATTACAACTTATAGGTACAATTTACCTCATGGAATACAACGAAGGTCATTATATTATATTTTAAATCAATGGCAACAACTAAAGATTGTTGATATAACCTAAAGTAACTAATAATTGTGATATATTATTGGCAAATTAATTTATATTGCTACAATAAATTATTAAACATTGGCGAATCTAATCCAATCATGTATCAAATATTATGGTGAATATTTGAATTAAAAAAATAAACAAATAAATTCTATGATGATTTAAATAATGCTAAAATAATTTTTTTTTTAAATGTGGTGATTCGGGTCACCTTAAAAGTTGAACTTATTAGCCAAATTTTGATTCCCAAATTTCAAAAAATAGCCAAATGGCGAATATTAGCGACTAAAAAAATCACTGATGACAATAGAATATAGGACAAAAATTAATGAAACATGGAAACTAAATTAAAACTCCCTCAATTGACTTCATCCATGGCTTCTATTTCTCTTCTTCATCATTGTGATTGCATGGCTCTCAGTGTTGCACTGGAGTACTTGCATATGTTGGACATAATAATTCTAAAGATAGTGGTTAAGCCAAATTTAGGAGAAATGGGCTGAATTTATAGATTCTAGAGGACGAGAATGGACGATTGAGATTCATTCTGGAACATAAATGATCAATGGCTGAGATTGCTTGAGACAAAATTGATTAAGAGTTTAACTCATTTGATTGATGAGTCAACTGGATTGATTGATTAGTGAACTGATTAGATTGATCTATTAACTGAATTGATTACTCTGTTCCAAAAAATTGATTGAGAGTTGAAAACGGTAATTGACGAGTTAATTGAGTTAACTAGGGAAATGACTGAATAAATTTCTCAGCTCACCCAATTGATTGCCCAGTCAGACTGAAAGTCAATGGGAGTTAGAATTTCAACTTGTGTTTTAGGATTTTGAAATGAAATTCACATTTCATTTTTATTTCAATTTGAATTTGGATTTTTGAAAAGTGAAATGCACATGTAACTAATTAAAATTTGGTGAAATTGAAATTTGGAGAAATTTGAAATTTGAAATTGGGATTAGAAGAATGAATTAGTTAATTAAATAATTTGAAGAAATTATTTAATTATTTGAAATTGAATTTAATTAAATAATAAATATTATTTAATTAAAGGATTATATCACAATTAATTAAATATTAAATATTTAATTAATTATAAGAAATAGTTAAATGATTAAATGACAAAGATTAGTAATTTTGGTAATTAAATAATTATTTAATTAACAAAACAAATAACTAGTGCAGATTAATGAGACATTTTTAGGTGTCTACACTCCTAACGAGACTGTTGATCCATCACATACATCCGCAACATACCCTCCAAAATATAATTAACTCTCTTAGTCTGTCCATCTGTCTCGAGATGATATGTTGAATTGAAGTTCAGTTTGTTAGCATTATGGATGAATTGATTATGTGTTGCATTGACATTTTGTCATTGATGTCAACACTAGCTGATATGGATGGTTATCGATAGACAAGTTTTAGTTACCGGTAGAAGATCTAGTGTTACCGATAGAAGAGATTATCTGTTGGACACTTCCAACATGTTTGGATCAGTGAAGTATATTGGATTTCATGAGTTATATGCTCCATGAGCATGTTTTGGTCAGTTGGTATTGACTTGGTAATTGGATGTTCTCATACACTCCGGTAAATCCTTATCGACACTGGTTTAAGGCTTTACTGAGAGAGCTTTCATTTAGGAATCATGACAGGATGCACAATTGGTGTTAGTGCAGCTTCTTTGAGAATTTTAGGATGGTGAAGATGTTTGTTGATCATTCTTCAATTGCTTGAAGACATTGCTTTGGCATGGTGGACCCAGAATAGGTCTGGTACCTATCTAGGTTATGGGCCGATATCATGCTAGCGTGTACTCTACATGTTACCTAGATGATTCAAGATGATTTATAGATTTGTTATTATTGTTTTGGTCTTAAGCCGACATGGCATATCATTGTAATAAGGAATTATGTAATGATATTATTGTAATATCTTTAGGTGGCTGACCTAATTGGTTTAGGCCTTAGGGTTTGTATAAATAAGAGATAGAAACCATTTGTAAAGTATCATCATTATTGGAAACATCGTGGTCAAGGAGTGTAATGTGTGAATATTGTAATATCATTCATGCAGAGGAGTTGATTGATCATTGGTGATCAAATTGGATTTGGAAGAGGATTTAGTCCTCTAACATTGAGCTTAACTGAGACTATAATCAGGCATGGTCGATGCTATTTCCAAGAGTTCACTCTATTGGATTGTTGTCCATTTATCTTGAGAAGGTTGTAGCCTCTCCATAGTTAGTGAGATTCTTTTGTAATGAGTAGTACGCTCTAGGCAGTGTGCCTTCCTGCAAGTGCAGGCCCCTCATTGTAACACATACTTTCTATAGAAGTTTCATCTGACTATGGGTAGGCTTCCCACCGTGGTTTTTCCCTTTCTAGGTTTTCCACCTACAAATAATTGTGTTAAGTGGTATGGTTGTTTTTCATTAATTATCTGGTTAATTATTAAGTTATATTGTTTACCGGTATCTATTTCTATCGACATCTGTCTATACCGGTTCTTGATTTGTTTAAGGTTGTATTGTGGATTAAAAATAATAATATGTTAACAGCTGATTCACCCCCCTCTCAGTTATTCACCGGTTATCTAACATAATTGAGCTTCTAAATCATGCTGAAGAGAGGTCGACAATGCTGAAGTGAACATTTAATCACAATTTGATATAATTCGATGAGGAATACCATGCAATCTCACTATATTCTCCATGAAAAGCCAAACTAGTGTCATTTCTATGTAAGAAGATCTGATAGGAGAGAAGTATGCCACCTTGGTCAACCTATCAACGACGACCATGATAAAATCATGATAATGAGAAGACATAGGCAATCCAACAATAAAATCCATAGATATGATGTCCCATTTCTAATTTGGAACCAGGTTCGACTGCAAAAAACCTACTAGATGTTGATGTTCTGCCTTCACTTGCTGACACTCCAAGCAACAAGACACAAAATATTCTATATCTTTCCTCAGGGAGGCCCAATAAAACAATTATCATAAATCTACATGCATCTTCTTGACACTTGGATGTGCTGAATATGGTGAACGATGAGCCTCTTAGAAGATCAAAGCTTGGATTCCATCTGAAGCTAGAATATAAATACATCCCAAATGTTGAAGAAGACCATCTGACTCCAATGAGTAATGTGCATGCCTCCCCTCAAGAGCTCTGCCTGAAGCAACCTCTGCACTAACCTCTTGGTACAAAGCATCCAAAGGAAGCACACTAAGAATATGACTCCTCAAATCCACACTAAGAGGAAACACTGAAACCTTATGCCTCCTATGGCTCAAAGCATCTGCCACCACATTCTCCTTACCTTGGATATACCTCACCTCAAAATCATACTCACAAAGAAACTCTATCCAACGCTGCTACCTAGAATTCAGGTTTGACTACATAAAAATATACTATAAATTGCAATGATCACTTATGCAGCTCAAACAGATGCCCAAGAAGAAAATGTCTCTATCTCACCAAAGCATGCATAATTGCCTGTAACTCTAAATCATGAGTAGGATATTTTAGCTTATGATATTTGAGTTTACGTGACTCATATGCTATCACATGACCATCCTACATAATAATTGCTCCTAAACCCTCCAAAGAAGTATATGTGCACACCACAAAATCACCCAAAGGATATGGAACTATTAGAACAGGTACGGTAGTCAAACACTCCATAAGGATTTGAAAAGATGTCTCACACTGATTTGACCACATGAACTTCTTCCCTTTCCTCTGAAGAGAAGTGATAGGATGAGAAATCTTCGAGAAACCCTAAATAAACTGACAATAATAACTTGCAAGGCCCATGAAACTGTGAACCTCACCCACATTAGTGAGTGCTGACCAATTCACTATAGCCTGAATCTTAGAGGGATCCACTACAATACCTTCACCTAAAATAACATGGCCAAGATAGTTAACCTCTGTCTGGAAGAATGCACACTTCACCAAATTGGCATACTAGTGATTCTTGTGAAGACACTTTAAAACCTGCCTCATATGCTCCTCATGCTCATCTACTGAACTTGAATACACCAATATACCATCCAAGAATACAAGCACAAACCTATCAAGGTGGGTCCTGAAAACTCCATTAATCAAACTCATGATTACAAAGGGCGCATTAGTAAGCCCAAAATGTACCACTGTAAACTCATAATGTCCATATAGAGTACAAAATATTGTACGAATAATATCCGCCTCATGAATCCACAACTGGTGATACCCTGACTTAAGATCTATCTTGGACAAGACCATGGCATCCTTAATCCGATCAGATAGGTCATCAATCCTTGACAAAGGATAATGATTCTTCACCGCCACCTTATTAAGATGTCGATAATCAATGCATAAGCGGAGAGATCTATCCTTCTTAACGGACAACACAGGTTCTCCCCATGGATAAACAATATGATGAGTGAATCCCTTAGCTAGAAACTCCTTCAACTGCAACCTCAACTCACTCAACTCCTGAGTAGTCATCCAATAGGGAGCCTTAGATATAGGCTTAGCTTCGAGAACCAAATCTATCTGAAAATTGATGTCATGTTTGGGTGGCATACGAAGAATCTCAGTAGGGAACACATCTGAAAAATCTTGGAGGATGGGATGAGGATGAAAGAGATCATCTTGATTCTCTCATGCATCCAAATCATTCACCCTCACTGCAAATGACTGACATCTCTGCCATACACAATGCTTTATCTACATAGTGGAAATCATGCAAAGAGAAATAGGTCATTGTACACCCACTATCTCGACATTCTTTCCACTATCATCAAGACATTGCACCTTCTTATCACAACAATCACTCCTAGCCTGATGAGCCTTAGGAAAATTCATGCGTAGGAAAACACTATAGGAACCCAAAGAGAGAACACGAAGATCCACTGAGGTGGTAAAAAGAACTAAATCCAACATACAATCATGCACAGAGGAATCCACTACCACCTTGGACCCCATAGCCAACTCAAATAGGCACCTATCATCTTGCTTTGCCACTGCAAGTCCACATCACTCTAATACAAATGAAGAGCAAGAGATATCACCTATCTAACCTGTGGTCTCAACAACTGTAGCATGGTGCTCATCCTGACGGTTATCAACCACCACAAATACATGATGAGATCTCCCTACACCTCCTACTATAGTCTCAAAAGAAGTTGGTCTCTATCCTAACATTTGCGTGGTCCTTTTAGGACAATGAATAGCAATATGGCTTGACTGGCCACAAGAGAAACAGTCTCTCCTACCAAATCCCTTCTCATTGGAGGCACACTAGGATGCTGAAAACTACCTCTACTAGAAAACTATTGAGAACTCTGTGCTGGCTGAGAAGGAATAGATTGTTTATCACGCTATCTGCTATGACTTTTATCACCCTATGATCTAGAACCATGCACAAAGCTCTGATTTTGAGGAAACTTCTTTTGAAACCACTAACTACTCTGAAAAGAAGATGGATAACTCCTAGCAACACCTAAAGACTATGGTTGTGCACCTCTCGCAACTGATCTTGAAGTTGGAGCACTAACTATTTTCACACCTAACACATCTCCTAATGCCAAAGTCAGGTTCTCCTCAACCAACCGCACCTTCTCCACAACTACCTCCATGGTCTTAGGCTTGAGAACAAGAACCCCCGTTGCGGTCACTAAGACCTCTAACAAAATGCTGAATCAACATAGCCTTATCATCTATGATCCCAATGTACTACTTAAGTTCAAAGAACTTACACTTGTACTACTCCACTATCATATTCTGCTGCGCAAAATCATGAAACTCATCTGCATTCCTTTGCCTCCAATGATCTGATAAGAACCAAGCATGAAACCACTCAAGAAACAACTCTCAAGAAATTGTCATAATATCCAAATGCATCTTTTTCTCCTCCATTCACCACCATGTAGACACAAAATCAAGAAGATGGATGATCATACATCTAGCCTTGGTGTTATTGCTATACAAATGAATAGAAAAACACCTACCTATTGATGTGTTTTTTAGACACTTCAAACACATAATAAAATACAAAAGTAGCTTATCCTCTTTTGAGAAAAATATTCCCAAATGCTAAACTATGTGATCAATTTGAAGACTCCAAGGTTTCTATCATTGGGTCACGACTCATGGATAAGCTCAATTGGTCATTGTGATTGTTGTTAATCCAAGGGGCCTTACATACTTCTTAGGAGATGAATGTCTAGACTTCAAGGAATGCTTTTCAAATGATATGGAATAAAACTCTTCTACTTACTACTACTTCTACTTGTTTTATAAATAAAATGCAAAAGTTGAGGGTTGAGAAATACTAAGCTACCCCTAAGAATGTTAGGATGAAGGATGACTTTAGATGAAACTCTATTAGTCTTTGCTTCAACATGTAAGAACAACTCCACAAAGGATAATGTAGTCTTCTAAGGAAATTAGATGATTTTTCAACTTATTACCAAACATAGACACCATCAATTAAATGGATATCAATGATTGAGTAACAATTGAATTAAATCAGTTTCAAGGATTCCATTTGACCACATAAGGCAAATTTTCAATCAACAAACTACTAGTGGTATGGATTAGGAGTTTCACCATGAATCATACACAACATTCCATCATTCAACTTAAATATTGAAACTAATTTCAAAGCTTGATTTGAGAAGATGAATAATCATGCAAATGCTTCAAGGATTTGATAGAAATACGACAATTCAATGTCTTTATTAATCCAATAGCAAAAATAGAAACAATAATTCAAGGCTCTCCTCTTATCTCTTATGGATTTATTAGTCTTCTTAAAGGATTTGTCTATCCAAGCATCCATTAGTTGTGTTGAATTCCTTATTTTCTCCACATGATCCACTGGTTCTGAAGGAAGTAGTGGTGGTGGTGTAACCAATGGATCATGTTTCCTTAATGGATCCTTGAATTACTCAAAGTAATTTCTCCATGCACTTGCTTCTCTCTCCACTTTTCCATTCCTTTCTACTTCCATCTTGAGCATGTCATGAACTATTTTCACTGAATCATTCATATCATCCAATGCTTGCTCAGTGGTAGGTGAAACCAAATCAATAGTTTCCACATCATACTCTTCTATTATGATATCACCTTTAAAAATTTTCAACCATTGGAATGGTGATTCGTATCAAGCTCAAGAACCTGTATTATCCCTTATCACTTTAGACATCTTTATTGCTTTCTTCCTTTTAGTGATTTCTTGAGTCTGATTTAGGAGACTATCCAAGTGGACCAATGGTTTTTCATCCACTTCTATTACTTCTTTGGCAAGCCTCTCTTTAAGTCATGTTAGGATAGAGGATCTTCCTTCTCCTCCTTGTGTTTTGTCAGACAATTGTTCATATCTAGGAGGGGAAGTTGCCTCATCACTATCTTCTCCTTCATCTTCATCACTTACTTGAATATGGGGAGTGGGATCATCTTGATCTTGTGATTGTTTTCCTTTATCTCACCTCTCACTTTTTTTATTATAGATTGTTGATTCCATTGATTCATTCACCTCATGACTCAAATAATTTTCAAGTATTTTATTCTCGTGACCTTCATTTGGATTATTCTCTTCTTTATGCCTGGAAGAGGTACTAGTAGAAGGATGATGAAAATTTGAGATATGCCTTTTACATGATGATTCTGATGAATAATGATGAACAATATATTCCATAACTGGTATTGAGAGGGGGGGGGGTGAATCAGTACATACAAAAACATTTGTGCAACTTATCAAGTTAAAACAATGCTAACTGGTTGTCTTCATTACTGAACTTAACCATGGCAATACAGGTTAAACATAGTAAGAATTTAGACAACATAAACCAGTAAAACTGAACCCTTCAGATTCATTCAATACTTGATAACTACTTCACCCATAAACATATGCATGTGGTGTGTCAACAATACCATAACCATTAGCTCTGCATGCATAATCACTTAAACAAAGAATACTTAATCATCACAAAAAAATGCACAACTCATGACACATAGATCTTTCATGTGGAAACCCAAATGGGAAAAACCACGGTGGGGATGAATACCTACAAGCTTGTTTTTGAACTCTTTTGAAGCTTGCTCTATTAGGAGCCTAGTCCGGTTAAATATTTTACAATAAGGTTCTGCTAGGAACCGATCCTGTTAAAGATCACCTGGTTAAGAGATGGCTATATACCCTGTTAAAGGTTGAAACCATGTTAAAGGTTACCTTGCTAGAGGATTTAAAGAACTCAATGAAATCGAGTCACCTGGTTAGAGGAATTACAGAAAGCCTGTTAAAGCTACCCAACAAAGGGATTTTCCTTCTGTTGTAATGATTAGAAGACAACAGGTAAAGCTTTGATCTGATAACAACACTATATGCTAAGGCAGATCCTTTTCAGTTCCTCTACATTGCAATTAGACTCTGCAATTTTATCTCACTGGTTTGGCAAGTATCTCATCACTCAGATACACAGACACAACATTTGCCAACAACTTACAATAACAAAGATCATCGACCTTATAGACAACAATTAGGTCGGTAGCATAAACTCTAAACCTTAAGCATTTTGGGTTTACAATATAAGAGGTCCATTCCTAAGCGTTCAAACACTTTGCATAGAGGAATACAATTTCAAATTGATCACAAGACAATCTGCATCGTCTATTCTTCACCACACATAGAAATCAGTAACTCATCACACTTTCTTCTCATACCGCTAAGAAGAATGTTCATTCTCAAGGTAGATATTTAATGCAGTCGATCTTCACATGCAAGATCCTCAAGGAAATCCTTCACGTTCATAAGGCTAATGTGGCATCACAATCTCATCTTCATCTCTTAGCTAACTCATCACAGAATGTCATCGGTTGCATCGCACAAGCGAGATTGCCAAACCGGAAACCCTAGAGCTGAGACTACCAACTGGTAGTCACAGTTAGTGAAACCCAGACATCGGTTCACTACATCTCTTCATACCGGTTCACCAACTTCTTCCAATCTGCATATCGGTTCACTTGCACTTATTGAAATCAATGAAAACATACACTATCATCATATCAACATGTCGGTTCATTATATGCCAACAATCTCCCCCTTTGGCATTGACGGAAATACTCAGTGTAGCATTGCAACTGCAAACATCATAGACCAGTGTATTCTTCATCATTTGATATCTTCTCCCCATACATCAGATATCTTCTCCCCCTTTGACAACAATACCAAAGTGGAGGCACAAGCTTCCATTCTCCACTATGTTGCTCCCCCTATGGAGTAGCATCCTTCAACACATCAATTCTGAAAGATTTGACACTATAGTACCTGACTGATTTGGAGCACACAACTTTAGTTGACTTCATGAAGGGACAAAACCCCTAATTCACCTCTCAAACAGGTAAATGTAGTCTCTGGTAAGGGTTTAGTGAATATATCTACTAGCTACTCCTTACTGGAAACATGTTCTAGTACCACCTCCTTATTATGAACCTTCTCCCTCAAGAAATGATACTTGAGCTCAATGTGCTTAGTTCTAGCATGCAATACAAGATTCTTGGAAATATTTATTGCACTAGTATTGTCACAAAATATACTCACCAGTTCAGATATAGGTACTTTGAAAGCTTCTAATACATGTTTCATCCAGATTGCTTGAGTGCAGTTCATAAATGATGCCACATATTCTTCTTTAGCTATAGATTGAGAAGTACAACTCTGCTTCTTTCTTGTCCATGAGACTAGTCTTTCACCAAGAAAGAATGCTCAACCGGTTGTTCTCTTCCAATCATCTACATTACCTACCCAATTGACATCAGTATATACTCTGAGATTAAAGTCACCATTATGTGGATACCACAATCCATAGTCAACTGTTCCTTTTAGATATCTAAGAATCCGCTTGACAGCTACCAATTGGGATTCTCTTGGACTTTTCTAAAAATGTGCTACTATGCCCACTACATGAGCAATATCTGGTCTACTGTGCACTACATAGTGTAGCTTATCAATCATTGACTGGTACTACTTCTCATTCACCAACACTGAATCATCTTCCTTAGTTAGTTTACAACTAGTCACCATCGGTACCAACCGGTTTTCTCTCCTCCATGCCAAAGGTCTTCAATACCTCTTTGACATACTTGGACTGGGTAATAAAAATTCCCTCTTTCATTTGTTGAATCTGTAAACCAATGAAGAAATTTATCTCTCCAATCAGAGACATCTCAAACTCTTTCTTCATTTCATCAACAAAAGCATGACTCATTTTATCATCTCCTCCAAAGATTATGTCATCTACAAATACTTCACAGATCATAATCTGATCACCTTCAGATTTTAGGTAGATGTTTCTATCCTCACTTTTTCTTTGAAATCCTATCTTCACAAGATGAGAGTGTAACTATTCATACCATGCCCTAGTGCTTGTTTTAATCTATACAAGGCTTTGTGTAATCTACACACCATGTTACTATCTTCTGATAAGGCAAACCCATCCGGTTGCTCAATGTACACTTCCTCTTCTAGTATTCCATTCAAGAACGCAAAATTCACATCCATCTGATAAAACTTAAATCCCTTGAATGCTGCAAATGCAAGTAGCATTCAGACACCTTCCAATCTAGCCACAGGAGCAAAGGTTTCTCCATAGTCTTCTCCTTCTTCTTGAGCATATCCTTTGCATACAAGTCTTGCCTTGTTCCTCACAACCATGCCTTCTTCATTTAGCTTATTCCTGAAGACCCATTTGATACCTATGACATTCTTGTGTTCTGGTCTGGGTACCAAGGACCATGTTGCATTCTTTTCTATTTGGTCTAGCTCCTCTTCCATTTGCTTATTCTAGTCTTCATTTGTAAGTGCTTCTCTGAAAGTCTTGGGCTCTAATTCAAAAATCATGCAAGATTTTTCTTTCACCTTTCTTCTTGTGAGTATCCCTGCATCTTTATCTCCTATGATTTGCTTCGGATCATGATGTAGTTTCACATACCTAGGAATGACTCTAGCTGGTTTTGCTAGTTTTTCTTCTTCTTCACCTACTGCAACTTCTACCAGTATAGGAACACTGAGATCTTTACTTGTTTCTTTCTTAACCGGTTCCTAAAAGGCTATACCCAGTTCATCTTCCACTTCCTCGTTGCAGGTTTCCTCAGGTCCCTCAGGGGATTCATCAACCCTGACATTGATACTCTCAACAATTTTTTGTGTTCTATTGTTGTAGCACTTGGGAGCTTTGCTCTTAGTGGAATATCCCATAAATATTCCTTCATCACATTTAGCATCAAACTTGCTCAGATGCTCACCTCTTTTGATGTAACACTTACTACCAAACACTTTAAAATAACTCACAGTGGGATTTTTCTCGATCCAATACTCATAAGGGGTTTTAACTCTACCTTTCTTGATGAGTACCTGGTTCATAGTATAGACTGCAGTGCTCACCCTTCTCTCCAAAAAGTGTGAGCAACCTTTCCTTGGATCAACATTGTTCTAGCCACTACAACTACAGTCCTGTTATTCCTTTTTGCTATGCCATTCTGTTGTGGTGTCCTTGGGGCAGACAATTGCCTCTTGATACCGCTATCTTCACAGTACTTGTTGAATTCATTAGAAGTGAATTCATCTCCTTGATTAGTTCTTAGGCATTTTATCTTTTGACCTCTTTCCTTCTCTACTAATGCTCTAAAGGCTTTAAACTTTCCAAATGCCTCAAACTTGTCTTTCAAGAATGTGACCCACATCATTCTTGAGCAGTCATTAGTAAGAATCATGAAATACCTATCTCCCTGAATACTTCTAGTTTTCATAGGACCACACAAATTAGTATGCACAAGATCAAGCAATTTTTTTGCTGAAAAATACTTACCTTTGAAAGTTGAGGAAGACATCTTCCCAAGTTGACATTCTCTACACAAAGAATTCTTTGGTTTGTTCAATAAAGGTAATCCTCTTACTGCCTTGATCTTACTAGCCTTCACAATATTATCAAAGTTCATATGATAAAGTCTCCTATTCCATATCCAACTATCATCAAATTTTGCCATCAGACATCGACTTATCTTGCCATTCAATTGAAATAGGTTATCTCTGGTCTGCTTACCGGTGGCAATAAGTTCACCACTTTTTCCTACTATACTGCAGATACCACCTTTGAACTCCAGAATGAGTCCTTTATCATTTAGCTGAGCAACACTCAACAAGTTATGCTTAAGACCTTCTACCCAGTAGACATCATCTGCACTGCTGCTTCCATTCAATGAGATGGATCCTTTTCTTTTTACCAAGCATTGTGCATCATTGCCAAATCTGACAACACCTCCATCATATTCTTCTAGAGACAAAAACTTTTTCCGATCACCAGCCATGTGGTGAGAATAACCACTATCAATTATCCACTCATTAGAGTTGTTAATGTGAGAGACAAGTGCTTTCTTGTCAGACACTTCTTCCTTTACAACTACAAACACTATGTCTTCATTCTCTTCATCCTCAGATTCTTCATCAGTAACACCTTCATCCATTGCAACAAGACAATTTCTTCTATTTCATCCTTTATACTTTCTAAACCTCTCTAGTTTATCCTTATTGTCATTGTTAGGACAGTTAACAACTATATGTCCTATCTTATTCCAGGAAAAACATTTTAAAGGAAGCTTACCTCTTGATTTTCTAGTACCTTTTGGAAGTGTCTTGGCAAGAAGAGATTCAAATTCCATCAGAATCTCTTCATCATCCATACCTCTGCTTTGCATGGATTCATAACTGGTACTTGCTTCTTTTCCTTTTTTGGTTGGTGCAACAGATGCTCTAAAAGCTGATTTAGTCTTCTGAACACTTCCATCATAGCTATTCAACTCATATGCAGTTAACTTTGCAATGATAGAGTCTAAGGATACCTTGGTTTTGTCAATAGACCTTAGTTCCTGAATAGCAGCAACTCTGATTGCATAGACTGGTAACAATGATCTCAAGACTTTACTGACAATGGTGGCATCATCAATTGTTTCACCAGTGCTCTTGATATCTCCAACAACAGTCTTGATTCGTATGCCATATTGTTGAATGGTCTCACCTTCAACCATCCTCATGTCCTCAAATTTTCCTCTAAGGCTCTCTTCCTTAGCTTGCTTTACATGCTCATCATTGCCATAAATAGTTTCCAATGTGTCCCATACATCTTTAGGAGTGTCCTTATCTTGTACATCAATGAGTTCAATATCAGACAAACTACTAATAAGGGCTTCCATGACTTGCCCATTTTCTTGAATCTCTCTTTTTTGATCATCGGTTAAAGTGCCAGTGGGAATTGCATAGACATTCTCAACATAGTTCTAGTGTTGAGCACCCAAACTCTTGATATAGATCTTCATTCTGTCCTTCCATATTTTGAAGTTATCCGTATTGAACTTACAACCTTCCCTCTTCATCATTAAGGCAGGATCTTTTACCTCAAGCAGTTAAGCTTATATCACTGAGGACCTGGAGTTTCTCTGATACCAATTGATGAATAATGATGAACAACAAATACCCTAACTGGTACTCAGAGGGGGGGGTGAATTAGTACATACAAAAACTTATGTGCAACTTATCAAGTTAAAAAAATGCTAACCGGTTGTCTTCATTACTGAACTTAACCATGGAAATATCGGTTAAACACAATAAGACTTTAGACAACATAAAGTAAAACTGAACCCTTCAGATTCATTCAATACTTGATAACTACTTCACCCATAAACATATGCATGTGGTGTGTCAACAATACCATAACCATTAGCTCTGCATGGATAATCACTTAAATAAAGAATACTTAATCATCACAAAAAAATGCACAACTCATGACACACATATTTTTCATGTGGAAACTCAATTGGGAAAAAACATGATGGGGATGAATACCTACAAGCTTGTTTTTGAACTCTTTTGAAGCTTGCACTATTAGGAGCCTAGTTCGGTTAAAGAGTTTACAATAAGGTTCTGCTAGGAACTGATCCTATTAAAGATCACTCGGTTGAGGGATGGCTATATACCCTATTAAAGGTTACCTTTCTAGAGGATTTAAAGAACTCAACGAACTTGAGTCACCTGGTTAGAGGATTTACTGAAATCCTATTAAAGCTACCCGACAAAGGGATTTTCCTTATGTTGTAAAAGCCACTTTTGATAGGTAAGAAAGTATCCCTTTTTCAAGTGCCATTATTGTCCTTGTATGAGAATAATAGTGTTTGGCACATTTGATCATCAATTCATAACATTGAATGGTGGGACAAAAACCAGCTACCTTGATGATTCCACTTTCAATCATCTTCTTAGTTGTTGTTGAAGGCTTGCTTGTGTATAGTGAGCTTTGGAATCTATTGAACCAAATCATAGAAGATTGGTATCTCCCACGTTGATCCAATAGGAAGTGATCATAGTCTCTAGAACCTCGCCTTTTGAATCTTCTTTGATGAAATATTGACATGTGTATGCACCACTAGCCTTGGCGTTGCCATTCGTCTCCTAAAAGAATTATTTAAGTTAAGATTATGGTGTGAAGAGCACCTAGATTATTGATTCAATGCTTATGGGGTGTTAGGAACACCAATGAATGACTATATCAATGAATAAGACATATCCTAAACTCAAGAAAATTTGAAAAGAATTACTTAAATGTTGTAACATCCCCATTGTTCTACCCTTCCATTTTACCAAGTTTTAACCCACAAGTAAAATAAATAGATGTCCAAAATACAAGTAATAAAAATTCTCTTTTCCTTTTCAATTCAAGATACATAATTGAAATAAATCTCTTTTTATTTTCAGTCATCATAAAACATATACAATATCATATACATAAACATATGATTGCATTTACATTATCCTTTTTTAACTTCCATTTTCTTTAGGAATATTTGAATACAAATAAAGCTTCTACTTAGCTTTAAAGAGTACATAAGTAATACATAGTGGTCCAAATGTCCTTCCTAGCATACATCCTCAAATATAGGCTTCCAAATGCATGAGGAAGAGCATCACTCAAGTGATTTCCACCCAACCAAGACTTAACAGTCACCCGTGCCTCTTATAACTAAAGTGGCCCGACCCTTCGATGAAGAGTTTGGTTTGGTAACCTCACAATATAATATAGCCTTCTGAGCATAGTATTGTGTCCTACATAACTAGAGCTACCATACAAAGGCTATAACCTACATGTATGGTGTTCCTTGCCTAGTATGTAAACTTGGATCATAATGAACCGACAATGTAGATAGTGGAAGCCTACACTACTTTGTCCAAATAATTCATCACCCAGTACTTCAAGTGAGAATCATATGTCCACCCACTTCATTGCTCTATTTTGGTAAACTAACCATTAATTCTATTCTCATACATTTCCCATAAGGCTAAATAGTAGAATGAATATCTACATTATTCCCATCCACAGATTATCCTAACCCTATGATTAACCAAATCAATCATCCCTACATACTAATATACAAATCATAGTATAGCACTATCAAGTAAACTAACCATTTGTCCTATTCTCATGATTATCGAGGTTTATTTCCATCCTAGGATTAACCAAATCAACCATTCTTACATACTAAAGATAAACACCATAGCATAGCATTATCGTAGCTATTACATACATATATTTAAATCTAATCATAAGGATTATCTAGTTTCTATCAACTCAAGAATGCATATCCTATAAGTATCTCAATTCCCATCATTATTTTAATTAAGCATAATTAATCGCATACATGAATCTATTCACAAGATTAAACATTTCCATCACTCAAGATTGTATGTACTCCAAGTAATGCAATTCCTATCATAGGTTCAACTGAGCCTAAACAACATCATAATCTATATATAACATATTAATATAAAAGAGAGGGTAGAATCCTCATAGCAAGAACTTGTTTTATTTGCTTATCATAGGGTATTTTAACAACTGCTTCAAAAACGGTATCAGGAAGCACGGACTGTGGAACTTCAATCTCCACAGGTTTTTTAGCCAAATGACAATTTGCACATACAATACGCCCAGTTGCTTCTCGAGGATTCTCATAAGCTTGCTGTGCAAAAATGGGATATGCATTTGCAATAGATGTGCGAGTCATTATATCTATCATTATTAAGACGGAAATTGATTGAGTTATCCACTTTTTCACCCAGTCATCATAAGTTTTTCTATTTTGCATAGTTCAATTTTTTGTTACAATTCTTTTATTTTAAATAAAATGGTGGTAGGTAACTATCATAGTTACCTGCCTGCAATTCTGCTACTATATTAAACCATGCAATGTTGATTCCTTCCGCCATTGACGCTAGCTTCACAGCGTATCCACTAACACAGACATTCCCAAGCCTTCAACAAAAGAATCTAGACTATTCCCTCACATTTAATTGCACTATTTCCTTCTCTCCCAATGAAGAACAATGGAACAATGAATAATAAGTAAAAAGAGATTATAGAGATGAAATGATGAGAAGAGGGTGGAATGCAAGAGATGCGAGATGAGATGAGATGATCCCAAAAGATGAGATATGTTCCTCTATTTATACATAAAATTTGAGAGACTTAATGCTACAATTAAGCTCTTTAACTTGCCACATCTCTCTTACTTATCACCACCACTAAGACTATGTGGCTACTCTCTATCTCCATGGTCGACACATAACAGTCCATCAAAATAATACTATGAATCATCCATTACTAAGTCAAATATGGTGATTAATCAAACTCACCACTTACCTATACAAATAGAACTCTATCTCAAATACCTATTAAAAATACAAGTATTAATAACTAAGTTGTTACCTAGTTAACTATCTCACATCTTATTCTCTTATTATAGGGTAACCAAATACTTAATTCACTTCCCATTAGAATGGGTCAAGAGATTACCCCTTTAACACTTTGCATCCTTTGAAATAGGGGGTTTGAACTAATACTTGGCACACTATATAGCTCTTACCATATTAAGTGCTCCCTTCACTTGGTCAGTGCTAACACTTATACTCCTACTACAATATGGAGTTGACTGAGACAAAGACCAAGTTGCATATTTACTTGGGCATTACAAACGGTCTAATTTCCCTCCCATGTACTTACAAAAGGTGGCAGGTTTAGTAACCAATGCCCTTTCCCTTTGGAGTATGGTGTGCACGGAGTAGGGTGGTGGGTTAACTACCATACCTCCCCTTCCTTTGGAGTAGGGTGCACCACCTTTTATGTTGGGAGCCCCCTCCCATATTCTCCAGTCGTGGTAACAGTCGACTCCAATATGGCATTCGTGGAGTTAATATAGTGCAGGTCGACATGCATAAAATAAAAGGCAACTCAATAATTATATATAAATATATATACATAGATATTAATATTTGTATATTTATATATTATATTATATATATTAATATATATGTATATGATATTGAAATCTCAAATAATTAAATAATATTATATGAAGAGATTCAATCCAACATTTCCAAACTAGGATAAACAAACCAAGGTATAAAAACACTTCACTAATCATCACCAAACAAAACATCACCCAAACGACATAAGGCATCTTATCGCTACCCAACTAATCTAACTCAACTTGACCAACTAGGTTGTGAGTGTGTGATAGCTCAATAAGGCACATATGTAAGATTAGCAAACCAAATTCCTCTCCTGAGTGATACTCTTCCTCCCCTCTGGAGGATCATTCATTTCCTGCATCCAACTCAACGCATTACAACAATAGTCTACTGTTATTAAAATATACATCAATATATGCATCATATATTCCATATCAAAACATCATATTGATTGCATATTCATTCAATTATTTCACAACGAAAATATATTTATATTCAAAACATGTTTATTGGATAAAGCATTTTAACTAAACAAGTAAAAGTAAAATAGTAGGAACACAATGGGGTGTTGTTAGGCCCAATATGGAAAGCTAATGTACTGAGAGGGGAGGGGTGAATCAGTACTCCAAAATGTTTCTTCAATAATAACTTTACTGTTACGCATAAATCGAATAGTGCAAAAACATAATACAAAGCTAAAACAAATAGATAACAATCATACATGATTCACTCCATAACACATATATTTTGGTTACGCAGAAACTCTTGCTTAGAGAGAAAAACTGCGGTGGGGATGGCAACCACAACTTCACTACTGCAATAATAAAGATTGCTCGATTAGAGCTACATGTTTAGCTATTTCTAATAGCTTACCTTGTTAGGAGTAACAAGATCTGTTAGATCTACCTTGCTAAAGGATTTTACAACACTTCATATAAATGATGCACTTGGTTAGAGGCTTTACAATTTATAGACTTGATTAGAGTCTTTTACCCTGTTAAAGGTTTCTCTTACAACTTCACAATATTATAATAAAATCATTACAAATATCTGCAACTTTACATCTAGAATGTTATAGAAGATTCTATGTGGTCAGAATAGATTACCTTACCTATAGCATACCTCGGTAACCCATATAGTAACTCGGTAAACCCTTCTATTTACTCTGTTCTTCGACTGTTCTCTGAAAACCTTCTCGGTGACCTCTGTGTCTTTGTAACAGTCTTCTTACACTCATGCACACACCTTTTTAACTCTTAACTCATGTTGTATAAATAGATCTCTTATAACGATGATCCTTTCATTGCTTTGATCTTGTAAACACGATTTATTGAATGAATAACCATGCAAATTATTTCATTGGTTAGATGACCTCAAAATCATACACAATCTTTAAGTGCAATTTCCAATGTGATAATGGTTAGATGTGCCTCGATCTTGTAACATGTGTTCATATGCATGCCAAGTTCATTGAATCTGGTAACATGTTTCACTTGGTGTATATCAACTCGGTGTGTCATCTTTGCTGCTCGGTAGATATGTAAAGATACTTGGTAGACAACTCGGTGTATACTGCGTTCTATGACTGCTTTCTTCTGTAACTGACTAGATTGTGCATACCGACTGAATATCTCAATAATAGATAATCGACTAGAGTATGTAGTATAACTTTGACATAAAACTAATGGCAATCTAATAAGTAGTAACAATCTCCCCTTTTGACATTGGTTGAGATGTTTGACAAAAACTACTTTCAAAGTTATAACTCAAAAATCTATATACTTGCAAAATTTGACTATACTGACAGTATATACAATAGTCAATAATATAATATATTAGATATATTCCCCTTATCAATATACTGTACAAAACTCTGATTTTGTAAGCTTGGTGATCTGTTCTGTACTTTGCTTACTATCATGTTTACTGCTTGGTGTACTCCCCATGATTACTATACTCCAAATACTATACCATTCTCTCAATAATGTATCACTCTATATTACTCCGTATTACTCCCCCAAGACTGTATCATATTACTGTATCATTCCCTTAGTACTGAAACATATTACTCCCCCTTTTTGACAAACATCAAAAACTTAATTACCATTCGGGGATGGTAACTGATCAAAAATGGATTTGTACTTGGTCCGAGCATCAGTGAGAGTGACAAAGAGTGCATCCTTTACACTGTCTATTAAAGAATTCTGCGCTTGAATATCAACCAATAGTGATATTAAGCCATCTAGAGTGCTTCCCTCTTGAGTGGTAGACAAGTATGTGGCTTGGTTGATCTGTTCTTGGACGAATGAAAGATGTGGAAGGAATAATGTCTAAAGGGTCATTATGTCCATCCTGATCTTGTGTTCTTCATTTCTTAAGTCCAATTGTTGAGCCATGAGCTATTGTAACCTTGTATAAAACTTCTGAACTGAATTTGGCTCGGTGGTCAACTTATTTGAGAGATCGGTGTTCTCTTTCTCAATTGCCTCTATTTTATTCTTAATGTCTTTAATGAATAAAGAAAATGTGTAGAGTTTTTGAAATAAATAAAGAATGTGCTTGAGTTGAGGAGTCAACTCAGCAATAAATTTGACAAGTTTAACTTTGCCAATGGCTATAGCTTTTTGTACCTCTTCTATCATTTTTGCAGTGAGCTCTTTGTCTTTCAGCTTGCTCAAATACTCTGATGCATCTACTCCAGATGTCTCTATCTTTGTTAGGAGTTCATCCAGTTGAATGTGGATGGCTGCATTAGTTGATACTGTAGCTTCAGGTAGCATATCTATTAGGAGTGCTTTTACCTCCTGAAGTACTTTATTTTTCTTTTGAATGGCCATTTGCTTCTCTTGTTCAACCTTTGCTTTGCACAGTTCACTGAAATTATTGAGTGCTTGCCCTTTCAATTTTGATATGTCTACATTGGGCAACACTATTGGTTTTGACAAATCAGCTTTAAAACTATCCTTTTTAATCTTCTTTTCTTTACCTTTCACCAATGGAACTAAGACAAGGGCTTTTGAGGCTTGATGAGCCTCGGTAGGTTGCTCGGTAGAGGCAACACTTTGATTGGTTCCTTTAGCTTCTATAGAGTCCTTCGGTGTCTCGGTACTTGGTGTCTCAGTTGCAACAGTCTCAGTGTTAGAAGGTGCTTGAGATGTCTGTTCTTGAGTAGTACCTTCTCCTGCTGTAGACTTGTGACCTTCAGTGCCTTGATCTGTATCCCGAGGAGTTTTGGTTGAGACAGGTTGCTTGACTAGTGGATAAGGCTGAACTTGTTCCAAGACTAATTCACTAGATACAAGTTTTGCATATGCAGTGCCTTCTATCATTTCCTGTTCCGGTGCCTCTGAATCCATGACATCTTCATCTATTTGAATGGTATCAGCAGGGTCTTGTTTGGTAGGATCAGGACCTTGCTCGGTGACATCAGGATCATGCTCGATGACATCAATGATTTCAACTGTAGCTTGCTCACCCACATCCTTGATTTTGAAGATTTAATACCACTTTGCTTTTGTCTCATTTTCTACTTCAATATATAGCCCATTCATCAATTTTAAGGCTCTTTGTTTGACAAGAAACTTTGAGTTGTAGATTGTCAGATGTTCCTTTATTTCAGCTACTGACACGTCAAGAAATAAATGAGCCAGACTTCTCTCTTTGATCTGTTTCTCTGAGTCCATTGCATACTTCCACCTATTATCAATATGTAGATACAGTTCATTTGGAAGTGATTTAGCTAGTTCCAATGGAGCTAATCGGAACTTTAGAAGTGTGCAGATGATAGCTTCTTCAATTTGTCTCTTTTCATCATTGTTCCTAGTTTCATACTTGACATATCTAAATCCTCCAAATCCACCATATTCTTTCAGATTAGCACAGAAGTTTTCAACACTATGTATATTTACCTTCTTGCTCTTGACAATCTGGAATTTGCTTGTATCCTCTGATTCGGTATCACTAGACTCTTTTGCTAAACTGAGTCTCTGAGTAGATTTCTTGTATGTCTTTGTTACCTTGGGAGCAGTAACACTTTTTGTTTTCTTACTTGGTGAGGCTGCAGATGCTCGTGTTAGGTCACTTTACTGGAGGTGGAGTAGGTGAGGCCTTTGATGTGTCCTGTTTCTTTCTCTTCAATTATTTTCCCTTAGGCAATTCGGTGCTTAGTGTTATAGCTGCCTCTTGGGCTTCAGATTCCTCTTTGGTAATGGCAATGGTGCCTTTGACAGGTGTAGAGGAAGAGTTTTCTCCAAATTTTTTTGACAATGCCTTTATCATTTTTGTTGCCTTTCTTGTAGCTTTTAGTACTACAATGTTCATCTTTACCTTTTCCTTTACTTCCTCATAGGTACCATACCTCAGCTCGGTAGCATGTCTAGGTAATGTAAGAAATGCATCAATTTGTTGTTTTGTGATGTCAAAATCAATCTTGTAACCCATTGGTGACAAAGATTGAGTCCTTGGTTCCACAACATTCACATAACAGTAATCGGTGTCAACTTCAAAACATATATCATTTTTGTATTTCTCTACTAGCTGGGGTGGAATCCTATATCTGTTATGAATTTTCTCTTGAAATTTACTGAAGTAATCATCCATAATATCATTGAAATTGTCTCCTAACTTCTTAATGAAGTCATTAATCTAATGGGTGATTGGTTGGTGTAATTCCCAAACAACTTTACCAATTGATGGAAAGAATTTTTCAAAATAGAAAAACATGCATACCAGTAATGATCCAAACTTTAGAGTATTAGTCGAGTTGTTCTTCTTCAGCTCCCTGATGGTGTTCAAATTTTCAAATAGGTTTTTCAACAACACCTCACATAGATCAATTTTTATTCCCTTTTTCACAATTTTGTAGGCTAGGTCTACTGCTGCACAGGGAACACTATTTTCCCTTGCCAATTGGAAGAAATAGTAGCCCATTACTCTAATGGAAAATTTTAGTTCTTCATCAGTGACATTATTTAGTTTCAATCCTCTACAATCAGATTCTACTCTGGTTAAACTGATCAATTCCTTCTATGATATCATCTTCTGGGCTCGGGCATGATCATAGATAGGGTAACCGGTAATCAGATGAATGATTTCCTTAGTAATCTTAAATGGTTGCTCTTCTAGCCACATGAAATCATTGTGAACTTTTCTCAGAACAAACTTGACCCACTGGGGTTTGAACACACGAGGATAGGTTAGGGCTTTAGTTAATCCTTTGATTTTGATGTGCTCATACTTGCTGTTCAATTTACCATCAGTACACAGCTCATCATAGGTGTCTTTGATTTCAACATGACCGAGTTCTTCAACACGACATTTGGTGAAGAATCTCACATCCTCAACTAGTAACACTCTGTCCGAGATGAGTGAAAAGACGGTTTTGTCATCTAGTTCAGAAGCGACTTTGGGAGTCAAAGAGTATTTTAGTGAGGGCTTTTCTACATTCTTGACAATTATGGGATCTTGGATCTTGGGCGCCATTGAAGATTTCAAATAAAATCTAACAAAAGAGTCCTTAGGGTTTCAAGATTTCAAAGGATAGATGCTTTATACTTAGCAGATAATGGCAACTAGATGAGATCAGTAAACCAGCTTAACAATGTGTTGAGATTGATGTAAATACCTTGAATTTGCTTTGTCGGAGGTTTTGATCGCCTTTGATTTGCTTGCTCTGCTTTCTCAAAAATTTGGTAAGTGAAAATGACCGCGCAAATGCTTTTAAGTACACAAAATACCTTATCAGGCTCCGGGTAGGTTAGGTCAAAAATATTAAATGCACTTGGTTCCTCTTTAATTGATTTACTCTCCCTTTTCCATTTTGACCAAGTAACCAAACTTCCTTCATTCACCAACTAGACAGGTTTCCTGTATTCACCGACTTGATAGACTTCCTGTAAAGTGCTTCAAAAGACTTTGATAGAATTTCAAACTTACCAATACATCTTAATTATGCAGATTTTGAATTAAGTACATAAATAGAATAGGAACTGTTAAGATTTTAACCTTCAGAGAATGCAGTCCCTTCATACCTTTACCGATTAATTTGGAATAGGTGCACCTAACTCGGTAGGTAAGGTGTTTTCTTCATTTGACATAATTTCCTTCCTTTTCCAAATCATCTTTAATTTTTATTTTATTTCTTCAGTGTCTTTTCTAGGTTGATCTCTGCAATCTCCAGCTAAGTGTACTACTTTGTGACAATAAAAAAATGCCATACCAGGATTTCTCAATGATCTTCGGTTGTACATCCCAAACCTTATAAAATAGTTGGCACTTATATGTCCATATCTTCCACAACATTCACACCATATCCTTGTATTGTAATCCCATGGTACTACAGAATACTATCTGTAAGGATCTGTGTGAGTTCGGTAACCGCTAGCATTTGCTTGGTGTGCATACCACATATAGTTCTTTTGCTTAAACCAACACTTCTCGGTACTATGTCCATATCTATTGCAGTTTTTACAAAACCCTTTGAATTTTGCCTTCTGATAATTCTTAATAGACTTTGTCCTACATTGATTAGATGTGTGACCATATTTATTCCAATTGTAACAATAACCATTGGACTTAGTGACATTTGGTTGCTTACCTTTTCTAATTTGGCATATGTTGGCAGTGTGACCTTGATTTCCACAATAGTTGCAAATAGGCTTCTTTCTTTTGATGTTATTCTTGTTTCCAGCTTACTTTGATGATTCTCCTCTCTCGATAGTATGAATTCCTTTCTCGGTAGAGACTTTTCCTTTGTAACCGAGTCCTGCATCTTTGTTGGGTCATCTTGTATTCAGTTTCTCATACAACATCTTTGATGCTTTATAACTCTTATTCAGTGTTTCTTTGGATTTCTTCTCTATTTCAAGTTCATCGGTTAACTTTGATACTTCAAGTTTCAATGCTTGATTCTCATCATTCTTCAGAATTGCTTCATGATGTGCATAACCAAGTTGATCTAACAGATTTTGTTGAATTCTAGTTAACCTTGTGATTTCATCATTCTTATCAGATACTAAGACTTCAAGTTGTTGTTTCTCTCTTTCTAGATCTCTTACTTTATCCTCAGCTGTCCTCAATGCATCAAGATTTTCAGTCATCTGTGTGCTGAAATGTTCATGTTCTCTTTTCAATGCTTTCAGTTGATCAGCCAGTGCTTTGTTCTTTTCTTTCAATACTCCAATCATTTCTTTAGTTTCTTCAGATATATTGTTCTCAGATGATGTCTTAATTTGTTCCACTAACTCTTGAGAGTCCTGCAAATCATCAGATAATCTTCTTCTCACTTTCAAAGATTTTTGTATTTGCCTTTGCATGTTTGCAATCACTTGATTAGCATGATCCAACTCTTCTTGTAGATACACAATCCTCTGAGATTGTTTATAGCCTTCCATTGATAAGATCTTTCTCTTTAGGTAGTTAAACCCTTTTCCAAGATTCAAGCTCTGATACCAATTGTTAGGCTCAATATGGAAAGCTAATGTACTGAGAGGGGAGGGGTGAATCATTACTCCCAAACTTTTCTTCAATAATAACTTTACTGTTATGCATAAACCAAATAGTGCAAAAACATAATATAAAGCTAAAACAAATAGATAAAAATCATACATGATTCACTCCATAACACATATATTTTGGTTATGCAGAAACTCTTGCTTAGAGAGAAAAACTGCGGTGGGGATGGCACCCACAACTTCACTACTGCAATAATAAAGAGTGCTTGGTTAGAGCTACATGTTTAGCTATTTCTGATAGCTTACCCTATTAGGAGTAACAAGATCTGTTAGATCCACCTTGGTAAAGGATTTTACAACACTTCATATAAATGTTGCACCTGGTTAGAGGCTTTACAATTTATAGACTTGATTAGAGTCTTTTACCCTATTAAAGGTTTCTCTTACAACTTCACAATATTACAATAAAATCATTACAAATATCTGCAACTTTACATCTGGAATGTTATAGTAGATTCTATGTGCTTAGAATAAGATTACCTTGCTTATAGCATACCTCGGTAACCCATATAGTAACTCGGTAAACCCTTCTGTTTACTTTGTTCTTCGACTGTTCTCTGAAAACCTTCTCGGTGACCTCTGTGTCTCTGTAACAGTCTTCTTACACTCATGCACACACCTTTTTAACTCTTAACTCATGCTGTATAAATAGATCTCTTATAATGATGATCCTTTCATTGCTTTGATCTTGTAAACACGATTTATTGAATGAATAACCATGCAAATTATTTCATTGGTTAGATGACCTCAAAATCATACACAATCTTTAAGTGCAATTTCCAATGTGATAATGGTTAGACGTGCCTCGATCTTGTAACACATTTTCATATGCATGTCCAGGTTCAATGAATCTGGTAACATGTTTCACTCGGTGTATATCAACTCGATGTGTCATCTTTGCTGCTCGGTAGGCATGTAAAGATACTCAGTAGACAGCTCGGTGTATACTGCGTTCTGTGACTGCTTTCTTCTGTAACTGACTAGACTATGCATACTGACTGAATATCTCGGTAATAGATAACCGACTAGAGTATGTAGTATAACTTTGACATAAAACTAATGGCAATCTGATAAGTAGTAACAGGTGTAACAAATGCTATTACCTCTACACTTTAATAATTCTATTTGCAATTTATCTTCTAAATTCATGATGTCAAGAAGGTCTATTTTCAATAAAATGATAAAAAAATAACATGAATCAAAACTGTACAAACTTTTACCTCTCTGAATATCAAACATACCTCTGATTTTGATGATTTAACTCTATATGGATGCAACTAACAAAGATGATTGACTGAGAAAACTTAGAAAATTTGTTGTGTTGTAGGTATATGAATGAATTTGCCTTATCTCTAATCTAATTTCGATGCTCAATGAGGTTTAGATCATTGCTCTTCTCCTTTAGGGAAGTAATTTGCTTTGATATGATGATCAAATGAGAAATTTGAATTGACATTTATAGGCATTCAAGAGGAAAGGTGTGTATTTTCATCCTTAGGCCGACTTGTGTTTTGAAAAAAAAAATTATCTCTTAAGGGCTGACCTGGTCATTTTTGATAATTTCACTTGTAAATTGAAACCTTGGCATTAGCAATTATCCTTACCTATGATCATCTAGAAGAATTTCAGACCTTTTTCCCAGCAAAGGAAAAGATTTTGGACTTTTTATTAGTAAAGGAAGAAGGATTGAACTTTTCCATGGGCAAAGGAAGAGGGATCAAAATTTTAGGATAGAAAAGGAAGAGGGATCAAATTTTAGGATGGCAAAGGAAGTGATTTGAATCGCTATCTTCCAATTCACCTCCATCAAGTCTTCACCAATTCAATCTTTATTTTCAATCCTCATGCCAATCATCCATGTTAATGAGAAAAGGAAAGGTTATATTTGTGGTGAAGTACAAGAAATTTCTTACTCCAATCACCCAAGCTCATCAAGTCATCTTCAGAAGAACTCCTTTTATCTACATGAAACCTCTTAAGATGTAAAAAAAATGTCTTCTAGGCTAGATCGATGATTGAAAAGATCCAAGCCATTGCTTAGCCAAGGTATTAAGTCGTGATCCATGGAGAGAAAAAACAATTTCAGACTTTTGAAGTGCGACTGGAAGTCATTTCATACTTTTTAGGTAGCAAAGGAAGTTAGTTTAGACTTATTGGAGGGCAAAGGAAGTAGGACCAGGCTTCTTGAAGGGAAAGGAAGTTTTTTGATATTTGGTCAATTTTTTGCCCATGTGACTTGCGTTTCAAAGGAAGTGCAATCAGACCTCTTGAATGGCAAAGTAAAATTTTCTATACTTAGTGAAATTTCCATCCAAGAGACTTATCTCTCAAGCCATCTTGCCTATCTTGTTCAAATTAATACCACATGACACCTTCTATTCAACCTTTCTCCACCTTAGGTTTTGATCAATTGGATCGATAGCCACACATTAATCCTAGTCACTCAAATTGTAAGAGATGAAATGCTATAGGACCTTGAAGTTGGTCATTGTGATGGGGTGATGTTGTAAAATGGTCACAACACTACCCACATCCAGAATCCAAGTCTCCACCTCCATGCCACTGCTAGAATCATTGAAAGTGGGAGGATGAGACCTCAAAAGAGCTCTCATGTGACTAGCTGCAATGACATCCTGATTTGGAATAACATCAACTCTTCTCGGAGGTGAATGTTAATGTTCCCTCTCTTGCTCCTAATACTCAACTCTCTCCTATCATCCAGAATGATGAGACTCCTAATGATTCTCTTCCTACCTCGACCCCAAATGAACAAGAAGCTCCTAAAGAATATTAAATAACTATGGAACTACATCTCCATCCTTCTGATCCTATTGCTGCTCTTCGTGGTGCGATTCTTTAGAAACCTCATGATGAGGATTCCATTAAGTACCCATATGACCACCATGGCCACGACCTCTACCTCTAGTAGACATCTTGTCTAAGTGAGACACAAGAAACTATAAGCTAAAAGTATAGGGCAACAAAAGAAAGAAAAACAATGAGCAGGGATAACCTCATGGCTAATCCATGCTAAAGTGATAACATGCATGATGGGCTCATATGAAAATAGAGTACCCAATGTATGAACATGGGCTCTGATACTAGTTTTAATGCTCACCAAAATACCATAGAGAAATAAAGCTAACTAACAAGCAAATAAAAATAATTTTTTTTTGAAAACATCATCTATTACAACAGATATATTCATTTACACATATACATTAAACATCCATACACATGATATACATATATCCAACATGAACATAGGCATAAAAGAATAATTATATAATCTCATAACACAAGTAGAAATAAACACAACTCAATATATAACTATCTTCCCTAGGGTATGTCAACGTCATTACTTTCAACATCACCATAAGCACTATCAACATGATCACTACTATGATCAAATGCAATCTAACACAATTATCATCTAATTTGTAATGCATATACATATGTTCATTTTCTAATACACCTATCATGAATGCAAATCAGTAATGCTACAATACCATTAACCCATTTAAGGTTCATTTTACAACATCAATCCAAATGTTCCTAATCCCATTTACTTAATCATCTTCTAACATCAGTATTTCATTTCCGTTAATATCTACCACATTCTTGCTCCATCACAATAAACATACACATAACATTAAATGCATATCAATAGAACTAATTACAATATTCTCATTAACAATCCAATATTCAAGATACAACATTGATACATCAATATGTTCTCTTAGAAGAGTGATGACCATATTCTAAAACATCAACTATCATTACATATGCATCATCCAATCTACATTAGGGAGAATAGCTCTCATCTATATGAATAAAATGATCTAATAAAATCTACATATATATATGCCATAAGAGTCATGTATATCCATCTGTTGCAAAGTCTATCCATAAGTTGTAGAGATAATAATCTATTGGACATTGTTGCTGCTAGGATATGTTGTCATTCATGTCAACATATTCCTGTGATTAATTGCTCCGCAAATTGCATATTGGTTTATTGGTATCATGGTTTGGTGTATGGAGTATTTCTAGTGTTATTACATCTTTCTGTATTGGTTTCAGTGATCCGGGAAGCTTAATTGAACATATCATATGATCCAGTTTGCAATTTGGTTTTTCTGATAAGTTCTTTGAAGAGTTCACTATTTCCTCCAGTATATTCTGGTGTGATCATATCTTGAGCTGCAATTTTGGGAGATTGTTTGGGATGCTCTTAAATATCTTCATTTCAGATGGTTCATGATTTGGTGCTTTGCAAGTTATCTTTCCTTGTGATAGTTGCTACTATTTGAGTGTTCTTGAGTTTTAGATGTTGATAGATGAAGATTCAATAAGTGGCGTTGGTGCAGCTGTTATAGATGATTCTAAAATGCTTGCTAATGTTTACTAATTGTGTCCTATTTGTTTTGATGATCCCCATTGATCGTTGTGCAATTTTTTGCTGATTTTTCTGAACCAGTGATGTTCTTTGTGTTATGTAGTATTCCTGGTGGTGTAGCGTGTTGCGGTTGATCTTGGCATGATTTTTGATGGTGTTGCATATTTGGAGATTTGGTTTAGGTCTGTGTTATATCATGTATATCATTATATTGGTCTAGTGGTTGATCTTTGTATCACGTGATGTAATTTTGTAATTGGGTGTTAAGGGTTTAGCTGGCCTTGTTGTCAAGGTTGATGAATTGTATAAATAGGTGATAAAGTCATGTAATTTGGATATTGAGGTTTTGTCTGCATTATTAGTGAGTGGTGTATGTGCGAACAAAGGGATTCATCTTTTGATGTGGTGTATTGAGCAAATATTGGTGTAGAACAGACAAATGTGCTTAACCAGAACTGCCATTAGGCATTAGCAGATGCTATTATTGTAGTTCATTCCTTCTGAATTATAGTCTGAATCTTGTTGTGGGTTAGTGAGATTTCCTTAAGGGTTGTAGCCTTCTGGGTTATTGTATCTTGAGCTATGAGCTCTAGGCAGTGTGCCTAAATGCTGGTGCATTCCCCATTGTAATTATTTACACATACTACTTCAGAGTATCATCTTATTGTGGGTAGGTTCTCATCGTGATTTTTCCCTTAATCGCCCATTTTCTACATCAAAATCTTGGTGTTTTGTGTTGTGCTATTAATTTTCTTATCTTTGTTGTTGTTGTCATGTATCAGATTGGTATTTATGGTTAAGTTTGTTAATTCGGTGAAAACTGATTCACCCCCCCTCTTAGTTTTCCTTCTTTGTTGTTGCAAACAATTGGTATCAGAGCTAGATCCTGCGGAAGAAGCTTAACCACTCAAGGAGATCCGAGATGGAAACTGGAGGTGTTATCTTTAAGAAGGAGAGTCTGAGATTTTATGGAAGTAATTATGCTATATGGAAGAACCAGATGGAAGTGTACTTGAGATGTCTTGGAGAATATTACTAGAAGATTACAAAGAATGCGTATTTTGTTCCTTAGAATGGATCGGTTACTGCTGATAAGATCAAGGAAGCTGAAAATAGCATTACGGCTAAGGAAGCATTGTTGAGTGCCCTGATTGATTCAGAGATGACTAATGTAATGGGAGTTCAAATTGCACATGTGATTTGGGAGAAGCTTGAGCCCTTATATGAAGGAGATAAACAAGTCAAATTTGCTAAGTTGCAAAGTTTGAAAGGGAAGTATGAGATGCTGAAAATGGGAGAAGATGAGAGCATAAATTGCTTTATGGCTAAGGTGAATGAACTTGTCCTAGGTATCACATATGTCGATGGAACCCTTGAAGAAGATGAAATTGTTGCTAAGGTGATGAGATCATTGCCTCTTGCTTACAAACATAAGGTAGCTACTATTGATGAGATCCAAAGTGTGACTACTGTGATAAGAGACATGTTAGTTGGAAAGACTACTGCATTTGAGCTGAGCAAATTTGGTGAATCACATGGAAAGTTTGAGACAACATTTAGAGCATTTGTATTTGGAAAGCAGAAGTATGATCTTGATGAATGTAGAATATCCAGATAAAAAAGAGAGAGAAGAGCGATGGAAGAGCAAGAAAGAGAATTGGATGGTCTTGAAGCATTGATTGCCTGGAGATTGCCTAAGGGAGCTGGTAAGTATGATGAAAAATTGCCTTTGAAATGTTTCTCTTGCAATACGATAGGATATTTTGCTTCTAGATGCCTAGAGAGAATGTCTTAACATGATAGGCATGATAAATTTGATAAGCATGATAGGAATGATAGATATGAGAAGCATGAAAAGTATGATAAGCCTTACAAGTTTAATCGAAAGAATAAGCATCAGAAGAACTATTATTATGTTTCTCATGAAGGTGTTATAGATGAAGAATCAGAAGGAGATGAAGTTGTGTTTATTTCTATCAAAGAAGATGGACCAGTACTTGTTGATTCCACAAGCTGCACTATTGAGGAGAAAGCTTTAGCTGCTAAAGTTGAAGAGAAAAAATGAATGGGTGATTGACATCGGTTGTTCACATCATATGACCAGTGATAAAAGAATGGAAAATGCAAGATCCTAAATGTCTCTGGTATAGAGATTGCATCTAGAACTAAGGATGAAGGTAATATCTTTTATTTGAATGTTGGTGAGAAAAGTTGCTTGATTGCTCAAATTGATGAAAGTTGGTTGTGGCATAGGAGAATGTGTCATGTTAATTTTGATTCAATAATTAAGATTGATTCTACACAAGCTGTTAGAGATTTTCCTAAAATTGTTAAGCCTGCTAATCCAATATATAAGGAATGTCAAATGGATAAGCAAACAAGGATTTCTTTCAAGAGTAAGCAGTATACATCTGATGGATTGCTAGATCTTGTGCATACTGACCTATGTGGACCTACAAACATTAGAAGTGTGTAGGGTGACATATAATTTGTGTTACTACTTGATGATTATTATAGAATGATGTGGGTTATATTTTTGAAGGAGAAATTGGAAGCATTAGACAAATTCAAGATATTCAAAGCAAAGGTTGAGACTGAGACAAGATTGAAGGTGAAATGTCTAAGATCTGACAAAGGAGGAGAATTTTGTTCCACTAAGTTTGATTCATTCTATGAGAAGCATGTAATTAGAAGATAATTATTTGCTCCTCGAACCCCATAGTAGAATGGAGTTGTTGAAAGAAAGAACAAAACTGTCTTGGATGCTGCAAGGACTATGCTGATTGAAGGGAATGTTATGAAGATTTATTGGAGAGAAGTTGTTAGCATTGTTGTTTAAACATTCAACCAAGTTCATATCAAAGGTGATATTGGTAAGACTCCTTATGAGCTATGGTTTGGTCATGTTCATATTGTGAGATAGTTTAGAATTTTTGGTAGCAAGTGTTATATCAAGAGAGATGAGGATATAGGAAAGTTTGATGCAAGAAGTGATGAAGGGATTTTCTTGGGATATTCAACAAAGAGAAAAGCCTACCAGTGCTACAATAAGAGACCAAGATAGATAGTGGAAAGTGAAAATGTGAAAGTTGATGAGAACTGTGGAAAAAAGATCAGAGCATGCAGATATGATGATGCTCAACATGTTGTTCTAACACCTATTCAGATTGAAGAAATGAAGCAGAATAATCCGGTAGAGACAGCTAACCCGAATATTGCTTCTGCCAATGGAGAGGTGTAGGAACCTGGAAATCAGAATAATCAGAAGACTCTGAGGTATGTAAGATTGAATCATTCTAAAAATTAGATTATTGGAGATAACAATAAAGGTGTGATGACTAGAAGAAGGTTAGCTGCTGAAGAGGTATGTTTGATTTCTAAAATTGAACCTAAATATGTTGTTGAGGCTTGCAAAGATGACAATTGGATAAGGGCTATGGAAGAAGAATTGAATCGAATTGAAAAGAATAACACATGTGAACTTATGTCTAGACATAAAGAATATTGGTACTAAATGGGTATTCGGGAACAAATTGAATGAAGTTGGTGAAGTTGTCAGAAATAAAGAAAGATTGGTATGCAAAAGATATTGAAAAAAGGAAGGAATTGATTATGAGGATACTTTTTCTCTGGTAGCTAGACTTGAAGTTGTTATATTGTTGCTTGCATAATCTAGCAAGGTTCATCATCACCCAAATATGCCTATCCAAAATCACCTTGAACATAATCTAGAAAATTATTTTTATGGGATGTGGCATGAAATGACGCCCCTGAATCTATTACCCAAGAATCATTAACATTATCTAAACATAGAATCATGGAATATTGTAAAGTATTACTTGCAACATTAGCTTCCTTACTATCATCTTCATTTCCATCTCCTTCTTTTTTTTTCAGAGACTAAAAAACTTTCTTTAAATGTCCCATCTTTTTGTAGTACCAACAATCCTTTCTTCCTCTGGATTGAGAGCGTCCTTTCCTTGATTTCCCTCATGACTTCTCACACCCAAGGCCTTTTCCTCTTTCCTTTGATCTTCCCCTATTCTTTACATTCAAAATAGTTCTCGATGATGTTGTAGTCTCACCTCTTCTTTTCCATCGCATTTCCTTGCTTAGGATAACACCAACAACATCATGAAATTTCAATGTATTTGTACCAGAGACAAAGTTACTTATAGCCATAACCAAGCTATTCCAACTTTATGGCAAAGAACATAAAATTGAGAGAGCCCTAACCTCTTCATCAAAGTTAACTTTTACATAAGACAATTGGCTAGTAACCGCATTAAATTTATATAAATGATCTGCTACAGATCCTCCCTCACTCATTTTCATATTAAACAAAAGCTTCATAAGAAATACATTATTTGAAGCTGAGGGTTTCTCATACAGTTTAGCTAGTGCTGACATTAGATCTACTATCATTGCTTTTGATATATTGAATGCTAGAGATGGTGCAAGACACAACTAAATGATTCCCAATGCCTTTTTGATGTAGGAGCATCCCCGGTTCATAGCAAACTTGCATCAACCAAAAACATTTGTGTTTTGCTTTTTGTTTGTAGTTTCAACTTTTCTTTCTCTGTGTCCTAGTTTTGGCTCACCGGATCCTAAGGAGTTGGATTCTACTTGAAGACTTGATCATCTTTCTTCTTTCCAGACCGCATCACATTTGGATGATTTTTCGGCAAGATATTAATATTGGTTTCTTTGATTGTTTCCTATTATCGGTTGACAGTTTCTTGTTACCGAATGAATGGACCTATTTTGGTGATCTACCAGAACGCCTTCTGAAGCTTGCAGAGCCTTAGGCATTGATTTTGATGTTCCTTGACATGTGGTCGACGTTTTCCCATGATCTACACTTCATCCTTTGGATTTTTGAAGGAATCTCTTGGCAGAGGCCGACCTTGTTGATTTTACACATTAGGTCTTTTTCTTCGGGATTTGATCCCTTTTTGGGCCAACCGGATCCTTTGGATCATCTATATAATTGTAATTGTATATTGGAATACAATCAATCGAAGAACAAAGTAGCTAGACTGAGTGTAGAACATAGATCTTAAGATTAAAGGTCCCGATTGTGACCTATTCTATACTTTGAGCATGATCTATCAGTCTTGTGAGACAGTTATGCTGTAACCTGGTTGTTACCAGTTGGTTGTAATCAATTTTCATCTTATAATACAATCTATTCTGCATTGCATCCATCATATCTTTGTGTTTCCGTTGTGTTTACTCTTGCTAATCAGTCCAAATTGATCTCTTTGAGGTCCCTCCTAACCGGTGACTGCTTTAAGTGGTATCAAAGTGAGTTTTCATTCCAGGGGTTGCATGTCCTCAAATTTTTGTTGTAGGGTGGCAGATTGTGGATCCAACTTGCAGCTATAGAGGACCGACATGAATGATGGCGCAAAGAGGAGCTAGGAATGGTGGAGCGCATGGGAATGCAAACCCTACTATGATGGAAATGTTGCGAGGTATAGCAGCTGAGTTGGAAGCCATGGAGACAACCCAAAGAAGAGGCTGACATATTAAAGATGTAAGTGAAGATGAAGGAGAAGAAGCCTTGACAGAACAAGTAAACCCATCGACTAATAATCCGAATGAGGATAGGTTTTTTAGGGCTTTGAGTAGGGAGAATTCTAAATCTCATTTTACCCCACCGAAATATGATTAGAAGTTGGATTTTGTCACAACCCTCCTTTATCACTTTTGGATTTAAAATACAACTCTATTATATTTTTGGATAAGCTATTTAAATGATTGAATGAATATTATAAAAGGATAAAATAATAATACACACACACACACACATGGAAAATATACATTATTTTTATTTATTTATTTTCCACATCCAATTATGGCACATGTTGTAGGAAGCATAAGAAGCTTCTAGAGGATTCTCCATCACCTTGCATGTAACTCCTCCACTAAGTCTAATCAATTTGCATGAAGTCCAAAATTGGGAAAGAATCTCCTTTTTAATTAAATTTTCCAGATAGTGGAATGGAGGGAATTCTCTTATAAAATTATATGCAAGTTTCAAAGAAGGGAGTTGGTTATGTTTTGAAGAAAAATTTCCCAAGTTTAGAAGTAGGATTCTCTTTGTTAGTCTCATTTTCGTTGCAGGAATTTTTAAGTTGTTGTTTAAGGTTTCTCTCAAAGTTGCAAGGAAGGATCAAAGAATAGCTAGAGGATTCAACTTCGAGCTTCAGTAAACCAAGTTCTCTCCTTTTATCATATGAAGAATTTGTATTATCCAAATATATAGTTTTTAGATTCTTTGGTTGAATATAGTATTCTGAAGAAATCATTTCTCAATTTCTAGATAGGGAGAAAAAATCTATTTTTGTTTTCTTTAAGAAATGTAGTGATATAGTTTCTTCTCTTTTTTTTTTCACAAATGCAGATTTCTCTTGCATATCTTATTTAATCTAATTTAAAAGGTAGAAAATCAGATTTTTTCTTTTTTGTTTTCTCTTAGATGATATTGAATATAAAAATAAATAAATCTCCCTCTCTGTGAATGAATAAATAAAATCTCTTTGTGAATATTGGATTGAACCTCTGTGAATATTAGTTAAATGAGTTGAGTAAAATTTCTCTATGAATATTAGCTAAATATTTGCGAATATTAGTTAAATGAGTTGAATAAAATTTCTCTATGAATATTAGCTGAATCTCTATGAATATTAGTTAAATGAGTTGAATAAATTTCTTTGTGAATATTAGTTGAATCTCTATGAATATCAGTCGAACAAACTCTCTCCCTGTGAAATCTGCAAAATAATAATCTTCTTGTAAATAACTCTCTATCCCCCTCTCTGGACATTGGTTGAGAAATAGAATATAATCCCTTTGTGTTAACTTGTATTTCTCAGTTTAAACACCTACCTACTTCTGTATAATATGTGCATCACTGGAGCAAATTTACTTCTCTAGTTATTTTTATTTCTCTGTTTTATTTCGTCCCTGGGATTAATATGATATTCTCTCTTACATTAATATCTTCTTATGTATTCATACTTGTTTATGTATTCTCTTTATATTCAATTTAATATCCTGGAATGAACTATAAAATTATATATATATGCATTATGTATTAATAAAATTTATGCAAGTGATTAATGTTTATATTGCACGATATAGCGCCTGTGCGTACCGGCTTGCATGTGGAGGATGGAGTTAATACTCCGCAGGGAGTGGTACCGTAATGGTAGCCCCCACTAGCCTATGGTCACTGCTGCGGCAGTGGTCGTAGGGTAGTGGAGGGGACCTGTGGGGTCCCACTCCCATTAACCCTTATTAATGCGAATCAAACATCGTTCGAAGGCAATGTTAGCTTTTAAAAAGAAATTCATTTTTTCATATATGTTTAAAATTTTAGTTTATTTTAATTCCTTCTTTTTTTGCATATATATTAGTCTTAGTTAATAAAATTTTTAAACTTAAGTAATTATTAGATTTATAACTAGTTTTAACAAATTTATATTAAATGATACTTAGATCTTCTTAAGATCCACTTAGCAATTAAATGATTTGAAGCTAAATTCTATGTTAGGATTAGTGGTTTTATAAGCGATATTCTCGCATGTAACTTACCCTACCTTCACTTCATTCAAATGTCTTTACATTGATTTCAATTATTGGTGTTCCCATCTTCATGCAAATTACACATTTAATTGTTATTATGCAAGTTACCTAACTGTCATTATTATACAAGTTATATTCAAGTTTTGAATAAAAAAATAATTTTAGTTATGGTTTTATTCCATGTCATTCATCAAGTAGTTATTTCAATTAATTGAGCTTTGCAATGACTAAATATATGCGTTCAATTCATAATTATTTTTCAAGCTTGATGTTTATCATAAGCTAGAAAATTAAATAAAGGAAGTTGGAAAACCAAAACCTAGTAGCGTTCGGTATATACAGTGCCTCTGGGTCACACTTATGGGTAATGCCATCGTGTTGAACTACTGCACTTAATGCCTAATAAAGCTACATCAACGACGTCTGTGGCATCATCCCTATAAATCATCGGGAGTAATAAGGGACACTTGGAAGTTAAATCCAAGGGGTGGGTAATCCCCCTTGGATCGATAATTCAATAAGATAATTCTAAAACGATCTTTCATTCGCTGAGTTAAATTATAGTAAACCCCTATAGGGATGATGAGTGAAATGCTTTTATAAAACTGATTAATCTCGAAGAATTATTGTCAATTGGCAATTGGTCAAGGGTGACGCTCATGATAAAAATTAGGATCTAGTTGTTTTAGGCCACAAGCAGTAGGCCATCTTGAGCCTTTGCTTAAGCACTACCATCGTGGGTAGCAACCGTAGAGAAACTGTCTAAGACATTGACCCTAGAAAGGGTTGCGTACCCACTAATCAGTTTACATCAAACCATATAGTAGAAAATAGAACTACATACTTTATGCCTTGATCTCATGCCGAAGCGGGTATGTAGGTAGTCTTGGGACAGAGTTGTCCCTTGTACTCAGGCATTCGTGGGTGGGGTCTAGGCTTGGTAAAAGAAAGATTGAGTAAGAATCCTATTTTGAAAGATAAGATAATTAAAATTGGAAAAAGGTATTTCAATGCATACTCGGAAGGAATCTTGTATGGATTCGCTTGACTTCTCGAGGCTTTAAGCCAAATTTTGAGGTAGAATTCAAGCTTGTATTATGTTATTCAATTACTCCTAAGGATGGTGACCTCGGTGCACTTTTGTTAGAAGAGTGTAGTACTTAGTGAGTGGCTCAGAACTTGAATGGTCCCAATGAGTCTAAGTCTTTGGCTAGAGCAATTCCTATCCTGATTGGATAGATTCCTACCCTGCATGGGTAGATGCCTATCTCGATTTGGATAGATGCCTACCCTGTATGGGTAGATGCCTATCCCATATTGGATATATGAAATCTTATATCCCATATGGACAAGTGCCTAACCCGTATGGTTAGATGCTCATCTCGGATGGATGAATGCCTAATCCAAATGGATGGATGCCCAGAGTATGTGATTGAATAAAAAACAAATGATTAAATTTAACAAAAAAAAAATGGTCAAATTTTGTTGGGTTAAATATGGTGGGTTATTACATGTGGTATCAGAGAAAAGGTTCAAATCTAGGCCTTGTGCTCACTTCAATTTATTCAATTGAGGGAATGTTTTGCAATGGTAGAAATTAAATTTTAAAATCATAAATCAAGAACTAACTACATAATTTAACTTTCAGGTAAAAACCTTGAATGGCTAGAGGAAGAGGAAGAGGAAGAGGAAGAGGAAGAGGAAGAGGAAGGGGTAATGGAAGATTTACTAGGGGTCAAAGGGAAGAAAACCATGAGGAAAACCATGAAGAAAACCATGAGGAAGACCATGAAGAGGATCGACACAACCCAGGAAATAACGAAGATGGGGTCCAAGCTATAATCGACCTTCTAACCGAACAAAGAGATAAAATCAACTTCTTGGAACAATCAATGCAGGACCTTAGGGAAAGGCAGAATGACTTTGAAAATAGAAGTGGTACTAAAAATGGAAACCTTGGTAGCAATCAAGGGAATATGGTGGGTAATAGAAAGGAAAATAACATATTGGAACTCTCCAAGGACTTAAAGAAAATCACCCCTCCTAAGTTCGATGGGAGGCAAATTGGTGAAGGAGCTGAGAATTGGCTAAATGAAATGGAAAGTATTTTGAACTAAGAGATTTTAGTGAAACAAGCAAGGCTTTATGGGGTTCCTATGAACTCACAAGGGAGGCAGCTAGTTGGTGGACCAACACCAAGGAACAAAATGGGTATAGCAGGGATACGATCACATGGGATCAATTTGTTCACCACTTCTAAGATAGGTGGCTCCCTCAATTGTTCTTTGATGAGAAGGTGACATAATTCCATACTCTACATCAAGGGCCCCTATCTGTTCAACAATATTGGGATAAGTTCGCCAAGTTGCTTAAATATGTACCTATGTACCAGAAAGATGAAGAAGGCCAAGCAAGGAAGTTCATTTTGGGGCTAAATACCAACATAGGGGTAGAGGTTGACATGCATGGACCCAAAAACATGAACGAAGTACTTGAAAAGTCCCTAAGGCAAGAGAGGAAGATTCAAACACTAGCAGGGCGGAATTATAATGGGAACCACTCATTTAAAAGGAAGTAGGAATTCAATGGGAACACTAATTTCAACATAGGTCAAAGGAATAATTCTTTCAAAGAAGGCCACCTCCTAATCAATATCAGAGGAATGGAAATAATAATAATAATAACAGGGGCAATAATAACAGAGGCAACTATAACAAGAATGATCAACAGAACAAGATAACTTATCCACCTAGGGCTAATGAAACAAGGAATGATCCCCCTAGGAATCAAGGTAGGAGGGGTCCTCCAGGTGGATGCTTTATGTGTGGGGAAAACCATTTTGCTAGAGAGTGCCCCAAGATGCAAGGATAGATTAGGGCCAATCAACCCCAACAAGGGCCCCAACAAAGGATTCATGCAGTAGTTAGGAACCGAAGAGGAAGATACAAGAATGTTCCCGTGGAAACTACAGGTACACTATTTGAACAACCAATTTCAATTCTAATTGACACTGGATCATCTGAATGTTTCATCTCACCTGAATTAGTAAGAAAATATGCATAAAAAGTTAATCAAATGGAGTCATCATGGACGGTTCAATATGGGGATAAGGCAACTAAGGAAGTAACTAAGTGTTTGCCGAGGGCAAGGGGACAATTTCCTGAGTTTGAAACAAGGGTAGATCTCTATGTGGCACCCCTAGGATTATATGATGTAATTATTGGAATGAGTTGGTTAACAGACCATCAAGCTAATGTAGATTGCTATAACAAAGTTGTTGAATGTTTGGATGATGGGGGGAAAAGGGTCAAAATCCAAGGAAAGTTTAAACCCATTAAAATAGAAACCATCTCAACCATGCAATTAAACAAGGAAAGGAGAAGAGGAGGCTTAATCTATATGGTTGAAATTGATGAAGGAAAAGAGGAAAATACACCAAACTTTGAAAATACCCCCTTCTTAAAAGAATTCAAGGATTTTTTTCCAGAAGAATTACCTGGCGTACCCCCTAAAAGGAAGTTTGACTTTTCTATCGAAGTACTACCAGGAGCTGAACCAGTATCAACGGCACCTTACCGAATGAACACAACTGAATTACAAGAGCTCAAAATGCAATTAGAGGAACTCTTAGCTAAGGGATTAATAAGGCCAAGTGTATCACCATGGGGAGCACCAGTTTTGTTTGTTAAGAAGAAGGATGGAACCTTGAGGCTATGCATCGACTATAGGATGTTGAAAAAAGTCACCATAAAGAATAGGTATCCCTTACCTCGCATAGAGGATCTTTTTGACCAAATGAAAGGAGCAACAGTTTTCTCAAAGATAGACCTCTGGTCAAGGTACCATCAACTTAGAATTAAGGAGGAAGACATTTCAAAAATAGCTTTCAGGACTAGATATGGGCATTATGAATTCACAGTAGTTCCTTTTGGTGTTGTATATGGTGAAAATGGATAACAATAATAACAATATTGAAAGGCTAAATGAATTCAACCACAAAACCCTAGCCTAACAATCAACAAAGATCCACCATAACATATGAAGATTACCTAAGACAATGCAAATCAAATGAAATCACAAAGATTATACCATCACATGTCCAATAGAGTTTTGATCTCCCTTCTTCCTATCTCCATTGATCTTGCTTGATATATTTGCTCTCAGATTTTATATGCACAAGAGCTCAACAAAGAACGGAATGTGGTTGCAAGTAGGATCGTAGTGTAGTCAATTGCATAAAAGATGATTAGCATGAATGATTAGAATGATTGATTAGGATGCATGATTAGGGTTTGATAATGAAGGAAGCATCTCCTTATATAGAAGACACTATATGAAATGGAGGGATAAGATTGAGAGGTGTAAAAGGAGGTCGGCTATGATTAGAGGGTAGGTAAAAGAAATAATAAAATAATGAAAGGGGTAGGTAGTGTATGAATTAAGAGATGAATGACATGTGTCATGGGTAGAAAAGGCTAATGAATTAATTAAATAAATAAAGATTTATTTAATTAATAGAAGAAGTGGGATAATTAAATAAATAAGAATATTTATTTAATTTAGGGAAATGATAATTTAAATAAATAAATGTATTTATTTAAATGAGAAATAAGGCTAGAAGAGGATAAATGAATTAATTAAATAAATAAAGATTTATTTAATTAATAGAAGAATTAGGCTTAGATAATTAAATAAATAAAATATTTATTTAATTAGATTGGACAATTTTAGGTGTCTACATTTTGCCCCTCTTTGAGACAATGTGACTTGTCGCATTGTTTCAAAGAAGATAAGATGAACTGATACAGAGTTGCCCCAGAATGGGAATGATCTGCCCCCTTGAGAGATTGGATGAAAATGTCTGAAAAGATTGCAGACAATCTCTCGATAAGAAAGAAAGGTTAGAATGGATTGACCGGATAAAGTGACAGAGTCACGGGATAATGAAGACTGACTCGAAAAATGAAGGCGAGGGCTAGGGTAGGCTATAAGATAGACCACGGGGGAAAATACATCCTCATTGTCATCTACACATTCACAAGAGCATATTGCAGAGCGAAAAGAGAGCAGGAGCAGTCAGCAGCGATGGCTTTCGCTCACAGATTCAACCGCATTCACCGATTTCAGAGGCCAGCAGAGGCAGGAGAGCCGGTAAGTACCACCAAACCTCCTCGTACTTTGACGCATTTAATTTTGTCATTAATGCATGTTGAATAGGGTAATAAATGCGCTTAGACTAGGGTCCAAAAAGTGTCAAAAAATGTCCAGGTGCATCTGCGTTGGTGCCAGGCGCGTCTGTGTCAAGAAGGCGCGTTTGTGTTTTTCAGGCGCGTCTATGCAGTCTTTGAGCACGTTTATGTCATGTAAGCGCGTTTGCGTTTGAAAAATATGAATTTGCATCTTCTAGGTCAAATCGGCAGTTTTGTGATGAACATATGTTGTCGATTGGATAAGCTGCTGAGGGGATACACTCAAGCAGGTCCTCTAGGAAGACTAGGATAGATCAAGGCACTTTGTGATGAACAGTGAGTACCAAGATAGAGTACTTTGTGATGAACAGGGAGTACTGAAATATGAGCAGCACTTTGTGATGAACAAGGAGTGCAAATGTGAGTAACACTTTGTGATGAACAGGGAGTGTCACACACATAGTACTTTATGATGAACAGTGAGTACCACTAGGATAAATAGCAACACTTTGTGATGAACAGTGAGTGTCACTAGGGTAGATAGCCATATGCATTTAAATAGCGAGTAGCATTTTGTGATAAACAGTGAATGCCACTATAATTGACATGATTGAGTTGTTTGACTGCAAGAGTATTTGCCGATGCTAGAGTCATGGGAGAGATTCCCGTCGACGCAGAGGTTGCGACCTGAGTTGTCGCTCGAGGACAGAGCTGCCATTGAGGAGATGGGTTTGAGACATGTGCTGTATGTGCCTGAGTTTCGGGCAAACATGGGTTTGCTGACTGCACTGGCGGAGAGATGGCACTCCGAGACATGTACATTTCATTTGCCGATGGGTAAGATGACAGTCACCTTGGAGGATGTATATAGGATTATGCAGATACCGATTGATGGGGAGCTGATTTCGTACGATTGAGACAGAGATAGGGATGCCCTTAGACGAGTGTTCTAGGATCCAAGACTGGAGATGAGGGTGGGACACGTGGCATGGGATACCATGACATGGATAGGATTAGCACTACCAATAGTGTTGGTAGGAGTGATCAGTGAGTTCCTTTGTATCAGTTTTGTACCATTTTGTATAATGATGTAGACACCTGCGGGTGATTGTAGCCATATGATTTTGACATCATTGTATCATGACACTTTATATATATATATATGAGATGATTCATCTTTGTGGCAGCTATATGCATGTGTACCTATGTGATGAGATGTTCTTATGTGATGCTTATGATATGGATGCAAATATGTATATGATGCATTGCAATATTTTTTTTTTTGTTCGTTTATGTTTTATATGTGTATGCATGATGCAAATGTGAATGTAAGTAATGCAAATGAATATGATAATGCAAATGTAAATTGTGCTAGTAGGTGTTGTGTGCAGGATGTGATGCAGTTGTGATATCTATATGTATGTATGAAATGCTTATATGTGGTAATGTAGGAGAAACTACATGAAATGCAAATATTTTTGGTGTGTCATTATACTCAGTCATGTGATAGCAGGCTATGCGGACTCGAGAAGGATGATGGAAGTCAATCAAGAAAGGGGGGATGAAAGATAAAAGATATGAAAGTGAAAGAGCTTCTTGTGCATTATCATCATTGAGCTTTAATATGGCAAGTAGGTTATGAGAATCGAGGCATATGTTTGACCCAGAAAGTCATTGTACCTATTTGCATGGAGATAAGATAGTCACAAACGAGGAATGCCCCAGTTCACACTAGACTCATAGTGTCCTCATATCCTTGGACAAGTCATAGCATTACTAAGACACAATCCATAGACAGAAAATACAAATAGGTGACGATACCCCATCCTCGCCTTTCTAATCAAAGACATCTTGGAGATAGAATCTCTAGTCAAATACATCCTGGAAAAGCTAAAAGACGTGTCACTAGAAAGATAAAATCAAAAGAAAACCAAGACTCGACACCAACACCCACTGTAGTCCTCAAGTTTAGTGTCTCTTGTCACCTGTATAAGTCTTATTTGATTGTGGTCACAATGTTTACTTTCATAGAAAGGATAGATAGCACTGAACCATAATGTTGTCTGAGTCTATTGAAAGATTTGATTTGTTGAAGCCCATTGTTGCTGATGTGTCTCATCTAAAACTGACTGAATCCATGAAACTGATACTTTATTGCGGAGAAGATGAAACTTTATTGCGGATCTATGATGCAAATGTTTCTTTATTGCGGATTGTGCATGGATAAACTGAAGAAAGCTGGAAGAAACTATACTCCTCGAAACATGTGATGTTCTCAGTTCCACACCCATTACTAGATGTAGGATCTGCCTTAGCCACAGATAGGATCTGATTTATTATGGATGGAAAGGGAGGTTTATTATGAATGGCAAACCAATCTTGGGTAGATAAATAACAAGCCATGATGGAATAGGTAAGTTTATTATGAACGAATAGGTTGTGAGTGTGTGCAAAGTGAAATGATGAAAGAGAATGCTGAAGGAGGGAGGAGCAATGTCTCTACGCATGGCGCTGGTGACCCAGTTTTCACCATGGTACTTGCCCAGGGCGCCACCGAAGTGGTTTTCACCGTTGGACGAAATTATCTCTCTTTACTTTTTTTGATTTTTCAATGTTTTTTGTGTCACAAGGCCCCTGTTTGCCAAGTTTTCACCAAGTAATGATTTTTTTGTTTTATAAATTTTTTTTTTGTATTTTTGAAATTTTTGATTTTTTTGTATATAAATTTTTTTTTTTTAATTTTTTTTTTGTATTTTTGAATTTTTTTGATTTTTTTGTATTTTTGAATTAGGATATTCCAAAGAGCTATGTGTAGAACCTGCGAAGGTGCATGCTGTTGATAGGATCCTCCAAAAGTTCACCTTCTATAGTTGAGAGCTGATATGCACCAGATCCATATGCTACTGTAATAATGTAGGGACCAAGCTAGTTTGGTTCAAACTTGCCCTTCTTCTCTCTGTCTTGTTGATTTTTAGGATTTTCTTTGAGAACCAAATCACCTACCTCAAATGTGCGAGGCTTGACTTTGTGATTGTAGCTGCAACGTTCCTTGACTGAATGATGTGTATCTCGAGTGACTGTCTTCCTTGATGAAGAAACTGAGATAGAATTACTAGCGTGTGGACTACGTAGGCCCGTATGCGTGTCACCTGAAGAAGTTTGGGCATCCCTGATAACAAAGTCCTTCAAGGAAGCTCCATTAAAGGTCCATGATGTATCGCCAGAAGGGAAATGATGTGTGGAACAAGTGGATGAGTGATGAAGGCTTATGATTGTGAAAAGAAGTGAAAGTAAGATGACATGATGGAGACTTAGGATCAACAAGTATTCTTTTTGGCTTGAAATTGTAGAGCTTTTGCCCCCAGTTATTTTGGTATTAGGGGAGATCATCTCTTGTTCTTTTTCTTTCATTGGATTTTTATCCTTGACCTTGATTTTTGTAGAGTCCAATAGCTTTTGATTTTGATGTGGACTAAAGGACTTTTCTTTATTATTGACTTTTAGATTTTTCTTTTCAAAGTGTGATTTTTGATCCCCAATTAGTAAGGGCTTTTGTAATTGTTGTTGATCCAAGTCTGGGAGAGGAGTGGAAATGGAATGACTAGATGAAATGGTAAGGCTATGCGAGTTCTCAAGAGGGATGGCGATACGCTCAATAGATTCTTTGTTGCAACTACTCTTAGGACTATTGATATCAAGAGATGCTTGCACCACTAGAGGAGATTTGCATTCAAACTTAGTAGCCGCAACACTAGGTGGTTCACACCCAATTCCTTGGCATTGCAAATTGTTTGTAGATTGTTCCTGTCGATTGAATACCTTAGGAGATAGTGGGAGTTGATCAACATGAAAGATATACTCACCACATCCCATGTCTTTAATCTTGAACTTTTCTTTTAGCTCTGCTTGTTTGGATGTAGAAGCTTTTAAGGATTCAGGATCCACATATGCCGATGAAGGAACAACTTCGTGATTGACTGGGATTGTTAATTCTGATCGAGGTTGTAGATTATTGCAATATATGAATGGATTTGGGTCAGCTGTGATGGTCACTTCAATTCCATTGTGAGGGAACTTGATACATCGATGATATGTAGATGGGACTGCCCTCATTTCATGAATCCAAGGACGTCCTAGCAATATGTTGTATGTGATATCAAGATCAAGTACTTGACAAACCACATCCTTTTTAACTGGTTCAAATCTGAGAGGTAAGGTGACTGTACCCTTGGATGAACACTCTTCATCATCATATGCTTTGATGGTGATTTTGTTTGTAGAATTCACAGCTTTGTCAGAATATCCCAATTGTTTAATTGTGCTCAATGTACAAATGTTTAGACCAGCTCCTCCATCTATCAGGACTCGTTTTATTCGATGTTTGTGTATGAAGGCTTCAATGTGTAGTGGTGCATTATGTGGTTGGCTCATGGAGGCATCGTCGGCTTCTGTGAATGTAAGCGAGTGTGGAATGGAAAGGTATCCCACCATGGCTTGAAACTGGTCCACATTCAGATCAGTAGGAACGGTAGTGTCTCTCAAGATTTTGTCAAGAATAGATTTATGTGCGGGGGATATGCATAAGAGCTCAAGGATGGAGATGAGCGCGGGTGTCTTCCCTAACTGTTCTACAAGGTCATACTCAGGTTTGGTTGATGAGGAGGTGGTGTTCTTGGCTGGAGCACCTTGCAAAGTGATTTTACCTTGACGAGTTGTGACATGACATTCAGAGGTAGGTTTGGAAGAAGATCCAATACCTTTTAGGACAATCTTGGGTCTTTGAGTAGAATTCTCGGACGCTTTGTCCTTGATGATAATATTAGAGACGTAATTGTCCATCGATATGTGATTGATAGTTGAATCATAGTTATAGGATGCTCTGGTATAGTTGGTTTGGTCATCTGTGGCTTTAGCTTTTCCCTTGTCATGTTTTGGGAATGGTTCCTTAAACATCTCATGTTCTTGATTGGATGAATGTCCCTCAATCTCAATATCACCTCTATCAATGAGATCTTGTATGATGTTCTTCGATCGATGACAATTTCCTGTCTTATGACCCTTGCTCTTATGAAATTCACAATACTCATCATCATTCCACCAATTTGGTTTAACCTTTGGCTCATATGGAGGAAAATCTGGAATAGTGATTACCTTGTTTGCCACTAGCTTCTTGAAAGCTGACTCAAGTGGTTCTCCCAATAGGGTATACTTCCTTCATGATCTGGAAGTTGTTTGAGTATTCACTTGATTGTTTGTAGAACTTGATCCAGAAAAAATGAATTTGGGTCGCACTGTGTTGGCATCAACAACACCATCATTGACTGTGTTCTTGTTTTTATTCCAAAATCTTGGCTTGTCTTTTCCTTTAAAGTCATCTTTGTTTTCCTTGAATATTTTAATGACTCCTTGTTCAATTAGGACCTTTTCTGTCGCTAAGCCTTTTTCAATGACGTCCTTGAAGGTGGACAAACAAGCTTTCCTTATGTCATAACCAATCTCTTTGTTAACATTTTGGGTGAACATTTCTACCATTTGTTTTTGTGGAATTTCACAAGAGCATCTATTGGCTAGATTTCTCCATCTTTGTAAAAATGATGCAAAAGATTCTCCCTCTTTTTGCTTAGTATTGCACAAAGTAGTGACTGATATGTCTGTCTCTCTGTTGTAGGAGAAATGTTGAATAAATGCCTCTACTAAGTCACCCCATGACTTAATTCCAGGTGGAAGTTGGGAGAACCATTCCATAGGTTGATCACCTAAGCTTTGTGGGAATAATCTCATCAAATATGTCTCTTCCGTTGCTACCTCAATGCAAGCTATGAAAAATTATCTTATGTGTGCCTTAGGATCCCCTTTTCCTCTATACTTATCAAATTTAGGCGTCACAAAGTGTGTAGGAAAAGGAGGCATTGGAATGCTCTTGTCAAATGGATAAGGACATATGTCTCTCATTGTGTATGTTGGCTTTGGTGTATTTATGTCCTCCATTTTCTTTTGTAAGTCCCTGATTTGTTGCTCCAAATTGCTCTTAGGTGGAGATCGACTTCTTGGACCATACCCCATGCTTGAGGCACCAATTGGAGGAGGAGCATGTTGCATATATGGATGATATTGATCATACACATGTTCATATGGAGGAGGTCTATAGTGATGCTGCATATATGGAGTACTTGGTATAGATTCATGTTGAGGAACAAAATATCTATTTTGTCCATGTATACCATACTCTACAGGCATGTCATGTTTTAATGTGTTACCCCCAAATTTGACATGAGGTTTCCTTGTGTCCAAATTTTGAGCATGCCTTTGAATATCCAATTGCTTTGGTGGTTGATCCTTAGCATTGGTATGCGATTGAGAATATCTGTCTGCATAAGACTTCCATAATGGTCTGCGAAGGTGGGTATCATATGTTTGACCATGTGTATGTGGGACCTCTGGTTTTTGAAGAAAATCTGATGGTGATTCAGGTACCATATGTGGTCCTCTATTTCCTCCACTATTAGGTCTCCTTTGATCCATGTTGGAGTGAGGTTGTTGCAAAGGTCTATGTTCCATTATTTGAGACATGTCAAAATCATGAGGTATCTTGGCTCCACTTTGTGCCATCATTTGTAAGAAATATTGTCTATCCCTCCTCATTATTTCCTCAACCAATCGATAGAAATGGGGATTCATAATGGATTCTTCCACATCTGCTGAATGTACTGAAAAGTTGTCCACATTGTCATTTTGTGTAGCATTGTTGTTTATAGTGTCCATGTTCTCAACATTTGGAATGTTTCTATAGACATCCATGTCAGGTAATGTAGTATGATCAGAATTGAAAAATATATCATTGTCATACTCATAAGAACTCATGTTTGCGGACTCTTGAGCCTCTTTAGTTTCTCTCCTAGATTTTTGAAGACGGGTTTCAACCATGAACTAGGTATTGACCAAGATGTGAAAGACTAGATGAAAATGGAAAAAGTATGGAAGACCAAGAGTTGAATGGAATGTAAATGAGTTTGAAGTGTACTTGCAATGTCCAAAGTGTAAGACCAAGTATGTATGTAGTAGAGTAGGTGTGACTTCCAAAGAGAGGATAGTTTCTCTTGATGAGGTAAGTTGACCTTGACTCCAAGTAAAACCAAATGAGACCCAAAGGTAAGAAACCTTGATGAGGGACCACTTAGCAAAGTGTTGTTGTATGTAGTGTGTTGACAAAGTATGATGAGGACAAGCAAGTGACCTTTTGACTCAAGTTTAGACAAATGTGAATGTAATGTAAGGTGTAAAGCAATGATGGATTTTGTGAGACCCAAAGACAAGTTGAATGCTAGATGAAAACATGGAGAAACAACCTAGGAAGCTCAAGAATTCTGAAGCTGATTGCTCTTGTTTGCTGGACTGTAAAATTTTTCCAATTTGTGAAGTTGTGACTAAATCTGAATGTTTGACTGTTTTTCGTGACAAGAGGACACAATATTGATGAGGACTCAATGTTTGCAAGTGTTTAGACTCTCCAAGAAAAGTGTGTTGTTTTATGTAAAAATGTTTTGCATACACTTGAAAACACAAAAGACACAATGTTTTGCTGTTTGGTTTTGAATGTTTTGAATGTTTAAAATAAGTCAAGCACAATTTTTATGGCTGGCCAAGACAATAGTTGTTGATCCCACATGAGGTTTTACCCTCGAGGCTACGCTATTTAGAGCAGATACTTAGATGCTTGACCTCACTGGCTTCACCCTCGGCACTCACTTCTCGGGTCAACCAAGCATCAGTCCCCACGAAAACTCCCCGTGGTGAACTTTGTATCTCTACTAAGAACCGTATGTGTGTGGGCCGCTACCAGAGGTTCGACCTCCTACCCCAACAACTAGAAGGATTTGGGCTTCTAAAACAAAAAGGTGCTAGTAAGGGCATCCACTCATGTGGCCATACATATGGCACTTTCAGCTCTCTCCCAGTCGGTAGGGGTTACGCCCTACAAATGATCAAATAAATTTGATCAAACAGGTTTATGGGGAGACATAGTGTCGGTATGAACTAATCAGCACACGTTATCCATAGTTTTCACCATGAATACAGTTGTTTATAGTGGTTCGGAAGAGGTGGGTTTTCCTCACTACCACTTGGGTCATTCTCTTCTCACTAGTAGTCCTAATGACCACACGGGAAGACAGGCCCTCTAAAGATTAAACAAAAAGAGCCTATTGCTCAAGACACAAAAGACAATGATTCAATTTTAGTGCACCAATTGAAGTGTTTGCTAGTCTATGAAAACAAGGCACACAATAAAAATCCAAAAACCCTTTCCAAGGACCTGCAACAAAGAGTTATTAGTAGTTTGGATTGTTTCAAATGATCACCCCTTCCTGCAAGCACACAAGTTAGGTAAATTTTAGATCCAAAAGACTTTGTGAAATAGGGGCCTTCAACAATGCGTTTTGTTGACCAATTCAAAGATCTGATTCATCATAAAAAAAGAGCACCTGTAAAATTTCAAGAGATTTCCAGAAATGTAAGAAAATCCAAAAAAATTTGCTAATTTGCTCCAAAATTTAATTTTTTATGAAAAATCATAAAAAATTCATATAAAATGAAAAATCAATCCAACAAATCTGAAATTTTTACTGGAGAGTCTTGATGGTCTTCCAAACTTGCACAAAAAATTTTCTGCAACAAATCCAAGCAGTTTGTGAGATATGAGTAAAATAATGCAAAACCCTAATTTTCAAAGATTTGATTTTTGAGGAATGATTTTGCATCAAATTTAAAATCACAAAGAATAGATCCTATTTATAATTATGAGATATTTCCAAAAATGTAATAAAATCCAAAAAATTCACTAATTTTCTCTCAAAATTAATTTTTTATGAAAAATCATACAAAATTCATATAAAATACAAAATGGATCCAAAACATCTGAAATTTTTAGTGAATTTTTTCAATACTTTTCCTGACTTGTACAAAAAATTATATGTCAAAATTCAAAGCCGGTTGTAAGATCTAATCAAAATAAGGAAAAACCCTAATTTTTAAAGATTCAATTTTTAGGGAAATATTTTGCATCAAAATTAAATTCACAAAGAACAGATCTTGTGTATAATTATGAGATATTTCCAAAAATGTAAGAAAATCCAAAAAATTCTCTCATTTGCTCTCAAAATTAATTTTTTATGAAAAATCATAAAAAATTCATAGAAAATGAAAATATGCTCCAAAAATTCTGAATTTTGGATTGAGAGCTCTTGATACTTTCTTCAACCTGCAAAAAACATTTGGTACAAAATTTCATAGCCGTTTGTGAGATATGATCGAATCTCTCCAAGATCTTGATTTTGTGTCCAAAACCCTAGCTGCACAAGGTTATTCTCCAAATTGTTTTACAAAATAGCAATATAGGGTTAGAAAAATCTGCAAAAAACATAGATCTAAGAAAAATCCATGTCCCACAGAGCATGCCAAAATGTATATGGTGAAAATGGATAACAATAATAACAATATTGAAAGGCTAAATGAATTCAACCACAAAACCCTAGCCTAACAATCAACAAAGATCCACCATAACATATGAAGATTACCTAAGACAATGCAAATCAAACGAAATCACAAAGATTATACCATCACATGTCCAATAGTGTTTTGATCTCCATTCTTCCTATCTCCATTGATCTTGCTTGGTATATTTGCTCTCAGATTTTATATGCACAAGAGCTCAACAAAGAACGAAATGTGGTTGCAAGTAGGATCGTAGTGTAGTCAATTGCATAAAAGATGATTAGCATGAATGATTAGAATGATTGATTAGGATGCATGATTAGGGTTTGATAATGAAGGAAGCATCTCCTTATATAGAAGACACTATATGAAATGGAGGGATAAGATTGAGAGGTGTAAAAGGAGGTCGACTATGATTAGAGGGTAGGTAAAAGAAATAATAAAATAATGAAAGGGGTAGGTAGTGTATGAATTAAGAGATGAATGACATGTGTCATGGGTAGAAAAGGCTAATGAATTAATTAAATAAATAAAGATTTATTTAATTAATAGAAGAAGTGGGATAATTAAATAAATAAGAATATTTATTTAATTTAGGGAAAGGATAATTTAAATAAATAAATGTATTTATTTAAATGAGAAATAAGGCTAGAAGAGGATAAATGAATTAATTAAATAAATAAAGATTTATTTAATTAATAGAAGAATTAGGCTTAGATAATTAAATAAATAAAATATTTATTTAATTAGACTGGACAATTTTAGGTGTCTACAGGTGTAACCAACGCCCCAGCTGCATTTATCAACCTAATGAATAGTGGACTCCATGACTACTTGGATAAATTTGTTTTGGTATTTCTGGATAACATATTGATTTACTCTAGGAATGAGGAGGAACATTTAGTACACCTACAAATTTTTTTGCAATGGTTGAGAGAACATAAGTTATATGGGAAATTGTCAAAATGTGCCTTCTTCGAGGAAAAGATTCACTACCTTGGGCATATAATATCGAAGGAAGGAATAGCAGTTGATCTATATAAAATAAAAGCAATAGTAGAATGGCCAATCCCTAAAAATGTTTCAGAGGTAAGAAGCTTTATGGGGCTAGTAGGTTACTATAGGAGGTTTGTGGAAGGATTCTATAAGATAGAAAACCCCATCACCTCATTACAAAGGAAGGGTAAAAGGTTTTTGTGGGCAGAACAAAGTGATAAGGCATTCCAAATTTTGAAAGGGAAACTAACTTCAACACCCATTCTAAAGGTACTAGATCCAAATGGACACTTCACAGTCATAACTGATGCTTCTATTGAAGGTTTAGGAGGAGTACTTGTCCAAGATGAAGGGGTAGTAGCTTACGAATCCAGAAAGTTAAAGACTCATGAAGTCAATTATGCAACCCCCCAACTTAGAGTTGGTAGCAATTGTGCATGCCCTACAAAAATGGAGACACTTCTTACTAGGGAAGCCCTTTGAGTTAAAGTTAGATAACCAATCACTAAAGTACATCTTTACCCAACCCCACTTAAATGCCAGGCAAAGAAGGTGGTTAGAGTTTCTAAGTGAATATGATTTTGAAATTGAATATATTAAGGGGAAGGAAAATAGGGTGGCAGATGCCTTAAGTAGGAGGAGACACTTGATAACTATAGAAACATTCAAAACTTCTTTCAAAAGGCAAGTAATGGATGAACAAGGACATGACCCATGGTATGAGCAAGTCAAATTGACTTTAGAATATGATCCAACCGATCCTAAGATTGAAGGGTATACATTAGATAAAGATGGGTTGCTCGGATACAATAGCAGAATCTATATTCCTAATTCAGGGGACTTAAGGGAAGTAGTCTTGTCGGAGGCTCACAATGCCCCTTATTCAGGGCACCTAGGAGTTAACAAACTTTATGTAGATCTAAAGAAGTTATGCTTTTGGCAAGGGATGAAGAATGACATTGTCAAGTATGTGGCTAAATGTTTGGAGTGTCAAAGGGTAAAGGCAAAACATACACATCCAGCTGGATTGTTACAATTGCACGATGTACCTCAACACAAGTGGCAAGTCATTAGCATGGATTTTGTGCAAGGGTTACCCATGTCACCTTCTAGGCATGATGTAATAATGGTGGTAATTGACAAACTCACTAAGGTGGCACACTTTATACCAGGGAATCTGACGGATGATGCACCTACCTTGGCTAGGCACTTTGTTAAGGAAATAATTAGGTTGCATGGTATACTAGAGAAAATCATATCAGATAGAGATGTTAGATTCACTTCAAGGTTTTGGACCACTCTTCAATCAGCTCTAAGAACTCAACTAAATTTTAGCACCGCATACCATCCTAAAACTAATGGTCAGATAGAAAGGACAAATTAGATTATGGAAGACCTACTTCGCATGTATTGCATGGACCAACAAAGGAAATGGGAAGAATACCTACCTCTAGTAGAATTTGCTTACAATAATACACATCAAACATCTTTGGGAATGGCACCTTTCGAAGCATTGTATGGTAGACCATGTTGAACACCTTTGAGTTGGGATAGTCTTGAAGATAGAGTAATTGTTGGACCAGTTATGTTGAAGGAGATGGAAAGGAAAACTAAGGAAATTAGGCAAAGATTAAAGGAAGCCTTGGATAGGCAGAAAAGTTATGTAGACAAAAACAGGACACCAAGGGAGTTTGAGGTGGGAGAGAAAGTCTTCCTAAGGGTTAGGCCACACAAGAGTTCCATAAGATTTGGGAAAAAGACTAAGATTGCACCTCGTTATGTTGGACCCTTTGAAATATTGGGAAGGATTAATCCAGTTGCATACCGGTTGGCCTTACCTCCCCAATTGATCCGAATCCATGATGTCTTCCATGTATCTCTTCTTAAGAAGTATGTACTCTTGTTGATCAGTCCAAATTGATCTCTTTGAGGTCCCTCCTTACCAGTGACTACTTTAAGTGGTATCAAAGTGAGTTTTCACTCCAGGGGTTGCATGTCCTCAAATTTTTGTTGTAGGGTGGTAGATTGTGGATCCGACTTGCAGCTACAGAGGATTGACATGAATGATGGCGCAAAGAGGAGCTAGGAATGGTGGAGCGTATGGGAATGCATACCCTACTATGATGGAAATGTTGCGAGGTATAGCAGCTCAGTTAGAAGCCATGGAGACAACCTAGAGAAGAGGCCGACATATTAAAGATGTAAGTGAAGATGAAGGAGAAGAAGCCTCGACAGAACAAGTAAACCCACTGACTACTAATCCAAATGAGGAAAGGTTTTTGAGGGCTTTGAGTAGGGAGAATACTAAATCTCATTTTACCCCACCGAAATATGATCAGAAGTTGGATTTTGTCACAATCCTCCTTTATCACTTTTGTATTTAAAATACAACTCTATTATATTTTTGGATAAGCTATTTAAATGATTGAATGAATATTATAAAAGGATAAAATAATAATACACACACACACAAACATATGGAAAATATACATTATTTTTATTTATTTATTTTCCACATCCAATTATGGCACATGTTGTAGGAAGAATAAGAAGCTTCTAGAGGATTCTCCACCACCTTGCATGTAACTCCTCAACTAAGTCTAATCAATTTGTATGAAGCCCAAAATTGGGAAAGAATCTCCTTTTTAATTAAATTTTCCAAATAGTGGAATGGAGGGAATTCTCTTATAAAATTTTATGCAAGTTTCAAAGAAGGGAGTTGGTTATGTTTTGAAGAAAAATTTCCCAAGTTTAGAAGTAGGATTCTCTTTGTTAGTCTCATTTTCGTTGCAGGAATTTTTAAGTTGTTGTTTAAGGTTTCTCTCAAAGTTGCAAGGAAGGATCAAAGAATAGCTAGAGGATTCAACTTCGAGCTTCAGTAAACCAGGTTCTCTCCTTTTATCATATGAGGAATTTGTATTATCCAAATATATAGTTTTTAGATTCTTTGGTTGAATATAGTATTCTGAAGAAATCATTTCTCAATTTCTAGATACGGAGAAAAAATCTATTTTTGTTTTCTTTAAGAAATGCAGTGATATAGTTTCTTCTCTTTTTTTTAAACAAATCCAGATTTCTCTTGCATATCTTATTTAATCTAATTTAAAAGGTAGAAAATCAGATTTTTGCTTTTCTATTTTCTCTTAGATGATATTGAATATAAAAATAAATAAATCTCCCTCTCTGTGAATGAATAAATAAAATCTCTTTGTGAATATTGGATTGAACCTCTATGAATATTAGTTAAATGAGTTGAGTAAAATTTCTCTGTGAATATTAGCTGAATCTTTGCAAATATTAGTTAAATGAGTTGAATAAAATTTCTTTGTGAATATTAGTTAAATGAGTTGAATAAATTTCTTTGTGAATATTAGCTGAATCTCTGTGAATATCAGTCGAACAAACTCTCTCCTTGTGAAATCTAAAAATAAATAATCTTCCTGTAAATAACTCTCTATCCCCTCTCTGGACATTGGTTGAGAAATAGAATATAATCCCTCTGTGTTAACTTGTATTTCTCAGTTTAAACACCTACCTACTTCTGGATAATTTGTGCATCACTGGAGCAAATTTACTTCTCTGGTTACTTTTATTTCTCTATTTTATTTCGTCCCTGGGATTAATATGATATTCTCTCTTACATTAATATCTTCTTATGTATTCATACTTGTTTATGTATTCTCGTTATATTCAATTTAATATCCTGGAATGAACTATAAATATATATATATATATATAAAATTTATACGAAGTGATTAATGTTTATATTGCACGATATAGCGCCTATGTGTACTGTCTCGCAGGTGGAGGACGGAGTTAATACTCCACAGGGAGTGGTATCGTAATGGTACCCCCCACTAGCCTATGGTCACTGTTGCGGCAGTGGCTGCAGGGTAGTGGAGGGGACCCGTGGGGTCCCACTCCCATTAACCCTTATTAATGCCAATCAAACATAGTTCAAAGGCAATGTTAGCTTTTAAAACGAAATTCTTTTTTTCATATATGTTTAAAATTTTAGTTTATTTTAATTCCTTCTTTTTTTGTATATATATAAATCTTAGTTAATAAAATTTTTAAACTTAGGTAATTATTAGATTTATAACTAGTTTTAACAAATTTATATTAAATGATACTTAGATCTTCTTAAGATCCACTTAGCAATTAAATGATTTGAAGCTAAATTCTATGTTGGGATTAGTGGTTTTATAAGCGATATTGTCGCATGTAACTTACCCTACCTTCACTTCATTCAAATTTCTTTACATTGATTTCAATTATTGGTGTTTGCATCTTCATGCAAATTACACGTTTAATTGTTATTATGCAAGTTACCTAACTGTCATTATTATGCAAGTTATATTCAAGTTTTGAATAAAAAAATAATTTTAGTTATGGTTTTATTCCATGTCATTCATCAAGTAGTTATTTCAATTAATTGAGCTTTGCAATGACTAAATATACACGTTCAATGCATAATTATTTTTCAAGCTTGATGTTTATCATAAGTTAGAAAATTAAATAAAGGAAGTTGGAAAACCAAAACCTAGTAGCGTTCGGTATATACAGTGCCTCTGGGTCACACTTACGGGTAATGTCATCGTGTTGAACTACTGCACTTAATGCCTAATAAAGCTACATCAACGACGTCTATGGCATCATCCCTATAAATCATCAGGGAGTAATAAGGGACACTTGGAAGTTAAATCCAAGGGGCGGGTAATCCCCCTTGGATCGATAATTTAATAAGATAATTCTAAAATGATCTTTCATTCATTGAGTTAAACTATAGTAAACCCCTATAGGGATGATGAGTGAAATGCATTTATAAAACTGATTTATCTCAAAGAATTATTGTCAATTGGCAATTGGTCAAGGGTGACACTCATGATTAGAATTAGGATCTAGTTGTTTTAGGCCACAAGTAGTAGGCCATCTTGAGCCTTTGCTTAAGCGCTACCATCATGGGTAGCAACCACAGAGAAACTGTCTGGGACATTGACCCTAGAAAGGGTTGCGTACCCACTAATCAATTTACATCAAACCATAGAGTAGAAAATAGAACTACATACTTTACGCCTTGATCCCATGCTGAAGCGGGTATGTAGGCAGTCTTGGGATGGAGTTGTCCCTTGTACTCAGGCGTTTGTGGGTGGGGTCTAGGCTTGGTGAAAGAAAGATTGAGTAAGAATCCTATTTTGAAAGATAAGATAATTAAAATTGGAAAAAGGTAATTCAATGCATACTCAGAAGGAATCCCATATGGATTCGCTTGACTTCCCAAGGCTTTAAGCCAAATTCTAAGGTGGAATTCAAGCTTGTATTATGTTATTCAATTACTCCTAAGGACGGCGACCTTGGTGCACTTCTGTTAGAAGAGTGTAGTACTTAGTGAGTGGCTCAGGACCCGAATGGTCCCGATGAGTCTAAGTCTCTAGCCAGAGCACCTCCTATCCCGATTGGATAGATGCCTACCCTGCATGGGTAGATGCCTATCCTGATTTGGATAGATGCCTACCCTGTATGGGTAGATGCCTATCCCATATTGGATAGATGAAATCTTATGTCCTGCATGGACAAGTGCCTAACCCATATGGTTAGATGCTCATGCCGGATGGATGAATGCCTAATCCAAATGGATGGATGCCCAGAGTATGCAATTGAATCAAACACAAATGATTAAATTTAACAAAAAAAAAAAGGTCAAATTTTGTTGGGTTAAATATGGTGGGTTATTACAGAGTTGGATGAATTAATGGATTGGATCTCAGAAATGGAGAAGTATTTTAATTTTGAAAACATTGTATAAGAAAGGAAGGTAAAATATGCCTATACTCGGTTGAAAGGTCATGCATCTCTTTGGTGGGAGCATTTGCTGATAGACAAAGAAGAGGTAAAGAGAAGATTAAGACATGGGACCAGATGATTGCTAAGTTGAAATCAAAATTTATGGTAGCTGATTATCAAGTGAATCTGTTTCAGAAGTTGCATAATTTGAGATAGAAGGAATCTAGTGTGAAGGAATACACTGAAGCATTTTACAAGTTGAACATCAGATTCAAACATGTTGATGATGAAGTTGAACAAGTTGCAAGATATTTGAATGGATTGCAGATGTCTATACAAGATGAACTCAATTTGATCAAATTAGAGAATGTTGAAGAGGCTTACTAGTATGTCCTAAAGTCAAAAGAGAAGCTAAATAAAAGACACGAGCAGAGGCTGAGAGGCAGAGGTGGAAGGTTTACCAGAGGAAGATTTAAAGGAGGAAGAGGATATACCAGAGGTAGAGGAACATGTACAAATTAAAGTAAGGATAAGGAAGTGAGCAAATAAGGTAATTCATACCGAAAAGATGATAGAAATTTCTACCGGAGGAGAGAACCAGATGGCTACCAGAATGATAATTTTGGAAGACAAGATAAGAGGACATTTAGAGGAACGTGCTATAAGTGTGGAGGAGATGGACATCGTGTTTTTGAGTGTAAGAAGACATAGAATATCGAAAGAGAAGCAGTGGTGGAAGAAAACCCCATCGGATCAGACAATAAACCGAAAGATGGAGAACTGTTGATGATGAGGAGAGCTTTGTGTCATACCGAAGGAGATGAAGAGCCCTTGTAGAGGAAGAATTTGTTCAAGACTAGATGTGAGGTATCTAGTAAGTGTTGTAAAGTTGTTATTGATAATGGTATTTTAGATAATCTTGTTTCAAAAGAGATGGTGAATAAGTTGATTTTAGAGAGATTGAAACACCCTAAATGTTATCAGATATCATGGATTCAGGATGAATATAAGTTGTTAGTAAGTGAACAATGTTAGGTGAAATTGAAAATTGGGAATTATCATGATGAAGTCTTGTGTGATATTATGCCTATGGATATTTGTCATCTTTTGTTGGGTAGACCTTGGCAGTTTGATAGACAGGAAGTACATGATGGGTGTAGTACCCCTACTAGTTTGAACTTATTAGACTCATATTTTATTATTGGTTATTTTTCAGTGGATACATTACCATGACATTATTCAGATTTTTATGACATTATGCTTTATTTGGAGATGAGATGTATAATTTATTTGTAGTATTTCAGTACTTGTGATTTATGACATTTTATGTATTTTTGCTATGTACTGACATTTTACTTTATTTATGCAATGTGGAATTATATGTTGTGTGTTTGCGAGTGTATTGGATGCAAGGGGACGATTTTCCTTCACTCATTTCGGTGAGATAGGGAACATCGCGATTCTCCTTCATCCGTGTGTATGCCATGTTCTCTCTCTCTCTCTCTCTCTCTCTCTATATATATATATATATATATATGCATGTGTGGTTTGGTGATGCAGGATATTGCAGGTACAAGTACCGGGTAGGTACGGGGTATCGTCTCCACCTGGCTTCACAGGTCTAAGGGTGCCTTATATTTTCCGATCGAAGTGGAGGAGATAGTAGTTGACCCTATTTTACTCAGTTACACTCATATGAGTGTCGTCAGTTAGTCATTTTGTCAGTTAGTTCGGTCTTCATATTTTGTTATTTTATCTTTTATGGGTAATTGCTTGAGATTTGTTTAATTTGAGTGTTTTAGTGGATTTAATTAATTAATTAATTAAGTTTATGAAATTATCTCAGTATTGTATTGTTTATGCATTGAGATTATAAATTTAGTTAATTAAAGAAATTATTAAATTAAGTTGCAAGCAACATGGTATTTTAAATATATTGTTATTTAATTAGATTAAATATATTTATTGTTTCCTTGAATTTTAAATAAATAAATGATTAAATAAATAAAAGAATAAATAAATGAATAAAAGGATTATTCAGAATTAAAATATTGTATTAATTCTTTATTTAGAAAATTAATTAATGTGCATGAGAAAAGTAAAGAAAGAATAATGTTTTTTAATTATTGCATGTGATAAATTTAGAAAAAAAAAATAAAAAAATTACTATCATTCTAAATTTAGGTTTTTTGTGAAAACACTATTGAACCTAGAATTTTAGTTTAAATAGGGGTTAGGTCTTTATTTTAGTTACACACAGGGGACACAGGAACAGGTCAAGAATTTAGGAGAAGAAATTTATTGGAAGTTATTGAAGGGATTAGGGCTCTTCTACAAATTTCTTCCAGGAAAGCTATACTAGGTTGGATGATTTCTTAGTTGTGTGTTTTATTGAAAATATTTCTATATGTCTCTGCTTGATGTGTGTGTAAAATAATTGTCAAATTCAAAACCCTCTTCTACTGAATTCGAGTTTTGTTTTAAAATCCATGTCTGATGGGTATTTCTAATTTATGGGAAGTATGTAATTTTGAGAAAATTAAGGGAAATTATTATAGAAAATTTGTCGGATTTTAGGATGCATGGAAATTACAAGATTTGTGAGAAAGGGTATTTACCTGAGAAATGGTTTTAATTACCTTAAGAAAATAAATTTAATTACACATTAAATTTATTTGGGTTAATTAAATTTAAAAAAAATATTGTTCTTTTTATTATTTTACTTAAATTCTGTGAAAAGGGAATTATTGGAAAAAATAATGTTTTTATTATTACTGTTAAAAATCTATTAAAAAAAATAAAAATTAATTTATTAAATTATGTGGGGAGGCTATGCCTCTACCCACGTAGCTCTACCTTTGGTAGTGGTTGTTGCCATAAGGCAGCATCGCTACCCAAGGGTAGCGACTGTTTTTTTAGGACAGCAACACTACCCAAAGGTAGTAGCTGCTGCCATAGGACAACAGTGCTACCTAAGGGTAGCGTTAGCTGCCTATGGTAGCACCGCTACCTTGGCAGCCTTCACAAGTTTTTTTTTTCTAAAAAAAAAGATTTTAATTTTATTTTTTAATTTTATTTATTATTTTATTTGTCATTTAGTTATTTTTTTAATTAGAAAAAAATAAAATAATAAGTAATGAATAAATAATAATAAAATAATTATAATGTGTTAATATATATATATATATATATATATATATAGTTATTTTATTTTAATTGTCATTTTAAGAATAAAGAATTTAGAATTTAGTATTTTTATAATTTTAAATTCGATATACATATTGGAAATACATTAGGAGATTAATACATATGTAAATTTATTTTAAATCTTTTTGGACAAATGACAAGATGGATGTTTTTGGTATTAAATAGTTGTAAATTCTTGTTATCTAGAAATTCATAAATTGCATGTTATTTATGCTTTGGCTGTTTTTAAGGAAAGATTGCCTATAATAAGATCTTGCGTATATTTTGTTCTCAGTCAAGTTTTATTTCATTGCAATTTTGGTTAAATTGTCATTGTGTCCTATGTTATTATTTCTCCTAGACTAGGTGTTGTTGTATAACCTATTTGATATGAGCCATTGTGTGTTTTTGTCCAAATGGTCAATCTTGGGTTGGTATTTGTGTATCCTTCACCTGTGCTTGTCATGATTGTTTATGGTTGCTTGTTTCTCCATAGAGTTCTCGTAGAGAGAAACATTTCCTGTTAGTGTCCTAGGAGAGAGAGTGGCTTTTGAGTGGGGGCCGTGCCCGAAGTGGATGACAGGATAACCCGTCAAAAGTTAGTTAAAAAATGATAACCTAATAATTGATTAGGGGGTGGGTAGATTAAATATTAATTAATATAAATGTGCCTCGTGCATAGGTGAGTGCTTGTACAGGGCTCATGATGTTATGAGAAGGCCTGGAATGGCGAACTTACCACCTTGTCTTCACGAAAGGATTGGTAGGGTCCGCATGAGACTTAGTTGGAACCAAAGGCTCGGGAGAGGTTACCAGGAGAAACTCGAGTATGGGGGCCGGGACCTATGGAGGCTATACCATGGTAACCATCAAGCTATGCAATGACACTCTCTTCTTAGAGTCACTAGTGTTTTGTGAGTTGTGTTACATGGATGGTTGCAGAGTCTTGTAGTCCTTTTGTACTTGTCTTACTTTTCTTTCTTGAGGGTTTTCTACTATCTCCTAGCATGGTGGGGTGGTTCCATTTCGAGATCACATGGTCGGGTGGTAGTGCCACTTCCCATCGGATGTTCTAGATTGTATCTTCAGGCAAGGAAAGGCTTCGCTGGTGTTTCTTGGATCATGGTTTATGTACCAGCTCTTGTTCGAGATCATTGTTTAGTTGAGACCTTGTGGTCATTGTATCAGACTTTTATGTAACCTTGATATTGTATCTTCGTAACCAGTGGTATTATTGGAAGCCATGTATTTATGGATATTGTAATATTATTATGTTAGTGAAATGAATGTTATTGTTTTGATCTTATGTTTAAATGATTTATGGAAATTGGATACATTGGAATAATTTTATATCTTTGTTTTGGGATGTATGTGTAGTTTTAAACTTAAATTTTCAATTTATCTTATTGAATGGATTAACTATGGTGTTAATATAATCTATAAAATTAATCTTTGTTGGTTACCCATAGGAAAACATATGGTAGACTTCCATTGTGTTGTTAAATGTGCAATGATTTTAGTTACTGCACTTAGTCTTTAACAAAAAAAAAATTATTTCACCCTTTAGTTGCCTAGTTGTGTTGTTTTCCTTTAGGGTTCCTGGCGGGGCATTACATTTGGTATCAGAGCCAAGTTTCAACACTGGGTACTCTGGGTTTGCAGTGTGCCTTTCAGTTGACCATCTTGCTTAGATCATAATGTTTGTGTCTCTCTTGTCTTATCCTTGTTGTAGATCTGAACCGTTTTCTCTTTTATAGTGCTAGGTCATGGCTAGGAAAGCTAGGGGAGGTGGTCAGTAGAGTTGGCTACAGGTGTCCGTGTTTCTGTAGATGTCTTTATTCTGAGTTGTGAGTTGGACCTAGGAACCATAGTTACCTCAGTTGACCTTCAAGTCATTCCTTTGGGTTCTTATGGAGTTGCGTTCGGGATGGATTGGCTATCATCTCACAAAGCTCAGGTAGACTATCACAAGAAGATAGTAGTGTGTTTAGATGACCTTGGCAGAGAAGTGGAGATTGTTGGAGTACAAAGGCCTATATCCTTGCATATGATCTCTGCTATGTAACTTAAGCGGTGCATGCATAGAGGATGTCAACTTTTTGCAATCACTCTTGAGGAATTGGATGAGTCAGAGAGGCAAGAAATCACTCTTGATAGTCACCCTATTCTTAGAGAGTATGCAGACGTGTTTCCATTGGATATTCTTGGTATACCTCCGAAGTGAGATATAGACTTTTGTGTTGATTTGGTTCTTGGTGCAGAACCTATTTCGAGAGCACCATATCGGATGACTACTCAGAAGTTAAGTGAGTTGAAAGTGCAGATAGAAGAATTATTGGCCAAGGGATTCATTCGTCCTAGTATTTCCCCTTGGGGTGCGCCTGTTATCTTTGGTTATGCATTGATTACTGACAGCTGAATAAGGTAACCATCCAGATTAGATATCCATTGCCTCGTATAGATGACCTTTTTGATCAGGTTAAGGGAGCCAAGGTGTTCTCTAAGATTGACTTGAAATCTGGATACCATCAGTTACGCATTCAGGATGCAAACATTCATAAGACCACATTTCGTACTCGCTATGGTCACTATGAGTTCACAATGGTGCCATTCGGGTTGACGAACGTGCCTTTAGTTTTCATGAGCTTAATGAATGGAGTTTTTCGCACCTATCTTGATCGTTTTGTCATTGTATTCTTGGATGACATTCTGATTTATTCTAGATCCGTAGAGGAGCATGAGGGTCACTTATGTCAGGTACTACAGTGCTTAAGGGAAAATCAACTCTATGCCAATTTAGCAAAGTGTGACTTCTTCCAGACTGAGGTGAACTATCTTGGTCATGTGGTTTCAGGAGAAGGTATATTTGTGGATCCTTCAAAGATCCAAGCCATTGTTGATTGGCCAGCGCTGACCAATGTTTCTGAAGTTAGGAGTTTTATTGGTTTGGCCGGATATTACCATCACTTTGTTGAAGGCTTTTCCCAGATAGGACACCCGATTACTTCTCTTCAGAGAAAAGGGAAGAAGTTTGTTTGGTCAGAACATTGTGAAGCAGCTTTTAAAACCTTGAAGGAACTCCTTGTCAGTGCTCTGATTTTGGCAGTTCCTGATCCATCTGGAGATTTTATGGTATGCATATATGCCTCTTTGTAAGGTATTGGTGCAGTACTTATGCAGGATGGACATGTGGTTGCTTATGAGTCTCGCAAACTCAAGAACCACGAGTTGAACTATCCAGTTCATGATTTAGAGTTGGCAGCTATAGTTCATGCTTTGGTTTGATGGCGGCATTTCCTATTAGGGTGTCGGTTTGAGTTGCATAGTGATCACCGCAGTTTGCAGTATATATTCACACAGCCAAACTTGAATGCTCGACAATGAAGATGGATGGAATTCTTCTGTGAATATGATTTTGAGGTTCATTATATTCAGGAGAAAGAGAACCTAGTAGCAGATGCTCTGAGTCGTAGGTGGCATGAAGTTTTAGCATTATCCCTTGGAGTAGACTTGAGAGAGAATTCTTGGAGTTCTTCCTTAGGATACTTGGTATCAGGATGTTAGAGCTATGATAGAGTCCGGAAGGCCTTTAGAGGGTAGATTTTCTGGGTATAACCTTGAGGTAGATGGACTTCTTCGTCACCATGAATAGATTTATGTACCTCCTTTGGAGGGTCTTCGTGTTTTGATCATGACCGAGGCCCATCGTGCACCTTATTTGGCACATCCTGGTGTCAAGAAGATGTATGTAAACCTTAGACAGATTTATCATTGGGCAGGTATGAAACGTGACATTGCTGATTTTGTGTCAAAATGTTTAGAGTGTCAGTGAGTGAAGGCAGAGCATCAGTACCCAGCAGGGCTTTTGTAGCCTAATCTATTACCGGATTGGAAATGGGATATCATTTCCATGGATTTCATTGTTGGTTTTCCTGTCTCTTCACGTTGTCATGATGCCATCATGGTCATAGTTGACAGATTGACTAAGGTTGCTCATTTTGTTCCTATTCGAGCTTCCTACACAGCAGCAGTGGTGGCACGAGTCTTCTTAGAAGAAGTAGTGAGATTGCATGGGATTCTGAGGTGGATCATATCTGATAGAGATCCTGTCTTTACCTCAGCATTGTGGACCTCACTTCAGCATGCTTTGGGGACTCAGTTGAATTTTAGTTCAACTTATCATCCAGAGACAGATGGTCAGACAGAGAGAGTAAATCAGGTATTAGAGGACATGCTTCGCATGTATGTGATGGACCAACAATCATGTTGGGAGGACTATTTATATCTAGTGGAGTTTGCTTATAACAATGGATATCATAGCTCCATAGGTATGTCCCCCTTTTAGGCATTGTATGGTCATCCTTGCCGCACTCCTTTGAGTTGGGATCGGTTAGAGGACAGGGTGCTTATAAGACCGGATATTCCTCGAGAGATGGAGTAGCAGGTAGATAGGATTCATGAGCATTTAGTAGCAACATAGGATAGACAAAAGAAGTATGCAGATGCTCATAGGGTAGATCGTCAGTTTTCTATTGGCGATTGTGTGTTCTTGAGAGTGCGTCTGCGGAAAAGTCTGATCCGTTATGGAAAGGGATCTAAGTTGGCACCTCGGTTTGTTGGACCTTTTGAGATCCTTAAGAGGATAGGACCTGTTGCCTACCGTCTTTCTTTGCCACCGAGTTTATCCTGCATCCACGATGTCTTTCATGTTTCAGTTCTTCGACCTTATCATCCAGATGTGACACATGTTCTTGATTGGAACTCTTTGCAGGTCGAGGACGGGCAAATTTCCATGGAGCCCGTGTGCATTCTTCAGCATCAGGATTTGATCCTCAGGGGTCATACCATCGACCAGGTAGGGTCCTATGGGACCCAAATGATGAGGCCTCAGCGACTTGGGAGGATGCAGCAAAGATGAGGGAACTGTATTCTTATTTATTTTAGGCTTCCAGGAGTAAGCCTAGTTTTGGGGGGAAGAATGTAGTACCCCTACTAGTTTGAACTCATTAGACTCATATTTTATTATTGATTGTTTTTCAGTGGATACATTACCATGACATATTATTCAGATTTTTATGACATTATGCTTTATTTGGAGATGAGATGTATAATTTATTTGCAGTATTTCAGTACTTCTGATTTATGGCATTTTATGTATTATTTCTATGTACTGACATTTTACTTTATTTATGCAATGTGGAATTATATGTTGTGTGTTTGTGAGTGTATTGGATGCAAGGGGATGATTTTCCTTCACTCATTTCGGTGAGATAGGGAACATCGCGATTCTCCTTCATCAGTGTGTATGTCGTGTTTTCTATATATATATATATATGCATGTGTGGTTCGGTGATGCAGGATATTGCAAGTACAAGTACCGGGTAGGTACGGGGTATCATCTCCACTTGGCTTCACAGGTCTGAGCATGCCTTATATTTTCCAATGGAAGTGGAGGAGATAGTAGTTGACCCTATTTTACTCAGTTACACTCGTATGAGTGTCGTCAGTTAGTTGTTTTATCAGTTAGTTCGGTCTTCGTATTTTGTTATTTTATCTTTTATGGGTAATTGCTTGAGATTTGTTTAATTTGAGTGTTTTAGTGGATTAACTTTAGATGGGTTTCTAAGGGGTCAAATGGACTCCTAGGGGTAGTTTAAAAGTTTTTCCTAAGGCCTATAAGGTATACCTATGGGTTAGGAGTATTTTTAGGCATGTGACTACTCCCATGTGACTCTTTAGTCACCTCAAAAAGTGGGTTTCCTAAGGTGAGCGAAAATTCAATTTAGAAGGTGCCATCTAGGTTAGATAACCTTCCTTTTTGATGTGAGATTCTTTTCCCCACTTTCTCTTACTTTTTCCTTTTTTAGTTTTAGAAACCTGTGAGAACTCTCATTGAGGCCTTTTTAGGCAAGGATGAGAGACTTAGTGGGTAATCACCCACTCTCCATTTTTGGAGATCATGCAATTTTGAAAAGAATAGTTTTTGGGATAGAAATTTGGCTAAGTGTAGAAGAAAGGATTGTGGAATTGGGTTGCTCATCCTCAAACTAGTTCTAGCAAACCTTTGGGTAGATTGAAGGTTGGTTCATCTTCTCCCTTTCACGTTGCATGTTTATGTTGGAAAGATTGCTTGTATGTAAAAATTGTTTTCTTGTATTTTCCTTTGTGAAATTATTATGTGACCTATCTGTTATTTCTTTTATTCATTTTCTTGTGATTTGGGAGTAACCAAGTCCTTCTACTCTTGGGAGAGTAGGATGGTCTTGGGGGTGGAAGGAGTTTGAAAGCCCTCGAGTGAGAGGCTCTCATTATGAGAGTGATCTCAAGGGTTGTATATGTGACCCTTGCTGCATGGCCTTGTTTATGCATTTGGGGGTCATAAGGAGAGAAAGTATGGCATGAATGCCTTAGGGGGCATAAGGATGTGGGGTTAATGAACTTATGATATATCTTTGTTTACCATGAGATGGCTTTGTGATCTACCATTCTTGCAGTCTCCTTAGGGTACTTGGTCCACTTCCATCCATGTAAAAACATCACATTTTGTGATGAAGTGTAGCCTTGGTTGGGAAAGTGTCGTTGTGTGTTTTTCCCTTGTTTGTTGTGTTTTCTTGTGTGGAACCTGTCTAGGGCTTGGTTCTCCAAGCTCGGGGGTGGCTTCTAGAAATCCTAGGCTGGGAGGTGAGCTCTTCATGGTCATAGCCTTGTGATTTATTTGCAAGTTGCTTGGAAGGAAAAGGAAAGAGACAAGCTAGGAGTTGCTGGTTTTTACTTGATTTGTAGAAAAAAGATTAGGGAATGGGATACTATATTTAGTTGCAGCAATGTACATAAAAAAGTTACATATTGTATTTATTTTGAAAAAAAAATGTATTCAGTTTATTTAAAGTCCTCATTTAATAGAAATGAGAGACTAGTTGGGTATCTCACCCATTTGTAATGTTGACTATATTGTATTGTTTATGCATTGAGATTATAAATTTAGTTAATTAAAGAAATTATTAAATTAAGTTGCAAGCTACATGGTATTTGAAATATATTGTTATTTAAATAAATTAGATTAAATATATTTATTGTTTCCTTGAATTTTAAATAAATAAATGATTAAATAAATAAAAGAATAAATAAATGAATAAAAGGATTATTCAGAATTAAAACATTGTATTAATTCTTTATTTAGAAAATTAATTAATGTGCATGAGAAAATTAAAGAAAGAATAATGTTTGTTAATTATTGCATGTGATAAATTTAGAAAATAAAATAAAAAAAATTACTATCATTCTAAATTTAGGTTTTTTGTGAAAACACTATTGAACCTAGAATTTTAGTTTAAATAGGGGTTAGGTCTTTATTTTAGTTACACACAGGGGACACACAGGAACAGGTCAAGAATTTAGGAGAAGAAATTTATTGAAAGTTATTGAAGGGATTAGGGCTCTTCTACAAATTTCTTCTAGGAAAGCTATACTAGGTTGGATGATTTCTTAGTTGTGTATTTTATTGAAAATATTTCTATATGTCTCTGCTTGATGTGTGTGTAAAATAATTGTCAAATTCAAAACCCTCTTCTACTGAATTCGAGTTTTGTTTTAAAATCCATGTCTGATGGGTATTTCTAATTTATGGGAAGTATGTAATTTTGAGAAAATTAAGGGAAATTATTATAGAAAATTTGTCGGATTTTAGGATGCATGGAAATTACAAGATTTGTGAGAAAGGGTATTTACCTGAGAAATGGTTTTAATTACCTTAAGAAAATAAATTTAATTACACATTAAATTTATTTGGGTTAATTAAATTTAAAAAAAAATATTGTTCTTTTTATTATTTTACTTAAATTCTGTGAAAAGGGAATTATTGGAAAAAATAATGTATTTATTATTACTGTTAAAAATCTATTAAAAAACATATATATAAAAAAATAATTTTAAAAAAAATTAATTTAAATTTTTTTTTAATTTATTAAATTATGTGGGGAGGCTATGCCTCTACCCATGCAGCTCTACCTTTGGTAGTGGCTACTGCCATAAGGCAGCAACGCTACCCAAGGGTAGCAACTACTGTCTTAGGACGACAACACTACCCAAAGGTAGCGGCTACTGCCATAGGACAGGAGCGCTACCTAAGGGTAGTGTTAGCTGCCTATGGTAGCACCACTACCTTGGTAGCCTTCACAAGTTTTTTTTATTTTATTTTTTAAAGATTTTAATTTTAGTTTTTAATTTTATTTATTATTTTATTTGTTATTTAGTTTTTTTTTTAATTAGAAAATAAAATAAAATAATAAATAATAATAAAATAATTATAATGTGTTTATATATATATATATATATATATATATATTATTTTAATTGTCAATTTAAGAATAAAGAATTTAGAATTTAGTATTTTTATAATTTTAAATTCGATATACATATTGGAAATACATTAGGAGATTAATATATATGTAAATTTATTTTAAATCTTTTTGGACAAATGACAAGATGGATGTTTTTGGTATTAAATAGTTGTAAATTCTTGTTATCTGGAAATTCATAAATTGCATGTTATTTATGCTTTGGCTGTTTTTAAGGAAAGATTGCCTGTAATAGGATCTTGCGTATATTGTGTTCTTAGTCAAGTTTTATTTCATTGCAATTTTGGTTAAATTGTCATTGTGTCCTATGTTATTATTTCTCCTAGACTAGGTGTTGTTGTATAACCTATTTGATATGAGCCATTGTGTATTTTTGTCCAAATGGTCAATCTTGGGGTGGTATTTGTGTATCCTTCACCTGTGCTTGTTAGGATTGTTTATGGTTGCCTGTTTCACCATAGAGTTCTCGTAGAGAGAAACATTTCCTGTTAGTGTCCTAGGAGAGAGAGTGGCTTTCGAGCGGGGGTCGTGCCTGAAGTGGATGATAGGATAACCCGTCGAAAGTTAGTTAAAAAGTGATAACCTAATAATTGATTAGGGGGTGGGTAGATTAAATATTAATTAAGATAAATGTGCCTCGTGCATAGGTGAGTGCTTGTACAGGGCTCATGATGTTATGAGAAGGCTTGGAATGGCAAACTTACCACCTTGTCTTCATGAACGGATTGGTAGGGTCCGCATGAGACTTAGTTGGAACCGGAGGCTCGAGAGAGGTTACCAGGAGAAACTCGAGTATGGGGGGCGAGACCTATGGAGGCTGTACCATGGTAACCATCAAGCTATGCGATGACACTCTCTTCTTAGAGTCACTAGTGTTTTGTGAGTTGTGTTACATGGATGTTTGCAGAGTCTTGTAGTCCTTTTGTACTTGTCTTACTTTGCTTGCTTGAGGGTTTTCTACTATCTCCTAGCACGGTGGGGTGGTTCCATTTTGAGATCACATGGTCGAGTGGTAGTGCCACTTCCCATCGGATGTTCTGGATTGTATCTTCAGGCGAGGAAAGGCTTCACTAGTGTTTCTTGGATCGTGGTTTATGTACTAGCTCTTGTTCGAGATCATTGTTCAGTTGAGACCTTGTGGTCATTGTATCAGACTTTTATGTAACCTTGATATTGTATCTTTGTAACCAGTGGTATTATTGGAAGCCATGTATTTATGGATATTGTAATATTATTATGTCGGTGAAATGAATGTTATTATTTTGATCTTATGTTTAAATGATTTATGGAAATTGGATACATTGGAATACTTATATATCTTTGTTTTGGGATGTATGTGTAGTTTTAAACTTAAGTTTTCAATTTATCTTATTGAATGGATTAACTGTGGTGTTAATATAATCTATGAAATTAATCTTTGTTGGTTACTCGTAGGAAAACATATGGTAGACTTCCACTGTGTTGTTAAACGTGCAATGATTTTAGTTAGTGCACTTAGTCTTTAACAAAAAAAAATTTATTTCACCCTTTAGTTGCCTAGTTGTGTTGTTTTCCTTTAGGGTTCCTGGTGGGGCATTACAATGGGAGGAATAATACATACACTATTGTGGCCAATGGGATGAAGAAAATATTGTTGCCTTTGGAGGAACCTTTGAAGAATGAAGTCTGTACAAATGCTAGAATCTGTTTGGTAGATGGAAGGAAATTCCTGGATGGATTGAGACATGAGAATGTGTGTTTTGCCTTAATTCCTAAGAAGACTGAGAATCTGGAACCAAAAGGAGAACAAACGAAAGAGATAAAATTTTTTTTGACACAATATGAAGACATCATTTCAGATAATGTACCCAATTGATTGCCACTTGTGAGAAGTATTAGTCATTGCATGGACATGGTTCCCAAAGCTAGTTTGCCTAACAAAGCTGCACACTGGATGACACCAGCAGAGAATGAATAATTGAATAGACAAGTGCAGGAGTTGTTGAAGAAAGGTTTGATTAGGGAAAGTCTGAGCCCTTATGAAGTACCAGTAGTATTAGCACCTACGAAGAATGGAGAGTGGAGAATGTGTACTGATTTCAAAGCAATAAACAAGATCACAGTGAAATATCAGTTTCCTTTGCCTAGGATGGATGACATAATGGACTGTTTGAGTGGAGCGAAAATACTTTACAAAGATAGATTTGAAGAGTGCATATGATCAGATCAGGATCAGAGAGGGAGATGAGTGGAAGACATCATTCAAGACAAATGAAGGACCTCATGAATGGTTGGTGATGCCTTTTGGGTTAACTAATGCACCGATTACTATCCTGAGGCTGAAGAATGAGATATTGAAGAAATTATTGGGTAAGTTTGTTATTGTGTATTTGGATGACATTCTGATTTTTAGTAAGATAAAAGAGGAACATTTGTTGCAATTGAGACAAGTTTTACAGAGGTTGAGAGAAGAAAAGTTGATGATAAATATTAAGAAGTGTGCTTTCATGAAGGATGAGTTAGTCTATTTGGGATTTGTGATATCTGAGGATGGTTTGAAGATGGACCTTGAGAAAGAAAAATAAATTGGTGAGTGGCCTACACCCGAAAGCATTGGAGAGGTAAGATCATTTCATGGATTGACTAGTTTTTACCAGAAGTTTATCAAAAAATTCAGTTTAGTTTGCAACCCTATGACTGAGACCATGAGGGGAGATTGGATGGAATTCGAGTGGACCACCAGAGGAAACAAAAGTTTTGAACTATTGAAGTAGAAAGTGACTGAGCAGCTTGTGTTAGCTTTACCGGATTTTAATAAAGTATTTCAAGTGGATTGTGATGCAAGTGGAACAACAATAGGAGCAGTCTTGAGTCAGGAAGGGAGAGTAGTAGCTTATTTCAGTGAGAATTTGAATGATGCTCGGAGGAGATATTCAGTGTATGATCAAGAGTTTTATGCCATAGTTCAAGCCTTGAAGAAGTGGAGACATTACCTGTTGCCTAAGGATTTTGTGTTGTATATAGATCATCAAGCTTTGCAGTATTTGAACAGTTAGAGTAAGTTGAGTTAGAGACATATGAGATGGGTAGAATTCTTGTAGAGTTACACATTTGTGTTAAAGAATAGAAGTGGGAAATCTAACAAAGTTGCTAATGAATAGAGTAGGAGAAGGAATTTGCTGATAGAGATGAGAATGATAGTATTAAGATTTGAAGAATTGAAGACTTTGTATGATGATGACCCCAATTTTGCAGAACCTTGGAAAGCATGTAGAGAACCGGTTATGGTAGATAGAAGCAAGTGGCTGGATTACTTCATACAGGATGGGATGTTATTTAGAGGAGTTTAGTTGTGCATACCTAAGAGTTCTATGAGGGACAATTTGATAAAGGAGAAACATAGTGGAGGATTAGCTAGACATTTTGGTATTGACAAAACATTAGCATTGGTGAGTGAGCAGTACTTTTGGCCCCAGATTTGTAAGGATGTTAAGAAATATGTGCAAATTTGTAGAGCTTGTCAAGTTGCAAAGGGTAGTAGTCAGAATGTGGGATTGTATAAACCTTTGACAGTACCGGTAAGACCTTGGGAAGATATAAGCATGGATTTTGTACTTGGATTGCCTAAAACACTGAGAGGGAATGATTCTATATTTGTGGTAGTGGATAGATTCTCGAAGATGGCTCATTTCATACCTTGTAAGAAGAAATCAGATGCATTGTGTTGGGAAAAATGGTGTCTCAACCTTGCATTTATGTGAGGTTACTATTTATAGTAAGTTTTTTATTTGAGCACGAAATAGTGTGAAACTCTCCCTGAAGCTTCTGGTTGGCTAGATAAGCATTCCGGTAAAGTTTCGTCGCAAGGTCACAGCTAGTTTTGAAGATATTAAAGTTTTCGTCTTGGAGGGGTGCAATAAAATGTTTAAACTTAATTTTGGGGACTTTAGAGGCTCCGAAATGCCCTGAAAAGTTGCCGTAACAGGCGAAGCAGGTTACGAGGTGATAGAGCACTTCGCGAGCTTTCCGGCGCTTCAAACGGTTCGTCAATCGGACACCCGGTTCTCAAGTTATGGCCTTCGGAAGTTTGTACTCCTGAAATAGGAAAAATAATTTGTATCGGATACATAAATGAGCTGTAAAAGGGAGCGACACATGTTGATGTGTGCTTTAACATGTCATAGAAGGGAGATAAGGTCGGCTACACCTTATTGGGTGGTTTTAGCCCATGGTTTTGTAATACCGTTTGACGGTTTCTTGTATTGTATCTCCTATTTATGAGGTGTGTGAGATAGAGGTTGTGTGTAAGAGTCTTATGGCTATTGAGTTGCCTCTGAATCTCTGATTAGTGATACTCCTGCGAAGAGCTTGCTCCGCGAGTATTTTGTAATCTGTTTTTGATTGCTGAATAAAATATTGAGCTGCTTTTGGAGGGTGGGGTTTTTCTCCCGAAAGGGTTTTCCCCACGTAAATCATTGTGTTGTGGTATGAATGTTATTATATCTATTTCTATTTTCTGTAACTGTTGTAACGATCTGAAAAAGTTTTGCATTACTCTCCTCTCAAGGTTAGTGTAGGAAGTTGTTTCCGCTACTTTACTTCCTTACAAGTGGTATCAGAGCCTGATCACCTTTGGTTTCAATTGTGGGCAGTAGGGTTTTTTGAACTAATCCAGATTTGAGTGGGAGCTTGTGCAGAAGACACTTTTTGATCTTGTTGCAGGAATATTTAGATGGCGAGTTCGTCAGGGAGAATAGAGGTGGAGAAATTTAATGGAAGTAATTTTGAGATGTGGAAGCTGAAGATGGAAGATCTGCTAATAGATCGAGATCTTTGGGATGCTGTTGATGCGAATGTCCAAAGGCCCTCAGATCCTACTGCGGCAGCTCAGTATGATGTTATGGACCGAAAAGCCAAGGGTCTAATCAGACTGTGCCTGGCAGACTCTGTTCTAATCAATGTCCATGAAGAGAACTCTGCAAAGAAGCTATGGACTAAGCTTGGTGAGATGTATCAAGTGAAATCTTTATTAAATCAAATTTTCTTAAGAAAGAAATTGTATTCCTTGAAGATGGAAGAGGGTGGACGAATTGCAGACCACCTAGAAGCATTCAATATGATTGTGGCTCAATTAGTATCCGTCGGTGTTAAGATGGATGAGGAGGAGAAATGTCAGATCTTGCTTTGTTCTTTGCCTGATTCGTGGGATTCTCTTGTTATGGCTATCGGTAGTACTTCTGTTGTTTTGAAATCTGAAGACGTGGTGGGTGCCCTACTCGGTGAAGAGATGCGAAGGAAGGTATCCATCAGTTCAAAGGAAGCCCTAACCGTTCGTGGAAGACCTAAGGAGAAAGGCAAGAAGAATGAGAAGCGCGGCAAGTCCAAATCCAAAGGGAGATCGAAATCTCCTGGAAAGTCCAAAGTCATTTGCTGGAATTGTGGTAAACCGGGTCACATCCGTAAGGACTGCAAAGAAGAAAAGAAGAAGAAAAAGAAAAAGTTCGATTCTGATTCTGAGTCCGACAAGGAAGATGGCGATGCATTTATTGCGGCTTTGGCGACTCATGCAGGTAATGATGCCTGGCTAATTGACTCAGGTGCATCTTTTCATATGACTTCCAATAGAGATTGGTTTTCTGAATATGAAGGATTTAATGGAGGTAAGGTGTACCTGGGTGATGATTCACATCTAGACATTGTTGGTCGAGGTAAAGTTAGAATCAGGTTTTCTGATGGTAGAATAAAAAGGATTAATGGTGTGCTGCATATCCCTGGATTAAAACGAAACCTGTTATCTGTGAGCAAACTGATAGATGCAGGTGTGCAGGTAGTCTTTTCTGAAGCAGGATGTAAGATGATTAAGGGTGCTATGGTAGTTGCTAGAGGTGTCAGGTTTGGCACTTTGTATAAGCTTGAAGCATACACTGTTGAGTGTAATAGCACTTCTGTAAAAAGTAAATCTGCGGATACTTCACTGGAAGATTTGAAGGTTTCACCTTCAGCAGATGGAAATGGTTTTTGGGTACCTAAGGGTGCTCTTTCGTCTGAAGCAAAGTTACCTACAGAGAAGACTATGTTATGGCACCAGAGACTTGGCCACATTGGAGAAAAGGGTCTAAGGACCTTGAAAAATAAAAATCTTGTTGAAGGTTTGAATGACTGTAATCTTGACTTTGATTTCTGTGAGCATTGCATTTATGGAAAACAAAACCGCGTTCAGTTTTACTCGAGTTCTCATAAAACTTGTGGTGTTTTGGACCTTATCCATTCTGATGTGTTTGGTCCAGTAGATGTCTCTTCGATTGGAAAATCCACATATTATGTTTCATTTATTGATGATTTTAGTAGAAGGACATGGGTTTATTTTCTAAAGAGTAAATCTGAAGTTTTTAGTCGTTTTAAAGAATTTAAAGCAATGGTTGAGTTGCAGACTGGAAAGAAAATAAAATGTTTGAGAACTGATAATGGCGGTGAGTTTTGCTCTAATGATTTTGATAGATTCTGTAAAGACTGTGGAATTAACAGGCAGAAGACAACTCCGTATTCTCCACAGCAGAATGGAGTTGCAGAAAGAATGAACAGGACACTGATGGAGAAGGCTAGGAGTATGTTGAGTGGTGCTGGTCTCGAACAAAAGTTTTGGGCTGAAGCTGTTGCCACTGCTTGCTACCTGATTAACAGGTCTCCTACATCAGCTCTTGTTGATAAAACGCCTATGGAAGCATGGTCAGGTCACAAGCCTTCATTGAGACATCTTAGAGTTTTTGGTTGCGAGGCATATGCACATGTGCCAAAGGAGAAGCGAACAAAGTTGGAGAACAAGGCTGTGAAATGTATCTTCATCGGGTATAGTTATGGTGTGAAAGGATACAAGCTTTGGGACCCTGTTGCACAAAAGGTAATTCACAGTAGAAGTGTTATTTTTAGAGAAATTAAGTCTCCTTCTGTTACATTGCAGCCAGAACAGACTAAAAAAGAAGATGTGATTCAACTTCCTTCTACACCTGAAAGAGTTGAATCAAGACCCCTAGATAGGCAAGAATTTGAGGAGAGCTCGTCTAGCTCTGAATCTTCAGAAGAGGAGGAAGAACCTCCAACTCAGCTTGTTCGAAGGTCTACAAGACATAGACAACCACCTGAAAGGTATTCACCTGATGATTGGAGATGTATTTTTGCTCTGAATACTAGTGTGGATGAACCGAAATCTGTAGAAGAGGCATTAGGTATGAATGATGCAGAATCCTGGAAGATTGCTATGGAGGAAGAAATGGCAGCTTTGAAAAAGAATGATACATGGGATCTTGTACCATTGCCTGAAGGACGAAAACCTGTTGGTTGTAAATGGGTGTTCAAGAAAAAGATTGGTTCAGATGGAAGCATTGAGAAGTATAAAGCAAGGTTGGTTGCAAAAGGCTACTCTCAGGTTGAGGGTGTTGATTACGGTGAGATATTTTCTCCTGTTGCAAAAATGACGTCCATTAGATTTTTGCTTTCTATTGCTACTGCTTATGATTTAGAGGTTGAGCAAATGGATGTGAAAACTGCTTTCCTTCATGGTGATTTGGAGGAAGATATTTATATGACACAGCCAGAGCACTATGTGGTGAAAGGCAAAAGAAATTTGGTCTGTAAATTGAAGAAATCTTTGTATGGCCTCAAACAAAGTCCTAGGATGTGGTACCAAAAAATTTGATACATATGTGTTGAGTTTGGGATTTGAACGTTCTAAATCAGATCACTGTGTTTATTATAAATCTTATGGTGATCATTTCTTATTCATTGCATTGTATGTTGATGATATGTTATTCATTGGTAAAGGGAAAGGTATGATTTCAGAACTGAAGTCTCAGCTCGCTGCTAAATTTGAAATGAAAGATCTTGGTGCAGCAAAGCACATTCTTGGGATGGAAATTAGAAGAGATAGGGCGAACAGAAAGCTATGGCTAGGCCAGAGTAAGTATGTGAATTCAGTGTTACAGAGGTTCAACATGCAGAATTGTAGACCATTGAGTGTTCCTTTTACAGTTGGAACGAAACTATCTGTTTCAGATTGTCCTACATCCCCATTGGAGATGGAAGACATGAGCAGAGTGCCTTACCAGAGTGCAGTTGGAAGCTTGATGTATGCTATGGTCTGTACTAGACCAGATATTGCCCAAGCAGTGGGAGTACTTTCTAGATATATGTCTAATCCTGGTAGAGTTCATTGGGATGCAGTCAAAAGAGTCTTCAGATATTTAAAGGGTACTTCAGAGTATTCTTTGTGTTATCATGGTAATTCAGTTGGAGACATGACTTCCCTTGATATCCATGGTTATGTGGATTCAGATTGGGCAGGTGATATTGATAGCAGAAGATCCACCAGTGCTTATGTGTTTACTTTGTTTGGTGGTGCAATTAGTTGGATGAGTAAGCGACAGGCTGTGGTTGCTTTATCCACTACTGAAGCAGAGTATATGGCAGCTACTCATGCTTGTAAAGAGGCCATTTGGCTTAAGAGACTGTGTTCGGATATTGGAATAAAACAAGGTACAGTGACAGTTTACTGTGACAGTCAGAGTGCAATTAGCCTAGCTAAGAACCCGACATTTCATGCCCGGACCAAACATATTGATGTTCAGTATCATTTTGTTAGAGATATGGTCGAAGATGGTAGGGTGAAGCTGGTTAAGGTGGACACTTTGATGAATGTTGCAGATGCTTTAACTAAGGCTGTGAGCACAGAGAAGTTCAGATGGTGTTCAGAGTCTATGGGCCTTATGGCCCCTAGCAATTGATTCATTGTGTTGACATTCCCTTCCGCTCATGCAAGGTGTTCGACAAGTGGGAGATTTGTTGGGAAAAATGGTGTCTCAACCTTGCATTTATGTGAGGTTACTATTTATAGTAAGTTTTTTATTTGAGCACGAAATAGTGCGAAACTCTCCCTGAAGCTTCTGGTTGGCTAGATAAGCATTCCGGTAAAGTTTTGTCGCAAGGTCACAGCTAGTTTTGAAGATATTAAAGTTTTCGTCTTGGAGGGGTGCAATAAAATGTTTAAACTTAATTTTGGGGACTTTAGAGGCTCCGAAATGCCCTGAAAAGTTGCCGTAACCGGCGAAGCAGGTTACGAGGTGATAGAGCACTTCGCGAGCTTTCCGGCGCTTCAAACGGTTCGTCAATCGGACACCCGGTTCTCAAGTTATGGCCTCCGGAAGTTTGTACTCCTGAAATAGGAAAAATAATTTGTATCGGATACATAAATGAGCTGTAAAAGGGAGCGACACATGTTGATGTGTGCTTTAACATGTCATAGAAGGGAGATAAGGTCGGCTACACCTTATTGGGTGGTTTTAGCCCATGGTTTTGTAATACCGTTTGACGGTTTCTTGTATTGTATCTCCTATTTATGAGGTGTGTGAGATAGAGGTTGTGTGTAAGAGTCTTATGGCTATTGAGTTGCCTCTGAATCTCTGATTAGTGATACTCCTGCGAAGAGCTTGCTCCGCGAGTATTTTGTAATCTGTTTTTGATTGCTGAATAAAATATTGAGCTGCTTTTGGAGGGTGGGGTTTTTCTCCCGAAAGGGTTTTCCCCACGTAAATCATTGTGTTGTGGTATGAATGTTATTATATCTATTTCTATTTTCTGTAACTGTTGTAACGATCTGAAAAAGTTTTGCATTACTCTCCTCTCAAGGTTAGTGTAGGAAGTTGTTTCCGCTACTTTACTTCCTTACACATTGCATGTAGCAGACCTATTTTTCAAGGAAGTGGTGAGATTGCATGGGTTACCTAAGAGCATAGTTTTAGACAGAGACACTAAGTTCGTTGGCTATTTTTAGAGAACACTTTGGAAGAAGATGAAGATAGATTTGAAGTTTAGTTCTACATTTTATCCATAGACTGATGGACAGACAAAAGTAGTTAACCGGAGCTTGGGAAATTTGTTGAGATGTTTTGTTGGAGATAAGACCAGAAATTGGGATTTGATTCTTGCGCAAGCAAAGTTTGCCTACAAAAATTCAGTAAATAGGAGTACTGGAAGAACACCTTTTGAGATTGTTACCAGAGTGAATCCTAGAGGTATATCAAAATTAAGAGACATTAGCAGTGAAGACCAGAGAAGTTCAGAAGCAAAAGATTTTGCAGATCACATGGCAGCCTTTCATATTCAGGTTAAGAATCATTTGTAGGACATGAACAACAAGTATAGGGATAAGGCATATGAGAAGAGGAGACATAAGGAATTTGAAGTTGGTGATGAAGTGATGGTATATCTGAGAAAAAAGAGATTCTCAGTTGAAACTTATAACAAATTGTAGATGAAAAAGTTTGGACCTTGCAGGATTTTGAAGAAGTTCAGATCTAGAAATGCATAGGAAGTGGAGTTACCAGATAGTCTGAGTATTTCACCTGTGCTTAACATTGTAGATCTTCATAAGTATCATGAACCAAAATTTAGTGAGGAAAGTATTGCAGACTTGGAGAAATAGTTGCCCCAGAAGGAACTTGATCAGATTGAAGAAATTTTGGATAGTAGGATTAGGTGTAGTACCCGGAGAAGTTAGTATAAGGAGTATCTTGTGAAGTGGAAGGATAGACCAGTCAAAGATTCATCTTGGATTTCTTAGGTAGAGGTAGACCACCTTTGTTTTCCTCTTACCCCAACAAAGTGAGAGGCTCACTTTTTCAAACCTCAGATGTCTGATGCAGGCGCATCCCCGGTTCATAGCAATTTTGCATCAACCAAAAACATTTTTATTTTTCTTTCTATTTGTAGTTTCAAATTTTATTTTTGTGTGTCCCATTTTTGGCTCACCAGATCCTATGGAGTTGGATTCTACTTGAATACTTCATCATCTTTCTTATTTCTAGACTGCATCACATTTGGATCATTTTTCAGCAAGATATTGCTATCAGTTTCTTTGACAGTTTCTTATTACCGGTTGACAGTTCTTGTTACCGATTGCCTGGACCTATTTTGGTGATCTACCGAAACCCCTTCTGAAGCCTGATGAGCCTTGGGAATTGATTATGATGTTCCTTGGCATGTGGCCGACCTTTTCTTGTGTTCTACACTTCATCCTTTAGATTTTCTAGAGGAATCTCTTGGCAGAGGCTGACCTTGTTGATTTTACACGTTAGGTCTTGTTCTTTAGGTTTTGATCCCTTTTTGTGCTGAATGGATCCTTTGGATTGTATATATAATTGTAATTGTGCACTAGAATGCAATCAATCAAAGAATGAATTAGATAGACTGAGTGTAGAAGATAGATCTTAAGATTAAAGGTCCCGGTTGTGACCTATTCTGTACTTTGAGCATGTTCTAGTAGGCCTGTGAGTCAGTTATTTTGTAACTCAGTTGTTACCGGTTGGTTGTAATCAATTTTCATGTTATAATACAATCTATTCTACATTGCCTCCATCATATCTTTGTGTTTTTGTTGTGTTTACTATTGCTGACCATTCTGGATTGATCTCTTTGAGGTCCCTCCTAACCGGTGATGGCTTCACTTTCTGTCCAGAATATCCCAATCTTCGTCTGACATCGTGGTCGGTTTATTTGACTTTCCTTCTAGCAGCCACCACAAATCCTTTTGATACAAGTAATCCTCCATTTGCACTTTCCATAATTGATAATTTTGGCTATTGAACTTCTCGACCTTGAATTTGGTTTCTTCCATTGCTCCACTCAAATCTGAAAGTCCCTGCCAATTTACAAAAATACACGACTCTGATACCAAGTATTAGGGTTTAGGAAAAACTGGAGCAGATACAAATTAACAATTATATGCAAATAAAAACACAAAAGATAAAGAAAATTGCATACCATAGATAACACATAGATATAACGTGGTTCACCCAAGATGCGCTACATCCATAGAACACAACCGTCCAATCTTTTCTTATTATCCAATAAATTAGTACAACATCATTACAATGCCTTATGCATTCTAGCCACTTATAACATGTAATTTTAGGGCAACATACAAAGTCGGCTAACAAAGAATAACCCTAACCCTAAAGGCGTATTCTTGTAATCTTCTTCCTATACACATATTATCATATTCTTGTATTCTCGTACTCTTGTATTCTTGTATTCTCATATGTATGAGAAATCGCCTGGTGAGCTCAGCTCACTAGGAGCCTTCAGCTCCCAAATACTCTGAAATATCCATTATGTCTGGAAAGCCCAAAAACCTCCATTTTCATATAAAGATTGTCCATATTTGGACACCAGAGACTCTGGCAAAAAATTATTTTTTGGAGGGGCGTTTTTCTTTTCACAACATTATTTTTCATTAATTTTGTGGTGTATTCTTGCTATTTGCAGCCTTAAATGGTTTCCCCATAGACGTACTATATCCTAGGGTTCATTTTGCCAGGCTTATTGACCGTTTTTAGCTGATATAAGGCACCAAAATCTATTGTTTTTGTCTAGGTGTAGATACTGAAGGTTCTATTTCTCCTCTTTTCACCTATCAAAGACAAAGAGTGAGGCTCGAGTTGGCAGGAGGCCAATCCCCCCTAGCAAATCACATCATTGGATTCTATATTCCACCCAGACTTCAAAAAGTGGCTAGAAGGCCATTTTTGTTATTGGAAAAGTGCAATTTTAATGTTTAAAATATTGATGTATTAAAATATAGGCCATTTTATGGCAATTTGTTTTAGCTGCAGCTTTTGACCAGTAGCTCAGAATTGAGTACCCTTTTTGCAAAAGTGCATATTTTTTCATTTCCCATCTAATGGTCCTATTTTTAATTGTAAACCCACTAACTTATAAAGTGCCAATTTTTTTTTGTGGGGGGTCATTTTGATTGAGTGAAAAGGGGGGTGTGTGTCTTGTGTGTTGTGTTGATATTTGCTTTCTCTTTTTTCCGCACAACAAACATTCTTACTTTCTATATTAAAATGGATCAAACAATTGTACCAATACTCACACCCTATAACTAGTATGAGTGGAAGTAAAAAATGACAATCTATCTTAAGAAGTTTGGGTTGTTTAGAGTAGCTATTGGTCTTGAAACTAAACCATCACTACTTGCAGAAAAGCCAAAATGGTTTAACAAATGTGACAAAGCTTATGATAATCTATGCATGTTTGTATCTCCTGATCTTCTTTTTCAAGTTGAATCTGCTACAACTCCAAATGATGTATGGACAACTTTAGAAGGGTTTTTTGGTAAACAAGATGAATTAAGGAGACACCAATTCGAGAATGAGTTAATAGGGTTAAATCCATGTAATTTTGATACAATTCAGGACGTCTTCACAAAACTAAAGGTTGTAATATTGGAATTGAAGGCATGTGGGATAGACAAGAAAGATTCACAATTGATTCTAAGCATTCTTTCCAAACATGGTCCAAACTATTCAATTTTTGTTTCTACATTCTATGCCATGAAAGGTGCATTAGGAACCAACTATAAAATGCCTTCTCTCGATGATTTTGCAAATGAACTCACAAAAGAACAAGATAAGTTGATTCAAATGGGCATTATTAAGCCCTCTAAATCTGATGCCTTGGCTACAAATTAGGGTACAAAAGATAAAAAAGGGCCTTCTAAGCAAGAAAAGAAATAAAAGAACCAAGGGGAAAATAAGCAAGAATAAAAACCGGTTGCCCCAAAAGCAGTTAATGATGCATCTTCTTCATAAGGTGATAAGCCCAAGAAGGAGAAAAATAAGCATTCCTATTATAAGAAATTTGGTCATGATGAACATAAATGCCTAAAGAAGCAAATTGATCACTTGTCTCGTATTCTTGAAAACAACAACATCAAGGTGCCTGATTCTGTCATATCAAGTTCATCTCAAGAATCTTCAAAGGACACAAGGGGAAAGAAAAGGGCAAGGCCTTAGTTGCTGTTGCTTCACAACCTAATTCTTGGATTATTGAGTCGAGTACTTCATACCACATGGCTTAATCAAAAGATAGTTTTCCTCCTTGAAGTCATGTTCTATGCCATCTATTCTATTGGGTAATGACACTCCTACTAAAGTGCATGGGAGAGGGTTTGTTGACATTGTCGAATGAAAATTTCAAGATGTCCTTTGTGTATCATCTTTGTCAACTAATCTCCTATTTGTCTATTAGATCACTCACACTGGCTCTGGCAAGAAGGTTGAGTTCACTCTAGACATAGTGGCAAATAGTGAGATACATAATGGGTCTACAATTGCAGTGGAAAAGGTATATCATTAGTCCAGATTGTATCAATTTTCTCATTTTGTTCTTGATTCTCCTTCACTTGCATTGCTCACTCACTCAAATGAGGTGAGTCATTTATGGCATCGGCGGTTTGGCCACTTGAACTATCGCTACTTGTAGCAGCTCAATCAAGATGACATGGTTATAGGGTTTATTTCTACTAGATTTTATGATGGAGTTTGTCATTGATGTATTCTTGGCAAGCATCCTAAAGAAAAATTTGATAAGGGCAAAGCATGGAGAGCCATACAACTTTTGGAGCTCATACACAGTGATTTGGCAGGACCATTTCCACATCCTTCATTCAGTAGGACCAAATATGTCTTGACATTCATTGATGATCTTTCCCAATACACCTTTGTATATTTTCTCAAACAAAAGTATGAGGTCTTTGAGTCTTTTCAGAAATTCAAATCCTTTGCAGAGAAACAATCAAGGAAAATCATCAAGGTTATATGCACTGATAATGATGGGGGATATGTCAACCAAAGGTTTGAGAAGTTTTGTATCTCAAAAGGGATTGATATTCAACACACAATTACCTACACTCCACAACAAAATGGAGTTGTAGAACATAATAATTAGTCCTTGAAGGAAATGGCTAATTGTATGATTCACTCCAGATCATTGGCACCTCAATATTGGGCAGAGGTCATCAACTATGCATGTTATATCTAGAATCAGGTTCCTTATTGAGCTATGAAGGGGGTAACTCCTTTTCAAGCCTGGACTGGTCAAAAACCCATAGTCAAACACTTTCAAGTGTTTGGGTCTTTTGCATGGGCCCACATTCCAGTAGAGAAATGCCAGGCTATGGATTTGAAAAGAAAGCCTTGCATATTTGTTGGGGATCCAAATGGTGTCAAAGGCTACATGCTTCTCCATCCTACCACACTTGAGATTTTCATTAAGAGGAGTGTTCATTTTGAGGAGGATACTTCCAGTTCTTCTTCAACCACTTCTCCATCTTTCATTCCTATAGAGACATTGCAACTTCATGATGATAGTTATTCCAAGGATTTTTATTCTCCCAATCCTTCCAAGGAGTCTTCTTCCTCCACTTTAGATGACGATGATGAGGATTCATCTTCCTCCTATGTTAGTCATCATTCAAAGGGTGATGATTCTCCTATATTTTCCTCATTCTCCATATATTAGGCCTCTTTGGGCTCGTTAGACGTTGGAGTCAACAATTGATTGGGTTGGTGATCCTTTAGATGAGAGAAGAACAAAGTCACAATTCGAGTATGCTCCACACCTCTTCTTTGCTACAAATTTAAATCCACAGTCCTTTCAAGAAGCTTCAGGTGTCCTCGAGTGGGATGCTACTATGCAGGATGAGTTCAATTACTTGGAGAGGAACCATACTTGGGATTTAGTCCCTCTTCCTAAGGGAAGGAAACTTTTTCGGTGCAAGTGGATCTACCAAATAAAATTTACTGCATATAGGTTGGTTGATAAGCATAAGATTCACTTGGTCTCCAAAGGATTCTCCCAGGTTCCTAGGATTGACTACTCTAAGACCAGTTGTGCCCAAGATGAATTCTATCTGACTTGTTCTTGTTATTATTGCAGCCCATCACTGGGAAGTTCATCAGATGGATGTGAAGAGTGATTTTCTTCACGGAGACCTTCAGGAGGATATATATATAAGGAGCAACCATAGGGGTTCATCTATGATCCTTCACTTGTTTATTTCCTTTGGAAGTCTCTCTATGGTCTTAAATAGGCCCCTCAAGCCTGGTATGGTAAGTTGGACTCATTCCTTCTATTAGTTGGGTTCACTCGGTGCCATTCCGATATAAACATATATATTTTGCAGTAGGATGATACTCTCACCTTCCTTGTGTCTCTTTGTTGATGGCTTGTTGATCATAGGGAGTCACTCAACTTGCATCAAGACAATCAAAACTGACCTTCATGATCATTTTCTGATGTCAAACTTAGGCCTACTACACCAATTTCTAGGGATTGAGATCCCTTAGTCACCATCTGACATCTTCATTAAACAGCCTATGTACGCTCTTGATATGCTCTCTAAATTTCATATGGCTGACTGTAAGCCTACACTGACTCCATTTTTGTATGTAGTCAAAGTTGAGGCTTCTTGTTCTTCACCCTATGTGGATGCTACCTTGTATCACCAATTGGTTGGAAGCCTCATATATTTGACTGACACGAGGATTGATATTTCATATGTTGTGGGCTTGGTCTCCAAGTTCATGTAGGAGCCACATGAGTTTCATTGGAAGGCAACTAAGCAGATTCTTCACCATGTATAGGGTACTCACAGTTATGGGATTCACTATGCAATGGGCATGGATATTGACTGGGTGGAATATAAAGATTTAGATTGGGCATGCGATTCTCAGGATCACAAGTCTACTTCAGGGTATTTCTTCTCTCTTGGTTCTAGTCTAGTTTCTTGGTCGAGCAAGAAGCAATCTTTTATTGCTCTTTCATCCACTAAGGCTGAGTATCGAGGAACATTTAATACTGCTATTGAGGCCATTTGGCTTCAGAACATTCTCACTGAGTTTGGAATTTCCTTTTGAAATCCTACAGTCTTCTTTTGTGACAACTAGAATGCCATTTAGATTTCTCACAATCTGGTCCATCATCAGCGGACCAAGCACATTGAGATTCACATGCACTACATTGGGGAGCTGATTCATGAGCAAGTTTTTGATCTTTAGTATTGTTAGACATCATATCAGACTATAGAAATCTTCACCAAACCCTTCACTGAGAGAAATTTCATTCATTTGAGAGATTTTCTTAGGGTGTGACAGGTGTCCTCTTTTGGGGAGACGTCTTAGTTCCTTCTTTCTTTCTTAGTCTATTTTATATTTTTTATTTTTTTTGGTGGGGGGTACTCTCTTTTGTTGGGGGGGGCCTTCTACTTTGTTTGGTGGGAATAATATGTACATGGGTACCTCACCAGTCTTCATTTGTTGGGACCCATATTTTCACCCACCTAAGCTATGTGTAAGGGGGGGTGTTAGTGTAGGTTTTTATTTTCCTAGTTGGGTATATTATTTTCCTTTTTTCCTAGGTTTTTCCTACACTTTAATTAAGCTTTCTTAGGTTAATAAAGCATGTTTACTTATGAAAAGTGGGTATCGATTTTTCATCATGCTATGAGGAGGTGCATTTACTATGTTTAGACCATCATAGTGGTCTCTCCTTATTGGCCGGTATTGTCACCTTCACCCCTCACTTGGCTCTATATAAACACACTACCTTGCTTGTTTTTCATATTAGATATTGGTTATTGAAGATATAGAGATTTCTCTTGATGTTATTTTGTTGTTGAACATTCACATCAAGTTTCTCAATTATTGTTATTCTATTCATTTTATTTCCAGTTTTTTGTTCTAATACTTTCGATTCGATTATGGTTTTATTTTATTTTTTCAGATTTTAACATATGTACTATGTTATACTTGATAAGCTTATTTATTTTACTTGTTATGTCTACTTTTGGAATGCGAGGATAGTTGTGATTCTATGAAGTATTCATGATGAGTAAGCTTGTTATGAGTAAGAAATGAAGAAATGGGATTGGTGTGAATTCCTAAATTATGCATGTGTTAATCCTAGTTCATTAAAACACATATTCTTGATCTTGAAATGAATATCGATAGGTAGTAGAAGTTAGAGATATTTGAAATATTTGTAATGTATGTGATTATTAATATACATATAAGTATTTTTAAGAGAAAATATGCTATGAGTGTGTAATTGTTCTTTGTTTTAGCAAGGGAATGTCATTTTGGTAGATCTAGGAAACTCTAGAGAGATTAGTGGGTTGAAGAACCACGGCCAAGGGATTATTATTTTCTTGTAGACTCTATAAGATGTGCATAGAAGGTAAAACTAAAATGAACTTAAGATGGACTAAGGGTAGTGAGTCTATATTCTAGGTTGCAGTTGCAAAGGGAAAGTCCATAACACTAAGTATTCATTATTGCAAGTTCTTTTTATGTTTTTGGTCTTGATATTTATACTTACCAAACCCTAAGAAGAGAGTAGTCTCCACGTAGAGTAAGACTTGAGTGAACAATGACTTTTATAAAAAATAAATCTTTATCCAAAGTGTCATATTAGTCACTTCATACGATGAGTAAGTTCACAATGTGTTGCCAAAATATAGATCATCTAGATTGGTCATAATTAGTTAGAAGATAGTCTATAGTAGTATGGTCAGATTGAGATATGTAGAACATGAAAATGGTACTCAAATGACACCCCATAGGTCCCCTTATCTATACTCCTCATGAAGGGTAGGACCACTTCTAGTAGGAAAGTGTGTGGGAGATCATTGGTCTGTGGTTGGAGTTGTAGGGAACATATGATGTTCTCTCTCCTGCAGTCAAATTGTCGAGGCTTGCAAGACAAATACAATACTTTCCTAGCAGGTATATTTGATAAATTTTATTTATGCCATGTTTTGTATCATTATTTTCAATTCAATGAAAAAAGAAACTATTTTCTTTCATAATGTTTTTAGTCAGAAATGTTTAACTATTTTATTTGAAATATTTTTTATGCTTTGAATAAAAAATGATTTTACCACTTTAATGAAATTTATCTTGTGTAAAAGTAAAAGTATTTATTTCCTAATTTTTAGGTTCTAGAGTCATTACATCCATGTAAATAAAAATTGAATTTCATCTATTTGCATGAAACCATATAATCATTTTCTCAAAGTTGGGAAAAAGAAAATCAGGAAGAAAAATTATTTTATAGTCCATGATGTAATGCCCACCAAAATACCCTAGAGAAACTAACCAACTGAACTATAAAGAAATAGAGATTAAACTTTTTTTTTAATTTATTACTAAACATACACAACTATCATATTATCCAATAAAAGCATACATCAATTAATCATGAACATAATAACATAACTAAGAAAGTGAAAATAAACTAATGTCACAAAGATAACATTCCCTAGGGTATTCCAACGTCATCACTTAACCCAACCACAAAATATCTATCACATCAAATATGAATAATGCATAATTTCTCTTCATTAATCCTAACATTCATTTCAATTAAGAGCATAGAAAATAAACCATTTATCTAATCCATTATGCATGCATGATTCATAACCTAATAACCATACCCATTTCCTACAATATCATTTACTCATAGAATTACACCATAGCAACCCCACTATAAGAAGGTTCATTTTAATGCACCAAATCCAAATGTTCCTACTCAATTACTCTATCCATAAGGAATCCATAACCACTCCTAATCATTAACTATTTCCATATTCCTACTAGAAGAATCCATATAAATCTATTACATGATTCACAAGTCCAACATATTTAATACAAACATCTCTAATTAAAATAACATAATCTTATTTTAACAAAAAACATAATAAAATTTATTTGAGATTCATTTCATGTCTTACAAGATTATCTCTACCTATATACAACACCTATTACAATGAATCATAATATGAAGATATAATTATAATTATCCATTGTACATGATACAATAATAACAACTAATACATATGATTACAATGAGGTCTCTGATCATAAGATACATGACAAGATGATCCAAGAATCTAGTACAACTGAAGAGATGAGAAATCCTCAACCTCGCACATGAACATCCAATGAAGAGAAAATCCTAATGGAAGAAGACATCAAACCACCTGACCATGTGGAACCAAAAGTTCCACCCCCTGTGCTTCGGAGAATGACACAAGATCCCACACAGACTCTAAACCTAGGCTGACACCTAGCAACCAAAGGACATAAAACAAAGACAATAACCACAACTGAACTCAATCACAAAGATGTAACCACATCCACATCACTAGGCTCAACCACAAAGCACAAACAATAAAACACTAGATGCTATCAACAAAACAAAGGCTAAGGTACTAGGACACATATAGGGGAGAGTGCCATAACATGATATCACAACAGAAAAGGGAGATCCATAGGCCTCATGCCCCAACACCTATGATACCCATTTGGAACTATCTCAACATTTGAGATAATCAAGGGAGTTTGGTTTGCCTCTCCAAGGCCTTCCCAATCTCATCTTGAGCTTGTACTAGCACTCTAGGCCATGACTGGGGCACCAAAATCATTTCATTATTTTATTTATGTGAAACCTACTACCCAGCCCATCTAGATTAATTATTTAAGAGTATCACTTGTTTACAAATAAACTTCCAATGAGATTTCCTAGTGGTCTAGACTCTAGCACCCAACACAAGGGAGATCCTGGCAATCGATCTCTCATGACCCCGACATGCACTTGGAAGCCCACTCTCATGTTACTAAACCTTGGGTATAACATCACATAACATACTCAAGCAAATATACAAATATGGCTCTTCCAAAGAAATCACATAGTATCCCACCATGGAATCTATAACCAAAAGAACCCTAACATATTTGATTCAAAATGCCATAATGCATAATCTCGTATAATCATATTCAATCAAGAGCCATAAAACTTAATCAAGGTATAATTTAAAATATAATTGTAACGTTCACTGCAAACATAATAATCTGATAGCCATAAGCAATGACTAATCTCTCGGATCAAATAATCAGAAAGTGAAACGACATAGGAAAACATAGGCAAGCCTTTGTTTTGCAAAACTCACCACAAATTGCAAAAGTGATTCAAAAATTCCATTGATAAGGAAAATTAATAGAACAACTCTTATATACTAAACAATATTGCATACACACCAAACTTTGATGCTTATATCAACTAGAATTATGCATTAGAACGATTACTTAGTGCATATCATAACCAATCTAGCACATTCAACAAACCATACAACACATATAACCAATATAATAGTGCTTTTGACATACACACTAGAACATCCTCCACCTAGTCTAGCATATATACCAGATTCAGTAGCACATATGACACATAGGTTAGCGCAAATTACAAAATTAAAATGCATATAACATATACTTTAATGCATTTGTTCACTAGAACGACGCATATACATTAGAGGAGTAAAAGCAACTCAAACGCAAAATAAGATAAAATGACTAAGTCCATAAAATAACTCAAAGAAAAATAAATTAATAGAAGACAATAGGGCGATAATCAACACAATTCAAATATACAATATAACCAATAAATCAACTCAAGGCATGAACACGACCAGACACTACATAGAACATTACATTCCCGACAAGCTTAAAAGAAACTAAAATTGCAACAAGAAAATGAATATCCAACAACAACCCCATAGATATCAACAGAACAATTCTCACAAATAGAAATCACATCAAGTATCGACACCGACCAAAACACAATACAATACATAGAATCCAGACCCAACTTCATTCTCAACACTTAATTTTTTATAATATAAAACTACTATAATGCTTCAAGCACAAAATCAATAGTTTAATACTAAACAATCATAATCACCTCCCACAGACACAATGAAGATATTATTTTTACAAATAAAATGCGAAGGAGGTGTAAAGAATCTCCAACCTAGAATTTTTAAGTAATAGACAAGAGAGAATTGTAGAGGAACAAACATAACCTAGCCAATCCTTTCAAGCAATCACTAAAATCCAATTCCAACCAAAACTTTAGAATGCAAAAATAATCTCCAACCAAAAGAACCTCCTAAAAATCTTAGATCTCCCAATTTATAAAAAATTAATCCAAAAATCATAACTCCTCATAGCCGACTCAATAATGAAAAAATAATAAATTCTACCAACCATTACAAAAATTGAGGTAGAATATAATAAAATAATATTAACCTCCAAATCCAATTCTCATAGCCAATAGCATAAGAGGGTAAGTAAAATAAATAATAAAACAAATGAGTAAAATATTAAACAATAAATAAATAAATAAGCCAATAACCAATAAACCAATAATTAAATAAATAGATCAAATACTATAAATCAAATAAAGAGCTGAATTGAATATAAGCCCACAAAATAAATGATAAACCCTCAACATTTAAATTACACATTTCTAATTAAATATCAAGACCAACCATCAATTTAAATTTTAATATTAATAAACTATATAAATCAATAAATTAATAATCACAACTCCATAAGACATCCCAACATAGGGATAACAATAAAATTCCACATAACACTAATCGAGGCAACTCTAGCTAAGACACAAGACTAACAAAATACCAACTAAGCCTAGAGTGTGTGATAGGGTATCATGTCACCTTCGATCAACTTGCCATTGGGATTTGAGACATGCTCAGACTTGTGAAACCAGGTGGAGTTGATGTCTAGTACCTGCAATCCTGCACAACACCAATGTGTATACAACAACATATACATTGCATATATCATGAAATAATCATACAAGTGAAAGAGAGTTACAACATCATACCTAGCTCATAAATGGGTGGTATAATATCATCTCCTTCACGAATACAATGATAATACAATCATGGCAACCATAACATCCCCAATAATATCATCACATCTCATAAAGTATAAAAGAGGGTTAGCTCACATCACATGATCTCATCATAAGAAGATATTAACCTCTCAAATATATAAAGAGTGCATATAAATAACCAAGCATGTGCCCATCAATATAAAGTTCTTGAATGTATCATCATCCATATAAACCATAATGTATCCATTGTGAATACAAAATGTCAAGAATCTACTATAAGCATCTAGAATATAAAGAGATCCATAATCATCCATCATAAGCATCATAAAGGAGTCTAAGGCAAGTCCATAAAGTCCATCAATGCAAAAAAGAAAATATGAATTGGGGAGGGACACTACACACGATGTCAGGTGGTCTGTATATGGGTGTATAGATGGCTTATAGAAATATGGAACTATCTCATACTCCTTGTGGAAGGTACCTAACTATTCTACAAATGAGGCATACATACCTTACCCCTGTGGGATTTGAAAGTTTGTGACCTCTCTTTAAAAAGCACAAGTTCTCCACCACTAGGTCAATAGGGAGTTAGAAACTTAGGAATCAACCTATAAGAATAATTATTAATTTTTGTGATATGAACAAAGCATACTAAGAATCAAACAACATCAATTTATTTTTTGGTGCTACAAACCATTGCTAATGTGTGTCTCTATATTCCATAATGATCTTAGAATGTCAAGGTAAGTGGTCAAATTAAATGCCATTATGGACAACTTTAAAAGGTAAAGTCATCAACCTTTAGTTTCCAATTAAGTACACCTAAATGTCAAACATATTCTCTTTGGAAATCAGAACAATTACTAAATGCACAAAGATGTTGAATAAATAAAAAAAATATTTTTAATTGGCAATTTGGAGGAATTGATCATGTGTTGCATTGATGTCAACACTAGCTGTTTTGCTGTCTACTGGCTTTCGGTATAGTGGTTGGTCTTTGATGTTGATATGGACATTTGTCTCTGGTTTGGTCCAACTGTTGGAATTGGTTTGGATTGGCTATTCATGTGCTCTTGATGTGTATCACATTCAGTTGGTTTGGGATTTGATGATCCAGATGCTATCATTTATTCTAGTAAGCCTTTTTGTTATCGGTAAGGGTTTTACCAACAACGCTTTGATGAAGATCTTTTGGTGAATCTGATAAGTGGTGTTGGTGTGGCGTCTAGAAGGTTATCAGGATGCTGTTGGTTATCATGTTCATGTTCTAGTTGTTCGTGGTGTTTCATTTGGCTTATGGCGACCTATTTTGGGTTCGGTTTTATTCTGCTAGGTTATGGACCAGTTTATGTAACATGTTGGTTGATGCTCCCAATGCGTCACCGATTGGATTTATAGTTTGGTTTATGTTGTTTCGGTCTTAGGCCGACTTAGTTTATCATTGGTTTTCCGGGATTATGTAACGGATCTATTGTATTATCTTTTAAGTGGTTGACCTAATTGTTTAGGTCTCGGGTTGGTATAAATATGATGTAAGATCTCTTTGTAGATCATAGAATGGGTTATGGGATTATCTGTGTGCGAATAATGTTGTAATCATATGAAAAGGTTTTTATTGATCATAGGTGATCGAATTAGGTTTGTGTAAAGAGGTTTAAGACCTCTGGTATTGAGCTTAATCGAAACTATACTCAGGCATAGGAGATGTTATTCTTGTAGTTCATTCATCTTTTCGAATTGTAGTGTATACACCTAAAAATGGTCTGAAGATAGTTAATTAAATACACAGTTATTTGATTAATTCCCCTTCCCAATTAATTGAATTCACAAGCAATTTAATTAATTTCTCTATTCATCTACTAGTAAATAAATCTAAATGATTTATTTATATAGTTCATCTCACATCCCCCTTTGATTAATTAATTTTAAATTAATTAATGTCTCCCCATATTAATCAATTCTTCTAATCCCTAATTAAGATTAACAAACTCAAATTTGTTGAGATTAATAACCATTTTCCAATTATTTGAATTTCTAAATTCAAATGAGCACATGGCTCCTAACTTTAACCACCTAACCTAACCATCCCCTAACTTAACCCATTCAATCTAATCTTGGGTCTAACTAACCCTATCCAATCTTGCACATTCTAACCTCCTTATCCTAACCTCCCATGGTGTGGATATTCTCTCCTTGAGACACATGGCACTTTTGCCACATGTCTCCTCCCTTGGACACTTTCCCTCTCACGAGCAAGGCTCCTTGACACTTGTCACCATAGAGATGACAAGTGTCCCTTCCTCCAACCTCTTCTCAAACTTCCTCAATCATGGCCCTTGATATCTTCAGATCAAATATGGACCGTCAATTCCTGCCACCTCAGCTTTGGCCTTGGAATTCCTATAAATATCCCTCATTTTGGAGCAATATGGATCCGATCTCATATCAATTTAGGCATTATTACTATAGGCATTTACATTTCAATTATCTAGTAATTAGCATCTGGATTAATCATAGCATGTTAATCTAGTTTCTTGAATCATGCATTTCATATCATTTTCATAGTCAATCATGATCAAATAGCTACTCAACTCTTGAGTTGCCACTTTGGAGGTCATTTCTCCGCTGAGAGCCCATCAATCCAACACATTCAAGGTCCTCAAGAATAGAGGAAAATGGGACATTTCAAGGAAGGCTTATGGTTTGCATCTTTGATTTAGTTTTCAATTAAGCTTTTCAATTACATCTTATTGTCTCATTATATGTGTATGCCTCTTATATACCACATTTTTAGCATCACATTTATTGGCGCCCACCGTGGGGCCTAGCCCCTTTGATCTTTAACAAGTTTGCTTGTAGGAAATTTCATTGACAGGTTGATTAGCTCTTTCAGAGTGCAGATTAGCTCTCTTGGGCTCCCGAATCGCGTTCTTGGCCTCTTTTGTGGCATTCTGGCACCTCAACTGATGTTTAAGGGAGATTCCTCAACTCTATTTTTATGTTTTTATGTACTTTAGTGCTTTCAATTTGTACTTTAGCATTTTTGGTATGCATGGTGGCATTTTTGGTACATTTGGCAGCGTTTTCAGTATATTTGATAGCATTTTTGATTTGCAGAACAACATTTCCGATTTGCAGAACATTGTTTCTAGTGTGTAGAGTAGCATTCTTGGCACATATGATGGTGTTCTTGGTCAATTTGATGGTGTTTTAAGGTTTTTATTAATTTTGCAAATATTGTATGTTGCATTCTTCATTTCTGCTTCTGGACTATCATTTTCCCGAACCTAATTTGCAGATTGTTGGTTTTGCAGGTACTTATTTCGCTATGAAAGACCGGAGTCAAACTATTTCACCGCCAAAGAATACCATATAAACTACTAACTTTATTTGCAGCCATGGGATTTTGCACTTATATTTGTTAAATTAGGCACATAGACTAATTACAATGGAAATGAACAAACATGTCTTATGTGTCTTGATGATAGGTGAGTATGCTCTCACCTTTCTTAGGTGATCAGAAAGCTAGACTCATCCTTTTCTTTCAATAGTGCATATCTTTAGTGGGCCTGTCACAGTGGGAAAAAGTAATCACCCTGTGAGAATGACCCAAGTGAGTACAACTGGACCTGAGCATTCCAACTCACTATAATAAATAGGTCTCTGATGATTAAAGTCTCAGAGGATGGGATTATTTGAGTTTTCTCTTTGAGATCTCTCATATCGAGCATTTTGTAGGGCCTCATGATCTCAATCACGTTTACGTGACTACAACTTGTTTCGGTACCTTGTCGGGCTATAGGCCTCAATCATGCTTGCATGGCTTCAAGGGGTAATTTCAAATGGAATTCCTGACTAAGAACTATAAAAGTAGAAGCTACCTGATTCACCTTCGAAAGGGTGATAATCTTTGTGCAAGAGAGATAGTAACTCTCCCAAGACACTTGCCATATCGAGCCCCCATTAGTGTTGGGAGAGTTAGCGACAGGCTGGTCCAAACAACAACGTTCTTGGTCATTTTGTCAGCGTTTCTGGTAAACTGCATCAAAATCAGAAAACAAAAACAACCCATTTCTCAAACAGTCAAACATAGAGCGTAGGTCATATTGTTGGGTCATTCAATCAGGTTATCTTCACACAAGACTCAAGAACAAGACACACAAAGGTCTCAAGTATTCACCTCAAACAAGTTAAAGATCAAACACCTTAAAGTGCAACATCACATTGTCTTTGATAAACTGATCATTCAAACATAGTTTCTCATCAGGATCTATCATCCTTTAATCACGAAACTACAACACTTGATCAGAATAACCTCGTTCTTTATCATAGGATATATCATTCCTATTTAAACTTGGTCATATAAAAAATCACAAAATTTGCACTCCAAAACTAAGATCGAAAAACTTGCAAACAAGCAAATACTTAAAAAAATAATTTCCTCAACAATTGATCACTTATTACGGCACATTAAGCAAGATTTAATCACAAAAACATTCAAAACACAATGCCCATTTTAATTACAGCGCAGAGACATAAGATCGCTGAAACATTGGAAACACCTGAAGATCATAGAAACATGGCATACCAAAGCAAAAGACAAGAACACATAACAAGCCAACATATTAGAGAAATCAAACAAATCTAGAATCAAAATCCAACCATGTCAAAACTTAACAGGAATTCAAATACATATCCAAAGAAAGGTGGCTCTTTTATGCAACTATTAAAAAGATCCTTAAAAGATTTGGATGAGAAAGATCACAATCACACACCTATATCTAGCAATGGTTCATCCCCCCATAATCAAATTAACTCTCCAAAGGCATATATTCTTACACTTCTTAAAAAAGTGCAAAAACCTTCCATAACATCCTCACCAAACAATACACCCAAAGATGATGCTCCCCAAGGGATATCCATAATGGCCATCAAACCTATTTCAGAGGATCCTATTCAAAACCCATCTACTTCATATCCAAGCACTGATTCATTGCAACATCCCCATAGCGCTTCCTTGCAAATTGAAGTCCTCATTCATAAAACACTCGTTAAACATGTCCTAATAGATGGGGGAGCTAGCTTGAATATTTGCTCATTGAGTCTTGTCTGTGCTCTAGGTTATTCAGAAGATGTAGTTGATCCCTTGAAAAAGATCAAAATCAAAGCACATAATGAAGAAGAGAATTCCTCTAAAGGAGTTATGGTATTACCCATTAGAGTGGGACCTTTGTAGAAAAAAATAGCATGCCAAGTCCTAGATTTGGAACTACCATACAACATACTCTTGGGAAGACCATAGACACAGAACATACAAGCTATTACATCAACATGTCATCAGTGCTTAAAATTTCCTTACAATGGACAAGAAATCACAATATCAGTCGACTTAAATCTAGTGTAGTGTGGTAATAAATTGAAATCAGGTCAAGAGATCATTGTTTCACATAACAGAGAGGAAGCATATTCAAACACACAATCCAAGGAACAATCATTTGCATCAATTTTGTCAAACATGGAAGAACAAATGCAGCTAAAAGATCAAGGGAACAAAGAATATTCATTATCATGGAACAACAAACAAGAGCAACTTGAAATTGAAAGGGAAGAAGCAGATGTAGGTGTTTATGTAATTCACACGTATGTAGAACAAATGTTAGGAACTAGCCTACTTGAATCAAAATCACATACGGCTGACATGGACTTAATCGAGGACAATCAAGATTTTCTTGTACGAGGTCAATCTGATGAAAGTATCGTCCTAGACATGGAAATACCTATTGAAAGCCTCGACATCTCTATCATGACCTCTCATATATTTGACATAATCCAACATGAGGATCCTTTATCCTTAATTCATCCTGAACCTATGGACTGGGAAAATGAAGGACATACTGCCATTGATACCTTACCTAATGACCATGCTATATCCTTATATCTTAATGAAATCAAACCTGCAACAACTTTCACCAGGGATTCCGCTAACGTATCTTCTAATCAAGTGGGTGCCAAATCTCCTAGTCGCAAAATTGAAAATAAAGAAAACAATATCAGGTCTAATGCTGAAAACCATTTATTGGCAATATTAGACCGAGAAAAGGTAAAAATAAAGGACACATCTAACGGTGAAAACCTCCTCGAGGCACCAAAAGATGGGAGATTTGACACCTTACCTAAATACTATCAAGAAAGGTCATCAATCTTGATCAAACCAACAAAGGTAGTTATCATTGGCACAATTGATCTACATCCAGCAATATCTGTATCAGAACTAGCAAGGCAAAAATATTTGGAACCCTTCAAAAGATGGCAAATCAATTTCACCTGGTCATATACAAATATTCCATAGGTGGATCAAGACCTTATAATACATCACCCAAATATTAGTCCAGGAACAAGCATCAACAATGGAACACGACATGAATCAGGAGCAGGTATTCTATTCATCACACCACAAGGTCATACAATCCCGAAAGCATACAAATTAAGCTTCCCATGCACAAATAATATGGCAGAGTATGAAGCATTGGTTACAGGTATCAAAATGGCTGTAGAATGGAATATTACACAACTTCGGGTCTTTGGAGACTCTCAGCTTGTCATCAATCAAATCAATGATGACTATAAAAAAAAAGATGATAAACTCATGCTTTACAAAAATATGGTGGATGATTTCAAAAAATATTTTGTCGAAATCACTTTTGAGCAAATTCTAAGAAATGAGAACAAAGGAGCAAATATTATGGCAACACTTGCTTCTCTATTGCAAACACAGGAAAATTAAGAGCATTATGAATTCCTGGTTGAAGAGTTGTCATACCCTTCTCATAATTGTCTAGATTCCCAAACCATCTGCCAACTTATTGGACATAATAATTCTTCCCGCTATGGCCAAACTTACACATGCCTGAAAGATAACACCTTACCTCTTGACCTATCAAAGAACCAAAAGAGAAACTTTATTTGCTAATCCTCCCATTATACTCTCATCGTGGATACCCTATTTAAATGAGGTCTAGACGGTAGTCTCTTAAGATGTCTTGAACAAGAAGAATCTGAGAAGGCCTTAAATGAAGTCCATAATGACATTTGTGGCACTCATTCAAGTGGTCTTATCCTTTCAAAAAAACTCATACGCTTGGGCTATGATTGGCCAACTATGGAACGAGATTCTTTTCAGATAGCTAGAACATGCAAACAATGTTAGATCCATGGAAATTTGATCCATGCACCAACACAAGAACTTCATGCTTTAGCAACATCTTGGCCTTTTTGCCAATGGGGACTTGATCTAGTACTAAAGAAAAATCCATGAAATCAATCAGATCGAGAAAAGAAGGGAAAATTTGAAGCAAATTGGTTAGGTCCATTTGTGGTCACAATAGTATTTGGGTCAGGGGCATATCAACTATCAATACAAGACAAAGATCAGTTCGAGGATCCTATCAATAACATGCATCTGAAGAAGTTTTATGTCTAAAAAAAATCCAAAATAGTGAAAAAGCAGAAAAATTCAAAAACAGTGAAAAAGAAGAAAAATCCAAAAACAGTGAAAAAGCAGAAAATCCAAAAACAAAAAAAAATCAAATATGAGAAAAAGTGCAATAAAAACAGATGGTGAAAACCTGGCAAATAGGCACTATCTGTTAGCTAGCTCTGCCATCTATTGGTTCACACTTTCTTCTGCTTGCATTCTTTTCCATCAGCGCTATTCATATTCATCATAAAGCCTTTGTACATACGTAGGCATCCTAGGTGATTTCTTGTTATGGTTTGGATCATTGACTATATCATAATAAAGGTTTGTTTCTAGGCTGGGGGCAAAATCCTAAACCTGGTTGGGGGCAAAAAGTTTTGATCATTTTAAGCTTAATCAAGTAGGTAGAACAATAGTCAGACAACGCTTGTCAAGCGAAAAACTGAGATACATCCAACATTGAACATAAGATCACATTGTCAACCATTAACTATCACATATCAATCTAAGCATGACAAAACACATATCAATGGATGATATATCTTGACTCATGATTTTAACACTTTGGCAATAATGGTTCAACTATTTTATTTGGATTTTCGCTATCATGATTTCTGAGTAACTCTAGGATGTCTTTGACTAGAGGAACGAGGAAGGAACATGATATTTTTCTTGTCTACTATCTGTAAATTAATCATTAATATGTGCAAAGTTGTCTAAGGAAATGATCATCAGAGTATCATGGAAGACATTTCGGACTTGCATATAGAAATGATTAATATTGCCTGTTTTATGCAAGCAACACTCTGGTCATCTTGGTTCAATTATACCTCGATGCTTGTGCTAACTTGCAATATCAAAAGCCAGGAAAGTAGTGCTCAGGTCATCATGGTTCAATTATACCATTGATGTTTGCACTCACTTCCCACATTTTAGAGGCTCAATGATGAAACAAAGCAATGACTCCATGACCGGTCTGATCATCGCATTGCATTTCATGTTTTGCATTTGCATTTTGAGATAGACTTGTATTTCATTTCTACATGGGATCACAATACTCATCTTTTCCAAGGCCAAAGCTAACATGGTGTTATCTCTCTTATTACGTGATTGAGTACATTGGACAATAACAAAAATAATCAATTCATTCATCCTGCATGATAAGTTTGTTCATCTCATGTAACCATTGAATACCAAGGCATCATTCATATAAAGCATCAAATCATTCATTCATTTAGTAAGATCATTGCATGACATTCATCAAATCTCAAATCATATAAAATAACACCATTGCATTGCATTGCATCCATCTCATATTAACATGCATGAGAAAATCATAAAAAAATATCATAAACATAGAAAGCATTGCAATCGCATAAACATCACATAGAAATTATAAGCATCACCATACATATTTGCATTTGCATACATCATGTAAATACTGCATCATCATATATCCATCATCTATAATTCATAAGCATATAGAAATTACAGCATACATCAAACATACATCATGAAAGTAATTGCGCATCATAAACATATACCAAATAGAATGCATCCATCATCTCATAGGTCATATAGAGCGAATAGGATCGACTGCATATCATATCATCAAAACAAGATCAAATGTCCAATGTACAATGATATCACAAAATATAGGAGATACATCACAAAATATACATCGTGAGAATCATCAATATCTCATCACAAAAAGGTGTGTACATGAATACATCACTGTCTCATATCAGTGTGACCACTAAGATGCGGAGCGAAAAATCAGAAAAATCATCAAAATTGAAAAAAAAAAAAAAAATCATCAAAATCGAAAAAAAATTAAAATATCATCAAAATCGAAAAAAAAAATCAAAAATCATCAAAATAATCAAAAAATCATCAAAAATCCTCAAAATCGAAACAAAATAAAAAATCATCAAAATCGAAAAAAAATCAAAAATCGAAAAAATTGAAAAAAAAAACAAACCTGCGGCCCCTGTGACACTGGTGGCTCTGCCCACAGCATTGGCGGCGGTTGTAGTGGTGCCTGTGGCACCTCCTGTAGTGCCTCCAGTGGCTGCGGTGGTGCTCACAACGCTGACAACGGCTGCGGTGGTGCCCGCGATGCCTCCCGCAGTGCCGCCAACGGCTGTGGTGGTGCTCACAACGCTGGCAGCGACTGCGGTGGCACCCGCGACGCCTCCCGCAGTGCCAGTGATGCCTCCCACAGTGCCGCCAGTGACTGCGGTGGCGCTCGCGGCGCCCACCGCCGCACCAATGGCTCCCCTCCCCCCAAAAATTGCAAAATGACATTTTAAAATTTTTTTTTAACAAAAATAAAACAACTTTAAAAAAAAAAATGACATTTTGTTAAAAAAAAAAATAAAAATTTATGTATTTTTTTGGAAAATACATGCATGCATAAATAAATTTTTTTTTGGGAGGCGTATGGAATTTTTTTTAAAATCTAGAAAAACCCAATGCAAATCTTATGCTACCCCCTCAAATGAACCCACATCAGTATATATGTATCTTCCTGCAACATGATATCAACAAACTGTCAGTTCTTTATCCAATCAATCTTATCAATTCTATCAATCCACCTCATCTGATCCTTTCTATCATGTCTTATACAGGATGAATCCTTCCTGGAACTCGACGTTTTGATCAAGTCTTATACAAGATATATCGTTCCTGAAACTAGATGCTTTGATCATCTTTGTCTTATACAGGAGGTGCCATTCCTAAAACCAGACTTGATCTCAATCTCATCAATCTAATCAATCTTATCAATTCAATCAAACTCTATCAATCATCACATCAAGAACCACATCAAAGTGATCAAAGAACTCGCACTTTCATCAACCACAGTTGCAGGAATCATCCATTAGTCTATCGAGAAATCAATTTCGCAAAGATCCAAAAACTCCAAAGGTCAATTATCTCAATTGATCTCCCGAGGGGGCATCATCGTACCGCATATCTATCAATCAACATCTGGGGCATCATATCGAGGTTTATCATCTCTAAAATCAAATCGGCATCATATCGAGATTTATCATCTCCAAAATCAAATCAACATCATATCGAGATTTATCATCTCCAAATCAAATCAGTATCACATCGAAACCAAATCTGCATCAAATCAAGATCAAATCTACATTCTATCGAATCAACAACATCATCAATCGAGTTTTTCTTTGAACCAACGCGTCGTCACACATCGCTTCAAAGAGGGGCAAAATGTATACACCTAAAAATGGTCTGAAGATAGTTAATTAAATACGTAGTTATTTGATTAATTCCCCTTCCCAATTAATTGAATTCAGAAGCAATTGAATTAATTTCTCTATTCATCTACTAGTAAATAAATCTAAATGATTTATTTATATAGTTCATCTCAAATCCCCCTTTGATTAATTAATTAATGTCTCCCCATATTAATCAATTCTTCTAATCCCTAATTAAGATTAACAAACTCAAGTTTGTAGAGATTAATTACCATTTTCCAATTATTTGAATTTTTAAATTCAAATGAGCACATGGCTCCTAACTTTAACCACCTAAACTAACCATCCCCTAACTTAACCCATTCAATCTAATCTTGGGTCTAACTAACCCTATCCAATCTTGCACATTCTAACCTCCTTATCCTAACTTCCCATGGTGTGAATATTCTCTCCTTGAGACACATGGCACTTTTGCCACATGTCTCTTGTTACTACTTATCAAATTGCCATTAGTTTTTATATTCAAAGTCATACTATATACTCTACTCGGTTAACACTACCGAATCATGCACTCGGCATACACAGAGAAGTCGGTATGCACAGTCAAGTCGGTTACAGAGGAAAGCAGTCACAGAACGCAGTATACACCGAGTTGTCTACCGAGTATCTTTTCATGTCTACCGAGCAACAAAGATGACACACTGAGTGAAACATGTTACTAGATACATTGAACCTGGACATGCATATGAAAATGTGTTACAAGATCGAAGCACATCTAACTATTATCACATTGGAAATTGCACTAGAAGATTGTGTAAGATTTTGAGATCAATCTAACCAATAAAATATTTTGTATAGTTATTCATTTGAGGAATCATGTTTGTAAGATCGAAGCAATGAATTAGATCACTGTCTTAAGAGATCTATTTATACAACATGAGTTAAGGGTGTATATATGTGTGTAAGAAGACTATTACAGAGACACAAAGGTCATCGAGAAGGTTTTCAGAGAACAGTCGAAGAACAGAGTAAACAGAAGGGTTTACTGAGTTACTATATGGGTTACCAAGATATGCTATAAGCAAGGTAATCTATTCTAAGCACATAGAATCTGCTATAACATTTTAGATGTAAAGTTGCAGATATTTGTAATGATTTTATTGTAATATTGTGAAGTTGAAAGAGAAACCTTTAACAGGGTAAAAGACTCTAATCAAGTCTATAAATTGTAAAGCCTCTAACCAGGTGCAGCATTCAGAATAAATGTTGTAAAATCCTTTAGCAAGGTAGATCTAACAGATCTTGTTACTCCTAACAAGGTAAGCTATCAGAAATAGCTAAAATGTAGCTCTAACCGAGCACTCTTTATTATTGCAGTAGTGAAGTTGTGGGTGCCATCCCCACTGCAGTTTTTCTCTCTAACCAAGAGTTTCTGCATAACCAAAATATATGTGTTATGGAGTGAATCATGTATGATTGTTATCTATTTGTTTTAACTTTATTTTATGTTACTGCACTATTATGTTTATGCATAATAGTAAAGTTATTATTCAAGAAAAGTTTTGGAGTACTGATTCACCCCTCCCCTCTCAGTACATTAGCTTTCCATATTGGGCCTAACAATTGGTATCAGAGCTTCAATCTTGGAAAAGGGTTTAACTACCTAAAGAGAAAGATCTTATCAATGGAAGGCTACAAACAATCTCAGAGGATTGTGTATCTACAAGAAGAGCTGGATCATGCTAATCAGGTGATTGTAGACATGCAAAGGCAAATGCAAAAATCTCTGAAAGTAAGAAGGAGATTATCTGATGATTTACAGGACTCTCAAGAGTTAGTGGAACAATTTGAGACATCATCTGAGAACAGTATATCTGAAGAGACTAAAGAAATGATTGGAGTATTGAAAGAAAAGAACAAGACATTGGCTGATCAACTAAAATCAATGAAAAGAGAACATGAACATTTCAGCACACAAATGACTGAAAATCTAGATGCACTAAGGACAACTGAGGATAAAGCAAGAGATCTAGAAAGAGAGAAGCAACAACTTGAAGTCTTAGTATTTGATAAAAATAATGAAATCATAAGGTTGACTGCGATTCAACAAAATATGAAAGATCAACTAGGTTATGCACATCATGAAGCAATTATGAAGAATGATGAAAATCAAGCATTGAAATTTGAAGTATCAAGGTTGACCAATGAACTTGAAACAGAGAAGAAATCCAAAGAAACACTGAAGAAGAGTTATGAAGCATCGAAGATGTTAGACGAGCAACTGAATACAAGAAGACCCAATAGAGATGCAGGACTCAGTTACAAAGGAAAAGACTCTACCGAGAAAGGAATTCATACTACCAAGAGAGGAGAATCATCAAAGCAAGATGGAAACATGAATAACATCAAAAGAAAGAAGCCTATTTGCTACTACTATGGAAATCAAGGTCATACTGCCAACATATGCCAAATCAGAAAAGGTAAGCAACTGAATATCACTAAGTCCAATGGTTATTGTTACAATTGTAATAAATATGGTCACACATTTAATCAATGTAGGGAAAAGTCTATTAACAACTATCAGAAGGCAAAATTCAAAGGGTTTTGTAGAAACAACAATAGATATGGACATAGTACTAAGAAGTGTTGGCTTAAGAAAAAGAACTACATGTGGTCTGCACATCGAGCAAACACTAGAGGTTACCGAACTCACATAGATCCTCACCAACAATATGCAGCAGTACCATGGGATTACAATACAAGGATATGGTGTGAATGTTGTGGAAGATATGGACATATTAGTGCCAACTATTTTATCAGGTTTGGAATGAACAACCGAAGATCATGGAGAAATCCTGGTATGGCATGTTTTCATTGTCACAAATTTGGACATTTAGCTGGAGATTGTAGAGATCAACCTGGAGGAGACACTGAAGAAATAAAAGAGAAATTAAAGATGATTTGGAAAAAGAAGGAAATTGTGTCAAATGAAGAAAGAAACTTAACTATCGAGTTAGGTGCACCTATTCCAAATTAATTGATAAAGGTATGAAGGGACTACATTCTCTGAAGGTTAAAATCATAATAGTTCCTATTCTATTATGTACTAAATTCAAAATCTACATAGTTAAGATGCATTAGTAAGTTTTAAATTCTATCAAAAGTACTTTACAAGAAACCTGTCAAGTCAGTGAATACAGGAAGCCTGTCAAGTCGATAAATGAAGGAAATTTGGTTACTTGGTTAAAACAGAAAAAAAGAGAGTAAATCAGTTAAAGGGGAACCGAGTGCATTTAATGTTTTTGACCTAACCCGCACAGAGCCTGATAAGCTATTGTGTGTACTTAAAGGTATTTTCATGGTCATTCACACTTACCAAGTTTTCGAAAGAGCAGAGTAGAGTGAATCAAGGTGATCAAACCTCATTCAAAGTGAAGCGATCAAACCTCATTCAAAGTGAATCCAAGGTATTTACATCAAATCTCATGCATTGTTAAGCTGGTTTACCGATCTTATCAAATTGTTATTATCTGTTGAGTGTGAAGTGTCTGTCATTTGTAAACCGTCAAACCCTAAGGGTAGTTTGCTAAGTTTTTACCTAAAATCTTCAATGGTACCCAAGATCCAAGATCCCATTGTTGTCAAAAATGTAGAGAAGCCCTCACTGAGATACACTTTGACTCCTAAGGTCACCTCCAAACCGGATGACAAAAACGCCTTTTAACTCATCCTGGATTGAGTCTTGTTAGTCGAAGATGTAATATTCTTCACCAAATACCATGTTGAAGAACTCAGTCATGTTGAGATAAGAGACACCTATGATGAACTATGTACCGATGGTGTATTAAACAACAAGTATGAACACATCAAGATCAAAGGATTGACTGAAGCCCTAACCTATCCTCGTGTGTTCAAGCCCCAATGGGTCAAGTTTTTCTTGAGCAGAGTTCATGATGACTTCATGTGGCTAGAAGAGAAACCATTCAAAATCACCAAGGAAATCATTCATGTGATCACTGGTTATCCTATCTATGATCATCCACGAGCTCAAAAGATGATATCACAAAAGGAAATAATCAGTTTAACTGGAGTTGAATCTGATTACAAAGGATTAAAACTGAACAATGTCACTGATGCGGAACTTAAGTTTGCCATTAGAGTAATTGGTTACTATTTCTTCTAATCTGCAAGGGAAAATAGTGTACCCTATGCCGCAATTGACATAGCCTATAAAATTGTGAAAAAGGGAATGAAAATTGACTTATGTGAAGTGTTACTAAAAAACCTGTTTGAGAACCTGAATATAATAAGGAAGCCGAAGAAGAACAACTCGGCAAATACACTAAAGTTTGGTTCACTTCTTGTATGCATGTTTTTCTACTTTGAAAAATTCTTTCCATCAGTCGGTAAGGTAGTTTGGGAGCTACACCAACCAATCACCCATCAGATTAATGACTTTATCAAGAAATTAGGAGATAATTTCAATAATATAATGGATGATTATTTCAGCAAATTTCAAGAGAAAATGCACAATAGGTACCGAATTCCACCCCAGCTAGTGGAGAAATATAAAGATGACATAGGCTTTGAGGTAGACACCGATTACTGTTATGTGAATGCTGTGGAACCAAGAACTCAATCTTTGCCACCTATGGGTTACGAGATTGACTTTGATATCACACAACAACAAATTGATGCATATCTTCCATTACCAAGGCATGCTACCGAACTGAGATATGGAACCTATGAAGAGGTGAAGGGAAAAGTAAAAATGAGCATTGTAGTACCCAAAGCTACAAGAAAAGCAACAAAGATGATAAAGGTTTTAACGGAGAAATTTGGAGAAGAATCTTCCTCCACACCTGTCAAAGGCACTCTTGCCATCACCGAAGAGGAATCAAAAGCTCAAGAGGCAGCAATAACATTGAGCACTTTACTGCCTAAGGGTAAAGTGTTAAAAAGAAAGAAACATGACATTTCAAAGGCCCTACCAACTCCTCTAACAAAGAGACCTAATACAAGAGCATCAACTGCATCACCAAGTAAGAAACAAAAGAGTGTTACTACTCCCAAGGTAACAAAGACCTATAAGAAATCTACTAGGAGACTCATTTTGACAAAAGAGTCTAGTGATACAGAATTTGAGGATGCCAACAAATTCTAGATTGTCAAAAGCAAGAAGGTAAATATACATAGTGTTGAAAACTTCTGTGCCAATCTAAAAGAATATGGTGGATTTGGTTCTTTTAGATATGTCAAGTATGAAACAAGAAATAATGATGAGAAGAGACAAATTGAAGAAGCTGTCATTTGCACACTTCTAAAGTTTCGTCTAGCTCTATTGGAACTAGTAAAGTCACTTCCAAATGAACTTTATTTGCATATTGATAATAGGTGGAAGTATGCAATGGACTCACAGAAACAAATTAGAGAAAGAAGTCTAGTCCATCTATTTCCTGATATGTCTGTAGCAGAAATAAAGGAACATTTGACAACCTACAATTCAAAATTGCCTGTCAAACAGAGAGCCTTAAAATTGATGAATGGGCTATATATTGACATAGAGAATGAGACAAAAGCAAAATGGTAGGAAATATTCAAAATCAAAGATGCCTGTGAACAATCTAAAGTTGAAATCGTTGATGTCAACGAGCACGATCCTGATGTCATTGAGCAAGGTCCTGATGCTACCGAGCAAGACCCGACTGACACTATTCAAATTGATGAAGATGTCATGGATACAGAGGAACGGGAGCAGGAGATGATAGAAGGCACTACATATGCAAAACTTGTATCTAGTGAATCCATTTTAGAACAAGTTCAGCCTTATCCACTGATCAATCAACCTATCTCTACTGAAGCTCTCCAGGATACAATGCAAGGCACCGAAGGCCACAAGTCTACAACAGGAGAAGATACTACTCAAGAACAGACCTCTCAAGCATCGTCGAGCACTGAAAATGTAGCAGCTGAGACACCCAGTATTGAGACACCAAAAGACACCACAACAGCTATAGGTACCGACCAAAGTGTTGCCTCTACCAAGCAACGTACCGAGGGTCAGCAAGGCTCTCAAGCTATTGTCTTGGTCCAACCAACCAAAGGTAAAGAGAAGAAAGTGAAAAAGCATAGTTTCAAAGTTGATTTATCTAAACAAATAGTGTTGCCCAATGTGAATATATCAAAATTAAAGGGGAAAGCACTCATTGATTTCGGTGAACTATGAAAAGCAAAGGCCGAACAAGAAAAATAGATGGCCATACAAAAGAAGAATAAAGTACTTCAGAAGGTGAAGACACTACTATCAGATATGCTACCTACAACTATAGTGTCAATCGATGCAGCCATCCATATTCAATTGGATGAACTCCTTAATCAAATAGAAACATCCAGAGTTGATGCATTTGAGTACTTGAGCAAGCTAAAAGACAAGGAGCTTACTGCAAAAATGATAGAAGAGGTACAAAAAGCTCTAGCTATTGGGAAAGTCAAACTTGTCAAATTCATTGCCGAGTTGTCCCCTCAACTCAAGCATATTCTTTATTTATTTCAGAAACTCTGTACATTTTCTATATTCATTAAAGATATCAAGAATAAAACTGATGCAATTGAGAAAGAGATCACCAATCTCTCCAATAAGTTGACTCCAGAGCCCAATTCAGTTCAATTTTTTTATACCAAGCTTCAACAGCTCATGGCTCAACAATTGGAACCAAGAAATGAAGAACACAGGATCAAGAAGGATATAATGACACTCCAAACATTATTCCTTCCTCATCTTTTATCAGTTCAAGAACAGATTAACTGAGCCACATGCCTATCTACTACACAAGAGGGAAGCATTCTTGATGGCTTAATATCACTATTGGTTGATATTCAAGCACAAAATTCTTTAATGGAAAGTGTAAAGGATGCACTCTCTGTTGCTCTCACCGACGCCCGACAGAAGTATAAATCTATTTTTGACTAGTTACCACCCCCGGATGGAAATTAAGTTTTTGATGTTTGTCAAAAAGGAGGAGTGATACTATATATTTGGGGAGTGATATAGTTTTGATATAAGTATTCAGAGTATTGTATACAGGGGGAGTATACCGAGCAGAGTATGCAGACTATCCAAGGACAGTAAGCAGAGCACACAAGCACAAAACCAAACATGCAAAATCAGAGTTATGTATAGTATAATGATAAGGGGAGTATATCTGAATATACTATTTCATTGACTATTGTATATATTGTAAGGTATAGTCATTTTGCAAAGTATATAGATTTTTAAGTTATGACTTTGAAAGTAGTTTTTGTCAAACATCTCAACTAATGTCAAAAGGGGAGATTGTTACTACTTATCAAATTGCCATTAGTTTTTATATTCAAAGTCATACTATATACTCTAGTTAGTTAACACTACCAAATCATACAGTCGGTATGCAAAGAGAAGTCGGTATGCATAGTCTAGTCAGTTACAAAGGAAAGCAGTCACAGAAGGCAGTATACACCAAGCTGTCTACCGAGTATCTTTTCATGTCTACCGAGCAGCAAAGATGACACACTGAGTGAAACGTGTTACCAGATACATTGAACTTGGACATGCATATGAAAACGTGTTACAAGATCGAAGCACATCTAACCGTTATCACATTGGAAATTGCACTAGAAGATTGTGTAAGATTTTGAGATCAATCTAACCAATGAAATATTTTGTATAGTTATTCATTTGAGGAATCATGTTTGTAAGATCGAAGCAATGAATTAGATCACTCTCTTAAGAGATCTATTTATACAACATGAGTTAAGGGTGTATATATGTGTGTAAGAAGACTGTTACAAAGACACAGAGGTCACCGAGAAGGTTTTCAGAGAACAGTCGAAGAACAGAGTAAACAGAAGGGTTTACTGAGTTACTATATGGGTTACCGAGATATGCTATAAGCAAGGTAATCTATTCTAAGCACATAGAATCTGCTATAACATTTCAGATGTAAAGTTGCAGATATTTGTAATGATTTTATTGTAATATTGTGAAGTTGAAAGAGAAACCTTTAACAGGGTAAAAGACTCTAATCAAGTCTATAAATTGTAAAGCCTCTAACCAGGTGCAACATTCAGAATAAATGTAGCAAGGTAGATCTAACAGATCTTGTTACTCCTAACAAGGTAAGCTATCAGAAATAGCTAAAATGTAGCTCTAACTGAGCACTCTTTATTATTGCAGTAGTGAAGTTATGGGTGCCATCCCCACCGTAGTTTTTCTCTCTAACCAAGAGTTTTTGCGTAACCAAAATATATGTGTTATGGAGTGAATCATGTATGATTGTTATCTATTTGTTTTAACTTTATTTTATGTTACTGCACTATTATGTTTATGCATAACAGTAAAGTTATTATTCAAGAAAAGTTTTGGAGTACTGATTCACCCCTCCCCTCTCAGTACATTAGCTTTCCATAGTGGGCCTAATAATTGGTATCAGAGCTTCAATCTTGGAAAAGGGTTTAACTACCTAAAGAGAAAGATCTTATCAATGGAAGGCTACAAACAATCTTAGAGGATTGTGTATCTACAAGAAGAGCTAGATCATGCTAATCAGGTGATTGCAAACATGCAAAGGCAAATGCAAAAATCTCTGAAAGTAAGAAGAAGATTATCTGATGATTTACAGGACTCTCAAGAGTTAGTGGAACAATTTGAGACATCATCTGAGAACAGTATATCTAAAGAGACTGAAGAAATGATTGGAGTATTGAAAGAAAAGAACAAGACATTGGCTGATCAACTAAAATCAATGAAAAGAGAACATGAACATTTCAGCACACAAATGACTGAAAATCTAGATGCACTAAGGACAGCTGAGGATAAAGCAAGAGATCTAGAAAGAGAGAAACAACAACTTGAAGTCTTAGTATCTGATAAAAATAATGAAATCATAAGGTTGACTAGGATTCAACAAAATATGAAAGATCAACTAGGTTATGCACATCATGAAGCAATTCTGAAGAATGATGAAAATCAAGCATTGAAATTTGAAGTATCAAGGCTGACCAATGAACTTGAAACAGAGAAGAAATCCAAAGAAACACTGAAGAAGAGTTATGAAGCATCGAAGATGTTAGACGAGCAACTGAATACAAGAAGACCCAATAGAGATGCAGGACTTAGTTACAAAGGAAAAGACTCTACCAAGAAAGGAATTCATACTACCAAGAGAGGAGAATCATCAAAGCAAGATGGAAACATGAATAACATCAAAAGAAAGAAGCCTATTTGCTACTACTATGGAAATCAAGGTCATACTGCCAACATATGCCAAATCAGAAAAGGTAAGCAATTGAATATCACTAAGTCCAATGGTTATTGTTACAATTGTAATAAATATGGTCACACATTTAATCAATGTAGGGAAAAGTCTATTAACAACTATCAGAAGGCAAAATTCAAAGGGTTTTGTAGAAACAACAATAGATATGGACATAGTACTAAGAAGTGTTGGCTTAAGAAAAAGAACTACATGTGGTCTGCACATTGAGCAAACACTAGAGGTTACTGAACTCACATAGATCCTCACCAACAATATGCAGCAGTACCATGGGATTACAATACAAGGATATGGTGTGAATGTTGTGGAAGATATGGACATATTAGTGCCAACTATTTTATCAAGTTTGGAATGAACAATCGAAGATCATGGAGAAATCCTGGTATGGCATGTTTTCATTGTCACAAAGTAGGACATTTAGCTGGAGACACTGAAGAAATGAAAGAGAAATTAAAGATGATTTGGAAAAAGAAGGAAAATGTGTCAAATGAAGAAAGAAACTTAACTATCGAGTTAGGTGCACCTATTCCAAATTAATTGATAAAGGTATGAAGGGACTACATTCTCTGAAGGTTAAAATCATAACAGTTCCTATTCTATTATGTACTAAATTCAAAATCTGCATAGTTAAGATGCATTAGTAAGTTTTAAATTCTATCAAAAGTACTTTACAAGAAACCTGTCAAGTCGGTGAATACAGGAAGCCTGTCAAGTCGATAAATGAAGGAAATTTGGTTACTTGGTTAAAACAAAAAAAAAGAGAGTAAATCAGTTAAAGGGGAACCGAGTGCATTTTATGTTTTTGACCTAACCCGCACGGAGCCTGATAAGCTATTGTGTGTACTTAACCGCAGTTTTTCTCTCTAACCTAGAGTTTCTGCGTAACCAAAATATATGTGTTATGGAGTGAATCATGTAAGATTGTTATCTATTTGTTTTAACTTTATTTTATGTTACTGCACTATTATGTTTCTGCATAATAGTAAAGTTATTATTCATGAAATTTTTTGGAGTACTGATTCACCCCTCCCCTCTCAGTACATTAGCTTTCCATATTGGGCCTAACATCTCCTCCCTTGGACACTTGCCCTCTCACGAGCAAGGCTCCTTGACACTTGTCACCATAGAGATGACAAGTGTCCCTTCCTCCAACCTCTTCTCCAACTTCCTCAATCTTAGCCCTTGATATCTTTAGATCAAATCTGGACCGTCGATTCCTGCCACTTCAGCTTTGGCCTTGGAATTCCTATAAATATCCCTCATTTTGGAGCAATATGGATCTGATCTCATATCAATTTAGGCATTGTTACTATAGGCCTTTACATTGCAATTATCTAGTAATTAGCATTTGGATTAATCATAGCATGTTAATCTAGTTTCTTGAATCATGCATTTCATATCATTTTCATAGTCAATCATGATCAAATAACTACTCAACTCTTGAGTTGCCACTTTGGAGGTCATTGCTCCACTGAGGGCCCATCAATCCAACACCTTCAAGGTCCTCAAGAATAGAGGAAAATGGGACATTTCAAGGAAGGCTTATGGTTTGCATCTTTGATTTAGTTTTCAATTAAGCTTTTCAATTACATCTTATTGTCTCATTATATGTGTATGCCTCTTATATACCACATTTTTAGCATCACATGTAGTATGGATTTCTTTGTAGTCAGCGAGGCTCCTTTTGTGATGAGCAATGCGCTCTAGGAAGTGTGCCTTCCTATATGTGCAGGCCCCTCTTATTGTAATCACATACTTATTGTAGAAGTATTATTTGGCTGTGGGTAGGCTTCCCACATTTTTCCCTTTACTGGGTTTTCCATGTACAAATCATGGTGTTATGTGTTATGGATGGTTGGTAATTGTTCTGTGATTTATGTTTGTGCTTAATTGTTATATCTTCTATTTCGGTATTTGGTTTATGCATTCTGGTAAAAGGTTTTGTGTGCTTAAAGTTTAATAATTTGTTGACAACTGATTCACTCCCCTCTCAGTTGTCCACCGATTATCCTAACAATTGGTATCAGAGCTTGGTCCTCTATGTAGAAGCTTAACTGCTTGAGGAAGTTCCTATCATTGCAAGAATTTGATGGTGGTCTGGTTAGATTTGGAGATGACAAAGAATGCATGATTAGAGGAAGAGGAACTATATCATTGGATGTTAAGCATAATACTGATAATGTTTATTATGTTGAAGGTTTGAGGCATACGATTTTGAGTGTAGGATAGTTGGTGGATAAGGAATTTAAATTATAGTTCAAGGATGGAAAATGCAAAATCATTAACAAAGCTGGTTTGGAGATTGCAACTGATACATAGACTAAAGGTAACATCTTTCATTTCAACTCTAGTGAGAATACATGTTTGATTGCACAAGTTGATGAGAGTTGGCTATGGCATAAGAGGTTGTTTTATGTGAATTTTGATTACATTGTAAAGATTAGTTCAACCAAGGCTATTAGATATATACCTAAGATTGTGAAGCCCTATAATCCGGTATGTAAGGAATGTCAAATGGGAAAGAAAGTCAGAACTTCTTTTAAGAGTATACAAGACAAATCTAATGATGTTCTTGATCTTATTCATACTGATTTGTGTGATCCTGCTAGAATAAAGAGTTTTTAGGGTGATAGATATTTCATGCTAATCATTGATGACTATTCTAGAATGAAATGGGTTACTTTTCTAAGGGAGAAATTTGAATCTTTTGAAAAGTTCAAGATCTTTAAAGCTAAAGTTGAGATAGAGACAGGGTTGCAGATTAAATGCTTAAGCTTAGACTAGGGTGGTGAATTCACATCCGGTGAATTTGATAGTTATTGTGAGAAGTATGGGATAAGAGACAGTTGTCTGCACCCCAGACACCTTAGCAGAATGGTGAGAAGCTATGAGCATGATGGTATACACATTCAACAGAGTTCATATCTAAGGAGACATCGGTAAGACACCTTATGAGTTATGGTTTGGTCATACACCTTCAGTTAAGTATTTCAGAATATCTGGTAGTAAATGCTATATCAAAAGAGATAATTCCATTGAAAAGTTTGATCTTAAATGTGATGAAGGGATATTTCTTGGTTATTCTAATGAAAGCAAAGCATATAGATGTTATAAAAAAAGATTGCAAAGAATTGTGGAGAGTGCTAATGTCATGGTGGATGAGCAATACAAAGGTCAATTTAGAACTTATGAGAGAGAACCGGAAGTGGAGATGATCATAACTAAACCGATAGCACTTGTACCAGAACAAAATGTTGAACCAGTTACCCCAGCAGTATCAGAAAATTCAATAGTAACTGAAGATCAGAGCAGAGGAACAGAAAGTCAGAAGAGTCCTAGGTATGTAAGGTTAAATCATTCAGAAGATCAGATCACTGGAGACAAGAACAAAGGAGTAATGACAAGAAGAAGGTTGGCAATTGACGAGGTATGTTTAATTTCTCAAGTTGAACCAACATCAGTTATTGAAGCTTGTAAAGATGAATGTTGGATGAAAGCTATGGAAGAGGAATTAGATCAAATAGAAAAGAACAACACATGAATTTTAGTTCCCCGACCTAAAAATAAGAATGTTATTGGAACGAAGTGGGTCTTTAGGAATAAATTGAATGAGGATAGACAAGTTGTGAGGAATAAGGCTAGATTGGTATGTAAAGGATATTCTCAGAAGGAAACAATTGATTATGATGAGACTTTTGCTCCGGTAGCTAGGATTGAAGCTGTGAGATTATTTCTTTCTTATGTTGCCCATAAGAAATACAAGGTTTATCAGATGGATGTTAGGTGTGCAATTTTGAATAGAGATATTGAGCAACCTGATGGATTTTCACTTTTAGATGACAAAAACATGGTTTGTAGGTTAAGGAAATCTTTATATGGATTGAAACAAGCCCCTAGAGCTTGGTATGCTAGATTGGACAAATATCTTTTGAGGTTTAGTTTCACTAAAGGTAATGCTGACAGTAACTTATATTATAAGATCACTGATGATGACATATTTATTGTTGAAGTCTTTGTTGATGATATCATTTTTGGAGGTTAGGATAAGTTATGTATGGAATTATTTGATAATATGAAGAATGAATTTGAGATGTCTATGATTGGGAAGATGCAATTTTTCTTAGGTTTGCAAATTACTCAGAATGATAAAGGTATTTTCATCTGTCAAACTAAGTATGCTAGAGAGTTGTTGAAGAAATTTGGTATGGAAAATTCCAAACCGGTTGGTACCCCAATGGTTACTAGTGAGAAATTGACAAAGAATGTTGTATCAACTTCAATAAATCCTACAAGGTATAAATATATGATTGGAGGTTTGTTATATCTGACTCGAACTAGACCAGATATAATGAATGCAATTTTTATTGTATCAAGATATTGGAGTGATCCTAGAGAGAATCATGAGAGTGCGATGAAAAGGATTTTTAGGTATTTGCAAGGAACAACTGAGTATGGTTTGTGGTATCCTAAAAATGATGACTTTACACTATGTGCATATACAGATGTTGATTGGGTTGGAGATGTTGATGACCAGAAAAGTACATCCGGTGGAGCTTTATTTCTTGGAAAGATACTTTTTTCATGGATCAACAATAAACAATCATGTACTTCTTTATCTACTGCTAAAGCTAAGTATGTTGGTGCTGCTACTAACTATACACAAGTTCTATGGATGAAGCAAATGTTGAAGGATATAAGGGTAGATTGTAATGAACCAGTAGTTATTCACTATGATAACTCTATTGCTATTGACATATCAAAGAATCTGGTATTTCATTCTAAGACTAAGCCCATTTCTATCAAGTATAATTTTCTGAAAGAGAAGGTGGAAGAAAATGAAGCGAGACTAGTTTATGTGAACACTAAAGAGAAGATTGCAAATATCTTCACTAAACCTTTATCTAAGGAATCATTTGAATACTTCAGAGAGAGATTGGGAGTTTCTACCCCTCTGGTAGAGACTTGAGTGATGCTAATTGGCATCAGTCCGACATGCATTATCAGAAATATCATTCATTTCAGATTGATGGGTTGATGCTACTACTTAGGGGGAGTAGTCTGCTATGTGGTTCAGAGGTTTATGACTTTTCTTTGATGTTTATGTCAGAATTATGACATTGATGTCAAAGGGGGAGATATATTTATGTAAAAAATAGAGCTTAACAAGGATATCATTCACAGGGGGAGTTTGGTCTATTGGTTTAGAACTTCATTGTCATATCATCTTGGAGAGTTTCTTAGATGTCTTCCATTGGAGGAGACTTGTTTGGCATTTCTTGGCACTTGGATCTTTTTCACATCTAGTGTTGCCATCAATGCCAAAGGCGGAGATTGTTGGCAATTTGGAGGAATTAATTATGTGTTGCATTGATGTCAACACTAGTTTTTTTTCTATCTACCAGCTTCCGGTAAAGTGGTTGGTCTTTGATGTTGATATGGAGATTTGTCTCCGGTTTGGTCCGGCTATTGGAATTGGTTTGGATTGGTTATTCATGTGCTCTTGAGGCGTATCAAATTTAGTTCATTTGGGATTTGATGATCCAGATGGTATCATTTGTTCTAGTAAGCCTTTTTGTTACCGTTAAGGGTTTTACCGACAACACTTTAATGAAGATCTTTTGATGAATCTAATAAGTGGTGTTGGTGCAGCTTCTAGAAGGTTATCAGGATACTGATGGTTATCATGTTCATGTTCTAGTTGTTCATGGTGTTTCATTTGGCTTATGGGGACCTATTTTGGGTCCGGTGTTATTTTGCTAGGTTATGGACCGGTTTATGTAACGTGTTGGTTGATGCTCCCGATGCATCACTAGTTGGATTTATTGTTTGGTTTATGTTGTTTCGGTCTTAAGAGGACTTGGTTTATCATTGGTTTATGAGATTATGTAACGGATCTATTGTATTATATTTTAGGTGGATGAACTAATTGTTTAGGTCTCGGGTTGGTATAAATATGATGTAAGATCTCTTTGTAGATCATGGAATGGGTTATGGGATTATCTATGTGCGAATAAAGTTGTAATCATATGCAGAGGTTTTGATCAATCATAGGTGGTTGAATTGGGTTTGTTTAAAGAGGTTTAAGACCTTCGATATTGAGCTTAACAGGAACTGTACTCAAGCATAGGAGATGTTATTCTTGCAGTTCATTCACCTTTCCGAATTGTAGTATGGATTTTTTGTAGTTAGTGAGTGAGGCTCCTTTTGTGATGAGCAGTGCACTCTAGGCAGTGTGACTTCCTGCATGTGCATGCTCCTCTTATTGTAATCACATACTTACTGTAGAAGTATTATCTAATTGTGGGTAGGTTTCCCACCGTGGTTTTTCCCTTTACTGGGTTTTCCATGTACAAATCATGATGTTATGTGTTATGGATGGTTGGTAATTATTCTATGATTTATGTTTGTGCTTAATTATTATATATTCTATTCCGGTATTTGGTTTATGCATTCCGATAAAAGGTTTTGTGTGCTTACAATTTTATAATCTGTTGACAATTGATTCACTCCCCCCTCTCTATTGTCCACCAGTTATTCTAACATTTTGTTTGGTAATGAAAACAAATTATTATATGCACAAAGATGTCAATGAATATTCAATTTATCATTTCCATTGAATTACTAAACATCGAAAAAGACTTTGTCAGTATTAGTTTTAGCATCTCAATTATAGTATTAGTTTCAACATCGACTGAGTAAATATTGAATGTTGTACCTTTTTGAATGGCTTTTCAAATTTAATTGTTTTCACAAATCATGAAAATTATAGGACTACTCCTAGGTTGGAATTGGAATACCAAAAAAGTATGTTTTAGTTTGAGGCGACATATTTGAATTCGTTGTACAACTTGCCTACATGAAATGACCAAAATTGATACATAGCACAAATTTAAAAAATTATGCATTAAAGATGTGGTGTGGATAACTTGCAAGTATAGTTTTTGAATGAAATTTTGATTGAAAAAATGACTTTCATGTTGGCAACACTTGATGAGTTACGATTAGGAATAACGCAACATAAACTATTGATGTAAGAAGTTTTTAAATTCCATGTATTAAAAAATAAGGGAAACATAGTATTTCCACCAAAAAAAGATGGGGAGTGGAGAATGTGCATACATTGAAGAGATATCAAGATTACTATCAAGTATTGATTCCCTTTGTCAAGGATGGATGATGTTATGGATTGCTTGAGTGGCACAATTTATTTCATAAATATTGGCTTAAAAGTAGGTATCATCAAATCATTAGAGAAGGTGATGAATGAAACATTGTATTCAAGACAAATGAAGGCTTACATGAGTGGTTAATAATGCTTTTTTGCATTAATTGATGAACCAAGAACATTAATGAGATGATGAATGAAGTATTGAAGAATTTTATAGGTAAGTTTGTTATTGTTTACTTAGATGATATTCAAATTTTTAGTAAGACCAAAATATAAAAATGTTGTAGATGCATTGAGTAGAAGGTGGAACCTATTGATAAAAATGATGATATAAGTGATGGGATTTGAAGAGAACAAACATGTATGTATGAGGATGACGTAGATTTTTCAAAAGATTGGAAAGCAGGTAAGGAGGTTGTTGTAATAGACAAGAGTAAGTGGATAGATTATTTAATTTGGGATGATATGTTATTCAAAGGGAATCAATTGTGCATTCCTAGGAGTTAAATGAGGGGGCTTTGGTGAGTGGATATTATTTTTGGCCTTAATATATATACAAATGCAAGGAAATTCTTAAATAGTGCATGACTTTTCAAGTTCAGGGAGTAGTTAGAATATTAGATTGTATCAACTTCTAACACACTTGCCAAAGAGACGTTGAAAGGAAATCAACATGGAGTTTTATATTAGGAATTCCAAAAGCACATAGAGGACATGATTCTATATTTGTGGTAGTAGACATATTTTCTCTAATAGCACATGTCATTCCTCGTAAGAAGAACCATGATGTTGTATATGTTGTTGAATTATTTTTCAGAGAGATTGTGAGATTGCATGGGTTACCTTGAAGCAAAGTCTTAGACATGGACTTGAATTTCATATGATATTTTTGAAAAACATTATAAAAGAAGATGAAGGTCCATCTAAAATTTAGTTCAACATTTCAATCGTAGTTTGGTGGAAAAACAAAAGTGGTACATCAAATTTTGGATAAATTTTTGTGATGCTTAGTGGGACATAAATCATGAAATTGGGATATAGTTCTAGCACAAGAAAATTTTGCATACAAATAAATCTATAGAGAACAAGGAAGACACCATTCAAAATTATGACTAGATTGCAACCTAAAGGAATAAAAAACTCGTATAAATCATTAAGGAAAACAAAAAGAGTGTAGAAGTACATTTTCTAAGGGTACATAGCGTAAGGTGTGAAAATGGAACCAGGTAAGACTAAGACCAAGATCCACTTTCATACGTATATTGGAAAATAAAATCACCTACAGGAGTGATCGCATTTGACTAATCCTTGTTAAAGAGTAAAATGAAACTTCTAGGGTTTCTATTCCTTTGTTGCTTTGGAAAGTGAATGAACTATGGAAATAAATGAAGATAGGTTGAGATAATGTAAAGCTAAGACTAATGAAGTAAATAAACACTTGTTCTATTGTAATTGACTGATAAACACATTGAAATGTTGTAAAAAACACAAAAATGAGTAGGAAATCTGATTGTGCACGTGTGACTACAAATTAAAGCTAATTCTACAGGTCTAAGACATTCTGAATGACTTGGTCTACCAAGTATGAGAAACTTTCTAGAAATCTACAACTTGAACCTATTTGGGATCCACCTACCAAATTGATGCATAATTTTGAGGATAGGGGCGCCCCCAACACCCTGGTCACAAGTCTAAATTCTAGGAACAAGTCTGAGATAGTCTCTTGATGTTGAACCAGACTTGTTGGCTCTTTCGGGTACCTATAGCTGCACCTGCAATATGGAAAATGGTATGGTGGTGGCTATATAGGTGTTTGCCTTGGTCAACCCCCTATTTTGGTGATTCCACCTCCACAAATAGTCGATATTGAAATTGTAATAATATGTGTGCTCCTGAATCTTAAGTGTGTCTAAGATTGCTTTGGATAATTTTTTGTGCTGCTTACTGGGACATAAGACATGAAATTGGGATATAATTCTACCACAAGAAAATTTTAGATACAAATCAATGAATAGAAGCACAAGGAAGATACCATTCAAAATTATGACTAGATTACAACCTAAAGTAGTAGCAAACTTATAGAAATCATTAAGGAAAATAAAAGGAGCATAGAAGTTAAATTTTTTAGGGTACATAGAAATAACACACAATGAGATAATGGAACACTTGGATATAATAAAATAATAAATAGAACATGCATACTAAAAGTGAATGCACAAATAATTTTCTATTGTAGATGAAGTTATGGTATAACCTAGAAAGGAAATATTTTGAGTAGGCACATATAATAAGATAAAGATAAGGAATTTTGGTTGATGTATATTTTGAGGAAGTTTGACTCAGGGAATACCTATGAGGTTGAGTTAACAAAATAACTTGGCATATTACTTATATCCAACATTGTAGATATCCATTAGTACCATGAAATATAGTGAACTAGAAACACTATAGAAGCTTGTTTCAAAGAGAAATGATCATGTTGGGACATAAAAAAAATTGTCAAATTTTGAAGGCTCGGGTTCAAAATTTTGATTTTGGTACTCAGAAAGCACCCTGCACAATCAACTTAAGTAGCTCATTCAGGAGGTTAGTATTTTTGCACATATGAAGTATCATGAAAATCCTCTTGGGAGAGTGTCAAGCACATATTGGAGAGGTCATACATCCATTTGTAGTGTATTTGGATCAGTTTTGATGTGTTTTTGATGACCCCGTTTGGAGGTCCAGAGATAGGTTGATGATTTGCAATAGTTTGAATTTTTAGAGTAAGCCCTCTTTAACACATTGTATCTTTGCACCAACTGAATATTAAGCCTAACTGATAGTTGTCCATGATTCTTTGCAATTTTTTGAAACCCCATGCCAAATGGCATATCCCCACGAGTTTGTTTGAGAAGTTTCCCAATGTAATTATGTTTACAAAAAGTTCAGTTTTGAAAATTGAACTGTATCAGCCTGCATTTTGTAGCCTCGCATCTAAATTTTTATTTGATTAATTGTTGAGCTGCATGAAAAAGTGGTTGTACCCCATGATTCCCTACATAATGATTTACCATATTCCTGTTTTATAGCCCCCCAACTCATCATTTTCTATATTTTCAGAGCCCATTCTGAATGGACTTTATTCAGGGTTTCAATCAGCATGTTCAGAGTTTTCAAAGAAGGCAAGTTGGGAGGTTAATATATCTCACATGCAACCTAATCAGATCAGGCCCTGTTGCGCACCTGTTCAGGGTATCCACATCTACCAGTGTGCCAAGTGGCAACTCCTAAGATGAAGGTTTGATATTTTTTCCAATTAGTGATTGAGGGGGTTTCAGGTTGATTTAACAGGTTTTGTTTCAGACAATCCCGAGTAGGAAACTTCAGACGTTAATATATTTTTCCTCGTGTATCATTTTGAGAATCCATTTGATGCATTGAATTCTCAGTATAACAATTTGCCATTGTTCAAGCATGCAGGGCTTGACAAGGTGTTTTCATAAGTTTTAAAAGCCGGTTCTGGGAGCTACTCAAGTGTTTTTAGGCTATAAATCAAATTTGTTGAGCCTCAAATTTAATTGGTATCTGGTCAAGTTTTCACATTCATTACACATCCGATAGGTGTTGCAAATTATTCTTAGTGGCCAGTTGCACATAAGCAATTTTTTTTTTAGTCAGGCCCACCCAGAGACCCGACCAATGATGATGACTAGTTGAACCAAATGGAGTTTGACAAGTAAAAAACATTATTTAAATTATTTTAGATTTAAATAATATTATTACAATTGCCAAATTTACTCATGAAGAGATGATGTGATAACATTGAATTACTTAGATGGTTCAAAAGGTGGAAATGCAAGGGGCTTATAAATTAAAATACCTAAGATCACTTCAATAATGATTTAAATATATTTTAAATATGGGCAAGGTGAGTAACCACATTGTAAAATTATAATTATTATGCCCTCGTAAACACTGGAAAGGAGATTAAAAGGTTGGATTCAAATTACCGCTAAAAACCAAGCCCTCTTAAAATAATTTGTGAAGTAATGACCTTGGTGGGCACATGAAAAAAAGGAGGGAAATAAATTCTTTAGAATTACATCCTGTGAATGTGAGCGGGATTGAAAGTGCAGACACCTAAATTTGTCCTATTTAATTAAATAATTTTTTTTATTTAATTATTTAAGCCTAATTCTTCTATTAATTAAAATAAATCTTTATATATTTAATTAATTTATTAATCTTCTTTTAAGCCTTTCCTCATTTAAATAAATACTTTTATTTATTTAAATTATCATTTTTCCTAAATTAAATAAATACTTTTATTTATTTAATTGATCCCACTTCTTCTATTAATTAAATAAATATTTATTTAATTAATTAATTCATTAGCCTTTTCTACCTATGACACATGTCATGCATCTCTTAATTCCTACACTACCTACCCTCTCATTATTTTCTTATTTCTTTTACCTACCTTTTAATCCTAGCCGACCATCTATCTTTTACACCTCTTAATCTTGTCCCTCCATTTCTTATTGTGTCTTCTATATAAGAGGACATTTCTTTCATTATCAATCCCCCTACGCATTCTAATCTCTTGAGCATTCTAATCAATCTTATGCGATCAATCCTTTTTGCGATCAAGCTATCAACCACATTTCAGTTCTTTGTTGAGCTCTTGTGCACACATAAAATCTGAGAGCCAATATATCAAGCAAGATCAATGGAGATAGGAAGAATGGAGATTCAAACCCTAGTGGACATGTGATGGTATAATCTTTTTGATTTTGTTGATTTGCATTGTCTTAGGTAATCTTCATATGTTATGGTGGATCTTTGTTGTTGTTAGGCTAGGGTTTTACGGTTGAATCTATTTTAGTCTTTCAATATTGTTGTTACCATTATCCATTTTCACCATAAACATTTTGGCATGCCCAATGGGACTCTTGTCCCTTTTGCATTTAACATCTTTTGTTGCAGATTTTGTGTTTTTGAAGTTGTAGATTTGACATTTTCCAACAACATTTTGACTTTTTGCGTTTGCGCATTTTGGAATCGTGTTTTTTTCAACCGCATCTGCGCGCTCTTTAATTGCGTCTGTCTCTCTGATAATATTTATATTTTTTTTTCAGATCGCAGAACCGCCTGTGCCTGATATAATTGCGTCTATGTGAATTTTAACCGTGTTTGTGTTGTAGATCCACATATGTGTTGCAAAATCACATCTGTGTGAAATATAATCGTGTCTGTGTTCGGTTTTGCAGTTTTTCAGTTTTTGTTTCATCATTTAGGGTTTCATTTTCGTCATTTTGATTTTAGATCTAGTTTATTCGAGCTAATATCTTGTGATCCAGCTAACAAATTGGTGCAACTTGTCTTTGAAGCGAATCACATTGTTGAAGGCCCCTATTTCACAAAGTGTTTTGGATCTAAAATTTACCTAACTTGTTTGGTTGCAGGAAGGGGTAATCATTTGAAACAACCCAAACTACTAACAAATCTTTGTTGCAGGATCTTGGCAAGGGTTTTCTTTTGATTTTCATTGCTTGCTTTGTTTTCATAGACTAGAAAACACTTCAATTGGTGCACTAAAATTGAACCAGTGTCTTGGGCAATAGGCTCTTTGTGTTTAATCTTTAGAAGGCCTGCCTCCCCGTAAGGTCATTAGGACTACTAGTGAGGAAGAAATGACCCAAGTGGTAGAGAGGAAAACCCACCTCTTCCGAACCACTATAAATAATTATATCCAGGGTGAAAGCCATGGGTAACGTGTGTTGATTAGTTCATACCGACACTATGTCTCCCCATAAACCCGTTTGATCAAATTTATTTGATCAATAGTAAGGCGTAATCGCTACCGGCTGAGAGCCTTCTGTATTTACAAAACTGAAAGTGCCGCATGTATGGCCACATGAGCGTATGCTCTTACTAGCACCTTTTTGTTTTAGAAAGCCAAAATCCTTCTAGTTGTTGGGGTAGGAGGTCGGACCTTTGGAGCGGCCCACATACATACAGTTCTTAGTAGAGATACAAAGTTCACCATGGGGAGTTTTCATGGGGACTGGTGCTTGGCTGCCCTAAAGAAGTGAGTGCTTAGGGTGGAGCTATTGGGGTAAAGCATCTAAGTATCCACTTTGAATAGTGTAGCCTTAGGGGAAACCCCATGTGGGATCAACAACTATTATCCTGGCCAACCATAGAATTGTGCTTGTCTTCTTTTAAACATTCAAACATTCAAGACCAAACATCAAAACATTGTGTCTTTTGTGTCTTGAAGTGTATGCAAAACATTCTTACATCAAACAACACACTTTTCTTTGAGTCATTTTGAGTCCAAACACTTGCAAACATCGAGTCCTCATCAACACTGTGTTCTCTTGTCACGAAAAACGGTCAAAAATTCAGATTTGGTCACGACAACAACTTTACAAATTTGATAAATTGCACTTAGATTCTGGAAACACATCTGTGTTTGATAGAAACACATCTGTGTCCTGTAACCACGTCTGTGTAGGACAAAAAAGTGTTTGTGTGATTATAGCAAAATTGTTTTCACAAAATCTCAGAAACACGTCTGTGCAGTATCTAGTCAAGTCTGTGTTGGGGAACCGCGACTATGAAGTATACAGGCGCATTTGTGTTTAGTATTGGGAAAATTTTCAGTCTAGCAAATAAGAGAAATCAGTTTCAAAATTATTGAGCTTCCTGGGTTACTTCTCCGGGTTTTCATCTAGTATTCAACCTATTTTTGGGTCTCACGAAGTTCATCATTGCTTTATAGCTTGCATTACATTCACATTTGTCTAAAATTGTGTCAAAAGTGTTGAAATGTGGCGACTGATTAGCAAAGTACTGTACACTCAGCACGTATCCTCACCGGGGTCCGGGGCCGGGCTGGGCCCCGGGCAAGGGTTCGGGGGTGGCAGCCCCCGAGAAAAGCGGGGTTCAAGGGTGGCAGCCCCCGAGAAATTTTTTTTTGCCATTTTTCATTGATGAAAACCGACATTGTAATAAAACCCTAAAAAGGCTGACTTTGTTTGTTGCCCTAAAAACACATGTTATAAGCGGTTGGGATGCTTAAGGCATTGTAAGGTTGATGTACTATTTTTGCTGGATAATATGAAAGATTGGACGGTTGTGTATGGTGGATGTAACCCATTCTGGGTGAACCACGTTAAATCTCTGTGTTATCTGTGTCCTGTTTTATTTCTTTATCTTTCGTATTTAAATCTGCATATAATTGTTAGTTCATATTTGCTTCGGATCTGCTTGAAACCCTAACAATTGGTATTAGAGTGAGGTTTTCTATAAATTGGCAGGACTTTCAGATTTGAGTGGGAGCAATGGAGGATTCTAAATTCAAGGTCAAAAATTTTAACAGCCAGAATTATCAGTTATGGAAAATGCAGATGAAGTATTACCTGTATCAAAAGGATTTGTGGCGACCATTGGAAGGAAAGGCAAAGAAACTGACCACAATATCAGATGAAGAGTGGGACATTTTAGATAGAAAGGCACTGGGATCCATTCGATTGTGTCTTGTGTCGTCTGTAGCATTCAATATAACAGAAGAAAAAATGACTATAGATTTAATGGCAACATTGGCTAAGTTGTATGAGAAATCCTCGGCTTCGAATAAGGTATTTCTTATGAAGCGTTTGTTTAATTTAAAAATGAGTGAGGGAGGATCTGTAGTGGAGCACTTAAATGAATTTAATACAATTACCAGTCAATTGTCTTCGGTAAAAATTACCTTTGCAGAAGAGGTTAGGGCTCTCTTGATTTTATGTTATTTGCCAGAAAGCTAGAATAGCTTGGTTATGGATGTAAGTAACTGTCTCTGGTAAAAATACTTTGGTATTTGATGATATTGTTGGTGTTATCCTAAGTGAGGAAATGCGAAGGAAAAGCACAGGTGAGACTCCAACATCATCGGGTAGTGTTTTGAATGTGGAGAACAGAGGAAGATCAAAGGAAAGAGGAAAAGGCTCTGGGAATGAGAAGTCATGAGGGAAGTCAAAGAAAGGATGCTCTCAATCTAGAGGAAAGAAAGATTGCTGGTACTGCAGAAAGCCTAGTCATCTAAAGAAAGACTGTTGGTCTCAGAAAAACAAAGAAGGAGACAAAAATGAAAATGACAATAAGGAAGCTAATATTGCAAGTAATACTTTACAAGATGCTTTAATCTTATGTTTGGATAATGTTAATGATTCCTGGGTAATAGATTTTGGGGTTTCATTTCATGCCACACCCCATAGAAAATATTTTCTAGATTATATTCAAGTTGATTTTGGACAGGTATATTTGGGTGATGATGAGCCCTATCAAACTGTTGGAAAAGGAAAGATAAAGATCAAGTTACAGAATGGTAATGACTGGTTTCTGCAGGAGGTAAGACATGTTCCTAATTTAAGAAGAAATTTAATTCTGCAGGGCAACTAGGTAGTGAAGGTTGCATAGTTACCTTCTCAGACAGTATGTGGAAGGTCACTAAAGGATCATTAGTAGTAGATAAAGGTGCAAAGGTAGGCACATTATATCTATGTACTGGTAACACTTACTCTACCTTAGCTGCTACAGATAAAGTTATTGCAGGGACAACAACAATAAATGTTGCAAGAACAGATTCGATAATGTGGCACCATAGGCTTGGGCACATGAGTGAGAAAGGGATGAAAATCCCTCACTCCAAAAATCTATTGCCAGGACTAAAGAAGATTGATTTAGGGTTCTGTGAAAATTGTGTTTATGGTAAACAGAAAAGAGTCAGATTTCTCAAGGTTGGGAAAGAGAAGAAGAGTGAGAAGTTAGAGCTTGTACATTCAGATTATGGGGACCGGCTCAAGTATCATCTCTTGGTGGCTCTTGTTATTATGTTATTTTTATTGATGACTCAACTAGAAAAAACATGGGTATATTTCCTAAAACAAAAATCAGATTTTTTTGAAACTTTTAAGAAATGGAAAGCTTTGGTTGAGAATGAGATAGGGAAAAAGTTGAAGTGTCTCAGATCGGATAATGGAGGTGAGTATTGCAGCAAAGCATTTGAAGATTACTATTCCTTAAATGGGATTCGAAAGTAGAAGACAGTTCCAGGAACTCTACAGGAAAATAGTGTGTCAGAGAGAATGAATAGGACCATCATGGAACGTGCGAGGAGCATGAGATTGCATGTTGGATTGCCCTTACTTTTTTGGGTAGATGTTGTACATACTGCTGTCTATTTGATAAATAGAGGACCTTCAACCCCTTTGGATGGTGGTATTCCAGAGGAGGCATGGACTGGTAAAAAGGTAAATTATTCTTTTCTAAAAACTTTTGGTTGCGAAGCTTTTGTCCATGTTGATAAAGAAAACAGAACCAAGCTTGATGCTAAATCTCAGAAATGTACCTTCATTGGATATGGGATAGATGAATATGGCTATCGGTTATGGGATTTTGAAAATAAGAAAATAATTAGAAGTAGAGATGTTATATTCAATGAGAAGGTTATGTATAAAGAACAGATGCAGGAAAAGAAGCATGAACAAGACAAACAAGAATATGTGGTGTTGGATGAGATTCCTGAAAATGAAATGCCACAGGTAATTGATGCTCAGCAACAACAGATTGTCTCACAAACTCAGGCAAGTGTTAGACATTCTACGAGGACAAGTAGACCCCTTGAAAGATTTTCTCCTTCTTTGTATTCTATTTTATTAACTGATTCTGGTGAACCGGAAGAATATGAAGAAGCAATGCAGGTGGATGCAAAACAATAGTGGCAGCTAGACATGAAAGAGGAGATGGACTCCTTGATGAAAAATAAGACTTGGGACTTAGTCCCTTTACCTGCAGAAAAAAGAGCCTTGCCTAACAAATGGGTTTATCGGCTAAAGGAGGAGGAAGGAGGTAAGAAAAGATATAAGGCTAGACTTGTGGTAAAAGGTTTTGCACAGAAAAAGGGTATAGATTATGATGAAATATTTTCTCCAGTTGTAAAAATGACTTCAATTAGAACTGTACTTAGTCTTGTGGCTATAGATGATTTACATCTTGAACAATTAGATGTCAAAATAGCTTTTCTCCATGGAGATTTGGAGGAGGAAATTTACATGTTGCAACCACAGGGATATGAGGTCAAAGGTAAGGAGAACTTGGTGTGCAGGTTGAAGAAAAGTCTGTATGGCTTAAAGCAAGCACCTCGACAATGGTATTTAAAATTTGATAGTTTCATGGCTGAACACGGCTATCATAGATGTCATTCTAATCATTGTGTATATTTTAAGAGATTTGATAATGGCAGTTATATTATCTTGTTGCTTTATGTTGATGACATGCTTGTTGCTAGGTCTAATATGCAACATATAAATGATCTTAAACAGAAATTAGCCAGGTCATTTGCTATGAAGGATTTGGGTGCAGCTAAGCAAATTCTCGATATGAGGATTACACGGGATAGGAAAAATAGAACCTTGAATTTGTCCCAAAGTGAGTATATAAAGAAGGTGTTGAAAAGATTTAACATGCAGGATGCAAAAGCAGTTAGTACACCTTTGGCTAGTCATTTCAAATTGACTAAGGAGATGTGCCCAAAGGCACAGGAAGAGGTTAATAAAATGTCTAACATCCCGTATTCATCAGTTGTTGGTAGTCTGATGTATGCAATGGTATGCACAAGGCCAGATATTGCACATGCAGTGGGAGTTGTGAGCAGGTTTATGAGTAATCCGGGCATGGAACATTGGAATGTTGTGAAATGGATTCTTCGGTATTTGAAAGGAACTACTATGAAGGCATTATGTTTCAAAGGATCTAATGCTACTCTAAGTTGATTTGTTGACTCTGATCTGGCGGGTGATATTGATTCATGGAGGAGTACTACAAGGTATGTTTTTACTATAGGGGGAACTGCAGTCAGTTGGGTTTCTAGGCTGCAAAAGGATGTTGCACTTTCAACCACTGAAGCTGAGTATGTTGCTGCTACAGAAGCCAGCAAGGAGATGATTTGCTTACAATGTTTTCTAGAGGAATTGGGTCAGACACAGGAGGATAGCCCATTATATACTGATAGCCAGAGTGCCATTCATCTTGCAAAGAACTCTGCTTTTCATTCAAGGACAAAGCACATTCAGCTCAGGTACCACTTCATCCATACTGTTTTGGAGGAGGGTCAGTTATGGCTTGAGAAGATTCACACAAGTGAGAATCCTGCCGATATGTTCACAAAGGCAGTTCCACAGGAGAAGCTGATTTCTTCATCAGTTTCTATTGGTCTTTTTGATTGATAATTGTGGAATTTATACCAGTCAAGTCCTAGTGCTTTATCCAGTGGATGTTGCATGTACAGTGGTGTCATGTAGTATCAGTCTCCAAGTGGGAGATTGTTCGGTGTGGAGCTTGATCAATCTCCAAGTGGGAGATTGTTGAAATGTGGTGATTGATTAGAAAATTATTGTACACTCAGCACGTATCCTTGCCGAGGTCTGAGGCTGGGCTGGGGTTCGGGGGTGGCAGCCCTCGAGAAAAGCAGGGGCGCCGCCCCCGAGAAATTTTTTTTTCCATTTTTTTTGTTGATGAAAACCGACATTGTAATAAAACCCTAAAAAGGCTGACTTTGTTTGTTGCCCTAAAAACACATGTTATAAGCGGCTGGGATGCTTAAGGCATTGTAAGGTTGATGTACTATTTTTTTTGGATAATAAGAAAGATTGGACGGTTGTGTATGGTGGACGTAACCCATTCTGGGTGAACCATGTTAAATCTCTGTGTTATCCGTGTCCTGTTTTATTTCTTTATCTTTCGTATTTAAATCTGCATATAATTGTTAGTTCACATTTGCTTTGGATCTACTTGAAACCCTAACAAAAAGGTCACTTTCTTGTCCTCATCTTGTTTTGTCAACACAATACATACCACAACATTTTGTTAAGTGGTCCCTCATCAAGGTCTATCACCTTTGGGTCTCATTTGGTCTTACTTAGAGTCAAGGTCAACTTACCTCATCAAGAGATCCATCATCTCTTTGGAAGTCACACCTACTCTACTACATACATACTTGGTCTTACATTGTGGACATTGCAAGTACACCTCAGATTCATTTAGATTCCATCCAACTCTTGGTCTTCCATACTCTTTCCATTTTCATCTAGTCTCAAACATCTTGGTCAAGACCTAGTTCATGGTTGAAACTCATTCCCTAAAATCTAGGAGGGAAGCTAAAGGTGCTCAAGAGTCTAAAAACATGAGTGGTTATGAGTATGACAACTATATATTTTTTTAATTTTGATCACACCACATTACTTGACATGGACATCTATAGAAACATTCAGAATATTGAGAACATGGATAATACAAACAACAATGATGCACAAAATGACAATGTTGATAACATTTCAGTACATTCAATAGAAGTGGAAGACTCTATCATGGATCCCCATTTTAATAGATTGGTTGAAGAGATCATGAGAAGAGATAGACAATATTTCTTACAAGTGATGGTACAAAGTGGAGCTAAGGTACCTCATGATTTTGACATGTCCCAAATAGTGGAAAATCGACCTATTCAAGAAAGTCAACTCAACATGGATTAAAGGAGACCTAATAGTGGAGGTACTAGAGGACCATGTTTCATGCCTGAGTCACCATCATCCTTTTTTCAAAAACCTGAGATCCCCAATGCACATGGTCAAGCTTATGATACTCACGACAAAACATCTCATGAACAACTACGTCTACGCAGACCTTTATGGAAGTCTTATGTAGATAAATACACTCAATCACATACTAATGCTAAGGACCAACCTCAAAATAAATTGGATATCTTGAGGCATGCTCAAAATTTAGACACCAAAAAACCCTATGTCAAATTTGGGGGCAATACACTAGAGAAAACTTATGATATGCCTTATGATCCTATATCAAGTAGTCCCTACACGCATTATCCTTATAGACCTCCTCCATATGAGTATGTTTATGATCAATACCATCCATATATGCAGTATCCTCCTTGTCCACTCGGTGGCTCAAACATGGGATATGGTCCAAGAAGTTGGTCTCCACCCAAAAACAATTTGGAACAACAGATAAACACCAAAACCAACTTACACAATGAGAAATATATGTCCCTATCCATTTGATAGAAGCATTCCAATGCCTCAATTTCCTACACATTTCATGACACCAAAGTTTGATAAATACAGAGGCAAAGGAGACCCTAAGGCACATCTAAGACATTTTTTCACAGCTTGCATTGAGGTAGCAGTAGAAGAAACATACTTGATGAGATTATTCCCATAAAGCTTAGGTGAACAAGCTATGGAATGCTTCTCCCAACTTCCACCTAGAATGAAGTCATGGGGTGATCTAGTAGAGGCTTTTATCCAACATTTCTCATATAACATAGAGACAGATATATCAGTTACCACTTTGTGCAACACCAAACAGAAAGATGGGGAGTCATTTTCATCATTCTTACAAAGATGGAGGAATTTAGCCAGCAGATGCTCTTGTGAAATTCCACAAAAATAAATGGTAGAGATGTTTACACATAATGTCAATAGAGAAATTGGTTATGACTTGAGGAAAGTTTTTTGTCCACTTTCAAGGAGGTCATTGGGAAAGGCTTAGCAATAGAGAAGGTCTTAATTGAGCAAGGAATCATCAAGATATTCAAAGAAAATAAAGAGGATTTTAAATGAAAGGACAAGCCACGATTTTGGAACAAGAACAAGAACACAGTAAATGATGGTGTTGTTGATGCTAACATAGTGAGACCAAAAATCATTCTTTTAGGATCAAGTTCTTCTACAAACAACCAAGTAAATACTCAAGCAACACCAAAACTATGAAGGAAATACACCCCATTGGGAAAACCACTTGAGTCATCTTTTAGGAAGCTAGCGGCAAACAAGATAATAAAAATGCCAGACAATCCTCCATATGAGCCAAAAGTCAAACCAAAATGGTGGAATAACAATGAGTACTATGAATATCACAAGAGCAAGGGACATAAAATAGGAAATTGCCATTGCTTGAAGAACATTATACATGTTCTTATTGATAGAGGTGATATTGAGATCGAGGGACATACAACTAATAAAGAACATGAGATGTTTAAGGAACCATTCCCTAAACATGACAAGGGAAAAACCAAAGCCATAGATGAGCAAGCTAGCTATACCAAAGTGTCCTATGATTATGATTCAACCATTAACCACATTTCAATGGACAACTATGTTTCTACTATTATCATAAAGAAAAAAATTCTTGAAAGTTCTACCCAAAGAGCCAAAGTTGTCCTGAAAGGCATTGGAACTTCTTCTGAATCTACCTCTGAATGTAATGTCACAACTCGTCGAGGTAAGGTCACCCTACAAGGTGCTCTAGCTAAAACCACGGCTTCCTCATCAGCCAAACCTGAGTATGACCTATTAGAATAGTTAGGGAAGACACATGCACTTGTCTCAATCTTAGAACTATTATGTATCTCTCATTCACATAAAGCCATACTTGACAAAGTCCTAAGAGAGACCTTTGTACCCACTAATCTGAACGTGGATCGGTTTCAAGCCATGGTGGGATACCTTTTCGTTCCACATTCCCTTACATTCATCAAAGCTGATGATGCCTCTATAATTCAACCGCATAATGCACCTTTACACATTGAGGCCTTCCTACACAAAAACCAAATAAAATGAGTCTTGATAGATGGAGGAGTTGGTCTCAATATATGTACTTTGAACACAATACAATTGGGATATTTAGATAAAGTTATGAATGCTACAAACAAAATTACTATCAAGGCATATGATGACGAAGAGCATTAATCCAAGGGCATAGTCACCTTACCTCTCAAAATAGGCTCTGTTACAAAGGATGTTGTTTGTCAAGTCCTAGACATCGATCTTACATACAACATATTGCTAGGTTATCCATGGATTCATGAGATGAGAGCAGTCCCATCTACATACCATCAATACATTAAGTTTCCTTATAATGGAGTTGGAGTAACAGTTAATGGTGGTCCTAATCCATTTATATACTACAATAATTTGAGGCCAAAAGCCAAGACAATAATTCCAATTAATAGAGAGGCTATCCCATAATCTACATATATTGACCCTGAGTCATTAAAACCTTCAACATCAAAGCAAGGTGAGATTAAAGGGAAATATCAGGATAAATGCATGGGTGAATACACTGTAAATCAAACCATGTGCTTAAGGCAAGTTATGAATTCACCAAAAGAATATGGACGACCACATCCTTCTAAATGAGTATCTATCATTATGCTAAAATGGGATCCTACTATATTTAAAAAGTGGGGTGAAATGGAAGAAGAAGACTTATATAAAAATGCTACATAGACGCTGAAGATGATACACAAGATCACATCAAGATACCATGTGAAAAATATGGCAAAGGATTCAAAATCCTACAAAAGTTTGCGTACGATGGTAAAAGTCCTCTTGGCTTAAGAAAGGAAGGTATCAATCAACCTTTGCAACCAGATTTGACATTTAAAAATCAATGCTTGAAAGGGCTTAGTTTCATACCTTCCAGAGTAAACACTCAAAAATCAGAAGAAGCATTGCAAATAAAAAATTCCAATGATCAACAAGAGAGCCGCTATTCCATTGACTCCAATGAATGGGAATGGGGTTTAGATAAATCATCCAGTGATTATGAGCTCACCAAGATATTTAGAGAATCAAGTGAACCCACAGAAGAAGAGGAATTTTATAAAAAATTCAGAGTTGGTCAAGAAACAACCCCTAAGGATTCCACAGAGTCTTTATTTTTAGTTTCTAGGTCAAAATCTTGAAGAATGAGGACACCCATTCCTAAATGTGCTTTTAGTGATGACAATTTGGACTCGTTCATGATCGAGACAGATGAGGAGTGTGCCAATGATGACCTCAAAAACTACCTTGATATACCTGAATATAACTATACTTTCACCCTTACTCCTGCTGACTTTGAAAACATTGATGGCCTTCCCCTTGTTCACCACCAACTTATTGATTGGGACCATGAAGGACCTATACAATTTGACACATTCCAAAATGATGAGGCCTTCATTGACTATTTGGGTATATGAGGTGATCTTCCTCTTGGGGACCATAAGGCGGGATACACTATAGAAATCAGCAGCGTGGCACATTTTGGTAAGGGTGTCGAGCCTTTCAATCGCAAAAATGTAAAAATAAAAACAAATCATGGGTTTTACGGTGAAAACCACATTGTGGCACTGTCTAACCCTAAAAAGGTAAAAACAAAGGACATAGCTAAGGGTGAAAAGCTCTCTGAGGTACCCGAAGATGGAAGGCTCGACATTCTCCATAACATATTTCATAGAAGAGATTCCACATAACATATTCCTAGCACAATCTCTGATAGAGAGAGAAAGACCAAAGTTCATAAGTTTCTTCATAGAATGACAAATCAATTTTGCATGGTCATATTTTGATATGCCTGGACTGGATCCTGATCTAGTAATGCATCATTTGACAACTAAGCCAAGAGGAAAACCAGTAAAACATAAATTAAGAAAGATGCATCCACAAGTGGCATTATTAGTAAAGGTGGAGCTTGAAAAATTGTTGGATGTCGGATTCATATGACCAATTGATTATCCTGAATTGATCTCCAACTTAGTACTAGTCAGTAAGCCAGATCATAGTATATACAGATTTCAGAGACATCAACAAAGCATGTCCTAAGGATGACTTTCCATTGCCAAACATAGACCTAATAGTGGATCTCACAGTAGGTCATGCGATGTTATCTTTGATGGATGAATTTTCTAGCTATTACCAAATAAAAATTGCAATTGAGGACCATCACAAAACAATGATTACTTGTCCTTGAGGAACTTTCTGCTAGAATGTCATGCCCTTTAGGCTAAAGAATGCAGGTGCTACATACCAAAGAGCCATAACTACTATTTTTCATGATCTTATGCATGTAATTGTAGAAGATTATGTTGATTACCTCTTGGGGAATCATTAGACAAAGACACACATTTGGACATCCTTTCAGTGGTCTTTGATTAGTTGGAAAAATACAAAGTGAGACTAAATCCCAAGAAGTGTGTCTTTGGATTAACCTCTAGGAAGCTCCTTGGATACATTATTTCAAAAATAGGAATTGAAGTTGATCCAACAAAAGTCAAAGCTATATTAGAAATTCCACCACCAAGGAATATGAGTCAACTTCGATCTTTACAAGGAAGACTCCAGTCCATACGAAGATTCATATCATAAATTGTGGATAAATGTCATCCTTTTTAGCACTTTTTATACAAAAAAATCAAATTCAAATGGGATGATAACTATCAACAGCCTTTTCAGATACTCAAAGATTATCTTCTGAATCCACCGGTCTTGATGCCACCAGTTCTAGAACAACCCCTGTTACTCTACATATCAGCTACACAAACAACACTAGGGGCACTCTTGGCACAACAAGATACTGAAGGCAAATAAAAGGCAATATATTACATCAGTCTTAGTTTGGTTGGTTATGAGCTTAACTACACACCAATTGAGTGTGTGTTTCTTGTTGTGATTTTTGGTTCGTAGAAATTAGGATATTACATGCTAACTCATAAAACTAAGCTGGTCACAAGGATAGATCCATTGAAGTATCTTCTCAATAAGGTGACGCTTACCGGTAGACTATCCAAGTGGGTGATGATATTGAGTGAATTTGACATTGAATATGTGGACAGAAAAGTTGGAAAGGGACAAGCTATTGTAGATCAGTTGGCAGATGCACCCATGATATTTTATGCTCCTCTAACTTTAGAGTTTCCAGATAAATCCATCCTGATGGTGTCACACATGAAGCCTTGGCAGCTATACTTTGATGGATCGTACATGCAACACAGTGCAGGAGATGGCATCCTCTTTATCACACCTCAAGGGGATTCCATTCTAAAATCATATCAATTGTCATTTCCTTGCACTAATAATATAGCAGAATATGAGACATTAACAACTGGATTACGAATTGCAGTTTAGTGGAAGATCCAAGAACTTCATGTTTTTGGGGACTCTCAACTTGTAATTCATCCAGCAACCGATGACTACCAAACAAAGGATGAAAAATTAATGCCCTAGAAGAAAATGATAGATGACTTCAAGAAATATTTCATAAAGATAACCTTTGAGCAGATACCATGAGAACAGAATCGAGCTACGGATGCCATGGCTACTATTTCCTCACTGATTGATCTATCGAAGAATGAAACTTGCTATGAATTCTTGGTGGATAACCTTTTGGTTCCCTCATATAAGATCACTCCTACTAAGATGATATGTGTCATTAGTCCTGATTCCATTTATATGGTTCTATTTTCACATACCTTCATAACAATAGCCTTCCTCCTAACTTATCCAACAACCAACGTCGTATTTTCATTCACCAATCTTCCTAATATGTCATTTTAGCTGATATCCTTTACTGTCAAGGTCTAGATGGCACTCTTCTTAGATTTTTAGAAGGGGACGAAGCTTAGATTGCGTTACGCAAAGTTCATGAAGGTATATGTGGTCCACATTCTAGTGGTCCTACCTTAGCCAAGAAATTCATCAGGACTGGATATTACTGGCCCAGTATGGAAAAAGATTCATATCAGTTTGTCAAGAAATGTAAGCAATGTCAAATACATGGAGACCTTATTCATGCGCCATCACAAGAAATTCAACCGATTGTGACTCCTTGGCCCTTTTGTTAGTGGGGACTTGATCTCATAGAAAAGATTCACCCTCCTTCTTCCAATGGCCACAAATTCATTATGACTGCCATAGAGTATTTCAAAAAATGGATTAAAGTCATGCCTCTTACATAGGTCACTGGAAAATAGATTGCTACATTCATCCTTAACTATATCATTTTCCGGTACGGTATCCCTCTTTCCATCATCATTGATAACGAACATCTCTTCAAGAACCAGGATGTTCATGAACTTTGTGATCACTTCCATATTACCCATCGCTTCTCGAATCCATGTTACCCCCAAGGTAATGGTCAAGTTGAGGCATCTACTAAAACCATTCTTAAAATCCTCAAAAAGACAGTCGATGACGCTGGTCGAAATTGGCACATCCAACTTAATCCTGCACTTTGGGCTTATTGCACAAGTGTTCATACACCTACAGGAGCCACACCTTATTCACTTGTCTATGGCTTCAAAGCTATCTTTCCTATTGAGGTCGAGTTACCATATTTGTGATTCTCTTTACACAACATTATCACTGATGAAGACTATAGGATCTCTCGCTTACATGAACTAGAACTATTGGATGAACGAAGACAAACTACCTTTAATCACCTCAAGGCTTATCAATAAATAATGAGTCATAGTTACAATCATAAAGTTAAGCCTTATCTATTTGAGGTAGGTGATTTAGTTCTCAAGGAAAATCCTAAAAATTAGCAAGACAGAGAAAAGAAGGGCAAGTTCGAACCAAATTGTCTTGGTCCTTACATCATCACAATAGTCTATGGATTAGGTGCATATCAGCTCTCGACTCTAAATGGAGAACCTTTGGAAGATCCAATAAACAACATGCACCTTTGTAGGTTCTACACATAGCTCTTCAGAATATCCTAAATTCAAAAATACAAAAAAAAAACAAAAAATTTAAAAATACAAAAAAATCAAAAAATTCAAAAATACAAAAAAAAATAAAAATAAAATAAAAATAAAATTGTAAAAATAAAAAAATGTTACTTGGTGAAAACCTGACAAACAAGTGCCTTGTGACACAAAAAAAATTGAAAAAATGAAAAAAGTAAAGAGAAATTAATTCGTCCAATGGTGAAAACCACTTTGGTGGCACCCTGGGCAAGTACCATGGTGAAACCGGGTTACTGGCGCACCATGTGTAGAGACATTGCTCCTCCCTCCTTTAGGATTCACTTTCATCCCTTCACTTTGCACACACTCACAACCTATCCATCCATAATAACCAACCAAAGTATGACTTCTCTGCAATAAAGTATCAGTTTCATGGATGCAGTTAGTTTCAGATGAGATATACACAATAGAAATGGGCTTCAACAAATCAATTCTTTCAACAGACTCAAACAACATTATGGTTGGGTGTTATTTATCCTTTTGTGAACGAAAACATTGTGACCACAATTAAATAGGCTTATACAAGTGACGAGCGACACTAAACTTGAGGACTATAGTGGATGTTGGTGTCGAGTCTTGGTTTACTTTTGATTTTATCTTTTTTGTGACATGTATTTTAGCTTTTTCGGGATGTCTCTAACTAGAGATTTTATCTCCAGGATGTCTTTGACTAGAAAGGCAAGGATGGGATATGTTCACCTATTGTTGTGTTGTTTGTGGATTGTCTCTTAGTAATGCTATGACTTGTCCAAAGATATGAGGACACTGTGAGTCTAGTGTGAATTGGGGCATTCCTTGTTTGTGACTGTCTGATCTCTATGCAAATGGGTACAACAACTTTCTGGGTTGAACCTATATCTGGATTTTCATAACCTATTTGCCATAATAAAGCTCAATGATGATAAAGCACAAGAAGCGCTTTCACTTCCATATCTTCTCTCTTCCATCCCCCTTTCTTGATTGACTTCCATCGTCCTTCTTGAGTCTGTATAGCCTTCTATCACATGACTTGGTATAATGACATGCCAAAAATATCTGCATTTCATGTAGTCTGCATCTACATCATCACATGTTAGCATATTAGCATTTCATACATACATATAGATATAACAATTGCACCATATCTTGCACACAACACATGTTAGCACATTTTACATTCTCATCATGTAAATAGTTGTTTGTATTATCATATTCATCTACATTTCATACATTCACATTTGCTTTTGTATGACATATAAAAACATAAAAGAGAAAAAATATATTGTATTTTATCATGTACATATTTGCATCCATATCATAAGCATCATATAGAAAAATGCATCATATATAAGAAACATCACATAGGTACACATGCATATAGTTGCCACAATGATGAATCATCCCATATATATATATATATATCTCAAAAATCATAAGTGTCATGATACAATGATGTCAAAATACATATGGCTACAAAATCACCGGAAAGTGTCTACACCATCATACAAAAATGGTACAAAAAATTTATACATAGGGAGCCCTCTAAGGCTATGATGAACTCCCTCCCTCGGAGTCAACTGGTCTTGACGGAGTCTGAGCCCTGGAAGTCCCTGCCCCAAGATCATCTCTCGTACCCCCTCTATCTAGTTGTGGTGGAGGACCCATGACCCCTTTGCTAGATGCTTGTCTCCTATCTCTCCCTCCAGTGGTCATCGTAGTTCGCGATGGTCTCTGGAAGCTCCTAGCCCACTGATCTAGTGGTACAACTCCATAATATAGGTCTCTCTAGTAGGCTATATCCTCCCTTGCCCATAGAACATAGGCGTATTCAACCCTTGTGTCCTCTGCTACCTACTTGCCTACCCTTAGTGCTATCTTAGCCTCTATGTAATGCTAAATAGCCCTATCCCTCTCTCACTCAGTTTCCCTCAGTTGTCTCCTGAGCCTAGCCACATCCCTCTCTAAGTCCTAGATTTCATCTACTGGTCCTTGGTAGATCTCTCTCAAGGATAATAGCTCATCCTCCTCCTCTCCTCCCTCCTCCTCTCCTCCCTCCTCCCCTTGCCCTTGTGGCTGCTCATGTGGCTGCTCCTGTCCCTGTCCCTATACTTATCTAGGAACCTATGCTACTGGCACTTGTAAAGGCAATCCACCTCTACCCCTGACTACATGCACCTATCTCTCCTCTCCTCCATCTCTCCTCCAAGCTACCCTCCTCTCCACCACTCCACCTCACCTCTGCCTCCACCATCCCCACTATCATCTCCACCATCACCCTCTATCGGCTCTCCTAGATTTGTCAGTCATTGAAATGGATGATCTACCCAATATGCTCTATACTCAGCATCCATCCATGTGTCCTCCACATCTACCCAAATATCCCAAGGCATGGGAACCATCTCCAGCATCTGTGTCATTGCCTGATCATCAGAAAATAATGGACCTAAATGAGCCTGATCTCTCACTATTTGTGCATATATCCCTGAGCCACATGGCATCCGTTGTATCCTGCCAAACTCCCTACATACTCTATCAATCAACTGCCACTCAATAACATATGGTGTCCTCCCAATTAAATACCTACTCTTGAACATGTATGGTAGCTCCACTGTGTCATCCTCTCACTCCTCACAATCTTGGTAAGGCCTCCATACTACACTATCTACCTCATTGAACACTCACTGCCAATACTCTAGCCTCCCAATCCATGGCTGGGAAGTAATCATATCATACAAATGCATATAACTATGCCCATGTCCCCTACCTCTAAAGTGTATCCGCCGTGTAACCGAAAGATGCTCATATGCCCATACTTGCAATAATGTCACTCCACACCCCAATCCCACTGATCCATGATACACAAACTAATGTAGCTCATAATTACAAGTGTGCTAGCAGACACAGTCCCCATGCAAACTTGGTGTGCTCAATCACCGATGTCTCTAGAGTCCTCCCCCATCCCACAGCCAACCCTCGTGTCACCCTATCTGGATAGAGAAACCCATTGATCACTCCTACCAGCACCACTGGTAGTGCCAATCTTGTAGCTATCATGGTGTCCTAGGACACATGTCCTACCCTCATCACTAGTCTTGGATCCTGGAACACTCATCTTAGTGCATCCCTATCTCCCTCTCAATCATATGGAACCAACTCCCCATTGATCGGTATCCGCAGTATCTTGTACACATCCTCTAAGGTGACTGTCATCTCACCCATCAGTAAATGAAACGTGCATGTCTCTGAGTGCCATCTCTCGGCTAAGCAGTCAGCAATCCCAAGTTCACTTGAAACTCAGGCATATACATAATATATCGCAAGCCCATGGTCTCAACTGTTGTTCTATCCTCAAATGTCAACTCTAGTTGTAATCCTCGAGTCAAAGGGTATCTCTCTTGTGACTCTAGCATAGCTAGGTCCTCCTACCGTCAAGAAAATCAATTGTGTCAATCCTATTAGTACTCCTCGTTCATCATAAAGTGTTGCTTCTTTATCCTAGTGCTTATATCTATCATATGGCACTCTATCCTAGTTGTACTCCTTGTTCATCACAAAGTGTTGCTTCTTTATCCTAGTGCTTATATCTATCATATGGCACTCTATCCTAGTAGTACTCTCTATTCATCACAAAGTGTTGCTTTTATCTTTTCTTTTAGGGCACCTACTTGAGTGTATCCTCTTGAGTAGCTTATCTAATTGAAAACGTATGTCCTATCATAGAATTGTCAATTTCAGCCTAATCCAATTGACAACGTATGTTCTATCACATAATTGTCAATTTCTATGGTACTCCCTGTTCATCACAAACTGCCTCACTTTATCCTATCCCAGGGCCTCTGCTTGAGTGTATCTTGAGTAGTTTCCAATTGGCAATGTATGTTCTATCACAAAATTGCTAATCCTAGCCCTATCTATTATCCTAGTCTTCCCTAGAGGACCTTCTTGAGTGTATCCTCTCATCAACTTATCCAATCAACAACGTATGTTTATCATAGAACTATCAATTTGACCTTGAAGACATAAACACGCATTCATGACATAAATGCACTTACATACTTCACAGATGTTTCTGAATTTCATAGATGTGCCTGAAACACACAAATGTAGCTCTGTTCTACACATACGTGCCTTCCCTGCACAGACGTGCCTGCATTTCACAAACGCGCTGGCATTTGACATAGATGCTTTTAGAACCATAAACATGGTTACACTCAACGTAGACACGCCTAACCTACCCAGACGCACCTGACACCAACATAGACACACCTTCATGTCTTTTGCCTCGCTTGACAAGTTTCTAAGACCTACCGAATATGCATTTATTGACCTACCTAACATGCATTTATGACAACAATTAATGCAACAAAGTACATGGAGTTTTTGTGGTACTCACTGGCTCTCCTGCATCTGCTAGCCTCTGATATCGATGAATGTGATTGAATCTATGCACCAATGCCATCATTGCTGACTTCTGACTGCTCTTTGCTCTCTCTATACTCTGATCTCTTAGATGTGTGGATGACAATGAGGATATTTTCCCTCGTAGTCTATCTTATAGACTACCCTGGCCCTAGTCTCTCGAGTTAGTTTTCTTTATCCCATGACTCTGTCACTCTATCCTATCTTGTTGGTCTGTTCTAGTCTTTCTTTCTTATCGAGAGATTGTCTGCGATCTTTTTAAACATTTTCATCCAATCTCTCGAGGGGGAATATCATTCCCATCTTGGGGAAACTTTGTATTAGTTTGTCTTATCTTCTTCGAGCCAACACGACAAGTTGCATTATCTCAAAGAGGGGCAAAATGTAGACACCTAAATTTGTCCTATCTAATTAAATAAATATTTTTTATTTATTTAATTATTTAAGCCTAATTCTTTTATTAATTAAATAAATATTTATTTATTTAATTAATTCATTAATCTTCTTCTAGGCCTTTCCTCATTTAAATAAATACTTTTATTTATTTAAATTATCCTTTTTTCCTAAATTAAATAAATACTTTTACTTATTTAATTGATCCCACTTCTTCTATTAATTAATTAAATATTTATTTATTTAATTAATTCATTAGCCTTTTCTACCTATGACACATGTCATTCATCTCTTAATTCCTACACTACCTACCCTCTCATTATTTTCTTATTTCTTTTACCTACCCTTCAATCCTAGCCGACCATCTATCTTTTACACCTCTTAATCTTATCCCTCCATTTCTTACAATGTCTTCTATATAAGAGGATGCTTCTTTCATTATCAATCCTCCTATGCACTCTAATCTCCTGAACATTCTAATCAATCTTATGCAATCAAGCCTTTTTGCGATCAAGCTATCAATAACATTTCCGTTCTTTGTTGAACTCTTGTGCACACATAAAATTTGAGAGCAAATATATCAAGAAAGATCAATGGAGATTCAAACCCTAGTGGACATGTGATGGTATAATCTTTTTGATTTTGTTGATTTGCATTGTCTTTGGTAATATTCATATGTTGTGGTGGATCTTTGTTGTTGTTAGGCTAGGGTTTTGTGGTTGATTCTATTTTAGTCTTTCAATATTGTTGTTACCATTATCCATTTTCATCGTAAACAAAAAGACATTTTTTAAAGTCTTAACACATTTTTACCCCACAACCTGCAGTCATTGCCAAACATGGCAGCACGGGATAAGGAGAGAGTGTGTGGGGAAGCCTTCCCATGCTATCCCACACACACAAGTCAAACGCATAGGAAGCCTTAACAGACAAAAGAACACTTAACAATCTTCTCATCTTTCAATTTATCCAAAGAACTCTCCTTATCCTCAATTTCTAAAAACAAAGATTCTTCATTTGAGTCATCATCAACTTCATCTTCAAATGCATGTTCATCAATAGAGCACAATCTCTTCTTCTCTTTTCTGTTGAAATTGTGTCTTCTAAACTTGTTCTTCTTCTCATCATCATCCGATCTCTTATAACCTTCTCCGCACTTGTAATTAGAAGCATAATGACCAATTCTACCACAAGAAAAACATTTCACAGGTAACTTACCTTTATATTTCCCAATTCCTCGCTGCAATCTTCTCACAAAATTTGCTTCAACTTCATCTAGGTCTCCATTGCATTCTAGATCATCAAATCTTGAAACATTAAATGTTACTTCTTTCTTTTCTCTTTTCCCTTCATTTTTAAAATCTCATAGGTTGTTAAGGTACCAATAAGCTAATCAATAGTATATTTTTTCAAATCATTACTCTCCTATATAAAACATCTCTGTGGCTTGTAGGATTTAGGCAAATTCAACAAGATCTTATCCAAAACATCACATTCCTCCAAACGTCTTCCAATAGCTCTAATGCCATCAAAAAGATCAGTCATTCAATGAATATATTTCTCAACTCCTTCATCTTGAAGCATTCTCAGGTACTCATACTTATGCTTCAAATTCATCAGCTTGGCCTGCTTTGTCTTTACATCACCTTCATATGCCAAACACAACTTGTTCCACACATCTTTAGTTTCCTTGAATTGTTTTAATCTTCCAAAAACTAACTCACTTATGCAACTCATAATTATAGCTCTAGCCTTTGCATTAGCTTCCTTTGACTTTATCTCATCCAGGGTCTCAGCACCACCTTGTGACTCTGTATATCCAATCTGAATGATCTCCCAAATTCCATTTTGCAATGTTTCCAAATGCAACTACATTCTCTCCTTCCAATATAGAAAATTTGTACCATAAAAGATAGGAACTTTGTAATGAACATTATGCACCATATGCAATCTACCTCAAGTTGTTAAGCTTACTTAAGAGGAACCACATTTTGATACCAACTGTTGAACCCAAGGAAAGACTGAGAGGGGGGGTGAATCAGTCCAAACAAATAATTACAACAACACATAAACAATTAATTACAATACATATCCAATACATCAACTCCAATATTTATACATGGAAAACTTAAATAGGGAAAAAGCTACGATGAGAGTCACCTACAAGATAATCCACTATATATGAAATGATTACAAAGATAGAGCTAACTACTCTAGACTTGTACACCAAGGCTAACTTCTCATAAGACAAGATACAAAGAGGACTTTCAAAACCTAAAGCTAACTACACTTAGGGAAAGATATTGGAAAATGATCTAAAAAGAAGGATATCCTAATCATGAAGTTGTCCTTGAACTTTGCATTAAGTGACCAACATCAACACACACAACTCTAATGTCAACTGCCAACACTTTGTCTCAACTCTCTGTCATAGTCACATCACAACTTGTATATCATTCTTCTTTGCTGCTTGTTGTCCTCAATTTTAGCATGGCTAAAATCATGAGGCAACCCTACGAAACTAGTCTATTTTATACCTCATGTCCTTTGGGAAGGTTAATTGACTCCATCGGTTAGCTTGCTTTTTGCCTTTTGTTTTTCTTATTTTTAAGTTTTTTGATTTTTGTAGTTTTACCTGCAGGTCAGACTTTAAAGTCCGACCTGCAGGGTTTTTCTTTGTTAGAATTGCACATCGGACTTTAAAGTCCGATGTACAATGTTTTGGTTCTTTCCCTGTAGATTGGACTTAAAAGTTTGACCTGTAGGTGGTTCTTTCCCTGCAGAGTGGACTTTAAAGTCCGACCTGCAGGTGATTCTTTCCCTACAGAGCGGATTTTAAAGTCCGACCTGCAGGTGATTCTTTTCATGCAGAGCAGACTTTAAAGTCTGACCTGGAGGGGGTTCTTTCCTTGTAGAGCAGACTTTAAAGTCCGATCTACAGGCGGTTCTTTCCCTGCAGAGTAGACTTTAAAGTCCGACCTGTAGGCGATTCTTTTCCTGCAGGTCAGACTTTAAAGTCTGACCTGTAGGCAGTTCTTTCCCTGCAGGTCGGACTTTAAAGTCCGACCTGTAGGCAGTTCTTTCCCTATAGAGCAGACTTTAAAGTCTGACCTGCAGGGAATTTTCCCTTGCACATTGGACTCTAAAGTCCGATGTGCAGTTTGGAAAGAAGGAAGTTGCATATCAGACTTTAAAGTCTGATATGCAATCTTTGCTTGATTTTCTTTGCACATCAGACTTTAAAGTCCGATGTGCGAATTTTGAGTTTACTTCCCAAGTTGCAGATCAGACTTTAAAGTCAGACATGTAGTTGCTTGTCAAGTTTTTCCCTTGCAGGTCGGACTTTAAAGTCCGACCTACGTATGATGTTGTTTGAACATGCAGTTCGGACTTTAAAGTCCGACCTGTAAGTTTTTCCCATTTTTTCTCCTAGGTCATTTCTGACTCCTTTTTCTCGTTTTGATTGATAAAATTTGGTCATCCAATGGTGATCATTTTCAAAACACTAATGATCCATGTTGAAATGTCTAGGCCCTCTACCAGCAAATCGACAGAGAAAAAAAGATGCACTGATGAGATTGTTGATATGGCGCTAGACAAAGCTAAGATGCAAGTTGCTTTAGCTCGATTTGAAGAATTTCAGAAATCCAATGAGGAGCAAAAAGATGAATAAAGTGTCCTCTTTTTGACACTTTCTTTTCATGTAGTTGCATTGTTAGATGCTGCAAGTTTTCTCGCAGCTGCATATTTTCTTTCTGCTGAAGTTGTAGTCAAGTGGGAGTGTGCAGTTGAATTAGTCAATTGTGCCCACATTTTTCTCCAACATTTTCCTATATAAGGAGGACCCTCATTTGTAAATAGGATCTTTTTGGCAATGCAACAAAATTCTGCCAGTTTGTATATGCACTCTAAGACTTTGAGTTTAGATGTAAATTAGATTGCTTTCAATAAAAGAGGCAAGTTGTGTTGAGACTTTGTGCCAATTCAAGTTGTTATGTGATGACATTTTCTAGAGTTGATTGTGAGTTTTGTTCTATTGTGAAAGAGGGATTTAAATTCAATCTTTCAGACTTTGAGCTGCTAATTGTATTTAGAGTTATATGTTTGGTTTTCAGTTTTGGTCTTGTAGACTTTGAGTTGCTTATCATATCTGAAACTAGTGTGGAAAGCTAAAGTGGAAAGATAGCTTGTAGACTTTGTGTTGCTTCTATCTTTAAGACTTGTGCATGTGAGTTGAAGTGCATCATGTAGTTAGACTTTGAGCTATTACATATTGTGCTTAGTTAGTAGAAAATCATCTAAAAAGGTTGATAGGAGAATAAATAGTTGAAGACTGTGAGCTTTCTTTCTGTTTTCCCATCCCAAGGGAGTGACGGAGGTCTTTGTGCCTTCATGGAAACTTTTCTTCCCTTTATGTTCCAAAAATCCTACAAAGAAGTCTCATTTCTGTATTTGTTGTTATTTATTTCCAGTTGCTACTACTTTTCTGTGAAGAGAAAAGAGTATAGTTTTTCTTGAAAGAAGAAGAAAGATTGTTGTCCCACTCATATTAGATTAGTTTAGTTTGTAGATAGGGGGGGCCTTCCCTTAATTAGGAGATTTTTACTCACACAGTGTGGTTGAAGCCACAATTTTGTATATTTCCCAAAGTGTACAAAATTTTCAACCAACACTGCTCATACTTCGTGTGATCCTGGTACTTCACCATATCATCTACACTCTCTCTCATTCCTTGTTTTCTAGCTCAAACATTCAAATACCTTATATACAAGATAGATCATCAAAACTTAAAACAAGTCGGCCTGAATCAAAATATAATTTTTAAACCAAGAAAACACATGGTGATCCACTCCACGAGAAAGACATGACCAAAACACAACTTCAAAATATTAATTCATCAATCCGCAATCATCAAAACCTAACCAACAACATATCCACATGCTATGCAACTGTATAAGAAACTATCAACAAAAACATACTCTCCAAAGAAAATAACTCAAATTTGGATCTCGACACGCTACAGTGAGACCCACTAAACATCAAACATGCTTCCACAAATCATATTCAGACCTAAGGATAGGCCAAACATATAATATCACAACTATTAACGAATAATACGACAACATCCAAAGAACACAAAGATGTTTTTGAACCTCAGAACCAACATAATCATGATACTGAAACTATATCCAATGAAGATAACAATAATATTAAACACCAACAATAGATTCCAGACCCAAGCACTTATAGAACAACCAACATAGAAACTACACCAACAACACAACAAGATAACTCTGCACCACTAACATTCCAGACCAAACCAAAACAACAATTTTGACATCAATGACAACCACAATAACACAACTCATATTTCAAATAGTGTGGACATATGTTCAATAAGTATAAAGGGTGAGATTTAGTTGTAGGTGCCAGTCATGACTAGCATTGTTAACAACTTTCTTAAGGATTTTTAGAATGGTTTTGTTAGTTGCCTCAACTTGATAATTACTTTGTGGATAATAGGGGGTTTTGAAGTGGCGTTGGATGTGGACTTTCTCATAAAGTTCACAAACATCATAGTTATTGAAGGAATGACCATTTTCTATGATAATGGACCAAGGTACTCCATACCATCATATGATGTAATTGAGGAGGAATTTAGCTATCTATTTATTAGTTATGTAAGTAAGTGTAATTTCTTCCACCCACTTGGTGAAGGAGTAAGTGGTAGTGAGTATGAATTTTTGTCCATTGGAGGAGGTAGGGTTGATCTTCCCCACGAAGTCAAGTTCCCATTGGGAAAATCACCATGGAGATGTTATTGGTTACATAACATGTGTTGGTACGTGAATGAGATCTCCATGCATCTGACACTATCAACATTTTCTAACAAACTTATATGCATCCTTTTCCTTATTTGGCCAATAGTACCTAGTGCGCATGAGCTTCTTATCCAAGGCAAGAACACTGGAGTGAGACCCAAAAATACCTTCGTGAACTTCTCTTAAAGCTGTTTGTACTTATTGATGTGTGGTTTGACACACTCCCCAATATTTAGGTAGGATATGAGAGCATATACCACCTTTCCTAAAAATCAATCAATCTCAAAAGACTAATTACTCCAAGGTTTCTATAGTCGGGTCACGACAGTGTTGGATCACTCAGTGACTGATGTGATCTTACCTATCAAGGGGTCTTCTGGTTGTAACTAAATAAACAAAGTTCCTTTTTTTTTTGTATTTTTCAATTTCAATTAAAAAAATGTCAAAAGATCGATCAAGGTAACGAGAGACGGTAACAAAATTAATGCATAACAACTGAATGAACTATGAAGTCAATGTATCACAATAAGGTATTATCAATAACACTTAATCAACATTCAACGTAATGCTCCAGCAAATATACAAAGTCATACAGCTTACATATAAACGGAAATGAATATCACAAGATCATATATTTGCTCTACCGTTTCATTCCTCATATACCATTAGCATGCGTAATATGATTCATAAGACAATAAAGCTAAAAGGCCAAGTTGCTGATTCAAATGGAAGAAGATACCAGACTACAAAGAACAGTAACCAAGAGAACACGTATTGTAGATGAAGAAATCCACAAGTTGCTTTTGTATTAATCTTTGTAAAATAAATAACAGTTATTCAAGATGTTATGAGAAGAAATTGCATAAGAACTAAATTCTATAATTAAAATGGCCTTGAATCATCAATTCACAAACCTCCTAAATGGCCCTAACTTTACAATTTATAGAAGTTTACCCCTACATCCTAGGAAGGAATCATGCCTGAAAACAAGGATTACAAAATGGTGGGAGTCGCAGTCAACATGAAAGTCACTGCCTATGAACTCCACTTAACTATTACAAAAACAGTGCTTGTAGTTCATTTTCATGACGTCGCCTTAGGTTCAAGAGCTTCAAACCATGCAAAAGTGATACTAAATAAAAGCAAGTGTGACATCTAGTATCAGTTGAAGCTGCAGTAGTTGTGGCGATGGCGCTACTTCAACATGCATTTACTTTTTCTAACTACCTGTTTGTCTTTTATTCTTTTTGTAGTTCAGGTAGTTGATGATGAAGAATTCTATGGAAGCAGCTAGTGGATCAACAATGTACTCCATCCTGAACTTAGATACTCTAAGCACCTCCTTTATACTCTCTAGTATATCTTAGATATCAAGGTCTGATCCCGATATTGATATTTCATGGTTGGTAGGTTTTTCTCCAATTTAATCTCTCCTCTAGTCTTCTTTCGGGATGAGGTGGAAGGTTCCATAAGCCCGCTTCAACCTACTGATAGTTCTGATACTTAATATAAGTATAGATCCAATACCCAACAAGATGAGAGGGGGGGGTGAATCATACCAACTTAATCTTCCATAAAAACATCAGATTCAACCTCGGTAACATATATTTTAGTAATAAAACCAAAACTATTAAACATGCAAACTCAAAAGCATATAAACATCATAAACCTCATAACACCAAATTTAACGTGGAAACCCAAATAGGGAAAAACCACTGTGGGATTTTGGACCCACTAAGAATATACTCTTCTAGAGTATGCTCGGTTAAAAGAAAATCCTGTTAAAGATTATAAACACATTGCTAGATGTGACTCGGTTAAGGGATTTCCCTCAGATCTGTTAGGATCTTCACCTTGTTAGAAGTGACCTTGTTAAAGGATTTCAAACACTCAATCAGAATCTCACCTTGCTATAGGGTTTTACAAATAAGACTGTTAAGTCCACTCGGTTAAGAGATTTTCTGTCACTTTCACAAAATAACAGTAATAAAATCTATCTGCAACTTTACATCTAAAATGCTAAAGCAGATTCTTATTTGTTCAATACAATCTAGACATAGAACTAATCGTGTCTATCTATTGGGCTTCTATACTCTGTTATTCAAACAGGTCTTCAAGATTCTGTGCTCGGTAATCACTATGTAGCATCTCTATGCATACACTTGCCCGCATACATTGTTTATCAACAGTTTCTTATTTATAAACAATTAGGTAACCGCTTAATCTCCTTGATCACATTTCCCATGATCAATCATAGCCATCAGATCTTTGATCTTGTCCAAGTTCAATGCATCTTTCGATCTGAAAATTTTTTACCCTACCTTGGAGCTTGCATACATTTATTGGAACTTGTGCCAGGGTATTGCGGTTCAATCTAAGTTGTAGATCTTCATGCCGACTTTCCATTGCCTTAGATTCGTTAACAAACTTCATCCACGGCTCACCAATCATTTAATCAGTTCCAGCTCATCAACTTCCTTCATTAAATATCGCATGTAAACATTTAATGCATTCTGTTATAGCTCGGTTAGAACTCGGTAACAAATCAGTGAATACTAAACTTCACTCGGTAGACATTTCGCCTTCATTAGCCGATAGCGATAACCTTAGGGCTTACCGACTAGGTTCCTTAGGGTTTATCGACTAGGTTCTTTGCTTGATAACATAGTATAGTATTAACCTTTACATTTTACAACATATGTATGATGTTAAAACAATCTAAAACATCATGATCTCATCATTGTCTGACTCAGTAATAGTTGCCCATTGAATATCTTATTCATCCCCTTATTCATCATATTCTTTCATGTGTCTTTTACCGACATCTATATACTCTTCAAATCATACTTCTCAAGATATGGCAACATCATACTGAATTAGAAAATCAATTTCTTGACATCAATGACAAAATAATAATATCAAGACAGTAAACATCCTTAATCAGTTATATCCATAATCATCAACAACCTTCTCAATATCCTTATTGAAATGCCAACAATCTTTCATTGTCTGTTATAATGCAATATTTTCAACAATCTCCCCCTTTGGCATTGATGGCAAAACCAATTGATTTGACCTTAAAAGATTCAGATTGCTATGATTTTGAAATGCTGAAATGCTCTCTTGTTCTCATCAGAATTTCTCCCCCATACATTAGACTTCTCCTATTTCTTCAGTTTTCTTTCCAATCTGTAGTCTTCTCATTAGTTTTCTCCCCTTTATAGTAGTCTTCTCCCCCTTTGACAACAATGCCAAAAAGCAAAGAACTAAAACATAATTTCTGTCTGTATGAAGTGATTTCCTGCTATTGTGTATCAATTCAGTCTCGGTCAGAGCATTTTGTCTTCAATTCCTATTCCCTATAATATTTCCTGTAATAATTCCTATACACCTTTAGAAAACATCCTAAAGTGTATAAATCAACATCAACTCCCAAAAGATATTCGATAGAGTCATCGAATTGATGCTTTCGCCGATCTTGGTCAATGAGTAGAAGATAGGGGTAGGACCCCTAACTTACTTCTGAGATATTCAAAAGTGTCCCTTGGTAGTGGCTTGGTGAAGATATCTGCTATTTGTTCCTTTGTGCTAACATACTCCAACACCACTTTCTTCTCTTGAGCTTCTTCTCTAAGATAATGATATTTGATAGTTATGTGCTTTGTCTTAGAGTGCATAACATGATTCTTTGAAATATTAATGACACTAGTATTGTCACAGAATATAATTACTGGCTCGGTAACTTTCTCATTTATACCTTCCAACAATTGTTTGATCCATGCAATGTTGGTACAATTCAATGCTGCAGCAACATATTCAGCTTCTGCTCTTGACTGTGAAACACATCCTTGTTTCTTGCCAAGCCAACTCACTAGTCTTTCTCCTAAAAAGAAAGCTCCTCCACTTGTGCTTTTTCTGTCATCAATGTTGCCTACCCAATCAACATCAGTATAAACTTTTAAATCAAAATCATTTCCTTTATGATATACTAAGCCATAATCCTCAGTGCCTTTCAAGTATCTAAAAATTCTTTTGATTGCTATCATGTGTGTTTCCTTAGGATCTGCAGAGAATCTTGCAACTATACCTACTACATGTGTTATATCTAGTCTACTGTGAACAACATATTGTAACTTTCCAATCATGGATCGGTAAAGTGTCTCATCAACAGATACAGATTCATCATTCTTTGACAATTTACAGTTGGTAGTCATAGGAGTACTTACTAGTTTTGAATCCTCCATTACAAATTTCTTCAAGATTTCCTTTATGTACTTGGATTGAGTAATGAAAATCTCATTTTTCATTTGCAGTATTTGTAAACCTATAAAATACTTTATCTCACTGATTAATGACATCTCAAATTCTTTGCTCATTTCATTTCCAAAGTTCTTGCATAAAGAGTCATTTCCACAAAATATAATATCATCAACAAATATGGCTAAGATTAGTATTCCATCATCATTCTTCATATACATATTGTTGTTCTCACTTGTCCTTATAAAACCAATCTTAATCAAATAAGAGTGCAATCTTTCATACCATGCTCTAGGTGCTTGTTTCAAACCATATAAAGCTTTGTTCAATTTACATACCTGATCTTTATTATTGTCTTCGATAAAAACTTCTTCTTCTAATATTCCATTCAGAAATGCAGATTTGACATCCATTTGATATACCTTGAAGTTTTTGAGAGCAACATAGGCCAACAATGTTCTTACTCCTTCAAGTCTAGCAACAAGTGCAAAAGTTTCACCATAATCAATTCCTTCTTCTTGAGCATAACCTTTGCAAACTAGTCTTGCTTTGTTTCGAATGACCTCTCCTTTTTCATTTAGCTTGTTTCTAAAAATCCACTTTGTACTGATTACAGTTTTGTCCTTTGGTCTTGGGGTTAGTGTCCATGTGTCATTCTTCTTGATTTGATCAATCTCTTCTATCATAGCATTTATCCAATCTTCACTATTAAATGCCTCTTTCACTATTCTCGGTTCAAATTCAGATATCAAACATGTGTTCTATCTCAGTTTGTTCCTTGTCATCACTGGATCATCCTTATGTCCTATAATCTAACATACTTGGCTAATACAGGATCGGTAGGCTCTATATGATCTTCTTCATCACTCGGTAACTAGATATTCTCTTCATTTTCTTCAACAGTCTTCTCGGTAAGACTTCTCAGTTGAACATAGACAAATTCATCATAGTCTTTTGGTTCCTTGGAATTTCCTTCATCATTTATTTCTGCAAATTCATCAATTTTCACATTTGCACTTTCTACTATTTTGTTAGATGATTTGATCAGACATTTAAATGCTTTGCTTCTAGAAGAATAACCTAGAAATGTTCCTTCTTCACTTTTCTGATCAAACTTGCCATTTCTATCATCTTTATGAACATAGCATCTACTTCCAAAGATTTTAAAATAACTAACATTAGGTCTCTTATCATACCAAATTTCATATGGTGTCTTCAAAGTACCTTTCTTCAATTGTACTTGGTTCAAGGTATAAACTGTTGTGCTTATTGCTTCTCTCCAAAATGTTTGTGGTACCTTCTTTTCAATCATCAGTGTTCTAGCACAATCCTCAATAGATCTATTTCTTCTCTCATCTATTCTATTCTGCTATGGAGTTCTCAGTGCAGAGACTTGTCTTTTAATACCATGATCATTGTAGAATAAGTTGAACTCATCAGATGTGAACTCTTCTCCTCTATCTAATCTAAGACATTTCAGTTGTCTTCCTGTTTCATTTTCAACTCTTGCCTTGTACAATTTAAACATTTGAAAAGCTTCTAATTTTTCTTATAGAAACATTACTGACATCATCCTTGAATAGTCATCCACAAATAATATTAAATATTTATCACCATAATAATTTTGAACTTTCATAGGACCACAAAGATCAGTGTGCACTAGATCTAAAATTCCCTTAGAAGTGTAAGACTTACTTGTAAAGCTTGATCTTGTCATCTTACCCATCTAGCATCCTTGGCACATAACATTCTCAGGTTTTTCAAGACGCGGTAGACCTCTTGCTCAGTGCTTCTTACTTATTTTGATTAGATTATCAAAATTTAAATGACAAAACCTTTTATGCCATAACCAAATATCATCTAACTTTGCATGCAAACACTTATTCCGAGTTGAGTCAAGGTGAAATGTGTTACCTTTTATTTGTGTCCCAGTAGCAGCTAACTTTCCATTCTTGTCATGAACTTTGACAATTCCCTTCTGAAATTCTATTTGGTAACCTGTGTTGTTTAGTTGTGCTACACTCAACAAATTGTATTTCAAACCTTCAACCCACTAAACATCATTGCATCTTGCATTGTCAAGAAGTGTTATAGATCCTTTACCTTTCACCGAACATGGTGCATCATTACCAAATCTGACATAGCCTCCATCATAATCTTCTAATATAACAAACTTGTGTTTATCTCCTGTCATATGATGTGAGCATCCACTATCTATAATCCAAGAATCATTAGTGTTTATGTGAGATATTAGGGCTTTTTCTTCATACCTTTTTTCATTTGATCCATCTTTGATAGCCACATAAACTACTTCCTCTGTATCAGTCTCATCTGATTTATCATCATTGGATTCCTCATCAGCTATTAGGCATGTCTTTCTATCTCTTCTTCTGAAGTCTCGATGTCCTCTGTAATGATTATCTTTCTGTCTATCATCTCGATAATCTCTTTTTTTCATAGAAACTTTGTCAGGACAGTTAGAAGCCATATGTCCTATCTTATCACAATTGAAACATTTCAAAGGTAGCTTTCCTTTATACTTACCTTTGCCTCTCAGTAACCTTTTGGCTAATAGTGCTTCAAACTCTTCTTGCTTTATGATTTCCTCATACAGTTTGTGTACTACCTCCATGTTCTTACAAAATCTCTCACTTTCTCCACTGTGATCTCCTTCAGAGTACTTATACTTTCTTTCATTGAAATCATTAGATTCATCAAGATGAAAAGAACTAAATGCGGATTCAACTTTATTTACCGAAGATCCACTGTTATCAAAGTTACTTAATTCAAATGCATGTAGCTTATGAATAGTAGCATCTAAAGAAACTGACATATTAGGTACAAACCTCAATTCATTGATTCCAAAGACTTGGATTGCATAAGCTGGTAGAAGGGTTCTTAACAACTTACTTGTTATATCCTTTTCTTCAATAGTTCCACCTACTCCTTTGATTTGATTGACAATCTCCTTTAGTCTTGTATTGTACTGAGTTATGTTCTCACCTTCATTCATCCTCATAGATTCAAGTTGTCCTCTTAGACTATCTACTTTTGCTCTTTGAACATGTTCATCTCCTCCATATACTGATATGAGCTTATCCCACATTGCCTTTGCATCATTGCAGCCTTCTAGATCATTAAACTCTGAGTCGGTCAATGCAGATGTTATTTCAATCATTGCTTGAATATGTTCTTGCTTTGCCTTTATGTCTTCCATAGTCAATGGATAGGTGCTCGGTGTGACAAAATCATTCTCCAGATAGTATACAAAATATTCTCCAACTCTTGATAGATGTAGCTTCATCCTTTTCTGCCATGTAGAGAAACTTGACATGTTTAGCTTCGGTGCATCCCTCTTATACATCTTTGGATCTTTAACTCAAGTGCTTTTAAACTTTCCTTCCAAAGTCCAAAGCTCTGATACCAATTGATAGTTTTGATACTTAATATAATTACAGATCAAATACCCAACAAGATGAGAGGGGGGGGGGGGTGAATCATACCAACTTAATCTTCCATAAAAACATCAGATTCAACCTCGGTAACATATATTTTAGTAATAAAACCAAAATTGTTAAACATACAAACTCAAAAGCATATAAACATCATAAACCTCATAACACCAGATTTAACGTGGAAACCCAAATAGGGAAAAATCACTGTGGGATTTCGGACCCACTAAGAAATATACTCTTCTAGAGTATGCTCGGTTAAAAGCAAATCCTGTTAAATATTACAAACACATTGCTAGATGTGACCTGCTTAAGGGATTTCCCTCAGATCTGTTAGGATCTTCACCTTGTTAGAAGTGACCTTGTTAAAGGATTTCAAACACTCAATCAGAATCTCACCTTGCTAGAGGGTTTTACAAATAAGACTGTTAAGTCCACTCGGTTAAGAGATTTTCTGTCACTTTCACAAAATAACAGTAATAAAATCTATCTACAACTTCACATCTAAAATGCTAAAGCAGATTCTTATTTATTCAATACAATCTAGACATAGAACTAATCTTGTCTATTTTTTGGGCTTCTATACTTTGTTATTCAAACAGGTCTTCAAGCTTTTGTGCTCGGTAATCACTATGTAGCATCCCTATGCATACACTTGCCCGCATACATTGTTTATCAACAATTTCCTATTTATAAACAATTAGGTAACCTCTTAATCTCCTTGATCACATTTCCCATGATCAATCATAGCCATCAGATCTTCGATCTTGTCCAGGTTCAATGCATCTTTCAATCTGAAAACATTTTACCCTGCCTTGGAACTTGCATACATTTCTTGGAACTTGTGCCAAGGTATTGCGGTTCAATCTGAGCTGTAGATCTTCATGCTGACTTTCCATTGCCTTAGATTCGTTAACAAACTTCATACAGGGCTCACCAATCATTTAATCAGTTCCAGCTCATCAGCTTCCTTCATTAAATATTGCATTTAAACATTTAATGCATTCTATTATAGCTCGGTTACAACTCGGTAACAAATCAGTGAATACTAAACTTCACTCGGTAGACATTCCGCCTTCATTAACTGATAGCGATAACCTTAGGGTTTACCGACTAGGTTCTTTGCTTGATAACATAGTATAGTATTAACCTTTATATTTTACAACATATGTATGATGTTAAAACAATCTAAAACATCATGATCTCATCATTGTCTGACTCGGTAATAGATGCCCATTGAATACCTTATTCATCCCCTTATTCATCATATTCTTTCATGTGTCTTTTATCAACATCTATATACTCTTCAAATCATACTTCTCAAGGTATGGCAACATCATAATAAATGAGAAAATCAATTTCTAGACATCAATGACAAAATAATAATATCAAGACAGTAAACATCCTTAATCAGTTATATCCATAATCATCAACAACCTTCTCAATATCCTTATTGAAATGCCAACAATCTTTCATTGTCTATTATAATACAATATTGACAACACCTACAACACAAGATACATAATCAACTCCATCATATTGACAAAACCATAATGAAGTCCAAAATTATGGGATTCTGGGGTCTTCAAAGAGTCCATTATAGATAGTTTCAGGATCGAAGGGTTCCAGGGTCCATTATTGATGGTTTCAGGATCTCAGTGTTTTGGGGTCCATTATTGATGGTTTCAGGATCCCGAGGTTCCTGTAGAGCCCCTCCCTGATCAATCTCTAGTTAACCTAGTTTGACCATGGCTAACCTTATTAATAGTATGCATGGATGATTGGTACACTATGTAAAGGTGATATGATTCAATAGGATGGGCTATGTTAGATGGATAAATTAGTAAATGTTGACCCCTTCGGGGATAATTAGATGTGATTTTCTTGTGTATCATATATATGTTAGGGGTTTGGGGTCGTATCCCAAACCCATCATAAGAACATCTTTCATTTATGTCTTGGACTTATCTTTCAACATAGAACCTTGATTCATAACGGTCATGAGACCCTTTTTGGCATAGGATCCTCATGAGACTAGTGGATAAGAATGTAATTTCACATTATGATTGATTTTGGTACTTAGATTGATGATGTTGTGATTCATTGTGCATGCCTAATTGGTGATTGTTTTATATGATTGCATTGGTGTGGCAAATGAGTATATGGCCACATGAGAATTATTGGGAAAAGTAATTGAATCATATTATAGAATCATTCTACCTTGCAATGCACATTTTGATACATTATGGATTTAGATTCTATATGATCCAATGATTGGATAACATTGATATGATGTATGTCATTTATTTCTGAAATTCCAGTACTTCACTATGATGTTAGAAAAAATGGATGCATGCCTTACGAATGATTGAATTTCATGATGATTATGATGATTTCATTGAGTAAATTGCTTCATGTGGATTCTATTGGATAATTGGTAATTTGATTGTTATGATGTAAATTGTATGCAAGTGTCTGATTTGTACTATTTTCATATATTAATAATTACATGTGATTATTTGAGATTACTAATGTGCAAGTGAGATGTGCAAGAAAACTAATCCATGTGACCATGGAAACTATTTGGAGAATCAAGCTAAACCTTAGTGTGTTTGTGAAGCTAAGGGTTGTCTATTTGGAGAGACAACACCTCGTATGTAATGTGTTTATATTTGTAAATCTGAATGCTTGAATGTGTATTTAATATGTATTTGTTAATTTTGTTAATTCCAAAAAGGGACATGCCATGCGTATTATAATATTGTGTATTTTTATGGTGTCACTTGACACTTGTGTTGTGAAGTGAGTTGGCAACGACATGTCCCTTGGAGGGAATTTGTATAACCAATGCATTATTCAAAATATCTAAGTGTGGTCCCAATAGAGTCTTGGTTAGAGAGCCATCAGAATGGTCAACTCAAGTTTGACCTGTAAACAAACTTTAGGTGAGTTTCTAGAGGGTCAAACTAACTCCTAAGGTTGGGTTTAGGGTATTTTTTAAGACCCATATGTTATACCTATGGGTAAAGGTCAATTTTATCCATTTGACCACTCACATGTGACTATCAAGTCACCTCAAAAGTAAGTTTTCCAAGATGGACAAAAATTCAACTTTTGAGGATTTCTCCTTGGTTAGACAACCTTCCAATTGAGTGATAGTTGCTCTTCCCCACTTTCTCTTACCTTTTTCAGTTTCCATTTTTAGAAACCATGTAAGAGGTTGGGAAGACCAACCTATGAGATCTCACATCCTTTCCAAGGAAGTTGGAAAGTGTGAGAGGAGCCTACTTAGGGAAGGGATTCAAACTTAGAATTTTGATCACCCACTCTCCATCTTGGAGACTTAGAGTTGTTGTTGAAAATTTGGATTTAGAAGTTGCATTTTTGGTTTGGGAAGAAAAGGCTAGTGGATTGGGCAAGTCTCCTTCAACCATTCTTCATACCATTTGCAGGATCAAAGGTAGGTAGATTTCTTCCATGCATTTTGAATACCATTGTTAAATGTGAAAGTTGTTTTTGTATTAGGCTCTTGATGTTTATGTGATTTGTGGAGTTGGATGTTGAGCTCCTTCTTTGTGTTTTTTTTAGGGGGATTTGTATGAATAATTTGTATTATGGGTGTTTCAAGGCCATACTCACCCTTGGGAGAGTAGAGTAGCCTTGGGGTGAAGGGCTGCTTGACAACCTATGAGTGTAGAGACTCTCTTCTTGGAAGAGAGAGATACACAAGGGTTATGGGAACCTTGCTACATTATTTTTATGCTTATGCAAAAGGGGATCATAAGGGGAGATATGGGCTTGTAAGCCATGGGGGACATAAGGTTTGTTTTGGGTCAAGTATGTGACCTTGAGTTGGTTGTATGTTGGTAGCCTTGTGAAGGCATTTGTTCCTCTTTCTTGCAGATCTCCTCTTGGTGCTTGGTCCACCTTCACTCCGCAAAGTTAGTCAGATAGTGACAATGTAAATCCTTGGGTTGGGAGTTCATGTTTGTTTAAGATTTTCTTGCATGTGTGTTTGATTTTGTTTGTAACCCATTTAGCCTTGGTTCTCCTAGCTCGGGGGTGGCTTCATGTAAGCCTAGGTTGGGAGGTGAGCCTCCATGGTCACAACCTATAAGTTTTATTTGTAGGTTCACATTTGGGTAAAAAGGATGGAGAAGAGCTAGATCTCCTAAAGTGGTGTCTAAAAGTGTTGAAAGTGCACCCCTTTGTTACCTACCTATCTAAATCTTCTTGTTGTAATTAGTCTTTTCAATAAAAATGTAAAGAAGGAAAGGTTCATATATATTTCCTTGTGATCAATGCATTTCTAGAAAAGAAAGAAAGATGTATTTACTTGTTGTTTTATTCATTATTCATTAGATTGAAATCAAAGAAGCATTCAATATAATACTTCTAGTTTGCTATTGAAAAAGGGAATTATGATTGTGGGTTTATTAAATTTATCAATGATTGAAAAAGGTTAAACATACATGATTATGAAAGTTAGTTTCCGATTTAAAAATAGAATGCGAATTATTTATGTTTGATACATTCATTAAAACCTCATTTTAATTACTGTTATCTGATTAAGGAAAGAACAAAATATAATTGCAGAAAATAAATCTCATATTTTAAATGGTGTTTATTCATTTGTTGCATAATGATATATTGCTAGTTAATAAAAGAATCATTGTTGTTAAGATAAATTAGGATTCTAAAAATTAAAAAAACTTCATATTGAATCATGTGTTATTTATTTCTGAGACTATTATTTTCTTGACTTATAAATATCCATAAATACATAACTTGTAAATTATCTCAATACTGTTATAGAACATAAATCTGGAAGTAAAAGTTTATTGCAATCTATTAATCTCTACAATCTATTGAAGCATGCTATTAATATCTACATTTAGTAAATCTAGAAAATTATGTGAGTATAATTTGTGTTATTCATTTATTTGTATGAAAACTATTTATGGTTAGTTAAAAAAAAAAAAAAAGACTAAATGTTGTAATAAACTAATTCTGGGATTTCAGTGAGTATATATTTCTGGTGTTTTATATACATATATATATGCATATGTACACACACACACACACACATATATATATGTATATGTATATGTATAATAAAAAAAAGAAAAATGCACAGCCAAGCGCGGGATGCATCTTAAGGCCGCCATGGGCTCGTAGTAGGGTCTGTGGAAGGCGGTGGGGTAAAAGCGGCCAGTGGGCTACAACGGGCCGAAGCCCACATGTGAGGGTTGCGGACCACCCAGGTGGGCGGCGTCTCCACTGGTGGCGTCACCCACACCCAAACCGTCGCCCTGACCCAAAGAGTAGTCTGCCACCACTGCTTTCCTCGCTGATAACCCCTGTATACTTCGTCCATCGTCGCCATGGGTGGAGGTTGAAGCTCGGCCCTATGACTTCAATCCGCCCTGCAAAACAAGTAACAATAAACCAATAAACCCTAACTTTGGTTAGGGATAGAAGTAGATAAAAGATTAGATAAATTTTCATGCTTTTAAAAAAATGGGTAAACCCTAAATAGGGTTTTAAAAAATTATTATATTAAAGGGTGGTTCTTTTTTAATTTTAAAATAAAGGCATTGGGAAAATTCCCCCCATTTTAGATAAGTAGTTTTGTAATTAGTTTATGTGTTCTCTTTTATTTAAAGGGCTCTTTATTTTTAAAAGAGGTATTTTGTTATAACCTTTTAACGAAGGAATTTTTATAATAATTTAATTAGAGTTATTTTAATATAAGAAGGAAAATTTTTAATGGTAATACTTAGTTGGATATTTTATTTAATTCTAAGAGGGGTGTTTTATATTACTATATGGGGGTGTAATTGTTAAATAAATGTTTAAGTCCCCAAGGGGGTAATTTTAGTGAAAATGATTAGTTAAGTTTTTAGGGGAAATTAGTTATCAATAATGGAAGTTTATATTTTCTTGTTTAGATAATCATATATATAATATTTAATTTTCTTAAACATTTATTAATGGGTAATTTTTTTAGTATAATGATTATTTTACCTAAAGGGGTAATTTAATTGTATTTGATTATTAAAATCTTTTAAGGGGCTTAATTTTCACTCAAGGAAGATTTATTTTCTAAGCCAACTTATAAATGTTAATTTGATGACTTTGGGAACGTTTCAATATTTGCCTATTTAAATTATTATTAATACAAGGAATTGTATTGATGTTAATTTAATGAATCTTGGAGTTATTTAAATATTTAAGGGAATAATAATTAACTCATGATATAATTAAAAACGAAGATTGACCTGGGTGAGTTAATTAGTTGTCAGGGTTGTGATGATTGAATAGGGTTAAAATTATTTAGTTTAGATAATGGTACTTAATGTAATTGTTAAGTATTTATTAAAATCTAATTTGTTTATTAATCTGCTTAGGAGATTGAGATAAGACTTAAGTCTCCTAAATTAAGTAATTAACTTATTGCTCACTTTAGAAACCCATTCTTAATGACACGTGAGTCATCCTTTAGTGAAAACTAATTAAGTTATCTCACCTTTCGAACTTAGAACATCAAGAATTATAGTGTAGTTTAAAAAAAAAATATTGTTTTGTTTTTGCCCAAAAGTTTGGGTATGATAGTTATGAGGTCCATTTAGGGTAATAGAGGGAGTTCCGAGAACCCGAGATCCCAGGACAGAAAACAAAGGATGAGTAAACATAAAACCCTAAGTGTTCATTCAAAATCAACTTTATTGAAAGGAGGGAAACTAAGACTAACCCTACATTATGAAAGTAAGGAAGCACACACACACAAAAAAGAAAAAGCAAAAAAGCAACGACAAGACGAAAAGAACAGTCAACAAGAAGATTCACAACACAAAAACAAAGACTCACACAAATAGCTTTGAGATTCCAGAGGTCAAAGAGAACAACCTCAGAAGTCTGGAGTTCTGGAACTCTAAAGATGGAACAAAACACAAAACGAAGAGAGAACACGAGATTCTGGAATTCCGGGGCTCCAAGAAGAAAACACAAGACTTCGGGACTCCAGGGTTCCGGAGTTCCAAAATCAAAGGGAAACCAATGAAGGGACACTTCAGGATTCTAGGATTCTGGAGTCCCAAAGTGTTGAAGTGGAAAAAAAAGAAGAATTCAAGGTTTCAAAATCCTGAAACTCCGAAGTCAAATAAAGCAAAAGAGACAAAAGGAGAAAAACTCACTTCAAGATCCTAAGAACCCAGGAATTCGAAGTGTGAAAGAAAATAAAACAGGAAGAAGACAAAGTGAAGAAGAAGGGGACCCCCAAATCGGGAAGCAAAAGGTTGGGGTGTGTTAAGCAGGGCATAAGAAATGGCGACTTGGCTAAGAAAATTCTTCCACACATTTTCAATCACTCAACCCTTCAAGAACCTAGAATCTCTAGTTTACGCTGATACAAGACAACTCAAAGAAAACCAATCATTATCTAGCCCTAACATACCAAAGAGGTCCAGGTTATAATTGAAACTGTAAGTGTGTGAAAATTATTCATTAACCTGATAAATAATGATGAAAAGTAAATACCCAATAGATACTGAGAGGAGGGGGTGAATTAGTATACACAAAAAGTTCTTAAACAACTTAAACTGCAAAGACTGCACTAACCGGTAAACAATATCACCAATCTGAATCAAGGCACTACCGGTAAAACACAATATGACTGTAAAAGACATAAACCAGTAACATCTAGATCTTCTCAAAACCTAATATCTCATCTCAACTTCACCCATATGCTTAAGCAAGTAATACATCAGAAATACAATGACCATTGGATCAGCTTGCATTACCGCTTAACAAAAAACACTAAAACATCACATGAAAAAGCATCACACATAACACACTGATTTTTCACGTGGAAACCCAACTAGGAAAAACCACGGTGGGGATGAATACCCACAAGTTGTTCTTGAACTCTTCAGAAGTCTGCTCTATTAGGAGGCTAGTCCGGTTAAAGACTTTACAACAAGTTCTGCTAGAAACCGATCCTGCTAGGGATCACCCGGTTAAGGGATGGCTAAATACCCGGTTAGAGGTTAAAACCCTGTTAAAGGTTACCTTGTAAGAGGATTTGAAGAACTCAATGATTTTGAGTCACCCTGTTAAAAGATTTACAAAAAGCTTGTTAAAGCTACCCGATAAAGGGATTTTCCATCTGCTGAAATGGTTAGAAGTCAACAGGCAATACACTAATATGATAACAACACTTAATGCCAAGGCAGATCCACTTCAATTCCTTTACATCTGCGATCACACTCTGCAGATCTCTACGTACTCCTTAGGTCTGGCAAGAATCACCTCACATACATTCATTTGCCAACAACTTCAAATAAAAATCATCCCCAGCCTTATAGACAACAATTAGGTCGGTGGAAAAAACCTAAAACCCTAAGCATCTAGGTTAACAATACAGTTGGTCCAATCCTATTCATTTAAACACATTACATAGGGTAAAACAATACAGTCGGTCCAATCCTATTCATTTAAACACATTACATAGGGTAAAACAATTAGGTCGGTGGAAAAAACCTAAAACCCTAAGCATCTAGGTTAACAATACAGTCGGTCCAATCCTATTCATTTAAACACATTACATAGGGTAAAACAATCTTGAACAAATCTCAAGATGTTCTCCTTCATTTGTTCTTTACCACTCTTGGAAGCTGATAAGCCATCACGTGCTCTACATCGTTTACTAAGATTTTGCACATTCCTGAGGTAGATAGAATCAATCTTCTTCATGATAGATCCTCAAGGAGATTCTTCACATGCATAAGGATGACATGGCAACGCGATCTAATCTTCATTTCACTACTAACTCATCACAGGATGTCATCGGTGGAATCACACAGACTTGGAATGCATCAACCAAAAACCCTAAAGCTGAGACTACCAACCAATAGTCATATCAAATGAAACCTCGATACAAGCTTTGCATATACCGGTTCACACTCCAACATACCGGTTCACTTTTTGCATATACCAATTCATACCATCATACCGATTCACTTGCTAGTTTTCTTACTTCAATATACCAGTTCATACTTCAACATATTGACATCAATGACAACATACAATCCTATCATGTCATCAAACTCTACACATATGCCAACAATCTCCCACTTTGGTATTGATGGAAATACACAAAGATATCTCTACATCTTCTTCCCTATTATATGTCTTCAATACTATAGATATCTTCTCTGCTTCACATCTTCTCCCCCTTTGACAACAATTCCAAAGTGGAGGCACAAACATCCATGATCTACTATGTTGCTCCCCTTGAGGAGTAGCATCCTTCAACACATCAATCCTTCAAAGATTTGACAATGTAATACCTGACTGATGTGGAGCACATACCTTTAGTTCACCTCTTGAAGGGGCAACACCCCTAATTCACCTCTTAAATAGGTAAATGTAGCCTTCGATAGAGGCTTGGTGAATATATCTGCTAACTGCTCCTTAATGGAAACATGTTCCAATACAACCTCTTTGTTCTAAACTTTCTCCCTCAAGAAATGATACTTGAGCTTGAAGTGCTTGGTTCTAACATGCAATACCGGATTCTTGGAAATATTAATTTCACTTGTGTTATCACAAAATATACTCACCGTTCAAATATAGGGACTTTGAAACCACTTAATACATGCTTCATACAAATTGTCTGAGTGCAGTTCATAAATGCTGCTACATATTCTGCTTCTACTGTGGACTGAGAGATACAACTCTGCTTTTTGCTCATCCATGAGACTAGTCTACCACCGAGAAAGAATGCACCACCAGTTGTGCTCTTTCGGTCATCCACATTACCAGCCCAATTGGCATTAGTAAACACTTTGAGATTGAAATCATTACTGTATGGATACCACAATCCATAATCTATAGTTCCCTTAAGATATCTAAGAATCCACTTGACTGCTACCAAGTGGGATTCTTTTGGAATTTTCTGGAAATGTGTAGCAATGCCCACTACATGTGCAATGTCTGGTCTATTGTGTACTACATAGTGCAACTTACCAATCATTGATTGGTATTCCTTCTCATTCATCAACGTTGAGTCATCTTCTTTTGACAGTTTACAACTGATCATCATCAGTGTACCAACAGGTTTGTTGTCTTCCATGCCAAAGGTCTTCATCACCTCTTTGACATACTTGGACTGAGTGATAAAGATACCATCTTTCATTTGTTAAATCTGTAGTCCAATGAAGAACTTAATCTCCCTGATAAGTGACATCTCGAATTCCTTCTTCATTTCATCTGCAAATGCATGGCTCATCTTGTCATCTCCACCAAAAATTATGTCATAAACAAACACTTCACAAATCAAAATCTGATCTCCTTTTGTCTTTAGATAGATATTTCTATCTTCACTTGTTCTTTCAAATCCAATCTTCACAAGATGGGAGTGTAAATGTTCATACCATGCTCTAGGTGCTTGTTTTAATCCATTCAAGGCTTTATGTAGCCTACACACCATATCACTATCTTCTGATAGGGCAAACCCATCTGGTTGCTCTATATACACTTCCTCTTCAAGTATTCCATTCAGGAATGCAGATTTCACATCCATCTAATACACTTTGAATCTCTTGAAGGTTGGACATGCAAGTAGCATTCAAACTCCTTCCAATCTAGCTACTAGAGCAAAGGTTTCTCCATAGTCTTCTCCTTCTTCTTGAGCATATCCCTTACATACCAATGTTGCTTTGTTTCTTACCACCGTGCCATCTTCATTTAGTTTATTTCTAAAAACCCATTTGGTGCCAATAACATTTTTGTGCTCAGGTCGGGGTACCAAAGACCATGTACTATTCTTTTCTATCTGGTCAAGTTTCTCTTCCATAGCCTTAATCCAGTCTTCATCTTTGTGTGTGTCTTTAAATGTTGTAGGCTCAAATTCAAAAATCATGCAAGAATTATCTCTAACCTTTCTTCTTGTAAGTATTACTGCATCCTTATCCCCTATGATCTTCTTTGGATCATGATGCAGCTTTACATACCTAGGAATGATCTTAATTGATTCCTCTTGCTTTTCCTCTTCATCCTCATCTTCATCAACATCTACTGGTGTAGGTGCACTGTCACTTGTACTAGGTTGTTTTGCAACCGGTTCCTAGAAGGTTACATTCGGTTCATCTACCGCTTGCTCATTGCTGGTTTCCTCGGGTTTCTCAGAGGTTTCAACAACTCTAACATTGATACTTTTAACAATTCTCAGAGTCCTATTATTAAAACACTTGAGAGCTTTGCTCTTGGTGGAATACCCTAAGAATATTCCCTCATCTCATTTTGCATCAAACTTTCTCTAGTATTCACTTCTCTTGATATAACACTTGCTACCAAACACTCTAAAGTAGCTTACTACAGGAGTCTTACTGGTCCAATACTCATAAGAAGTTCTATTCTTACCTTTCTTAATGAGTACCCAGTTCATAGTGTAGACTACAGTACTCATCGCTTCTCTCCAAAAAGTGTGAGCAACCTTCCCTTGAATCAACATCATTCTGGCAGCTTCAACTACAGTTCGGTTGTTCCTTTCTGCTAGGCCATTCTGTTGTGGAGTTCAGGGGGTAGATAGTTGCCTTTTGATGTCGTTCTCTTCATAATACTTATTGAATTCACTTAACGTGAACTCACCTCCTTGGTCAGTTCTAAGGAATTTAATCCTCTTACCGCTTTCCTTTTCAACTACTGCTCTAAAGGCTTTAAACTTTCCAAAAGCTTCAAACTTGTCTTTCAAGAATGTGACCCACATTATTCTTGAGCAATCATCAGTGAGAATCATAAAGTACCTATCTCCCTGAACACTCCTAGTTTTCATAGGACCACACAAATCAGTATGCACAAGATCAAGTAAATTATTTGCTGTGAAAGATTTGCCTTTGAATATTGAGGAAGACATTTTCCCTAGTTGACATTCTCTGCACAAAGGATTCTCCAGTTTGTTCAGCATAGGCAATCCTCTAACTGCCTTGATCTTACTAACCTTCACAATATTATCAAAATTTACATGGCAGAGTCTCCTATGCCATATCGAGCTGTCATCAAATTTATCCATTAGACATTGACTGATATTTGTATTTAACTAAAATAAGCTACCTTTGGTCTGCATACCAGTGGCCATCAGTTCACCACTCATTGCTTTTATTTTGCACACTCCATCTTTGAATTCCAGAGTGAGTCCTTTATCATTTAGTTGGGAAACACTCAAAAGGTTATGCCTGAGACCTTCTACACAATACACATAATCAACACTACTTTTTCCATTTAGAGAAATGGACCCTTTGCCTTTTACCATACATGGTGCATCATTACCAAATCGGACTACACCTCCATCATACTCTTCCAGAGACAAAAACTTTCTCTGGTCACCTATCATGTGGTGAGAACATCCACTATCAATAATCCACTCATTAGAATTATCAAAGTGGGAGACAAGAGCCTTCTTGTCTGACACATCTTCCATAATGGGAGACAAGAGCCTTTTACACAGTATGACTATAAAAGATATAAACCAGTAACATCTAGATCTTCTCAAAACCTAATATCTCATCTCAACTTCACCCATATGCTTAAACAAGTAATACATCAAAAATAAAATGACCATTGGATCAGCTTGCATTACCGCTTAACAAAAAACAGTAAACACATCACATGAAAAAGCATCACACATAATACACTATTTTTTCATGTGGAAACCCAATTGGGAAAAACCACGGTGGGGATGAATACCCACAAGTTGTTCTTGAATGCTTCTGAAGTCTGCTCTGTTAGGAGCCTAGGTTAGTTAAAGACTTTACAATAGGTTTTGCTAGGAACCGATCCTTCTAGGGATCACCTAGTTAAGGGATGGCTAAATACTCAGTTAGAGGTAAAAACCCTATTAAAGGTTACCTTGTAAGAGGATTTGAAGAACTCAATGATTTTGAGTCACCCTATTAAAAGATTTACAAAAATCCTATTAAAGCTACCCGGTAAAGGGATTTTCCATCTGCTACAATGGTTAGAAGTCAACAGGTAATACACTGATCTGATAACAACACTTAATGCCAAGGCAGATCCCCTTTAGTTCCTTTACACCTACAATCACACTCTACTGATCTTTTCTTACTCCTTAGGTCTAGCAAGAATCACCTCACATACATTCATTTGCCAACAAATAAAAATCATCATTGACCTTATAGACAACAATTAGGTCGGTGGCCAAAACCTAAAACCCTAAGCATCTAGGTTAACAATACAATTGTTCAAATCCTGGCCGTTTAAACACATTACATAGGGTAAAACAATCTTGAACAAATCTCAAAACGTTCTCCTTCATCTGTTCCTTACTGCTCCTAGAAGCTGATAACCCATCACATGCTCTCCGTCGTTTACTAAGATTTTGCACATTCTCGAGGTAGATAGAATCAATCTTCTTCATGCAAGATCCTCAAGGAGATTCTTCACGCATAGAAGGCTGATGTGGCAACATGATCTAATCTTCATTTCACTTCTAACTCATCACAGGATGTTGTCGGTGGAATCACACAGACTTGGAATGCATCAACCAGAAACCCTTAAGCTGAGACTACCAACAGGTAGTCATATCAAATGAAACCCTGATACAAACTTTGCATATACCGGTTCACACTCCAACATATTGGTTCACTTTTACATATACTGGTTCATACCATCATACCAGTTCACTTGCCAGTTTGCTTAATTCAATATACTGGTTCATAATTCAACATATTGACATCAATGACAACATACAATCCTATCATGTCATCAAACTCTACACATATGCCAAAAATATCCCCCTTTGGCATTGATGGCAATACACAAAGATATCTCTATATCTTCTTCCCTATTATATGTCTTCAATACTATAGATATCTTCTCTGCTTCACATCTTCTCCCCCTTTGACAATAATGCCAAAGTGGAGGCACAGACATCCATGATCTACTATGTTGCTCCCACTAAGGAGTAGCATCCTTCAACACATCAATCCTGAAAAATATTTGACAATGTAATACATGACTGATGTGGAGCACACACCTTTAGTTCACCTCTTGAAGGGGCAGAACCCCTAATTCACCTCTTAAATAGGTAAATGTATCCTTCGGTAGAGGCTTGGTGAATATATCTTCTAACTGCTCCTTACTAGAAACATGTTCCAATACAACCTATTTGTTCTGAACTTTCTCCCTCAAGAAATGCTACTTGATCTCGAAGTGCTTGGTTCTAGTATGTAATACCGGATTCTTGGAAATATTAATTGCACTTGTGTTATCACAAAATATACTCACCGGCTCAGATACAGGGAATTTGAAACCACTTAATACATGCTTCATCCAAATTGTTTGAGTGTAGTTCATAAATGCTTCTACATATTCTGCTTCTATTGTGGAGTGAGAGATACAACTCTACTTTTTGCTCATCCATGAGACTAGTCTACCACCAAGAAAGAATGCACCACCGGTTGTGCTCTTCCGACCATCCACATTACTGGCCCAATCGGCATCAGTAAACACTTTGAGATTGAAATCATTACTATATGGATACCACAATCCATAATCTATAGTTCCCTTAAGATATCTAAGAATCCACTTGACTGCTACCAAGTGGGATTCTTTTGAACTTTTTTGGAAATGTGCAACAATGCCCACTGCATGTGCAATGTCTGGTTTGCTGTGTACTACATAGTGCAACTTACCAATCATTGACCGATATTCCTTCTCATTCACCAATGCTGAGTCATCTTCTTTTGACAAGTTACAACTGATCATCATCGGTGTACCAATCAGTTTATTGTTTTCCATGCCAAAGGTCTTCAACACCTCTGTTACATACTTGGACTGAGGGATAAAGATACAATCTTTCATTTGTTGAATATGTATTCCAATGAAGAACTTAATCTCTCCGATAAGTGACATCTCGAATTCCTTCTTCATTTCATCTCCAAATGCATGGCTCATCTTGTCATCTCCACCAAAAATTATGTCATCAACAAACACTTCATAGATCAGAATCTGATCTCCTTTTGTCTTCAAATAGATATTTCTATCTTCACTTGTTCTTTCAAATCCAATATTCACAAGATGGGAGTGTAAACGCTCATACCATGCTCTAAGTGCTTGTTTCAATCCATACAAGGCTTTATATAGCCTACACACCATATCACTGTCTTCTAATAGGGCAAACCCATCTGGTTGCTCTATATACACTTCCTCTTCAATTATTCCATTTAGGAATGCAGATTTCAAATCCATCTAATACACATTGAATCCCTTGAAGGCTGCATATGCAAGTAGCATTCGAACTCCTTCCAATCTAGCTACTGGAGCAAAGGTTTCTCCATAGTCTTCTCCTTCTTCTTGAGCATATCCCTTACATACCAATCTTGTGTTGTTTCTTACCACTGTGCCATCTTCGTTTAGCTTGTTTCTAAAAACCCATTTGGTGCCAATAACATTTTTGTGCTCAAGTCTAGGTACCAAAGACCATGTACCATTCTTTTTTATCTGGTCAAGTTCCTCTTCCATAGCCTTAATCCAATCTTCATCTTTGTGTGTCTCTTTAAATATTTTGAGTTCAAATTCAGAAATCATGCAAGAATTCTCTTTGACCTTTCTTCTTGTAAGTATTCCTGCATCCTTATCCCTTATGATCTTCTTTGGATCATGATGCAACTTTACATACCTAGGAATGATCTTAACTGATTCCTCTTGTTTTTCCTCTTCATCCTCATCTTCATCAGCATCTACTGGTGTAGGAGCATTGTCACTTGTACTAGGTTGTTTTCCAATCGGTTCCTAGAAGGTTACATCTGGTTCATCTACCTCTCGCTCACTGCTAGTTTCCTCGGGTTTCTCAGAGGTTTCATCAACTCTAACATTGATACTTTCAACAATTCTCTAAGTCCTATTATTAAAACACTTGAGAGCTTTGCTCTTGGTGGAATACCCTAGCAATATTCCCTCATCACATTTTACATCAAACTTGCTCTGGTATTCACTTCTCTTGATATAACACTTGCTACCAAAGACTCTAAAGTAGCTTACTACAGGAGTCTTACCGGTCCAATACTCATAAGGAGTTTTATCCTTACCTTTCTTGATGAGTACCCGGTTCATAGTGTAGACTACAGTGCTCACCGTTTCTCTCCAAAAAGTGTGAGCAACCTTCCCTTGAATCAACATCATTCTGGTAGCTTCAACTACAATTCATTTGTTCCTTTCTGCTAGGCCATTCTGTTGTGCAGTCTGGGGGGCAAAAAGTTGTGTCTTGATGTCATTCTCTTCACAGTACTTATTGAATTCACTTGAAGTGAACTCACCTCCTTGGTTGGTTCTAAGGCATTTAATCCTCATACCGCTTTCCTTTTCAACTAGTTCTCTGAAGGCTTTAAACTTTCCAAAAGATTAAGACTTGTCTTTCAAGAATGTGACCCACATCACTCTTGAGAAATCATCAATGAGAATCATAAAGTACCTATCTCCCTGAACACTCCTAGTTTTCATAGGAGCACACAAATCACTATGCACAAGATCAAGTAAATTATCTGTTGTGAAAGATTTACCTTTGAAGGTTGAGGAAGACATTTTCCCTAGTTGACATTCTCTGCACAAAGGATTCTTTGGTTTGTTCAGCATAGGCAATCCTCTAACTACCTTGATCTTACTAGCCTTCACAATTTTATCAAAATTTACATGGTAGAGTCTCCTATGCCATATCCAATTGTCATCAAACTTAGCCATTAGACATTGACTGATATTTGTATTTAACTGAAATAAGTTACCTTTGGTCTGCATACAGGTGGCCATCAGTTCACCACTCTTTCCTTTTATTTTGCACACTCCATCTTTGAATTCCAGAGTGAGTCCTTTATCATTTAGCTGGGCAACACTCAAAAGGTTATGCCTGAGACCTTCTACCCAATACACATTATCAACACTGCTTTTTCCATTTAGAGAGATGGATCCTTTTCCTTTTACCATACATGGTGCATCATTACCAATTCAGACTACACCTCCATCATACTCTTCTAGAGACAAAAACTTTCTCCGGTCATGAGTCATGTGGTGAGAACATCCACTATCAATAATCCACTCATTAGAATTATCAAAGAGGGATACAAGAGCCTTCTTGTCTGACACATCTTCCTTAATGGCTACAAACACTATGTCTTCACTTTCTTCATCTTCTGATTCATCATTAGTGACACCTTCATTGACTACAACAAGACAGTTTCTCCTATTTCCTCCTTTGAACTTTTTAAACTTCTCCGGTTTGTCCTTATTATCACTGTTGGGATAGTTGATAGCAATGTGTCCTATCCTATTGCAAGAAAAACATTTCAAAGGGAGCTTACCTCTATAATTTCTAGTTCCCTTAGGAAGTCTCTTGGCAAGAAGAGCTTCAAACTCCATCAGTATCTCCTCATCATCCATATTCCTGCTTTGTCTGGGTTCACAGTTGGTACCAACCTCTTTTTCCTTTCTAGATAGTACAGCATATGCTCTAAAGGCTGATTCAGTTTTCTGAACACTGCCATCATAATTGTTTAGCTCATATGCGGTCAACTTAGCAATGATGGAGTCAAGGGATACCTTTGTCTTGTTAGTAGATCTCAACTCCTGAATAGCGGCAACCCTTATTGCATAGACTGGTAATAAGGTTCTCAAAACTTTGCTAACAATGGTGGAATCATCCATTGTACCTACTGCACTCTTGATGTCTCCAACAATAGTTTTAATTCTTATCCCATATTATTGAATGGTCTCTCCTTCAACCATCCGCATGCCTTCAAATTTTCCCCTAAGGCTCTCTTCCTTAGCTTGCTTCACATGCTCATCACTGCCATAGATAGACTCTAGAGTATCCCATACATCTTTGGGATTGTCTTTATCCTGAGCATCTATAAACTCAATATCAGATAGACTGCTGATAAGAGCTTCCATGACTTTCCCATTCTCTTGAATTTCTCTTCTTTGATCATCGGTGAGAATACCGGTAGGGATAACATAAGTATTCTCAACATAGTTCCAGTGTTGAGAACCCATGCTTTTAATGTAGATCTTCATTCTATCCTTCCATATTGTAAAGTTATCTCTGTTGAACTTAGGACATTCCCTCTTCATCATTAGAATAAGATCTTTTCCTCAAGCAGTTAAGGTTATAACATAGAGGACCTAGAGGACACTTTGATACCAATTGATAAATAATGATGAACAGTAAATACCCAACAGATACTGAGAGGTGGGGGGTGAATCGGTATAGACAAAAACTTCTTAAACAACTTAAACTACAAAGACTGCACTAACCAGTAAACAATATCACCAATTGGAATCAAGGCACTACCGGTAAAACACAGTATGACTATAAAAGAGATAAACCAATAACATCTAGATCTTCTCAAAACCTAATATCTCATCTCAACTTCACCCATATGCTTAAGCAAGTAATACATTAGAAATACAATGACCATTGGATCAACTTGTATTACCACTTAACAGAAAACACTAAAACATCACATGAAAAAGCATCACACATAACACACTATTTTTTCACGTGGAAACCCAATTGGGAAAAACCACGGTGGGGATGAATACCCACAAGTTTTTCTTGAACTCTTCTGAAGTTCTCTCTGCTAGGAACCTAGTCTAGTAAAAGACTTTACAACAGGTTCTGCTAGGAACTGATCCTGCTAGGGGTTACCCAGCTAAGGGATGGCTAAATACCCGTTTAGAGGTTAAAACCCTGTTAAAGGTTACCTTGTAAGAGGATTAGAAGAACTCAATGATTTTGAGTCACCTTGTTAAAGGATTTACAATAATCCTATTAAAGCTACTTGGTAAAGGGATTTTCCATCTGTTGAAATGGTTAGAAGTCAGCAGGTAATACACTGATTTGATAACAACACTTAATGCCAAGGCAGATCCACTTCAGTTTCTTTACATCTGCAATCACACTCTACAGATCTCTGCTTACTCCTTAGGTCTGGCAAGAATCACCTCACATACATTCATTTGCCAACAACTTCAAATAAAAATCATCATCGACCTTATAGACAACAATTAGGTCAGTGGCCAAAACCTAAAACCCTAAGCATCTAGGTTAACAATACAGTCGGTCCAATCTAGGCTGTTTAAACGCATTACATAGGGTAAAACAATCTTGAACAAATCTCAAGATGTTCTCCTTCATCCGTTCTTTACCGCTCCTAGAAGTTGATAACCCATCACACGCTCTCCACCGTTTCCTAAGATTTTGCATATTCTCGAGGTAGATAGAATCAATCTTCTTCATGCAAGATCCTCAAGGGGATTCTTTATGCACACAAGGTTGACATGGAAATGTGGTCTAATCTTCATTTCACTACTAACTCATCACAGGATGTCGTTGGTGGAATCACACAGACTTGGAATGCATCAACCGGAAACCCTAGAATTGAGACTACCAACCAGTTGTCATATCAAATGAAACCCTGATACAAACTTTGCATATACCGGTTCACACTCTAACATACCAGTTCACTTTTTTCATATACCAGTTCATACCATCATACTACTTCACTTGCCAGTTTGCCTACTTCAATATAGCGATTCATACTTCAACATATTGACATCAATGACAACATACAATCCTATCATGTCATCAAACTCTACACATATGCCAACATAAACATCCATTGAGTTTCATTACAACCAAGCAAGGTAGACTCTATCTAGGCTATATAGCTGAAATATGTAGCTCCCAACATGCAATGATATCTTGGGGATAGCACTGCTGCTAGCCAGTCATCTAAGCCCCAACAAAGATACCTCTAGTTTCCCTCAAGTATTGCTCCACTACTAGCCAGGCGTCCATAGCCTTGGTGGAGGTACTTGAATGGCCCTTTTGTATTGAGATTTTGATAATTCTTTCTTCTTTCCTTTTTTTTTAAATTTTTATATAATTGCATTATTTTCTCACTTCATCCACTGCAACAAGACAGTTTCTTTCTAGATCAAGTTCTACAAACAACCAAGTGAATACTCAAACAACTTCCAAACCATTAAGGAAATACACCCCATTGGAAGAACCAGTTGAATCAGCTTTCAAGAATCTAGTGGCAAACAAGATAATAACAATTCCAGACAATCCTCCATATGAACCAAAGGTCAAACCAAATTGGTGGAATAATGATGAATACTATGAATATCACAAGTCCAAGGGACATAAAACAGGAAATTGTCATCAGCTGAAGAACATCATATAAGATCTTATTGATAGAGGTGACATTGAGATCGAAGAACATTCATCCAATCAAGAACATGAGATGTTTAAGGAACCATTCCCTAAAGATGACAAAGGAAAATCCAAAGCCACAAATGAGTAGACTAACTATACCAGAGCATCCTATAACTATGATTCACCTGTTAATCACATTTCGATGGACAATTATGTCTCTACCATTATCCTAAAGGACAAAACACCTGAAAGTTCTACCCAAAGACCCAAAGTTGTCCTAAAAGGCATTGGAACTTCTTCTGAATCTACCTCTGAATGTAATGTCACAACTCATCGAGGTAAAATCACCTTGCAAGGTGCTCCAACTAAAACCATTGCTTCCTCATCAACCAAACTTGAGTACAATTTGGTAGAATAGTTAGGGAGGACACCTGCACTTATCTCCATCCTTGATCTTTTACGCATATCCCCCGCACATAAAGCCATCCTTGATAAAACTTTGAGAGAAACTTTTGTCCCCACTGATCTAAACATGGACCAGTTTCAAGCCATGGTGGGATACCTTTCTGTTCCACAATCTCTTACATTCACTGAAGCTGACGATGCCTCTATAAGCCAACCACATAATGTACCTTTACACATTGAATCCTTCCTACACAAACATCAAATAAAACGAGTCCTGGTAGATAGAGGAGTAGGTCTAAACATTTGTACATTAAGCACTATTTAACAATTGGGATATTCTAAAAAGGTTGTGAATTCTACAAACAAAATCACCATTAAGGCATATGATGACAAAGAGTTCTCATCCAAGGGCACAATCACCTTACCTCCCAGAGTTGGACCGGTAACGAAGGATGTGGTTTGTCAAGTCCTTGATCTAGATCTCACATACAACATACTCTTGGGATGATCATGGATTCATGAAATGAGAGTTGTTCCCTCAACATATCATCGATGTATCAAGTTCCCACACAATGGAGTTGAAGTGATCATCAAAGATGATCCAAACCCATTCATATATTGCCAAAATCTGTGACCTAGATCAGAAATAACAATCTCAGTCAATCAAGAGGTTGTTCCTTCATTAGCATATGTTGATCCAGAATCCTTGAAAGCTTCTACACCAAAACAAGCACAGATCAAAAAAATGTTCACGATTAAAGACATGGGATGTGGTGAGTATATCTTTCATGTTGATCAACTCCCACTATCTCCTAAGATATTTAGTCGACATGAACAATCTATAAACAACTTGCAAGGAATTGGGTGTGAACCACCTAGTGTTCTGGCTACTAAGTTCGAATGCAAATATCCTCTAGTGGTGCAAGCAACTCTTGATATCAATAGTCCTAAGAGTGGTTCCAACAAAGAATCTATTGAGCATATTGCCAGCCCTCTTGAGAACTCACATAGCTTTACCATTTCATCTATTCATTCCATTTCCACTCCTCTCCTAGACTTGGATCAACAAGAATTAGAAAAGCCCTTACTAATTGGGGATGAAAAATCAAGCTTTGAAAAGAAAAATCTAAAAGTCAAAAATAAAGAAAAGTCCTTTAGTCCAAATCAAAATCAAAAGCTATTGGACTCTACAAAAATCAAAGTCAAAAAAAAAAATTCTATGAAGGAAAAAGAGAAAGAGTTGATCTCCCCTAATATCAAATCAATTGGGGGCCAAAGTTCTACAATTTTAAGTCAAAAATCATACTTGTTGATCCTAAGTATCCATCATGCTATCCTACTTTCACTTCTTTTCACAATCATAAGCCTTCATAACTCATCCACTTGTTCCACACATACTTTCCCTTATAGCGATACATCATGGACCTTTAATGGAGCTTCCTTGCGGGACTTTGTTATCAGGGATGCCCAAACTTCTTTAGGTGACACACATACAGGCCTGTGTAGTCTACGCACTAGTAATTCTATCTTAATTCCTTTATCAAGGAAGACAATCAAGGGAGCAACACATCATTCAGTCCAGGAACAATGCAGCTACAATCATAAGATAAAGCCTCGCACATTTGAGGTAGGTGACTTAGTTCTCAAAGAAAATCCTAAAAATCAACAAGACAAAGAGAAGAAGGGAAAGTTCAAACCAAATTGGCTTGGTCCTTACATCATCACAGTGTCTTATGGATCCAGTGCATATCAGCTCTCAAACCCAGAGGGCAAACCGTTGAAGGATCCTATCAATAACATGCACCTTCGCAGGTTTTACACATAGCTCTTTAGAGTATCCTAATTCAAAAATACAAAAAAAATACAAAAAAAAAAAAAAAAGAAACAGGTGCCTTGTGACACAATTTTTTTTTTGAAAAATAAAAAAAACAAAAAAGAAATAAATCCGTCCAACAGTGAAAACCACTTTGGTGGCACCCTGGGCAAGTACTATGGTGAAAACTCACCGGTGCCGTGTGTAGAGACATTGCTCCTCCCTCCTTCAGGATTCAATCTCATCCTTTCATTTTGCACACACTCATAGCCTATCCATTCATAATAAACTTACCCATTCCCATCATGGCTTGTTATTGATCTACCCAAGATTGGTTAGCCATTCATAATAATCCCTCCTTTTCACCCCTTTCCATTCATAATAAATCAGCTCCTATCTATGGCTAAGGCAAATCCTAAGACTAGTGATGGGTGTTGAACTAAGAGCATCACACATTCCGAGTATAGTTTCTTCCTATCTTCTTCAGTATATCCATGCACAATCCACAATAAAAGCAACACTTGCATCACAGATCCATAATAAAATTTCATCTTCTCCACAATAAAGTATTAGTTTCATGGATTCAGTCAATTTCAGATGAGACACAGTGGAAACAATGGGCTTCAACAAATCAAATCTTTCAACAGACTCAGACAACATTATGGCTCAGTGCTATCTATCCTTTTGTGAATTTAAAAATTATGACCATAATCAAATAGACTTATACAAGTGACAAGAGACACTAAACTTGAGCACTATAGTAGATGTTGGTGTCGAGTCTTGGTTTTCTTTTGATTTTATCTTTCAGAGACATGTCTTTTAGCTTTTCCAGGATGTCTCTGACTAGAGATTTTATCTCTAGGATGTCTTTGACTAGAAAGGTGAGGATGGGGTATCATCACCTATTTTTTCTTTACTATCTGTGGATTGTCTCTTAGTAATGCTATGACTTGTCCAAGGATATGAGGACACTATGAGTCTAGTATGAACTGGGGCATTCCTTGTTTGTGACTATCTGATCTAAATGCAAATGGGTACAATGACCTTCTGGGTCGAACATATGCCTCGGTTGTCATAACCTATTTTGCCATAATAAAGGTCAATGATGATAATAACACAAGAAGCTCTTTCACTTCCATATCTTCTATCTTCCATCCCCCTTTCTTGATTGACCTTCACCATCCTTCTTGAGCTTGTGTAGCCTGTTATTACATGACCGAGTATAATGACATGCCAAAAACACTTGCATTTCATGTGGTTTTCACCTGCATTACCACATATTAGCATTTCATACATACATAGAGATATCACAATTACATCACATTCTACACACAACACATGTTAGCACATTTTATACATTCTCATCATGTAAATAGTTATTTGCATTATCATATTCATCTGCATTTCATACATTCACATTCAAATTTAAATTTTCATAACATATTAAAAACATAAAAGAACAAAAAAATATTGCATTTCATCATGTACATATTTGCATCCATATCATAAGCATCATAGAAGCAACATCACATAGGTACACATGCATATAGCTGCCTTAAAGATGAATCATCTCATATATATATCAAAATCATAAGTGTTATGATACAATGATGTAAAAATACATATGGCTACAATTAGTCAAAGGTGTCTACATCATCATACAAAAATGGTACAAAACTAATACATAGGGACCCCTCTAAGGCTATGATGAACTTCATCCCTCAGAGCCGGCTGGCCTCGACGGAGTCTGAGCCCTGGAAGGACCCATCCTAGGTGTTACTACTTATCAAGTTTCCATTAGTTTCATGTCAAAGTTATACTATATACTCTAGTCGATTACTACTACCAAAATATTCAGTCGGTAAGCACAGTCTAGTTGGTTACAAAAGAAAGTAGTCTCAAAACATAGTATACACCGAGTTGTCTACCAAGTATCATTCCATGTCTACCGAGCAGCAAAGATGACACACCAAGTTGATATACACCGAGTTAAATGTGTTACCAGATTCATTGAACCCGGACATACATATGAAAACGTGTCACAAGATCGAGGAACATCTAACCGTTATCACATTGGAAATTGCACTTAAAAATTGTGTATGATTTTGAGGTCATCTAACCAATGAAATATCTTGCATGGTTATTCATTTGATAAATCATATTTGTAAGATCGAAGCAATGAATGGATCACCGACATAAGAGATCTATTTCTAAAGCATGAGTTAAGAATTAACCAGGTGTGTGCACGAGTGTAAGAAGACTGTTACAGAGATACAGAGGTCACCAAGAAGGTTTTCAGAGAACAGTTAAAGAACAGAGTAAACAGAAGGGTTTATTGAGTTACTATATAGGTTACCAAGGTATGATATAAGCAAGGTAATCATATTCTGAGCACATAGAATCTGCTATAACATTCCAGATGTAAAGTTGCAGATATTTATAATGATTTTATTGTAATATTTTGAAGTTGTAAGAGAAACCTTTAACAGGGTAAAAGACTCTAATCAAGTCTATAAATTGTAAAGCCTATAACTAGGTACAACATTTAGATTAAGTGTTGTAAAATCCTTTAGCAAGGTAGATCCAATAGATATTGTTACTCCTAATAGGGTAAGCTATCAGAAATAGCTAAACATGTAGCTCTAACTAAGCACTCTTTATTATTGCAGTAGTGAAGTTGTGGGTGCCATCCCCACCACAGTTTTTCTCTCTAACTAAGAGTTTCTGTGTAACCAAAATATACGTGTTATGGAGTGAATCATGTATGATTGTTATCTATTTGTTTTAGCTTTATATTATGTTACTGGACTATTTGGTTTATGCATAACAGTAAAGTTCTTATTGAAGAAAAGTTTTGAAGTACTGATTCACCCCTCCCCTCTTAGTACATTAGCTTTCCATATTGGACCTAACAATTGGTATCAGAGCTTCAATCTTGGAAAAGGGTTTAACTACCTAAAGAGAAAGATCTTATCAATGGAAGGCTACAAACAATCTCGGAGGATTGTGTATTTGCAAGAAGAATTGGATCATGCTAATGAAGTGATTGCAGACATGCAAAGGCAAATGCAAAAATCTCTGAAAGTGAGAAGAAGATTATCTAATGATTTACAGGACTCTCAAGAGTTAGTGGAACAAATTGAGACATCATCTGAGAATAGTATATCTGAAGAAATAGAAGAAATGATTGGAGTATTGAGAGAAAAGAACAAAACATTAGTTGATCAACTAAAAGAAATGAAAAGAGAACATGAACATTTCAGCACACAGATGACTGAAAATCTTGATGCATTAAGGACAACTGAGGACAAAGTAAGAGATCTAGAAAGAGAGAAACAACAACTTGAAGCTTTAATATCTGATAAGAATGATGAAATCACAAGGATGACTAGAATTCAACAAAATCTATCAGATCAACTAGGTTATGCACATCATGACGCAATTCTGAAGGATGATGAGAATCAAGCATTGAAACTTGAAGTGTCAAGGTTGACCGATGGACTTGAAATAGAGAAGAAATCCAAAGAAACACTGAATAAGAGCTATGAAGCATCAAAGATGTTGGATGAGCAACTGAATACAAGAAGACCCAACAAGGATGTAGGACTCAATTACAAAGGAAAAGACTCTATCGAGAAGGGGATTCATACTACCGAGAGAGGAGAATCATCAAAGCAAGCTGGAAACAAGAATAACATCAAAAGAAAGAAGCCTATTTGCAACTACTATGGAAATCAAGGTCACACTGCCAACATGTGCCAAATCAGAAAAGGTAAGCAACCGAATGCCATTAAGTCCAATGGTTATTGTTACAATTGCACTAAATATGGTCACACATCTAATCAATGTAGGACAAAGTCTGTGAACAATTATCAGAAGGCAAAATTCAAAGGGTTTTGTAAAAACTGCAATAGATATGGACATAGTACCGAGAAGTGTTGGTTTAAGAAAAAGAACTAAATGTGGTATGCACACCAAGCAAATGCTAGAGGTTACCGAACTCACACACATTCTTACCGACAGCATTCTGTAGTACCATGGGATTACAATACAAGGATATGGTGTGAATGTTGTGGAAGATATGGACATATAAGTGCCAACTGCTTTATAAGGTTTGGAATGAACAACCGAAGATCATGGAGAAATCTTGGTATGGCATGTTTTCATTGTCACAAGTTGGACATTTAGCTGGAGATTGCAGAGACCAACCTAGAAAAGACATTGAAGAAATAAAAGACAAATTAAAGATGATTTGGAAAAAGAAGGAAATTATGTCAAATGAAGTAAGCACCTTACCTACCGAGTTAGGTGCACCTATTCCAAATTAATCTGTAAAGGTATGAAGGGACTACATTATCTCAAGGTTAAATCTTACAGTTCCTATTTTATTATTATGTAATTAATTCAAAATCTGCATAATTAAGATGTAATAGTAAAGTTTGACATTCTATCAAAGTCTTTTAAAGCACTATATAGGAAAACTGTCAAGTCGGTGAATAAAGGAAACCTGTCTAGTCGATGAATGAAGGAAGTTTGGTTACTCAATTAAAGCGGAAAAAGGAAAGAAAGTTAAAGTGAACCAAGAGCATTTAATGTTTTTGACCTAACCCGCATGGAGCCCGATAAGGTATAATGTGTACTTAAAAGAATTTTTGTGGTTATTTTCACTTACCAAGTTTTCGAGAGAGCAAAGCAAAGCGAATCCAAGGTGATCAAAACCTCCTACAAAGCAAATTCAAGGTATTTACATCAATCTCAATGCATTGTTAAGCTGGTTTACCGATCTTATCACTTATTATAAAGCATCTGTCATTTGAAAATCATGAAACCCTAAGGATTCTTTGTTAGCTTTTATCTGAAATCTACAATGGCACCTAAGATCCAAGATCCCATTGTTGTCAAGAATGTAGAGAAGCCCTCACTACAATACTCTTTGACTCCCAAAGCTGTATCTGAACCGAATGACAAAACCGCTTTTTCACTCATCCCGGATAGAGTGTTGTTAGTCGAAGATGTGAGATTCTTCACCAAATGTCATGTTGAAGAACTCGGTCATGTTGAAATTAAAGACACATATGATGAATTGTGCACATATGGTAAATTGAATAGCAAGTATGAACACATCAAGATCAAGGGATTAAGTGAAGCCCTAACCTATCCCATGTGTTCAAACCCCAGTGGGTTAAGTTTGTCCTAAGCAGAGTTCACGATGATTTCATGTGGCTAGAAGAACAACCATTTAAGATTACCAAGGAGATCATTCATTTGATTACCGGTTACCCCATTTATGATCATGCCAGAGCCCAAAAGATGATATCACAAAAGGAATTGATCAGTTTAACTCGAGTGGAATCAGATTGTAGAGGATTGAAACTGAATAATGTCACTGATGAAGAACTAAAATTTGCCATAAGAGTAATGGGTTACTATTCCTTCCAATCATCAAGGGAAAACAGTGTACCTTGTGCAGCAGTAGACCTAGCATACAAAATTGTGAAAAAGGGAATGAAAATTGATATATGTGAGGTGTTGCTAAAGAACTTGTTTGAGAATATGAACAACATCAGGAAGCCAAAGAAAAACAACTCGGCTAATACACTAAAGTTTGGATCATTACTTGTATGCATGTTTTTCTATTTTGAAAAATTCTTTCCATCAGTCGGTAAAGTTGTTTGGGAACTACACCGACCAATCACTCATCAGATTAATGACTTCATCAAGAAGTTAGGTGATAATTTCAATGATATCATGGATGACTACTTCAGTAAATTTCAAGAGAAAATGCATAACAGGTACTGGATTCCACCCCAGCTAGTGGAGAAATACAAAAATGACATATGTTTTGAAGTTGACACTGATTATTGTTATGTGAATGTTGTGGAACCAAGAACTCAATCTTTGTCACCTATGGGTTATGAGATTGATCTTGACATCACACAACAGCAAATTGATGCATTTCTTACCTTACCGAGGCATGGTGCTAAGCTAAGGTATGGAACCTATGAGGAAGTAAAGGAAAAGGTAAAGATGAGCATTGTAGTACCCAAAGCTACAAGAAAGGCAACAAAGATGATAAAGGCATTGTCGGAGAAATTCGGAGAAGACTCTTCCTCTACACCTGTCAAAGGCACCATTGCCATTACCAAAGAGGAATCTGAAGCCCAAGAGGTAGCAATAACACTAAGCATTGAATTGCCTCAGGGAAAAGTGTTGAAGAGAAAGAAACAGGACACATCAAAGTCCTCACCAACTCCACCTCCAAAGAAACCTAACACTAGAGCATCTGCAGCTTCACCGAGTAAGAAAACAAAAAGTGTTACTACTCCCAAGGTAACAAAGACCTACAAGAAATCTACCCAGAGACTCATTTTGGCAAAAGAGTCTAGTGATACCGAATCAGAGGATGCAAGCAAATTTCAGATTGTCAAAAGCAAGAAGGTAAATGTACATAGTGTTGAAAACTTCTGTGCTAATCTGAAAGAATATGGAGGATTTGGTTCATTCAGATATGTAAAGTATGAAACTAGAAATAATTATGAGAAGAGACAAATTGAAGAAGCTATCATCTGCACACTTCTAAAATTCCGGTTAGCTCCATTGGAACTAGCAAAGTCACTTCCAAATGAACTTTACTTGCATATTGATAATAGGTGGAAGTATGCAATGGACTCGGAGAAACAGATCAGAGAAAGAAGTCTAGTACATCTATTTCCTAACATGTCAGTAGCTGAAATAAAAGAACATCTGACAACCTACAACTCAAAGTTTCTTGTCAAACAGAGAGCCTTAAAACTGATGAATGGGTTGTACATTGAATTTGAAAATGAGACAAAAGCAAAGTGGCAGGAAATCTTTAAAATCAAGGATTCCGATGATCAAGCTGAAATTGAAATTGTTAATGTCACCGAGCAAGATCCTAATGTTACCGAGAAAGACCCTGCTGACACCATTCAAATAGATGAAGATGTAATGGATACAAAAGCACCAGAACAGGAAATGATAGAAGGCAATGCATATGCAAAACTTGTATCTAGTGAATTAGTCTTGGAACAAGTTCAGCCCTATCCACTGGTCAAGCAACCTGTCTCAACCGAAATCCCTCATGACATGGATCAAGGCACCGAAGGTCTCAAGTCTACAACATGAGAAGGTACTACTGAAGAACAGATATCTCAAGCACCTTCTAGCACTGAGAATGTTGCAACTGAGACACTGAGTACTGAGACACCAAAGGACACTACAGAGGCTAAAGAAACTGATCAAAGTGTTGCCTCTACCAAGCAACCTATTGAGGGTCATCAAGCCTCACAAGCCATTGTCTTAGTTCCATCGGTGAAAGGTAAAGAAAAGAAGATGAAAAAGCATGGTTTAAAAGTTGATTTGTCAAAACCAATAGTGTTGCCCAATGTTGATATATCAAAATTAAAGGGGCAAGCACTCATTGATTTCGGTGAACTATGCAAAGCAAAGGCCGAACAAGAGAAACAAATGGCCATTCAAAAGAAAAATAAAGTACTTCAGAAGGTGAAAGCACTCTTAATAGATATGCTACCTAAAGCTACAGTATCCACTAATGCAGCCATCCACATTCAACTGGATGAACTCCTAACAAAAATAGAGACATCTGGAGTAGATGCATCAGAGTATTTGAGCAAACTAAAAGACAAAGAGCTCACTATAAAAATGATAGAAGAGGTACAGAAAGCTATAGCTATTGGCAAAGTTAAACTTGTCAAATTTATTGCTGAGTTGACTCCTCAACTCAAGCACATTCTTTATTTATTTCAGAAACTCTGCATATTCTCTTTATTCATTAAAGACATTAAACATAAAACAGAGGCAATTGAGAAAGAGATCACCGATCTCTCCAATAAGTTGACCACAGAGCCAAATTTAGTTCAGAATTTTTATACAAAGCTACAACAGCTCATGGCTCAACAATTGGACCTAAGAAATGAAGAACACAAGATCAGGATGGATATAATGACACTACAGACATTATTCCTTCCTCATCTTTCATCCGTCCAAGAACAAATCAACCGAGCCACCTCCCTATCTACTAAACAAGAGGGAAGCACTCTAGATGGCTTAATATCATTATTGGCTGATATTCAAGCACATAATTCTTTAATGGACAGTGTAAGGAATGCACTCTCTCTCGCTCTCACCGAAACACAGACTAAGTACAAATCCATTTTTGATCAGTTACCACCCCCGAATGGTAATTAAGTTTTGATGTTTGTCAAAAAGGGGGAGTAATAACCATATTGGGAGAGTGATATAATATTCAAAGTATCAAACAAAAGGAGTATAGTATACAGGGGGAGTATACCGAGCAGAGTAAGCAGAGTATCCAAGAGTAGTGAACCGAGTAGTGTAGAAAACAGTAAGCAAAGAACAAGAATAGATCACCGAGCATGCAAAATTAGAGTTTTGTATAGTATATCGATAAGGGGAGTATATCTGGATATATTATTTTATTGACTATTGTACATACTGTCAGTATAGTCAAATTTTGCAAGTATATAGATTTTGAGTTATAACTTTGAAAGTAGTTTTTTGTCAAACATCTCAACTAATGTCAAAAGGGGAGATTGTTACTACTTACCAAGTTGCCATTAGTTTCATGTCAAAGTTATACTATATACTCTAGCTAGTTACTACTACCAAAATATTCAGTTGGTATGCATAGTCTAGTCGGTTATAGAAGAAAGTAATCTCAAAACGTAGTATACACCGAGCTATCTGTATCATTCCATGTCTATCAAGCAGCAAAGATGACACACCAAGTTGATATACACCAAATTAAACGTGTTACCAGTTTCATTGAACCTGGACATACATATGAAAATGTGTTACAAGATAGAGGAACATCTAACCATTATCACATTGGAAATTGCTCTTAAAGATTGTGTATAATTTTGAGGTCATCTAACCAATGAAATATCTTGCATGGTTATTCATTCAATAAATCATATTTGTAAGATCGAATCAATGAATGGATCACCGACATAAGAGATCTATTTATATAGCATGAGTTAAGAATTAATCAGGTGTGTGCATGAGTGTAAGAAGACTGTTACAGAGACACAGAGGTCACCAAGAAGGTTTTTAGAGAACAGTTAAAGAACAAAGTAAACAAAAGGGTTTACCAAGTTACTATATGGGTTACCGAGGTATGATATAAGCAAGGTAATCATATTCTGAGCACATAGAATCTGCTATAACATTCCAGATGTAAAGTTGCAGATATTTGTAATGATTTTATTGTAATATTTTGAAGTTGTAAGAGAAACCTTTAACAGAGTAAAAGACTCTAATCAAGTCTATAAATTGTAAAGCCTCTAACCAGGTGTAGAATTTAGATTAAGTGTTGTAAAATCCTTTAGCAAGGTAGATCCAATAGATCTTGTTACTCCTAACAGGGTAAGCTATCAGAAATAGCTAAACATGTAGCTCTAACTAAGCACTCTTTATTATTGCAGTAGTGAAGTTGTGGGTGCCATCCCCACCACAGTTTTTCTCTCTAACCAAGAGTTTCTGTGTAACCAAAATATATGTGTTATGGAGTGAATCATGTATGATTGTTATCTATTTGTTTTAGCTTTATATTATGTTACTGCACTATTCGGTTTATGCATAACAGTAAAGTTCTTATTGAAGAAAAGTTTTGAAGTATTGATTCACCCCTCCCCTCTTAGTACATTAGCTTTCCATATTGGGCCTAACACTAGGATCATCTCTCCTACCCCCTCTATCTCGTGGTGGTGGAGGACCCATGACCCCACTGCTAGATGTCTATCTCCTGTCTCTCCCTCCAATTGTTGTCGTAGTCCACGATAGTTTCTGGAAGCTCCTAGCCTTCTGATCTATTGGCACCACTCCATAGTACATGTCTCTCTAGTAGGCTATCTCCTCCCCTACCCACAAAACATAGGCGTATTCAACCCCTGTGTCCTCTGTTGCTTGCCTCCCCGCCCTCAGTGTTGTCTCATCTCTTTATAGCGTTGAATAGCTGGATCCCTCTCTTGCTCAGTATCCCTTAGTTGTCTCCCGAGTCTAGTTGTCTCCCTCTCCAGATCTTGGATCTCATCTGCCTATCCTTGGCAGATCTCCCTCAAGGATAGTAGCTCATCCTTCTCCTCTCTCCCCTCACCTCATCCCTGTGGTTGGTCCTGTCCCTGTCACTGTCCTTGTACCTTTCTGCAAACCTGTGCTACTGGCACCTGTAATGACAATCCACCTCTACCCCTCACTACATGCATATGTCTCTCCTCTCCACCCTCTCTCCTCTGATCCAATCTCCTCTCTACCATTGCAGCTCACCTCCGTTGTCGACCCCTACCTCCACCATCTCCATCACCTCCACCATCTCCCTCTATCGGCTCCCCTAGATCCGTGAGTCATGGAAACAGCTACTTTGCCCAATATGCAGTATACTTTGCATCCATTTCTACATCCTCTACATCTTCCCAAATATCCCAAGGCATGGGAACCATCTCCAGTAGTTGTGTCACTTCCTAATCATAAGACAATAACGGATCCAAATGCACCTGATCCCTCACTATCCATCCATACATCCCTGAACCTTGTGGCATCTACTGTATCCTACCAAATTGCCTACATACCTTGTCTATCAACTGCCTCTCAATAATATATGGTGTCTGATTGATTAGATACCTACTCCTGAATACATATGGCAGCTCCACTACATCATCCTCCCACTCCTCACAGTCCCGGAATGACCTCCATACCATAATGTCTATCTCGTCAATCATCCAATGCCAATACTCTAGCCTCCCAATCCGTGGTTGTGACATAATCATATCATACAAGTGTACATAACTGTAACCATGTCCTCTACCTCTAAAGTGTATCGGACGTGTAACCGATAGATTCTCATATGCCCATACCTGCAACAGTGTCACTCCACACCCCAATCCTACTGATCCATGATACACAAATTGGTGCAGCTCATAATACAAGTGTGCCAGCAGACACGGCCCCCATGCAAACCTGATGTGCTCCATCACCAATGTCTCCAGTGTCCTCCCCCATCCCACTGCCAACCCTCATGTCGCCCTGTCCGGATAGAGGAATCCACTGATCACTCTTGCCAGCACTGCCGACAGCACCAATCCTATCATTGTCATGGTGTCCCAACCCACATGTCCATCCCTCATCTCCAATCCTGGATCTTGAAACACTCATCTCAAAGCATCCCCGTCTCCCTCTCGATCATAAGGAACTAACTCCCCAACAATCAATATTCTCAGTATCCTATATACATCCTCCAAGGTGACTGTCATCTCACCCATCGACAAATGAAATGTACATGTCTCTGAGTGCCATCTCTCAGCTAAAGCAGTCATCAACCCCATGTTCACCTAAAACTCAAGCACATACATAATGTATCACAAGCCCATGGCCTCAAATGCTTCTCTATCCTCGAATGTCAGCTATGCTCGCAAACTCTGAGTCAAAGGGAATCTCTCCCATGACTCCAGCATAGGTAAGTCCTCCTACAGTCAAGAAAATCAACTATGTCAATTCTATTGGCATTCCCTATTCATCACAAAGTGTTTCCTTTTATCCTAGTGCTTATATCTATCATATGGCACTCTATCCTAGTGGTACTCCCTATTCATCACCAAGTGCTACTTTTTATCATAGTAGTACTCCCTGTTCATCACAAAGTGTTTCTTTGATCCTATCTTTTAGGGAACCTACTTAAGTGTATCCTCCTGAGTAGCTTATCCAATTGACAATGTATGTTCTATCACAGAATTGTCAATTTCAGCTTATCCAATCGGCAACGTATGTTCTATCACAGAATTATCAATCCTAGCCCTATCTGCTATCCTAGTCTTCCTTAGAGGACCTGGTTGAGTGTATCCTCTTAGCAACTTATCCAATTGACAACGTATGTTTATCATAGAACTGTCGATTTGACCTTGAAGACATAAACACGCATTCATGACACAAAATTGCTTGCATACTTCATAAACATGTCTGCCCTGCACAAATGCACCTGAAATACACAAACGCGCTCACATTGAACCTAGATGCTACTAAAATCATAGACGTGCCTGGCACCAACACAGACACGCCTAGCCTACCTAGATGTGCCTGGCACCAACGTAGACATGGCTTAGCATTTTTTACCCCGCTTGAATTTTTTTCTAGACATACCTAATGTGCATTTATTACACTACCTAGCGTGCATTTATGACAACAATTAATCCAACAAAGTGAAAGGAGGTTTTGCGGTACTTACCAGCTCTCCTGCATTTGTTGGCCTTTGATATCGGCAAACGCGATTGAATATATGCACCAATGCCATCACTTCTGACTGTATACTGCTCTTTTCTCTCTCTGCAATCTGATCTCTTAGGTGTGTGGATGACAATGAGGATGTTTTCCCTCATAGTCTATCTTATAGACTACCCTAGCCCTAGTCCCCCACGCCAGTCTTCTTTATCTCGTGACTCTGTCACTCTATCCTGTCTCATCGGTCCTTTCTAGACTTTCTCTCTTATCAAGAGATTGTCTGAGATCCTTTTAGACATTTTCATCCAATCTCTCAAGGGGGCATATCATTCCCATCTTGGGGCAACTTTGTATCAGTTCATCTTATCTTCTTTGAAACAACACAACAAGCTACATTGTCTCAAAGAGGGGCAAAATGTAGACACCTAAAATTGTCCTGTCTAATTAAATAAATATTTTATTTATTTAATTATTTTATCCTAACTCTTCTATTAATTAAATAAATTTTTATTTATTTAATTAATTCATTTATCCTCTTCTAGCCTTTTTCCTCATTTAAATAAATACTTGTATTTATTTAAATTACCCATTTCCTAAATTAAAATATTTATTTAATTGATCCCACTTATTCTATTAATTAAATAAATCTTTATTTATTTAATTAATTCATTAGCCTTTTCTACCCATGACACATGTCATTCATCTCTTAATTCCTACATTACCTACCCTCTCATTATTTTCTTATTTCTTCTACCTACCCTCTCATCTTAGCCGACCATTTATCTCTTACACCTCTTATTCTTATCCATCCATTTCTTATAGTGTCTTATATATAAGGAGATGCTTCCTTCATTATCAACCCTAACTCCTCGACTAGCATTCGAACTTTCATATGCGGTCTATCTATCAATGACACTTCCATTCTTTGTTGAGCTCTTGTGCACACATAAAATCTAAGAGCAAATATATCAAGCAAGATCAATGGAGATAGGAAGAATGGAGATTCAAACCCTATTAGACATGTGATGGTATAATCTTTTTGATTTCATTGATTTGCATTGTCTTAGGTAATCTTCATATGTTATGGTGGAGCTTTGTTGTTTTTAGGCTAAGGTTTTGTGGTTGAATCTATTCAGTCTTTCAATATTGTTGTTTCCATTTTTACCATAAACAATCATATTCTTATATTTCTTAAGAAACAACTCAAACAAATATTCCTGTTAACCAATCTATCATTATCTATAACAATAACATAATTATCATAACCATTCCTTTAAATAAAACTAGAGAAACCTTAAAACTTCATTACATAACTTAAGATAACTAACTCATTTAGCTAAACAACATAATTCCTTACAACTAGATGATTTCCATTACTTAAACAAAGACTATAACATCAACTACCATTTTACCAACTTATTTCCCATAAGCTTACACTTACAATTCCTTCATACAATATCAACACAAAGAAAGTGCAAAACACGGTCTCTCTCTTTGACATAGAATTATGCTATAATATTACATAAAGGAAGTAACTAATACATCAATGAGTAAACCATATGATCTTCATCTAACTATTACATCATATGAAGATACATAACATAAGGGTATACATTTCCTCTACAAATACATAGCATAAAAATACATGATCTCTTTTCAAATACAAAGCATCATGATACATTGTCTTCTTATCCAAGTACATAGAAAACAACTCCAAGAATAATCACATGATGAAGAATCCAATCCACACACACTAACCAAGAAGAGGAATATCCCAATGGAAGAAGGCATCAAACCACCTGACCATGTGGAACCAAATAGGAACCACCCCCATGCTAGGAGATGAAAAAGGTTCCAACTCACACTCAAGACCTAAGATGACACCTAACAACCATAGGATACAACATGACACCACAAGACTCCAACTTAGGAAATATAATATCAAAATACATCACATGGCTAAGTCAAAGCAAACTACCTCCAAAGGCACTAACAACAAATCAAGGCATATGGATAATAGACACATCTAGGGTAGAGTGTCATCACATGCTAACCTCATGTGGCATCCATCTCCTCCTTGAAGTCACTCAAGGGAGATCGGGTATACCACTCCAATGGTCTTCCCAATCTAGGATCCCAAAACCACCTCCGTCAGTTCGTCCAATTGGGGCATACAACATCATATTATTTATCTTGATTAGGTGAATTCCTAAAAACCCAACCCACTAATCAATTATTAATAATGTTATCAATTGAAAATTAAACCTGTAAAGCGGAAAAATCGAACCCTAGTTGTTCTCCCCTCCCCAACTCCAAGGAGAGAGAAGGGAGGTCACTAGGGATGATGGTTTTCACTTAGGAGAGACTTTACATTCAAAAGAGGGGTTGAAACCCACAAGATCCAATCCCACACAATGCAGGATTGGATTCTAAATGAGTTTCAAGGGTTAAGACATCAAGGATACCCTCTTTTGTAAAGAATGTAAATAGAATGATTGAACTAGGAATGCATGTAAAGTAGGAAAGATTCTCTTATAAACAGAGATAGGGATACGGGATGAAGCTGCGGACCTGGAATTAGCAGTAAAATGTTGAGACGGTGCCGTTCTGCAAATTTGAGTGAAAGTTGATGGGACGATGGCGCCCGGGGTGCACACGGTCCTCCGAAAAATCCGCAAAACGAAGGGGGATCTGTTTGTCTCTGCACAAGGATTCCAGATCTTCAATTACAACCACGTACCTGCAACCTACACATAGAAAAGAAAGGACGATTGGGGGGTTAGGGATTAGGGGTTTGCCTTTAGGTCAAACCCCGATTTTGGAATTAACCAAGAAATGAGAATGCTATAAATGTAAATGTTTGTAATGTAAACAAGTACTGATACCTTGTTGTAAGAATGTTTGTATTCTTACATGCGAAGGTGTAATGTATGTAGTATGTTGTATGTGATCTCCTCTTCAATGGTTGAATCCTTGTCTTGAATGCAAAACATAGCCTTGAATGGAGACTTAGAATGCTCAATTGCTTGAAGGAATGCTTGAATGCTTGAATGTTTGAATGTTTGAATATCGCTTCCGCGTCTTGCCCTTTGCTTATTTCCTTCCTCCCTTTCTAGGAGAGGAAAAGTAGTTTATATACTTGTCAATTAGGGTTGAGAGACTGATTTTTCTGACCTTAGGCCGACCTAGAAGCATTATTTTCCAATTTGCAAACTTCAAGACCTGATGCCCAAAAGGAGACTGGGCCCAAAATAGGGCCAGGGACTAGGGCGCTGGGCGCCATGGTCCCACCTCCCTGGACAGCAGGGTGCAAGGAAGGATCAGGCCAAGGTGCAAAAAGATGCAGTTTTTGATGTCACAAGCAGTTTTCGGGGTCTCCATTCAGGTTCAACGTTGCACCACCATCGTGAAGACCCAAATGCAGTCAAAATTGCAAGTGTCACAATTTTAGGACGCTACATTTAGCCCCCACTTTAGCGGGAGTATAAGCGTATGCCCATACTTCCGGTAAAGTACAAGGAAGCAACATTGAAAGACTTTCACCACGTCAAGGAGGCAAGATACACCAAGCCCCCAGTGGACTAAGGATCTTACGACTTCGATTGACAAAGTAAAAGGGGAGATCACGAGGGAGAACCATGACTGTCAGTAGTAAGGTTCCCTCACTATGAGTCATGCAAGAAAAATACCAAAAATTTTCGAGGCAAAGCTAAGTTCGCCAAGAAACTTTCAAGTATCTTGAAGAGATATGAACGGGATGTATGCCCCCCTACGTTAAAGCGATCGCACATGCCTCATCGGGGGTGATTTCTTTAAGGTAGTGATACACATAGGAAATGAGAAAGGAAAGGAGCACGTTATCACAAGGATTTAGCCCCGAAGTGTGAGATAAGCCCAAGGATAATAGACACAAAACACAAAGCACGAGGTGACTTCGCTTTCCTTGGGGTCAGTATGCTGTATGATAATTCATGTATATCATATGTATGTATGCATAATTGTTCTTCATTCCCCAATCAAGGAAGGTCACCTAGAAGAAGGGAACACATGTGTCTTTTGAGTCAACATGAGAGAGACCAAAAGAGATCTCAATGCTTTGCATCATCCTCAAGTAGACAACACTAAGGACAACAAATAGAAGAATGAGAATAACACATAGAAGAGGTAACAAAAGAGATCAAGAGAGGAGGAGAGAGTCTGCTATGCTAATGAAACAAGTCTAGCACGTCATCCACCCCCCGATCTTGCTGATCAATATTTCGGGAAGGTAGGAAACACGCTAGAGGAGGAACATCCAACACAGCAGATGGAGCTATCACAAGATCCAAACAAGGGCTATGTTCATGTCCCAAGCCACGTTGTTCTTGTCTAGGAGCTAGGATAAGTGCTTTAGAAAATTTGTTAGATAAATGGTTATCAACATCAACATATTCATATTCACTATCAGAATGAACAGGAGTAACATTTTCATCATGAATAACATTTTCATCTATATCATCATCAAGATTTATAAAAATAGGATCTTTAACTCACACAGGATCAAGACCATCATGCATCTTATGTTTAGGAGATTTTGGCTCAATTTTCGGCTGAGGAGAAAATGGAATAATACTAGCTGAAGGTGTTTTTGGGGTTTGCAAAGTTTGAGAAGCAACTGCCTGAGCTCTAAGACGACGCTTTCGTCGGCGTTCACGTGTAGAACGATTTCATCTAGTCTTAGTAGGAAGTTGAGAAGATTGAGGAGGAGGAATGTTCTCATCCTTATCACTTGGGTGTTTAGGTTGTAGTCTCTTAGGTTGAATAATAGGAGAAGAGGAAGGTCTCTTCTCTCCATAAGAGGAAGGAGGAGGGACTACTCCATATAAAGGAGGAATATTTGGTTTAGGAAGGAGACCAAGTCCATCATGACGAGGAGGTATAGGTCTACTTTTAGGAAGTTTATTAGTCATAGGCATAGTCACATTCATAGGGATAGGTTGGGAATCTTCTTGAGGAAAGACATTAGTTTTATCTTTCAAAGGAAGAACTTCCTTCTCAAGAATGATAGGAATATCAAGTTTGGGTGTTCTAGGTTCACTTAGAGATAGGATCATATCTTTTTTCCACTTTTGATAAGATTTGAAAAGATGATCACTCTGCGGTGGAAGAGATTGGAATTCTTTAGGCCAAAAATAATCAATAGGAATGCTAGAAGTTCTTTCAGCTAGTTTAAAGAGACTATGATTGACAGTAACAACTTCACCATTATGGGGAAATTTCAAACACTTGTGAATAGGAGAAGCAATAGCTTTCATGGAAGATAGCCAAGGATAGCCTAGCTTCACACGAAATTGTTCGAACGATGGAATAATAGCAAAGCTCACATCAAGGGATTTGTTATGAACCTCAATAGGTAATGTAATAGAACCAATTGCAGGAGAAGAAAATGCATCAAATAATTTCACAACCACATTTGTTTCATCATAGATCACTTGATTCAATTGCAAAGTAAAAAGAAATTCTTCAGTAATGATATTAACCATACAAGAAGGATCAATAAGCACTCCACAGCAAGGTGTATTCTTGACTTTTGCAACTATATATAAAGGACCATCAGGTGCCCTGATGGTTTCACTGGAATCAAATGTGATGGAAGGCTCTTTAGGGATTTTTTGTTGTTCCATAAAGTTAATCACATTCGGAGTCATAGACACAAGATCATCAGGTGAGACAGAGGAATCATTAGTATCAATCACATTAGAGGTATGAGAAGGTAATGGATCGGTAAAAATCTTAAGATTTTGGTTAGGAGGAGCTACAGATGTGTTGCCTTTATCATTCACACCATAAATAGAGATAGTATTATTATCAATCAAATCTTGAATTTTACCCTTTAAAGCAAAACATTTTTCGGTATCATGCCCAGGATGACGATGAAATTGACAAAAAGATTTGTTATCAAAATAGGGTGAGTTAATCTTTGCAGGATCTATTTGCTTTATAGGAGGAAGAGTAAGCACATTTTGTTCCAATAACTTATTCATAATACTATGCAATGATTCATTCAAAGGAGTAAACTTTCTTTCTTTCTTGAAAAACTTAGAAATAGGAGGCACACCTGATGCTGCATTCACATTGTTGTTGATGATGTTTTCATTGAACTTAATTAACTCTCTATTTGGTTTAAACTTCCCAAGTGGTTGTTGACTACTATCACCCTTATCACTCGGAGCCATAGGATTTGCTTGTTCCATTTGACTCACAGTCAGTTGATAATTGTGAAGAGTTGCGCACAACTATTGGAAAGAAGTAAACTAAGAAAACAGAAGTTTTTCTCTAATATCTTTTTGTAAATTAGAAATAAAGATTCTTTGAATATCATTGTCAGGTACTGGAAAATAAATTTGAGCATACAAATGCTTATATCTACCGATGAAATCAGTCACTTTTTCTTTAACACCTTGTTTACAATGCATTAAATCAATCAAAGTAACTTTAGGACTTACATTGTTTTGAAATTGTTGAATGAAAGCATTTGCAAGTTGTTCGAAAGAAGTAATAGAATAGGAAGGCAACGAGAAATACCATTGTAGGGCTTTATCTCTTAATGTTCTAGTAAGCAGTTTTGCAAGCAACCTTTGGCCATAAGCAAAATTGGTACATATTGTTTGAAAGGTCTTAACATGTGTTAGAGGATCACCCTTACCATTATAAAGCTCCAAATGCGGAATTTCAACATGTTTAGGGGGGATAGCTCGAACAATGTCAAGAGAAAGTGGGCTCGCAACATCAAATGTGGGCACACTAAACTTAGATTGATTCATAGAGGCAATTTGTTGCTGTAAAGAAGAGATAGTTTGTGCAAGATTGTTAATGGTCACTTCAGTCAAAGAGTTCATATTAGACGTGTTAGATTGTGATGGAGGTATTATGTTATTGAAAGAAGGTATTGATTGAGAGTAATGTGGTGGGACACTATGATAGTTAGTCATAGGAGATGATTGGAAAGGAGGAACACTACAAGGAGGAATGGAATGGTTAAATGAATTGCCCCCTTGCGTCATGTTTATTTGTGGAGATATAATAGGAACACTCATTGAAGGAATGAATGAAGGAAGAGGGTTGATTGAAGAAGAGGGATTGCCCCCATGACTGGTGATCATAGGTGGAATGTCTTGTATTGAAGTAGTCATTATGTTTGATGTAAAAGTAGGTATACTAGCAATAGGAGTTGTCAAAGGAATAGAATGATTAACTTGAGTAGGAGGTTGTGTATAACCCAAAGTTTCGGCACAACTCTTCATAGGCATCACATTTGAATCCACAATGTGTGCAATACCATGCAAAATATCAATTCCATTCTTATCACTTTGAACCATATGTTTTAGACCCTCAATTAATGAAAGAGCTTCACTATCGGGGTATTCTTGAGACATCCATTGTCGAAAATCATCAAATTGGTTATCCAATTTTGAAAGTTGTTCTACAGAAACCTCATGGAGAGCTTCTTCATCATTAAGAGGATTAGAGGAATTACCCATGTCTTCATTAAAAAGGCCATTCAAATTAGGTTCCATCTCCTCAGTAATTAAACCTTGGAAAGACTTAATTCTAAGGCTTCGTCTAACGGGAATAGTGTAAGTAGGGCTTATTGTTGTAAAACTCATGCACAAAAGAGAGAGAGAAGATTTTGAATTTTATAGGTAGCAAATTTCCATAAAATCAACCAATCTCCTAGATTTAAGCTGTTAAATACAATCAGGACAATCTCCTGAAATTTCAGAAAAAATGTCAGGGACCGTGGCGAACGGAGTGCACACAGTCCTCGCAACTTTTTTCAAAATTTTTAGGGATGAAAGTTATGATTATTTTAAAGCTAATCTAAAAAAATTGAGTGATTTTACGATCTTTGGATAGGTCAAATTAAAGTTGCAATCTCAAAATTGAACCCTACCAAGATTGTTGAAAAATACAAAATTTGAATTTTGAAAAAGAGAGGGAAACTGAAATTTTGAATTTTATGATTTTAGAGGGAATGCTGAAAGTAATGCAGGCTTTGAAATTTAAAAGTTGACTCAATTTCATGCAAAATTCAAATTTGAAAGCGGAAATCAAAGTTGTTGCAATAAAACACTTAATTTCAAAAAGTCACAGATTGTAAAAATTTGAATAAAGCACTGAAATTTCGAATGAATGCCAACGCACTTTTTAGATTTAGGACAGTAAGGAACACAATTTTGATATGAATTTTAATTTCAAAATTTTTTGAATGATTATAAGCCTTAATCCAAGCAATCACTAGACCAACTTTGACTTTAATTTTGAAAGTGTTAGAATTGATAAAATCAGCCAAAATTCTGGATTTTAGCAGAAAAATACAGTAAGATCTATCTCCCAAAATTTTAGAAAAAATGTCAGGGACGATGGCACTCGGGGTGCACACAGTCCTCGCAACTTTTTTCTAAATTTTTAGGGATGAAAGATATTGTGATTTTGTTGCAGAATCCAAAGTTACAGCCGATTTGGAGGTGTTTTGATCAGTGAAATTATCAGTCAAAGGTTGAATCAAGAAGGTTTTAAAAATTAGGGTTTTGACACTTAACCACTTAATTTTCAAAATTAAAGCACAAATATGAATTGACAATTTGCAATAGAAGGGTAGATCTGAAACAAGCATTAACAATTAAACATTTCGCAAGCTCAATTACTAAAAAGAAAATTTTTAGGGTTTTTATGCAATCAACCTCTAAAATTTGCAAAAGATCAAACATGGAAATGTAATTAAGGAAGCAAATCTTTCAAATCTAACCATGCATAATTAGAATTAGGATGTTCACGTCGGGTTCACCAAAATGTAAAGCGGAAAAATCGAACCCTAGTTGTTCTCCCCTCCCCAACTCCAAGGAGAGAGAAGGGAGGTCACTAGGGATGATGGTTTTCACTTAGGAGAGACTTTACATTCAAAAGAGGTGTTGAAACCCACAAGATCCAATCCCACACAATGCAGGATTGGATTCTAAATGAGTTTCAAGGGTTAAGACATCAAGGATACCCTCTTTTGTAAAGAATGTAAATAGAATGATTGAACTAGGAATGCATGTAAAGTAGGAAAGATTCGCTTATAAACAGAGATAGGGATACGGAATGAAGCTGTGGACCTGGAATTAGTAGTAAAATGTCAAGACGGTGTTGTTCTGCAAATTTGAGCGAAAGTTGACAGGACGATGGCGCCCGGGGTGCACACGGTCCTCCGAAAAATCCACGAAACAAAGGGGGATCTGTTCGTCTCTACACAAGGATTCCAGATCTTCAATTACAGCCGTGTACCTGCAACCTACACATAGAAAAGAAAGGACAATTGGGGGGTTAGGGATTAGGGGTTTGCCTTTAGGTCAAACCCCAGTTTTGGAATTAACCAAGAAATGAGAATGCTGTAAATGTAAATGTTTGTAATGTAAACAAGTACTGATACCTTGTTGTAAGAATGTTTGTATTCTTACATGCAAAGGTGTAATTTATGTAGTATGTTGTATGTTGTATGTGATCTCCTCTTCAATGGTTGAATCCTTGTCTTGAATGCAACACTTAGCCTTGAATGGAGACTTAGAATGCTCAATTGCTTGAAGGAATGCTTGAATGCTTGAATGTTTGAATGTTTGAATATCACTTCCGCATCTTGCCCTTTGCTTATTTCCTTCCTCCCTTTCTAGGAGAGGAAAATTAGTTTATATACTTGTTAATTAGGGTTGAGAGACTGATTTTTCCGACCTTAGGCCGACCTAGAAGCATTATTTTCCAATTTGCAAACTTCAAGACCCGATGCCCAAAAGGAGATCGGGCCCAAAATAGGGCCAGGGACCAGGGCGCTAGGCGCCATGGTCCCACCTCTCGGGACAGCAGGGTGCAAGGAAGGATCAGGCCAAGGTGCAAAAAGATTCAGTTTTTGATGTCACAAGCAGGTTTCGGGGTCTCCATTCAGGTTCAACGTTGCACCGCCATCGTGAAGACCCAAATGCAGTCGAAATTGCAAGTGTCACAATTTTAGGATGCTACAAAACCATAAAATCTTGACATGGAAACTTTCCATAGGTCTAGACCCCCTTCTTTATAGAGATCTAGTGCTCATAACCTAGGTCCAATACATGCAAGAGCCTACTCTCCCAAACATGAACCAAGACTATAGGGTAAAAACATAACAAGATACATTTTACAACAACGTGAAACTCAACATGGAAAGTATCCAAGAGTCATACATATCTAATTCAACTGAAAAATGAATGACAACCATCAATCATACAACCAAGAACCACTTAACAAGGATCAAACCATAAGCTCATAATGCTAAAATGCAACAATAAAGAGAGCTTCAAGAAAGTCAAATACACATAAATAGGGGAAAAACATGAATCCAGTAACTTAGAATGATCCTCCATAGCGAGGAACAACATAACCTTTTGTTGGAGCTACAATTAGCCATCGTCAATAGGAAGGAGTCACTCAACTTGTTGGAGCAACATATAAGAACCTCAACAAACAAGCACAATACTTCTTGCTAGAGCTCAAATAAATTCAAATATATAAAACATGAATAGCATAGTACCCCAAAAATCTCAAACACACCATAACAAATCCTTTGGAGTCAAAATAGATTAGAAAAACCAACAGAGAAGGGCAAAAACCACTAAAAACCCAAATTATAGTAGTCTGGCGCTATTGTCAATACTGTAGCGCTATTGTTCTCTGAAGTGATGCTATTGTAGCTTAAAGTGGTTCTTTTGTAATAGAGAGCAAGACTCACAGAAAATAGAACACAGAAGGACTCAAACTTGCCCAGAGTCGTGCACAAACCCTACAATGGTATAAATATGACCCAAAAGTCACTAAAAGCCAATAAGAAACTAGAAAAAAGCCTTGTTAAGGCCAACAAGACCATGCATCCAAAATAACTTCCACAAAAAAGATCACAGGCATAGCCACTCTAGATCTAATCAAACCAAATGGACACAAGACATAGGGAGGTCCTGAAACAGGGTATGCAACAACAAATAAACCTCTACAAAACCAACTGTTACCATAATGCATTCACATGAAACTTGTAATCAACATATCAACATACACAAATGCCCTTTTTTGACAATATATCACATAGATACATAAAATCATATATAAATATTTCCCCAAAATATTACTCCCAATTACTGATAATAGAATAATCATTCATTCTCAAATCTCCCCAAACAATCTTTTAGCGGTCATGAAGAAAATAACTCTTTTCAAAAATCAAAATGCAAGAATGAAAAAACATCTCCAACTTGGAAGTAAAGTGATGGTAATGCAATCGTAGAAGAGCAAAAATCTAAACCAGCAAGCTTTCCAAAATCCAACCCAATCAAGCAATTTTCACTCCAAGAAATTCAAAAATCCAAAAGTCATAGAAAAGTATCTAGAAGCACACACACAAAAATGTTCACAAATCCAGTAAATAAAATCTCATTCAAAACTACAGAAGAATATCCGCCAATCAAAATAATCCAATAAAATATATTCTATACCAACCCCCCTTCCAAAAATCGAGGTAAGAATATAAAATAATATTATTTACTTACCCTCAAATCTCAACCACTAAAATAATAGGCTAGGTATAAACATAATATTTAATTACTCAATTAGTAACAAGAAAATGTAATAATAATATAATAAACAACAATAATAAATTAAAGCCCAATAAAATAAATTAAAGGCAATATAAATAAACGCTCCAATTAAATATAAAACCAAAAATAATATAAATAAATAAACAATATTATCCTCACAATCACAACTCCCGAGAGGGCCAGTCATAACAAGGGGTAGGTGCATAAATAACAAATAAATAAAACAACAATGAAAATAAAAAAATAATTGAGTGAATCGAACCTGATATTCCTGCATTTTTTGGTGCATACATGTTTTAAAGGTTGTGCTTTACTGAAGAAAGGTGCCAGTCAAATTTATAAAATGAATATCGGGCAAGCACAACTACAAATCAATAATCATCAAAACAATGAATAATTAGATGAACAATAAATACATAAACAATAAAGAAGATAAATAAATAAATGTACGGACACGCATAAATACCCATCCAGTAATTAAACAATAAATAAATAATCCAATAAAGCAAAATCTCAAATAATAAATCAAAACCAACGTAAATAAATAATAAATAACCAATAAATAGATGAGCCAGAAATAAATAAATAGATTAACAATAAACAAATAATTAAATATACAGATACATATAAATGCTTTGGCCAATATAATTTAAACTCAATACTATAAATATCTCTCACATACATATAAAATAGTCAAATAAATAATAAATAAATAAATGGATGTACCGATAAGAATAAATACTCAACTAATATAATTCCACCAATTAATTATTAATTAATTTCCAGTATATATATATATACATATATATATATATTAATATATATAGTATTCGTACTAACCATTATTTAGGAATTTACGCAAATGGGCTATATGTAGTAATTGATTAATTAATTTCCACAATTCCAAATAACCAATAAAATATAAATCCATAAAATAAACATTAATGGATAATAATTCTTCAATAATAATAATTCACACATTAATATCAAATATTAATGCCATCCATTAATTGAATTTAATACTAAATAAACTATATAAACCTATTAATAATTAAGTAATAAATAATCACAAACTCACAAGGCAACACAACATAACATTGAACGACATACCACATGACACCGACAAACGTCTCAAGCCAAGACACTAATTGACAAGGGTATCAACTTAATCCTAGAGTATGAGAGGGAAAAACATGCAATCTCCAACAACTTGCCATTGGGATAAAGACACGCTCAGACCTATGAGATCAGGTGGAGTTGATGTCTGCTACCTGCAATCCTACATCCACCACTAAACGCAATACAACATATATACACCACATATACATCATAAATGATCATGCAAGTGATAGAGAATCACAACGCCATATCATGCTCGCAATGAGTGGTATGACATTGTCTCTAATCACAAAGACACTAGAAGACAATCACAAACATCGTAGCATCAAATCAGTCACCATAATCATAGAGTAGGGTTAACATAATCATAATGTCATCAAAATATCATAAGCAATATGATCCATGATGAATAATGAGCACATATAAATAATCAAATATAGATTCATCATCATATTCAATACAATCATGAAATAGGGTTAGTACATAACATGATACCATCAAATCATTATAAAATAGACTAAGCTAGATCAATATATTCCTTTGATGTACAAAAAGACAAGATGAAACAGAGAGGGGCACTACACACACACACACACACACACACACACACACACACACACACACACATATATATATATATTTACACACACACGCATATTCATTTCTTGCTTTGTATATTTTTATTTTTATTTTTTATTTTTTATTTTTTATGTTTTTCATTTTATATTTTTTAATTATTTCATTTTAATTTTTTTTTTGCTTTATTTGTATATTTGTATATTTTTACAATTTCTCATTCACACACACACACACATGCACACACACACACATGTATATGTATGTGTATGTGTGTGTCTATATATGTATATGTATATGTATATGTATATGTATATATATACATATACATATACATATACATATACATATACATATACATATACATATATACATATAGATATACATATACATATATACATACATATATATATATATATATTATTTGTTATATTTTTCCTTTTATTTTCTTTTGCATCTTTGATTATTATTTCTGACCTCCTCTTGTACTACCCTAGGACACTCCTTCCCTGCTTGCTCTTTTAAATTGGTGGTTGGTCTACAACTTGTACCATTTTTTCTCCTTATGATCTCTTTCTCATCCAGATGATGGATCACAGAGTGTGATCCAAGACATTGATGTAAAAACACTCACACAATCGAATCCAAAAGCAACTCATATCAATCACGTTGATTGTGGAAATCTACTAGCATTAAGATGTAGGCTCCTTAGACTTCCAGCTGAAATCTCATCAAGAGTAATCATCTCATCATACATCTCTCATCTCAAGATAATTATAGCCTCACCTAAGTCTCTATGTCTCCATGAGTACTAGCAATTGATAAATCCCTACCAAACTCTAAATGCATCTCTTTATTCTCATGAAGTTCTCAGACATATGCTCAATCAAAATACACAATATCAACATTACCGGTGTCGGTACTTGGGTATACACAATATGAGCAATAGATAGTTTAAAAGTATACACCATATGAGTTACAAGTAATGAACAAATTGGATCACATTTCAAGACATATACACAATGAACAAGTTTGATCACATTTCAATAGCAAATAACTAAGTTTCAAGAATATCAAGTTTCATATATATCAATGAACAAATTGAATTGAATATCAAGTTTCATATATATCAAAATGACAATAATCGTGTACATATCAAAAAATGGCATAGATGTCAAATCAATAATAGTTACAAAAATGTGGCATGTGCCATGTCTGTCAAAGTTGATATATACATATACAAATGTCGAATATATAAAAAAATTGGTCCTTCAATGACCACAACTATAACTATATATCTCTATTGGTATCTATGACTGTGGCGGATCATCAAAATTGAACCTCTTTGAAGCAGTACGTGGCTCTGCGGGTGGCCGCACAAGGACAATTCAAATGTTGAATCAGATATATTTTCTCAATATAACATCAAAATAACTAAATATTGAAATCTAAATTGTTTGAAGTTGAAATGTTGATTACCTCATCTTTGTCTTCTGCAATTGGGTGAGGCTGAGGATCCGTGGGATGTCCTGAAGGAGCATGTAACTGGAAAAACAACATTAATACATGTTGATAACATATATGTCAATGAACACATAATAACTAAAAATGAATAGACTAAAAAACTAAAGCATACCGGAGTCTCAGATGGATGTGTTGTGGTCATAGGAGGCAAAGTCACAGATGAATCAACTACGACCATTTCCTATATCCATGGTAAGTGATCCAAAAGGAGTTAACTAGACGATTTCAACTCCATTGTGCACTTAGTGAAAAGGAGTTGATCTAATACAGACATACCTTTTCCCTTGGTCATGTTGGATCCCATAATATACATGTAGGACTTCTACTGAAATGGAATGGTAGAATAACAGTAGGAAGTTTGGAAGGGGCCTGTAATAGGTTAAAGACAATCAGACAAGTTAATAACCCAAAGTTGTTGGCAAACTAGATAAAACAAATATTTTTGACATATGTAGAACAAATGCACACCGAAGCCTCGTATAGTTCTCCTGTAGCCTTAGGAGGCCTAGTCGAATCTGATGCAGCTATTACCATTTCCTGTATGAAAAATGATAACATATGATATAGACATAAAAGGATTTAGTTATTTAGAACAAGCAAGAATGCAATCCAAATTGAATATGAAGATATCACCTCTTCCCTCTACTGAACCTCATCGACATCAAGTGCATTCATTAATTCCGTAAACCCCATATGTTTATGTATATAGAACAAATAAATTATGTGCATTTATCAATATTTCCATACACATGTTTAATTATTATATATTTCAACAAATGAATTTAAATTGTACTGAATTACCTTCTATCGTTTGGGTGTCCGAGAGGATATCTTTTTCTGCCTCGGAGTGCTAGAGGATGGATTTCTCACATGAGATGTCCTCGAGGCAAGTGGGGTAAACTAATGGAAAAAAATTAACATAAGGGAAAAGAGAATGTATTTAATATATCACTTAAGTCAAAAATATATAAATCTAAATGGTACCGCATAGATATCGTGGCCAAAATCGATGGCCGAAAGCATGATATCATCAAGTTGGGACATCTCAGCCACTAATAAGCCCTATAAAACACCAAGTAATGATACATATAATTAACAAAATATATTTTGAAACCAATGTATTATTATATTTTTAACAAATTTACAAATCTTTACATCAGGTAGTGAAACTACTTGTGATCGTGGAGTCGACTAAAAAGTATGTGGTATACTCCCACCACCTACGACACCCTGCAATAAATTTTATTTATATGTCACTTTAAATTGTTCTAAAAATAAAAATTCATTTCTTTTTATAAAATTTAGTCAATTAATTGATAACATGTCATAAACAGAATTAAACACACCTATGTCTGATAGAGAGGGTACAACATATTGATCAATTCATCAGTGAGGGCCACATCCTCTACAGTGGAAGCATGGCATCTACTCCCACAACATGTACATGAATGAGATGTCAAACCATCCTCGTATGCATTAGTGTCTACACCAGAACATACACCCTCGCAGGTGGGGCACATATGTTGAATGGGATGGCTCATGCCAAATGATGCATGAGGTGCTATTGATGAAAGAGGTGTCACTGAGGAAGGAGGTGCTACTAATGAAGGAGGTTCCATAGATGAGGGAGGTGTCATGGGTGTTGGTACATCCTCTGCTCCGACCAATGGTGTGCCATGCTGAACAATAACTTCAGTCAATGATGCAGCTACCTAAAGAGTTTGTAATTCCATAGACTCCTTCAAGGATATAGGGATAGTGACATGAACCATGGGTTTAGGGGTTGTACGCCTCCTATGATGTGGCTCTACCACCCTATGTCCCCCAGGTTTATCTTGCGCAGAGCCTCTCCCTCTACCCTGAAATTGTCGAATGTCAAAGTAATTCGGCTTCTCGCCGAGGATAAACTCACAATACAACTTTCTGAAAAAATATAGAGGTGCCTCCCAATTATTACAAGGTGGTTGGTCAAAGACCTTATACCACCTATCCCAAAAATCTTCTTTCACCCTAGCATGAACACACCAATGTATAGGAAACCAAGTCGTATTTAGTTCTAGGTTGTTACTGGAACCAGGATTGGTGAAAAGAGCACATATGTCATCTTTACCTATGCCCTTTTTCTTCACTTGGTCATATAAAAACCCATCTGCATAAAATGTTCAACATCTATCCCTCCATGAACCCCATTTTTTAACCTCCCTAGATACCTCATTTTCACTATTAGCCATTGTTTCTAGTGTTCTGGCGAGGGTTGAGTGGTGCTCAAGCCTAGAGGACCTCAACCTATTCACCAATATAAAAATTCAAGCACTATTTTGTGTAAGGTGATTGATGAGATCCTCTTGTGTGGCATCTACATGATCTAATGGAGGATGTGGAGGGTTTCGAAGTGGCGGTGGTTGTTGAGGAGCAAGATTTTGAGGGTTTTCTTGTTGCTCTTGTGCAATGCTTACAAGGTTTTCTTGTGTTGCTTGTGTAGGAGGAGATTTCTTGTCTATTTCATTTTTGGGGATTGCTTGAAGAATATGACATCAAATTAATAAAAATAAAACTAAAATCAATTATAAAACCCTACTTCAATTAAAATGTAAACAAAAATAATCAAACCAATCAAATCTTACTTGTTCAAAGGGGTACCATTGTTGAAAATTGCTCTCAATGTTGGGAAAATCAAAAATAGTTGCAAACTCATCTGGGTTCTATGTTTTTTTGTCTTTTACTTGCTGCTATTCCACAAGTTTTGACATTGAAAATGGCCAAAACCTGTGGCCTACACCCAAAAATAATGTTTCTCAAAACCCATACAGGTTTTGAAAAACTTTTATTTTTTATTAAAAAATAAAATGTTCCTCAAAACCCGTACGGGTTTTGAGGAACTTTTGGTTTTTAAATTGGTTTTTCTCTAGGCTTGGTGTTACCAAGCCTAGCACATTTTTGAATTTTTTGAACCCGCACGGGTTATGAAAAATTTGGTTTTTTTTTGGCATGTGGTCACTTTTCTGTTCACCATCTTGGTACACTTACCCCCCAGATAATCCACATACCATTTGCATGGAGAGAAGACACTAAAAAACAAGGAATTCCCTCATTCACATCAGACTCGGGTCCTCAATGATCATAGACCATGATATCCTTGGATGAGTCATAATATTACTAGAGAACACACCGCAAGCAACAATCATGTGAGTATACCCCATCCCAACCACTTTAGTCTATAGACATCCTTTAGTAGCATAGTAAGTGTGTCTAAAAAGATAAAATAAAAAATAAAAGTAAAACCTAAACCAAAAACCAATGAAATCCTCATACCACATATGTTTCTTGCCACACTTTAGAGTTGGTCTAATTTTGATAATATCTTGATGAAGGATAAATAATGTAAAAATAGACAAGAACATTAGTAGCACTAAGTTTGGGTTTTGATTGAAAGGTTTATTTTGTTGAAGCACAACACTAAATAGGTTCATCTAAAAGTCTCTCACTCCACAAAATATATGCTTTTATTACAAACAAAAATGAAAACTTATTATGGATTGGCAATGCAAGTGGAATTTTATTACAGATTGTGAGCATAAGAAGGAAGGAAGAAAAGTGAAATTCCTCATAACATGTGGAGCCAAGGATCCAATTTTGTCACTAGGTGAAGGATATGCCCCCAGTTAGGCATAGGACTTGATTATTATGGGTGAAGAAGGGTGGCAACATGTTTTTTAATTATGGAAGGTGATGACCTTGGTAGAACAATAATAAGCCATGATGGGAGTGAAAGGTTTATTATGGAATGAGAATGCGAGTGCAAAGTGAAAGGATGATGCAGAATCCTAAAGGAGAGAGGAGTGAGCTTGTCTCTACACATGGTGTTGGTTTCCTAGTTTTAACCATGATACTTGCCCATGTTAGGGTGAATCGGTATCTAACCGGTTAAAAGATTTTCTTAACTTAAAACATGTAAAGCATATCAATACTGTATACCGGTAAACAAGAAATAATGCAATAAATAGATATAACAGCAACCACATGAAAAACACACCATAACACAGTAGTTTAACGAGGAAACCCGGTGTGGGAAAAACCTCGGTGGGATTTGTGACCCACAATATTCACTTACTGGCCAATAAGAGAATATTACTACTACAAGAGGGGCGTGCACATGCAGGAAGGCCAAATGCCTAGAGCTCACTGCTCAATTACAAAATGGTAAGTCTCACTGACTTATAAAATGGATTATATAAATCCAATGTCTTGTACTACTTCAAAATAGCATCTACTATGCCAGATCCAGTACTGGTTTATAGCTCTTCTTCATACATAAACCCTTAACCTATAATTTTCATAATAGGTCTACCTTATTTCGCCTATATATTTTCTTCCTTCCATTTCAAAATGTTCTACAATGATCTCTTATATATATGAGTCATTTTACAACTTGCTAAGTCGGCTTACAATGATTTTACAATAATTAACAAAATATATTACAAACAAAATTCCTGTCGGCTTTTATGTTGGTATGCTTCCTTTTACTATCGGTGGTCTCTGTGCCGGTGTAGAGTCTGTCTTTGCCAGTGCCGATAAATTGTCTTGCCGGTGTCATAGGATTTTAAGGCTGCCATCAATGACAAAAGCTTCAATCACCTACAATATCTCATTGGAGTGTGCATTTGCCAACAATCTCCCCCTTTGGCATTGATGGCAACACTCATGAGAAAAATCCAAAAATTGTTATCCAAAAGAGTCTGCCAGAATTGTCTTACCAAAAATTTGTGTACCAAAAGAATATGTGCTCCCCCTGAGCTGATGAGTCTTTTTCTAGTTGTTTTTCTCATTCCACTACTCCCCCTTTGGCATCAATGACAAAGGTTGTCAAGGTGTCAATTGAGTGTGGTTTCCTATTTCATCCTTGTAACTGATTGGTTATAATATGAAAAAGATCTACCAAAACCAAATTCAGGCTCTCAATGAACTTTTTGCTGTCTTTTATTGTGGCCTCAGTCCTCTGAACTGTACTGGTGAGGTGTTGCATTTGCTCTGCCAGTGTTTTTTGTCCTTGAATCAAAGCATCAGATATTTCTTTTCTTAAGGAGGTGAGGTAATCCAATTTTGGACTAAGTCTCCATTGTAGATGTTTAGCCTTTCCTTTTATTATTTCCTTCTCTCTTTCCAACTTTAGTAGTTCTTCCTCAAAACCTGTTATTTTCTGCTAAAAAACTAATAATGAATCAGATGAATTAATGAAGTTATTAGCTAGTTGATTTATTTCCTCTTGTACCTTGCTGATTTTCTTGTCTATATCTACTGTCAAAAAGTTAGTTTTACATGTATCCCTGTACAAAGTTTTAAACTCCTTCAGTGTACAACATAGTTCCGATAAAAGAGTGTCAAATTTTCTTGTACACTTCTTTATTTCCTCCTCAAAGAATTTGTGTTTTTCTTTCTCTAGTCTCTCCTTGAATGCTTCCTATTTTATTTGTTCAACTGTCATAGTGTTGTCAGTAATATACTTAGACAAAGTGTCAAGTTGACCTAAAGAATCTTTGTTATCTATATTACACTTAGGTGCTATCATTTTCAAAATTGGAATTGTGTCATCAAGTGCCTTGTATGCTTGTGAGCTACACTCTGTTATCTTCTTTATGGAATCCAAAATAACTTATGTTACATTTGTTGATTTGAATTCTGCATTGGAAGAACCAACAATCTATATTTCGCCAGTGGGAGAAATTTCCTTGCTTGTGGTGACCTCTAGTAGGTCAGTTTGTGTTTCCATTTCTTTAAGAAAAGGTTTGGATTGCTCAACTGTTGTCGGTGGCACTGTCTCTTTATGAACCTGTTCTTGTGAAGGAGCTTGTTGCTTTGTCTATTTCTCGGTGTTGTCATCTACCGGTTTACCTTCTGAGCTATCAGTTACCAATGGCTTATTTTCCACATCTGTTTTTCTTGTTGAATCCTTATCTACCACAATATTGACTTTCTGAGTGTCAATATTCACTATATATAACACCTTAGAATTGGGATTTGTGTCCTCTTGTGGTGTGTCCATACTCTCATTAGCCAGTTGATTGTCTGTGGTAACTACTGGTGGAGTATCAAGAGGCGTTGGGGATAGATTATCTATTATTTTTTATGCTAGGTGGTCCACCAACCTTGCCTTTTCCCTTATCCTTATCCTTTTGGTATACTTTGATGGGTTTAGGGTTTCTATATTCTTCCTACTGTTCCTTTTCTACAAGGAATATGTCCCATGCATTCGCAATTTCCTCTGCTACCTCATTCACTCTACCAACCATAAGTGCTACATGCCAGTGTGCAGTTGAAAATACTGACCGGTTAGCCCCTGAGATCAGTTTATCTATCTCATTTGGTGAGGTGACTGGATATACAACAAGAAGTTTTTCAATTTTTATTTTCATATCAAGCTCTACAACAACTTTCCTTCTAGCTTCAAGTCTTTTGAATAGTTTTGCCGGTAATTCGTCCACAACTTGCATCAAAAATTTCTTATACATATCCAAGTGTAGGATTACACTATTTTCAACTTTTTCCTTGTCATCAGTTGATAATGAATCATACAATCTATTGATGTTTTTCATCTTTCCATCCTTTGTTATTTCATTTAGAAGTTTGTCAATTGGAGCAATGGTTTGTTGAGTCTTCTTCTTGGGTGTTAACTTCTTCTTCGGAGTTAATTTCCTAGCTGTGGGCCTTACTACATGTTGTTTTTGTCTGGTTCTTCTAGGAGAAGGTGTAGATACTGGTGAAGGTTTCCTTTTTCTCACAACTCTTTTAAATTCAGCTGGTATATCACTTTCTAAAGAATTTCCAACCGGTGAGAGGTGAGTTTCCGGTTGAAGTGATTCTAACTCATCTTCAGTAATGCCAGTTTGTTTAAGTACATCTTCTTTGATAGCTTTAGCTTTTCTAGATCCTCTTCTAACTATTTCTTCCACCTTCTTTACCCTTTTCTTTGATTGAATTTGGTTTTCAATAGTCTTAGCACTGCCAAATACCTCTTCTTTAGGTTCCTTAGGTGCTTCCAGGAGGGCTTTTGCATATATTTCAATTATGTGATCATCAGTTTCATACCCCATTCAGTAACCCAAATGGTTCTTGGGATAACTGCCTCCATCTAAATTTCATCCTTCTTAATAACAAAGCATATTTCATCCTTATACTTATTTACAATTTCTTGTGATAGTTTGACTCTTGTCTTCATCCTGGCCCTCAATGCCTGAAAGTACTCATCTATGTTCTTTTCTCTATTCTCTCCCATGTTGTTTAGTAAATCTGACAACTCTTTGCCTATCGGTATGTCAAAACCAAGATTTTTGTTACTGATACCGAGCACTTGTTTTGTTATGTGTAGCATTAAACAGACAAGTAGGTTTCCAAATCTGAATGTCCCCTTTTTGTCTTTCTTTATCTTTCCAATATTATCAATAAGTTCATCTTTTAACCATTCATACACATCTATTTTTGCATTATCTTTAATCATATCATAGGCACTCTTTATGCATAGGCTAGAGACTGAATTTAACCTGTTTTCATGTGTGGTTTTGTAGCCTAAAATCATGCTAATGAATCTGACATTGATGTCGGTTACATCATTTACTCTTAAAGATCTCTTATCAGATGTTGCACCAGTTAGATTAATCACTAGGTCATTTGAGACCTTCTTTGTCTTAGCAAGTTTGTTACCAGTGGAAGGTAACCCTGTCACTACCTTTACTGCCTCTTTAGTGATTTTGTGAACTGAATCTAACCAGAAGAATGAGCCATGTACCATGCTTAAAATTATCCTTATAACATCCTTAGGAAAATCGAGAATACTGAGAATTATAGTGAATCCTAGGGTTTCAACTATCTTGTGCTCAGGTTTAATATTTCTGGTTTCATCACAAATTATAGTCTTATACATGCTCTTGATTTCCTCATCACCTAATTCTACTATGTGACAATGAATGTACATTCTAGGGTCTTCAGCAAAAACTACTCCTTTGGGGATTTGAGAAAAAGCACCAAAATTATCATCTTTCTTGGCAATCTCAGGAACTAACTGAAATATGGGTCTAGGGCATTTAATCACTTCGACTACAGTAGGGTTTGCTATGAATTCATGAACAAATGAAGAAGCCATGATTATAAATACCTTTATCTGCCTTAGGAATGATTTCTTGCTAAATTGCTTCACTTCTTTTCTCAAAAAGCCTTTGCTCTGGAATTTTCGCGCTCTTCGAAGGTTTGAATGCTTGGTGAAATGAAATTGGAGCCAAAACACTTAATTTATAATGTTAATTTTGCCAACCACCACATTTAATGCTTGTCGGTTAAGTAATGACTTAACTTATCTACCGGTATAGAAGTAATTTCAACTTCTCACCATCAACTGAGGGAATAATAGCATGTTTCACATTTGATTGCTAAACCCTCAAGGGAATTTTCTTCAGTTAGATGAAGAGTCTCTTGTTGGTGGAGTGTTACTCTCTTCTGCCAGTGGAGTGTTACTATGTTCTACTGGTGGAGGAGTGTTCCTATCACCATTTAGATTTGATTTCCTGATCCATTGTTTTGAGAATTCCTGCTTTACTTCTTCAACCTTTTCTTTACCTTTCAAATTAGGACCTTTGTTATTTACCGGTGAGGACTTGCTTCTACAAAATTTTGCAATATGTCCAATCTTGTTATAGGCATAACAAGTCACATTATTTTTCTAAATAGCTTTTCCATAACCTATGCCGGTTTGTGTTCTGCATTGATTAGATAAATGTCCAAATCTTCCACAAACATAACATCTTATATTCATTCTGCAATTCTCTGAATTGTGACCAACTTTGTTGCATTTTGAACATTGACCGGTGGGTGTATTGGTATTTTGATAATTTCTAGATCTACATTGATTTTCTCTATGACCATACTTGTTACAGTTAAATCATTTGCCATTAAATTTATAAGCAGTAGGTTGTTTTACCGGTTTTCCTTGATCCTGTGTGTTTGCAGTACTAGAGCTTTCAGCAACTTCAAAGCCAAGACCATTAGTGTCACCATTAGGTTTCTGATTCTTCAACAGGTCACCAAGTTCTTCTAAGCTTTTCTTGAATTTTTCTTTGTGCTGATTTGCAGCAACCAGTTCTCCTTCCAAGATACCTTTTTGTCTCATGAGTTCATTTGAGTCATTCTGTGCATGCATCAAATCTGTCTTTAACATATCATTTTCATAACTAAGTCTTGTGTTTTCATTTGTAGCATCATTCAGTCTTCTAGTCAAATCTTCTTCTTTCTTCTTTCTATCTTCAATTTCTTTACAAAATCTCATAGTCATATCCTGCATCTCATTCTTTGTTGTCATGTTTTTTTGTTTCAGCTTATTCATCAGATCACTAAGAGTTTCCTTTTCATCATTCTCATTTTGCATCTTTTCACAAAGTTCTCTTCTCTTGTTTCTTGTAATGGTAAGATTTTCTTGAAGTGCTTGAATAATATCCTGTACAGCTTTTAGATCATCTTCAAGTTTGATATTTTTCAATTTTTCTACATCATAGTTTGAGAGAGTTGCTTCTAATTGCTTCATCAAGTTTTCCATCTCTACCAGTGTCAAGATCTTCCTCAAGTTGTTATGCTTTTGAAAATGGAGGACCAAGCTCTGATACCAATTGTTAGGATTCCCATAGATACTGAGAGGGGGGGGGTGGTGAATCAGTATCTAACCGGTTAAAATATTTTCTTAACTTAGAACATGTAAAGCATATCAATAATGTATACAATTAAACAAGAAATAATGCATTAAACAGAGATAACAACAACCACATGAAAAACACACCATAACACAGTAGTTTAACAAGGAAACCCAGTGTCGGAAAAACCTTGGTGGGATTTGTGACCCACAATATTCACTTACTGGCCAATTAGAGAATATTGCTGCTACAAGAGGGGCCTGCACATGCAGGAAGGCCAAGTGCCTAGAGCTCACTGCTCAATTACAAAATGGGAAGTCTCACTGACTTACAAAATGGATTATATAAATCCAATGTCTTGTACTGCTTCAAAATAGCATCTACTATGCCAGATCCAGTACCGGTTTATAGCTTTGCTTCATACATAAACCCTTAACCTATAATTCGCATAATAGGTCTACCTTATTTCACCTATATATTTTCTTCCTTCCATTTCAAAATGTTCTACAATGATCTCTTATATATATGACTCATTTTACAACTTGCCAAGTCGGCTTACAATGATTTTACAATAATTAACAAAATATATTACAAACAAAATTTCTGTTGGCTTCTGTGTCAGTATGCTTCCTTTTATTGTCGGTGGTCTCTGTGTCGGTGTAGAGTCTATCTTTGCCGGTGCCGATAAATTGTCTTGCCGGTGTCATAGGATGTAAGGTTGCCATCAATGACAGAACCTTCAATCACCTACAATATCTCATTGGAGTAAGAATTTTCCAACAACTCAAAGTGCCATCGAAGTGGTTTTCGTCATAGGATAAATATATTTCTCTTTACATTTTTAAATTTTATGATTTTTTTTGGTATTTTTTACATTTTGTATTTTTTTGCAATTTTTATTATTCAAAGGGTTATCTTAAAAGATAAGTGTACAAATTGCAAAAGTACATGTTGTTGATAGGATCCTCAAGCGACTTACCTTAGGGAATAGATAATTGGTATGCTCCAGAACCATAGACTGCAGTAACAATGTAAGAACCTAGCTAGTTGGGGTCAAATTTGCCCTTCTTCTCTCGATCCTATTGATTCCTAGGATTTTATTTGAGAACCAAATCACCTACTTCAAATGTAAGAGGATTGACTTTATGATTGTAACTATGACACATGTGTTATTGATATGCTATAAGGTGATTGAAGGCATTTTGTCAGTGCTCATCCAATAAATCAAGATCCTGATGTTGAGAGACTCGATATTCCTTGTCATTGATAAGATCATTCAAAGAGACCTGCAAGGATAGTAACTCAACCTCAATGGGAAATATGACTTCAACATAGTAGACAAGTGAATATGGTGTGATACCAGTGGGAGTGCAAACATTTGTGCGATAGGCCCAAAAGGTAGGATTAAATTGTATATGCCAATCATGGCCAATGCCATTGACTATCTTATTAAGGATTTTGAGGATTTTTTTATTGGATGCTTTGGCTTAACCATTGCCTTGGAGATAATATGGTGTGGAAAAGTGACGTTGGATATGGAACATGTAAAGTAGAAAATTGGGAACCTTAGCCAAATTCACCACTTGAGAGAAATGTGGGAACTTTATTAAGGTTCAATTTTCACTTGGCGAAACTTTACATTCAAAAGAGGGGAATGAATCTACTAGATCCAATCCCAAAGGATGCAAGGATTGAATGCTAAGTAGATTGATTGTGATTGTAATGCAATTAATCCTATTTCGTAAGTTGTCAAGTTGAATTAAGACAAAATGTTGGAAATGAAGACAAAGTATGAGAAAACAACGAGCTACAGATTCAGGATTCACTTGTGCACCTGGACCTGAGAAGTTTGAGATGATTCAAAGCTTCTCTGTGAAATCTACCAAAATTTGTAGGGATTGTCTGTCCGGACATGGGGGCCCTCCTATCGGTCCTCTAAACTTTCCATGTGTCAAAAAGGGTTTTTCCGTCTCTGCGAATAAAGATTAATTCTAGAAGTACAACTGTGCACATGTTTCCTGCACACAGAAAGAAAGGGAAATGTGTTGGGAATAGGGGTTTGCCTTTAGGTCAAACTCCAATTTTGGAATTAACCAAGTGGTTGAAACAATGTAAATGAAGAAAGTATAAATCCCCCTCTTTGAGGGGATGTTGAATTTCTTGAAAATGAAATGCTTATACCTCCTTGTGAAGTTTTTCTTGCCTCCACATGGAATTATGATTTCATGAAGTAGAATGATGATCTCCTCTTCAATGCTTGAAATATTGACTCTACTATTGCTCCAAAGCTTGAAGGAAGACTGAAAATGCTCAATTTCTCTTGAATTCTTGAATGCTTGATGTAATTTTCATGATCTTTTGTATTGTGAGAGGGGAAAACCCTCTTATATAATTGTCAGTGGAATTAATTGATTGATTTTATGGCTTGGGTCAACATAGGGAGGATTTTCGCGCTCTAATTTGAGATGAGCCAAAGGGAGGGACCCCAAGATAGGTCCTAAATAGGGGATCCCAGGGCACCATTCCTTGGTCCTACCCTATTTTGGGGCAGGATCAAGGTGGCTTTGAGGTGTAGGGTTGAGCAAAATGCAGGTTTTGACTTGTATGAGCATATTCAAGTCTCTGATCAGTCCGAGGGGCACAATCACTAAGGCGAAGACCCAAATGCAGTCGACAATTGTAAGGGGTGAAATTTTAGGATGTTACATTTAGCCCCTACTTTAGCAGGAGTATGAGCTTACACAAATACTGCTAGTAAAGTACAAGGAATTTAGATTGAAAGACTTTCACCACATCAAGGAGGCAAGATCCACCAAGTCCCTAGTGGACTTTAGGATCTTATGACTTCAATGATAAGGTAAAAGGGAATATTGTGAGAGAGAAAGAGAACCATGACTACAACTAGTAAGGTTCTCTTACTATGAGTCATGAAAAGAAACACCAAAAACAAAAATTATAAAACAAAGACAAAGTTTGCTAAGTAACTTTAAGTATCAAAAAGAGAGAATCATGAGCGGAGTGTATGCCCCCACGTTAAAGAGATTGCATACACCTTATTGGGAGAAAAGGTTCATTCCTTTATATTAACTGAGACATAATGCTATGTAAAGGTTCATTCAAAGGAGTAAACTCTTTTTCTCTTTTAAATAATTTAGACAAAGGAGGCACACCTATAGCACTTACAAACTGACTATTGTTGTTGTTGTTGTCATTGAATTTGATGAATCCTTTGTTTGGTTTGAACTTCGCAAACAATTATTGAGCACTATCACCCTTATCACTCAAGGCCATGGAAGGAGGTGATTGTTCCAATTGACTCACAGTCAATTGATAATTGTGAAGTACCGCGCACAACTGTGGAAAGGAAGTAAACTCAGTTAATAAAAGTTTATCCCTAATGTCTTTTTTTAAATTAGAAATGAAAATATTTTGAATGTCTTGATCAAGCACATGAAAAGAAGTCTGAGAATACAAATTCTTATATCTACCAATAAAATTAGTCACTTTTTCTTTAACACCTTGTTTACAATGCATTAAATCAGTCAAAGTAACCTTAGGACCAATGTTATTGTGAAATTGTTGAATAAAAGCATTAGCCAGTTATTGAAAAGAAGTAATAGAATAAGGAGACAAAGAACAATACCATTGCAAATCTCTATCCCTTAATGTTCTAGTAAACAATTTTGCTAACAACCTTTGATCATGTGCAATGTCACTACACAAAGTTTGGAATATTTTAACATGAGTTAAGGGATCATCTTTTCCATTATAAAGTTCCAATTGAGGGACTTCTACATGTTTAGGAGGGATGAATCTAACAATGTCAATGGATAATGGGCTCGCTACATCAAATGTGGGCACATTATACTTGGATTGATTCATAGAAGCTATTTGTTTTTGTAAGGAAGATATTGTTTGGGCAAGACTATTGATTGTATCTTTGGTAGAAGGATTGAAATTAGACATGTTGGATTGAGAGGGTGGAGTAATATTGTTGAATGAAGGAAGATATTGAGAATAAGGAGGTGGAACACTATGATAAGTGGGCAATGGAGAAGATTGGGTATCACATGGAAGACTCATGGGAGAAATGAAAGAATTGTGATTGAAGAGTTTCCCCCTTGACTAACATTTATAGGTGGTGAATGTGATTGAGTAACAAAAGGAACACTCATGGTAGGAGGAATGAAAGAACAATTATTTCCCCCATGACTAACATTTGTAGGTATGACATTTTGGGTAGAAGTATCCATGATGTTTGATGTGAAGGTAGGAACACTAGTCATGGAAGTTTACAAAGGAATAGTATGATTAACTTGACTAGGAGGTTGTGTATAACTTAGGTTGTCGGAACAACTCTCATAGACATGATATTAGAATCAACAATATGAGCAATACCATGCAAGATATCAACACCATGTTTATCACTTTGAATCATTCTTTTTAATCCTTCAATTAATGGGAGAGCTTCACTTTTCGAGTATTCTTGACTCATCCATTGTTGAATATTGTCAAATTGATTATCCATCTTTGCCAATTGATCAACAGATACCCTAGTTAGTGATTCCTCCTCATTGTGAGATTTTTCAAGAGGATAAACAAGAATATCTAAAGGATGAGAAGAAGCAACCATATCCTCATTGAAAAAGCTAGCCAAATTAGTCTCCATTTCCTCGGTAATTAAACCTTGGGCAACCTTAATTCTACAACTTCTTCTAACGGGGATACTATAGGTGGGACTAATAGTAGTAAAACTCAAGCACTAGGGAGAAGAAATTGGAAAGAATAATGTAATCTCCTAGGAATTTGATATTATTGAAGTTAAAATTGTGCTCTAGAAGATAGAAATTTGAATTTAAAATTAGGGTTGAAAACGACCTCTTAATTTTAAAAGTTTGAAAGGAGGGAAAATTAAAATTAAAATTAGGGTTGTCCAAATTTAACCTCTTAATTAAGATTTTGAGATTCTGGAATGTTGAAATATTGAAGAAATCAATTTAATTTTAAAAATTAGGGTATATTTAGGTAACCACTTAATTTTAAAAATTAAATTAAAAGTGGAAATGTTGAAATTCAGATTTGTTTTCAACCTTAGAGTGACCTATAATAAATAAAATTTCACAAATATCTGGAAGTTTGTAGTAAAATACAATCAAAACAAGCTCCCGAAATTTGAGCAGAAAACGTCAAGACCAAGTAGGTAGCGACTTGGTCTGAACACATGGTCTGACCAACTTTTTTCCAAATTTTCGGAGAAGCAAGATATTGTGAATTTTATGCGAGTTCTAGAAGGATGTGGAAATTGGAGGTGTCGATATATGCAAAATTAAGCCTTGAAGATCAAAATAGGACACACTTAGAATGTTTGATAAAAGGATTAATTGAAAGGACAACAAAAAGGGCACACTGAAGGGCCGACTTTTATGATTTCTTAGAAGAAAGACAAGAGGCTTTAGATTTAATTGAATCCATAAAATTCTTAAAGCAAAATTTGGAATTGCACAAGATTAATTTAATTTTAAAAATTAGGGTTTGTTGCATAAACCGCTTAATTTTAAAATTTTAAATATGAAAATTTGAATGTTGCAAGGAAGGAAAATGAATTTTGAAATTGAAGCAAAGACCCAAATCAAAATCTACACAATCCACTAGGTCAATTTTAAAATTAAAAATTAGGGTTTTGTGATTCAACCACTTAATTTTAAAAAATTTGAAAAATGAAAGTTCTCAAATCTGAAATAATCAATCTAATTTATACAAATAACAAGCTCAATTTTGAATCTAAAAATTAGGGTTTTTGTGCGTTCAACCTCTAAATTTTTAAAAATTGCAAGGAAACTAAACTTGTAAATTAAAATTTGAATTTTAAATTGTATACACTCAAATCTAAAAATGAAAAATCAGAATTAAGGGTGTAATACGCCGAGTTCACCAAAATTTAAAGTGGAAAATTGGGAACCTTAGCCAAATTCGCCACTTGAGAAAAAGGTGGGAACTTTAGTAAGGTTCAATTTTCACTTGGGGAAACTTTACATTCAAAACAGGGGGACAAATCTACTAGATCCAATCCCAAAGGATGCAATGATTGAATGCTAAGTAGATTGATTGTGATTGTCATGCAATTAACCCTCCTTTTTAAGTTGTCAAGTTGAATTAAGACTAAATGTTGGAAATGAAGACAAAGTATGAGAAAACAACGAGCTATAGATTCAGGATTCAGTTATGTACCAGGATCTGAGAAGTTTGAGATGATTTGGAGCTGCTCTACAAAATCCAACAAAAGTTGTTGGGATTGTGTGTCCAAATAGGGACGCACTCCTATCAGTCCTCCGAACTTTCCACGTGGTGAAAAGGATTTTTCCATCTCTGTGAATAAAGCTTAATTTTAGAAGTACTGTTGTGCACCTGTTTCTTGCACACAAAAAGAAAGGGAAATGTGTTGGGAATAGGGGTTTGCCTTCAGGTCAAACCCCAGTTTTGAAAATAACCAAGTGGTTGAAACAATGTAAATGAAATGACTAAAAGTAGAAATCCTCTTCTTTGAGGGGATGTTGAATTGCTTGAAAATGAAATGCTTATATCTCCTTGTGAAGTTTTGCTTGCCTCCACATGGAATTATGATTTCATGAAGTAGAATGATGATCTCCTCTTCAATGCTTGAAATCTTGACTCTATTGTTTCTCCAAAGCTTGAAGGAAGATTGAAATTTCTCAATTGCTCTTTAATGCTTGGTGTCTTGGATGATTGAATGATTGATATAATTTCATGATCTTGTCTGTTATGAGAGGGGAAATCCCTCTTATATACTTTTCAGTGGAATTAATTGACTTATTTTTTGACTTGGGCCAACATATGGGGGATTTTTGTGCTCTAATTTGAGATGAACCAAAGGGAGGGACCCCAAAATAGATCCCAAATAGGGGATCCCAGGGTGCCACACCCTAGTCCCAGTGGATCCCTAGGTGCCATGCCCTGGTCCTGCCCTATTTTGGGGCAAGATCAAGGTGGCTTTGAGGTGCAGGGTTTAGAAAAATGCAGGTCATGACTTGTATGAGCATATTCAAGTCTCTGATCAAGCTGAGGGGCACAATCACTATGACGAAGACCCATATGCAATCAAAAATTGCAAGGGGTACAATTTTAGGACATTACATAGCTTATCATAGAGCTCATGAATACCCTAATGTTTTAAAGGATTCCCATTATTTGTGATGATAGAGAGGGGAAGACCATATCGACATATAATATAGTTAAGGATGAATGTGGTGATCTACTTGCAAGTGACTTCTGTGAGGGGAATGCTTCAATCCACTTCGTGAAATACTCAGTGGTGGTGATGATAAATTTATGATCATTAGAAGATGGAGGGTAAATCTTACCCACAAGATAGAGACCCCATTTATAAAAGGGCCAAGGCATTGTGATCGACTACAATTCTTGTGTTGGTGCATGTCTTAAGTCTTTGTGTATGTGACACTGCTTGCATTTCCTGACAAACTAATAGGCATAATTTTTCATGTTAGGCTAGTAGTAACTAGTCCTCATCAGTTTCTTGGCTATGGTTGCACCACTAGAGTGAGCCCCATATATACCTTCATGGACCTCACACAATGTGGTTTGAACTTCCTCACTTTATAGATATCTTAGGAGAGTACCATTGAGACCTTTATGGTAAAGGGTGTTGACAATTATTACGTAACATTTCTTGGGGTTGAATCAGACTTTGTACTATTCCAATCAAGTGAAGATCTTATCTAAGATATCCAAATGGTTCATTCATGTGATTGATTTGACCAAGAGGTCATCCACGTAGTCTTCCATTAGGATATGCATCATGTCATGAAAAATGGTGGTCATGGCCTTCATATGTAGCTTCAACATTCTTGAGGCCAAAGGAATAACATTCCAACAAAATATTCTCCAAGCACATGCAAAAGCTATTTTGTGTTGGTCCTCAAGTGTGATCTTAATTTGGTTGTATCCAAATAATCCATCCATAAGTGAAAACATTGCATGACCAATTGTAAGATCGATGATTAGATCTATGTGGGGTAGAGGAAAATCATCCTTAGGAGAATATTTATTAATATCTCTAAAATCTATACATATTCTAATGCAACCATCTAGCTTGGCTACAGGTACAAGATTTGAAACCCATTCTGGATAGTCTATTAACCTGATATAACCAACATCAAGTAACTTCTATAACTCAACCTTGACCAAAAGTTTTGTTTGCATATGCATTTTTCTCAACTTTTACTTGACAAGATTCACACCTAGTGTGACTATTAGGTGATGAATTAAAAGATCAAGATCTAGACCAAGCATATTGGTGTAAGACCATGAAAAGTTGATTTGACTTTATTTGAAAATTTTGACAAATTTGGTATGTTCTTGTTCTATCAATGAAGCTACAAGGTATATATTATGAGGATCTTCTTCTATCCCAACATTAGTGTCAAACCTTCCATCCTCTATCACCTCAAAGAGATTTTAACCATCATATGTGTCCTTTCTTTTACTTTTTCATGGTCTAAAAGTGTCATAGTACAATTTTTTCTATAAGACCTTTTATTTATTTTTATAATTTTGTGACTGAAAGGCTTGACACTCTCTCCAAAATAAGGCACACTATTGAGTTCAATGACAAATCCTACTATGTGGTCTTTGATAGGAAGATTATATCAAAGTACAAGGTAGTTGATTATAGCCTCATAATTTTGGAATGTGTCTAATTGAGAAGGCCCTTGTGGGTCCCAATCTATGAGTTATGGGTGGACAAGTGGAAGGCCATCAACTGATTCAAAGTCGAGGGCTAAGATGGTAAAGATACAATAATATTCATAGATATCAATAACATTGTCATGGTCATCACTCATAATCTCCTTGTCGGTTTTGACCATAGAGGTAGTTTTATTGACAATAATAGAGACACACTTAATACCTGAGGTCATTGAATTATGTGGTTTAGACCCTAAGCCTTGAAACATAGAGGGTTCGAGATCCCAAAAAGTTTTCATCCATGCTTCACCACTAACATGCTTATCTTGTTGGACTGAATGGTCTGTTATCGATGTGATGATTGCTTGACCAACTCAAAAAAAATCCTCAAATGTAGGTTCACTAGGTTATATAAAGGTTTCTTCAAGATCTTAATCACTAGAGGATTTATTTCAACCCCATTCCCACACATTAGAATTAGTTGTGGAACTAGCTAGACTCATTTGTAATGTTGCTTGTGTAGGACGATTAGGATCAAATCCACACAATCTTAAGGGTGCAAATCCAATCCTTTTGTTTGTTCCTTCTTAGGTACCGATGTAGGTTGAAGGGGTTCTACAATGCCTTTTTTTTGCAAGCCAATGGGACCCTTTCCATCATATCCCATTTTTTGTAAAAATTTGAAGCATTTTCCATAATTCTCAATAGGTATCCTAACATTATCTTGATTTGATTGTTCTTATGGGTGCTTGTACAATATTTTGAAAAGATCTTTGTCTTCTATCTCACCTCATCTAGTAAAGGTGGTAGGATTCAATTTGATAGTAACTTTTGACACATGAGGTGATGATTGTGGTCTACCATAAGTCTTAGGAGAATACATAAGTTGTTTGACATACATGGATTGTTGTAGGTTATATTCTCCTATCCCTTTATCCTTTGTGTTGAACCTAATCTTGGGTTGTTTTGAAGTGAAATATTTTAATTATGTGAGATTATTGTATGATGTGGATGAACTAAATTCTCTATTGATGGGAATAGTAGATTCAGGTTTAGGAAAATATTATTATAATAGAGGTATGGATTAGGATCTCCAACAATAGTGATTTCAACTTCATTAAGAGGTAAGTTGATACATTGATGTATGTGTAAGGAACAACTTTCATGGCATGAATCCATGGTTGGCCTATGAGGATATTGTAAGTGATATTAAGGTTCAAGACTTGATAGATGATGTCTTTCACTACTAGCCCAAATTTGATTGGGAATGTGACTGATCCCTTGGATGAGTGCTCTTCATCATCATAAGCTTTTATTGTTTTCTTTTTCCTTGTGTCAGAAACCCCTTTAGAGAACCTTAAGGTGGTAACCAACTTTAAAGTATAAATATTTGGACCCTCTCCTCCACCTATCAGGACTCATTTAATTCTATGTTTATCGATGAAAACCTCAATATGAAGGGGTACATTATGGGTTTGTTGAGGAGACGTGTCATTATTTTGGTGAATATAAGGAAATGAGGTGAAGAATGTGTCCCACCATGGCTTGAAACTGATCTACATGTAGATTGGTAAGTACACAACTCTCTTGTAATGCTTTATGATCGAGGATGGCCTTATTTGAAGAGGATATACAAAAATCCCAAGTATGGATGTATGGGTGGGTATCTTTCCAAGTTGATCAACAAGGTCATGATGTTTCATATGGAAGTTGCTTTCGACGTAGCACCTTGTAAAGCCACTTTATCTCATCATGTTGTTACATTGCATTTGGGAGGTTTTTCCTTAACAATTATGGTAGCGACATGAGGGTCCATTTTAATAATATGGTTGACCATTTATTCATAGGAGACATTAGCATAATTAGAGTTATTATCAGAATTGGTCTTGGGAGATTTTCCTTTATCATGTTTAGGCAAGGGATCCTTAAACACCATATATTCTCCATTGGATGAATGACCTTCTATTTCAATTGTACCACTGTCAATAAGGTCTTGGATGAGATTATCGAGTATTTTACAATTTCTAGTCTTATGACCCTTGTTATGATGAAAATCACAATATTTGTCACCATTCCATCATGTTGTCTTGATCCTAGGTTTAAATTCTCGTACTTTTGATAATGTGATAAGCTTATTGGCAACAAGTTTCTACAACGTAGACTCTATAGGCTCACCTAAAGGTGTAAATTTTCATCATGATTGAGCCAAGGGCTTTTATGTTCTTTGGGTGTTAACTCGATTGTTCGATGTACTAGATCCTGGAAATCTCATCACGGGTTGTGTAGCCTTAATTGTATTTTCATCTACAACTCCATCATTAATGGTATACTTGTTCATGTTCCAAAATAGGGGTTTTCATTACCATTACTAGGAATATTCTTCTTATCTTTGTAGATATTAATGGTACCTTGCTCAAGGAGGATTCTCTTAGTAGATAGACACTTTTCTATGGGGTATGTGCACAAAGATGGTAGTCAGCAAAGTGGATACCACCTGAAAAAAAAAATGAAAAAACAAGCAACACGTACGTGGTATTAAAATTTGAAATCACCGCGTACATGCTTAGGTCCATTGTTCTTGAGCCTAGAGAAAGTGAGCATGTATGTGGTGTTTTTAGGAAAGTGAGCGCATACGTGGTTTTAATTCCTAAAAATCCATGTACATGGTGTTGGAATCCAACAACACTGAGAGGGGGGGTGAATCAATGTTCTACCAAAAAGATCAATTTTAACCTTATTAACAAAGCATTTAAGTAACCAGCAACCATAAAAGAATATAACAACAAATAGAAATGAAGCAACCAAAAGAAAATACACCATAACACAAAGATTTATATGTGGAAAACCTCAAAGAGGAAAAACCACGGTGGGATTGGTGATCCACAATATCTATCCACTGGCCAAATAAATAAATATTACAATAGGGGCCTACACATGCAAAAAGTCTAATAGCCTAGAGCACAATGCTCATCACAAAGGGATCCCCATTGACTACAAACACCAAATATTGAGTAACAAACAAAATTCTGAACTCTGAAGGTGCATCTGCTATGTTGGATGAGTTTCGGTTAAAGCACAGTCTATATTGGTTTTCGTTGTAACCTCCCTTACTGATAACTTGCTTCGCTTCCCAAACCTCTAAACCAATATCCAAGACCAACTACAAAATATTACATTTGCATTTTGTCGATCAAGATCACTCGCATAATATCACATCATTATATTCCATTACATTACCAAAATAACCTAACCAGATTGACTTAAATACCCTTCCCAAACACAAACATAAATGCCTTATGTCAGCTTACAATGATATTACAATTTATTTACATGTCAGCCTAAGCAAAAATAAATTCATTAAAATTCAAGACTGATGCCTTTGATTGTTTCCATGTAGACCTTCCAAATCAATCTCCCATGTTGGCCTCATATACTGGTTCCTAGTTTGTCGGTTTCTTTTTCTTGCTAGTTCACTAAATATGAAATGCTTGTGTCCAAACCATGAATACCAGTGAGTGCCAGTAAAGCGACCAACCCAAAATGGTGTGTGTTTCTATCAATTACAACACAACTAAACCGGATGAGTGTCAATTGCCAACAATCTCCCCCTTTGGCATTGATGGCAACACTCATGTGAAAAATAGATCGCTGAAGTGTTGTTCCAGTTTCTTGCCAAAAACTCCAAAACTAATCTCAAAAACTATTGGAAGACTACTCCCCCTGAGCTATACATTATTTCTTATGTCTCGATCATTTTTCACATCAACCTCTCCCCCTTTGACATCAATGAAAAAGTTGGGGCAAATGAATGAAAGAATGAGAGAAAAACTATGATTACCGAATCTAGATGTACCTGAAAATATCCGGGTAAGCATTTTTCAAAAATCCTAAGTATCCCAACCTGTCTTTAATGTGCTCAAAATGGATACAAAACCATTAAAAATATATGCATGAATCTCTTCTTCTAATAGGTCTTCTAGAGTAGGATTATTCATTAACTCTATGCTTTCACTCTTGTGAAGTAACAAAGTGTTTAACCGGGGACTCACCAAACCTCTTAATTCCCTTGCACACCGAAATAGCCTATCCATGTCCTTCTCTAATGTAGAAATCTTAGACTGTTATCAAAATCTGACCATCAATGGTACTGGTCAGTGTCTAAATACCATCAAAATTGTTAGCCAAAAGTTCTAACCGGACCTTTGTCACCTTCAATTTCATCTCAAGTTTCATTGTTAGTTTGTCGGTATTAGTATAGGATCTATATATAATGCTACACTCATTTAGAGCCTCATCAATCTTTGTTATCTCATATGTCAGCTTAGCCTTGTCAGATGAAATCATGTTGTCACAAGTCACCTTTCGGGCTGCATTAAACCGCTCAACCAATTGTCGGTTTGAAACCTATTGAAGAGTTCTAAACTCTTTGGAAATATTATTTGTCAAACCTTTCAGTTTGTTGAATGGGCTTCCAATCTAATCTACCTTAAATTTTGGTGCAAGCTATTGCAAAACCGGAATGGACTGCTCAATAAACTGCTTATCTTCAGTCCCTTCCTTCCTTAACTTCTGAGCTACAACATACATTAATTCAAAACTTCTCAGCTGCTCAATATTCTTCTATGAAAAATCAACTTGACCGGATGAGTCAAGTGCCAACAATGAATGAATATCCAAAATCTTCTCGAAGGATTTAACCTTAAGACTTGCACCGGTGGCTTCTCCACTTGGTGCAGTAACCTGTTCAACCTTAACCTCTTCAGTATGCACATTTGGTGTCGAAGGTTCAATATCCTCAACCTGTTTATTTCTTGTATCCACATCAATGACCTTTATATCTGGAATGTTTTGTTTTGGTTTATCCTTCTTATCATGTACAGTTTCAATATTATCTATAGGTTTCTGTATATTTTGTACAGGTGGTTCTACCGGAGGAATATCCTCTGATATTTTTTGATCCAAAACTAGTGTATCCATGTCCAATATACATTTCCCTTTATCATCTACCAGGATGTCTGGAGTGTTATACTTTTGAGGGACTTTCAGTGATGTAAAGGATCTAGGTTTATCTACAAAGAATTTTACCCAAGCCTCATGTGTCTCCTTAACTATCTTATTTACTCTACCTAGCATGAGACTCACATGCCAGTGTTTACTCTGAATAATTGTTTTATTTGCAAAATATAAACACTGTTGCATCTCCTCATCTGTTATGGCTCCACAAATAGTTAACAACTCTTGTATCTTTATATGTCTATCCTCTTCTGTTAGGCCCAATATGGAAAGCTAATGTACTGAGAGGGGAGGGGTGAATCAGTACTTCAAATCTTTTCTTAAACAATAACTTTACTATTAAGCATAAACTAAATATTGCTGAAACATAATATAACCCTAAAACAAATAAATATCAATCATACATGATTCACTCCATAACACATATATTTTGGTTACGTAGAAACTCCTTGTTAGATAGAAAAACTGCGGTGGGGATGGCACCCACAACTTCACTACTGCAATAATAAAGGTTTCTCGGTTAGAGCTACATGTTTAGCTATTTCTGATAGCTTACCCTGTTAGGAGTATCAAGATCTTTAGATCTACCTTGCTAAAGGATTTTGCAACACATATTCTAAATGCTGCACCTAGTTAAAGGCTTTACAATTTATAGACTTTGTTAGAGTCTTTTACCCTGTTAAAGGTTTCTCTTACAACTCAAAATATTACAGTCAAAATCTTACAAAATATCTGCAACTTCACATCTGAAATGTTATAGCAGATTCTATGTGCCCAAAATGAAATTACCTTGCTTATAGCATACCTCGATAAATCATAAATTAACTCGGTAAACCTTTTTCGTTTACTCTATTCCTTGACTGTTCTCTGAAATCCTTCTTGGTGACCTCTGTGTATCTGTAACAGACATAACACTCAGTGCTTTCCCATGATTTTTCTTTTTACATATGTCTTGCTTCACACTCATTTGATCCTCAATTCATGTTGTATAAATAGATCTCTTATGACGGTGATATTGTTCATGCTTCGATCTTACAACATGATTCATCAAATGAATAACCATACAAATTATTTCATTGGATAGATGTCCTCAAAATCATACAAAATATTAACGTGCAATTTCCTATGTGATAACGTTTCCCTATTCCTCAATCTTGTGACACATTTCCACATATGTGTCCAGGTTCAATGAATCTGGTAACACATTTCACTCGGTGTGTATCAACTCAGTATACCATCTTTGCTGCTCGGTAGTCATAGAACTTTACTTGGTAGATAGCTTGGTGTATACTAAACTCTGTGACTTGTAACTTCTATAACCAACTGCTCTATGCTTACCGACTAAATATTTTGGTAGTAATAACCGACTAGAGTATATAGAATGACTTTGGACATAAAACTAATGACAACTTAGTAAATAGTAACAATCTCCCCTTTTGACATTAGTTTTGAAATGTTTGACAAAACTTCTTACAAAGTCATAACTCAAAAAATCTATATACTTACAAAATTTGACTAAACTGACAGTATATACAATTGTCAATAAAATAGTATACTTGGATATACTCCCCTTATCAATATATTGTACATAACTCTGATTATGCATGCACTGTGATCAATATTTTGTATTCACTGTTCGGTTCACTGCTCGGTGATCACTGCTCCCCCTGTCAAAATTATCTTTATACTTGAATATGCCGATCTGCTCGGTATACTCCTCTTGTATACACTATACTCCCCCTTTTTGACAAACATCAAAACTAGTTACCATTCGGTGGAGGCAATTGGTCAAAATGGATTTATACTTTGTTCTTGCATTGGTGAAAGTGGCAGAGAGTGCATCCTTGACACTATCCATGAGTGAATTCTGAGTTGTAATATCAACTAACAGTGAAATCGGACCATCTAAAGTGCTTCCCTCTGGCTAAGTGGATAAGGAGGTATCCTTGTTGATCTATTCTTGGACGGAGGATAAGTGTGGAATGAATAAGGTTTGAAGAGTCATAATGTCCATCCTTATTTTGTGCTCTTCATTCCTGAGGTCCAATTGTCGAGCCATGAGCATTTGTAACTTGGTATAGAAATTCTAAATAGAATTTGGCTCAGTGGTCAATTTATTGGAGAGATCAGTGATCTCTTTCTCAATCACTTCTATTTTATTCTTGATATCTTTAATGAATAAAGAGAATGTACAGAGTTTCTGAAATAAATAAAGAATGTGCTTGAGTTGAGGGGACAACTCAACAATAAATTTGACAAGTTTTACTTTACCGATAGCAATGTCTTTCTGTACCTCTTCAATCATTTTTGCAGTTAGCTCTTTGTCCTTCAATTTTCTCAAGTATTCAGATGCGTCTACTCCAGATGTCTCGATCTGATTGAGGAGTTCATCCAGTTGAATATGGATGGCTACATCTTTTGTCACTATAGCTTCAGGTAGCATATCTGTTAATAGTGCTTTGACCTTCTGAAGTACTCTATTTTTCTTTTGTATAGCCATTTGTCTCTCTTGTTCTGCTTTGGCTTTGCATAGTTCACCAAATTCAATAAGTGCTTGCCCTTTTAATTTGGATATGTCTACATTCGACAACACAATTGGTTTTGACAAATCTAACTTGAAACTATGCTTTTTCATTTTCTTTTCTTTAGAGGAGGAGGCTTTCACTAGTTGAACTAATACAATGGCTTGGGAGGCTTGTTTACCCTCGATAGGTTGCTCTGTAGAGGCAACACTTTTGTCAATTTCTTTAGCCTCAAATGTAGCCTTCGGTGAATCCTTTCTTGGGGTCTCAGTTGTAACATTTTTAGTACTTGAAGGGGCTTGAGAAGTCTATTCCTCGGTGGCCTGAGAAGTAGCTTCTCCTTTGGTAGACTATTGACCCTCTTTGCCTTGTTCAGTATCCTAAGGTGTCTTAGTTGAAACATGTTGACTTACCGGAGGATAGGACTTGACTTGTTCCAAAACTGACTCACTTGATACCAGTTTGGCATAAGTATTCTCTTCTATCATTTCCTGTTCTTGTACCTCGGTATCCATGACATCCTCATAAGGTTATATAGGTTCAGCAAGATCTTGCTCGGTGATATCCACTATTTCAACTTCACCTTGCTCATCAGTACTTTTGATTTGAAAGATTTCTTACCATTTTTCTTTTGTCTTGTTCTCTTCATCAAGATAAAGGCCATTCATCAGTTTCAAGGCTCTTTGCTTGACTAGGAAGTTTGTGTGGTAGTTTTTCAGATGTTCACTTATCTCATCTACCGATATGTCTGGAAAGAGATGTACCAGGCTTCTTTCTCTCATCTTCTTTTCTGAGTCCATAGCATATTTCCACCTGTTATCAATGTGTAAGTACAATGCTTTTGGAAGAGAATTAGTTACTTCCAATGGGACTAATCAGAATTTTAGAAGAGTGCAGATTACAGCTTCTTCAATTTGTCTCTTTTCTGCATCAGATCTAGAGTCATATTTTACATATCTAAATGCTCCAAATCCACCATATTGTTTCAGATTGGCACAAAAATTATCAACACTATGTACATCTTCCTTTTTGCTCTTAACAATCTGAAATTTACTTACATCTTCAGATTCGGTGTCACTGGACTCTTTATTCAAAATGAGTCTCCGAGTAGATTTCTTATAAGTTTTGTTACCTTTGGAACTGCAACATTTTTCTGTTTCTTGCTCGGTGACACTGCAGATGATCTAGTGTTTGGGCGTTTCACTGGAGGAGTTGGTGATACCTTTGATGTATCTTGTTTCTTCCTTTTCAAAATTTTCCCTTTTGGTAACTCGGTGCTCAATGTGATAGCTGCTTCTTGGGCTTCAAATTCCTCCATGGTGATGACTTGAACGCACTTGATAGGAGTGGAGGAAGAACCTTCTCCAAATTTCTATGTTAATGCTTTAATCATTTTTGTTGCTTTCCTTGTAGCCTTTGGTACTACAATACTCATTTTGACTTTTTCTTTAACTTCTTCATATGTATCGTATCTGATATCAGTAGCATGCCTTGGTAGTGCAAGAAAAGCATCTATCTATTGTTGTGTAATGTCAAAGTCAATCTCATAACCCACAGGTCGCAAAGATTGAGTTCTTAGTTCTACCACATTGACATAGCAGTAGTCGGTGTCCACTTCAAAACATATACTATCCTTGTATTTCTCCACTAACTGGAGTGGAATCCTATACCTATTATGCATCTTTTCTTGAAACTTGCTAAAATAATCATTAATAATCTCATTGAAGTTATCACCTAGCTGTTTGATGAAGTCATTGATTTGATGGGTGATTGGTCGGTGCATCTCCCAAACTACATTACCGACTGATGAAAATAATTTCTCAAAATAGAAAAACATACATACCAAAAGTGATCCAAACTTCAGTGTGTTTTCCAAGTTGTTCTTCTTCGGCTTCCTTATGGTGTTGATATTTTCAAACAGATTTTTCAGCAACACTTCGCATAGATCAATCTTCATACCTTTCTTCACAATTTTATAGGCTAAATCAACAGCAGCACAGGGTACACTATTTTCCCTTGTCGATTGAAAGAAACAATAACCTATGACTCTAATTGCAAACTTCATCTTTGCATCTGTGACATTGTTCAGTTTCAGACCTCTACAATTAGATTCAACTCCAGTTAAAGTGATCAATTCTTTCTGTGAAATCATTTTCTGAGCTCGGGCATGGTCAAAGATAGGGTAATAGGTGATGAAGTGGATGATTTCCTTGGTGATCTTGAATGGTTGCTCCTCTAACCACATAAAGTCATCATGAACTCTGCTCAAAACAAATTTAACCCATTGGGGTTTGAAGACTCACGAGTAGGTTAGGGCTTCAGTCAATCCCTTGATTTTAATATGTTCAAACTTGCTATCCAATTTTCCAATCGGTACACAATTCGTCATATGTGTCCTTGATCTCAGTGTGACCTAGTTCCTCAACATGACACTTAGTGAAGAATCTGACATCCTCAACTAATAAAACCCTATCCGGAATGAGTGAAAATGCAGTTTTATCATCCAGTTCAGATGCTACTTTGGGAGGTAGTGAGTATTTTAGTGAGGGCTTCTCAATCTTCTCAACAACAGTGGGTTTTTGAAGCTTAGGAGCCATTTCAAACTTTGGATAATCACTAAAAAATGAGCCTTAGGGTTTGAAAACTTTTAACCAGTAGACGCTTTCCTCTTAGTAAATATAACACAACTGATATGATCAGTTAACTTACTTGACAATGTGTTGTGATTGATATAAATACCTTGAATTTTGCTTCGGAAGAGATTTGATCGCCTTGATTCACTTCGCTCTGCTTTCTGAAAACTCGGTAAGTGTAAAATGACCGCGCAAAAGCTTTAAGTACACATTTTACCTTATCGGGCTCCGTGCAGTTAGGTCAGAAAACATTAAATGCACTCAGTTCCACTAAACCAATTTACCTTTCTTTTTGTGCTTTTACCGAGTAGCCAGACTTCCTATATTTACTGACTTGATAGGCTTCCTACATTTACCAACTTGACAGGTGCTCCAAAAGACTTGATAAAATTTCAAACTTGCTAATGCATCTTAGCTATGCAGATTTTGAATTAAGTACATGATAAGATAGGAAAAGTTAAGATTTAACCTTGAGAGAATGCAGTCCCTTCATACCTTTACTAATTAATTTGGAATAGATGCACCCAACTCGGTAGGTAAGGTGCTTTCTTCATTTGACACAATTTCCTTCTTTTTCCAAAACATCTGGAATTTTCTTTTTATTTCTTCAATATCTCCTCTAGGTTGATCTCTATAATCTCTAGCCAAGTGTCCAACTTTGTGAAAATGAAAACATGCCATACTAGGATTTCTCCATGATCTTCGATTGTTCATTCCAAACCTTATAAAGCAGTTGGCACTTATATGTCCATATCTTCCATAGAATTCACACCATATCCTTGTATTGTAATCCCATGGTACTGTAGTATACTGTCGGTTAAGATCTGTGTAAGTTCAGTAACCTCTAGCATTTGCTCGGTGTGCAGACCACATATAGTTCTTCTGCTTAAACCAACACTTCTCGGTACTGTGTCCATATCTATTGCAGTTTTTACAAAACCCTTTGAATTTTGCCTTCTGATAATTGCTAGCAGACTTTGTCCTACATTGGTTAGATGTGTGACCATACTTATTGCAATTGTTACAATAACCATTAGACCTAGTGACATTCGGTTGCTTACCTTTTCTAATTTGGCACAAGTTGGCAGTATGTCCTTGTTTTCCACAGTAGTTGCAAATAGGCTTCTTTCCTTTGATGTTCTTTTTGTTTCCAGCTTGTTTTGATGATTATCCTCACTCGGTAGTGTGGATTCCCTTCTCAATAGATTATTTTCCTTTGTAACTGAGTCCTGCATCTTTGTTGGGTTTTCTTGTATTCAGTTGCTCAAACAACATCTTTGATGCTTCATAACTCTTCTCCAGTGTTTCTTTGGATTTCTTCTCTGCTTCAAGTTCATCGGTCAATCTTGATAGTTGAAGTTTCAATGCTTGATTCTCATTTTCCTTTAGATTTGCTTCATGATGTGCATAACCCAATTGATCTAACAGATTACTTTGAATTCCAGTCATCCTTGTGATTTCATCATTCTTTTCAGACACTAATGCTTCAAGCTATTGTTTTTCTCTTTCTAGATCTCTTAATTTATCCTCAGCTATCCTCAATGCATCAAGATTTTTAGTCATCTGTGTGCTGAAATGTTCATGTTCTCTTTTCATTGCTTTTAGCTAATCAGTCATTGCTTTGTTCTTTTCTTTCAATGCTCCAATCATTTCTCCAGTCTCTTCAGATATACTGTTCTTAGATGATGTCTCAATTTGTTCCACCATCTCTTGAGAGTCCTGCAAATCATCAGACAATCTTCTTCTAACTTTCAGTGATATTTGCACTTGTTTTTGCACGTCCGCAATCACTTGATTAGCATGATCCAATTCATTTTGAAGATTCACAATTCTCCAAGATTGTTTGTAGCCTTCCATTGATAAGATCTTTCTCTTTAGGTAGTTAAACCTTTTTCCAAGATTGTAGCTCTGAAACCAATTGTTAGGCCCAATATGGAAAGCTAATGTACTGAGAGGGGAGGGGTGAATCAGTACTTCAAATCTTTTCTTAAACAATAACTTTATTGTTAAGCATAAACTAAATATTGCTGAAACATAATATAATGCTAAAACAAATAAATAACAATCGTACATGATTCACTCCATAACACATATATTTTGGTTATGCAGAAACTCCTTGTTAGAGAGAAAACCTATGGTGGGGTGGCACCCACAACTTCACTACTGCAATAATAAAGGTTACTCAGTTAGAGCTACATGTTTAGCTATTTTCGATACCTTACCCTATTAGGAGTATCAAGATCTTTAGATCTACCTTGCTAAAGGATTTTACAACACATATTCTAAATGTTGCACCTGGTTAAAGGCTTTACAGTTTATAGACTTTGTTAGAGTCTTTTACCCTATTAAAGGTTTCTTTTACAACTCAAAATATTACAGTCAAAATATTACAAAAAATCTGCAACTTCACATCTGAAATGTTATAGCAGATTCTATGTGCCCAAAATGAAATTACCTTGCTTATAGCATACCTTGGTAAATCATAAATTAACTCGGTAAACCTTTCTATTTACTTTGTTCCTTGACTGTTCTCTGAAATCCTTCTCGGTGACCTCTGTGTATCTGTAACAGTCATAACACTCAGTGCTTTCCCATGATTTTGCTTTTCACATATGTCTTGCTTCACACTCATTTGATCCTCAATTCATGTTGTATCAATAGATCTCTTATGATGGTGATCTTGTTCATGCTTCAATCTTACAAACATGATTCATCAAATGAATAACCATACAAATTATTTCATTGGATAGATGTCCTCAAAATCATGCAAAATCTTAAGGTGCAATTTCCTATGTGATAATGTTTTCCTGTTCCTCGATCTTGTAACACATTTCCACATATGTGTCCAGGTTCAATGAATCTAGTAACATGTTTCATTGGGTGTGTATCAACTCGGTATACCATCTTTGTTGCTCGGTAGTCATAGAACGTTACTTGATAGACAACTCAGTGTATACTAAACTCTATGACTTGTAACTTCTGTAATCGACTGCTCTGTGCTTACCGACTGAATATTTTGGTAGTAATAACCGACTAGAGTATATAGAATGACTTTGGACATAAAACTAATGACAACTTAGTAAATAGTAACATCTTCAACCGCAGATAATCTCCTAGCATCTCGTTTATTGTACAAGTCTACCAATATCTATTTTTCAATATCTAAAAGTGCTTTCTTATATATATCTAAGTACAACAAAATTGTTTCCTCAATTTCCATTTGCTCCTTATCATCCATATGTACATAGTAATGTTGTATATTACTCAGAATTCCATCTTTAGTTATTTGATCAATCAACTTAGCAACTGAGAGAGGAGGAATGACTTCAATATTGTTACCGGATTTGAGAGCTATATCTACATCTGATTTTGTCTTCTTGTCGCGAGTAGAATTAGACTCCTTAACCGGTTTCCTCTTCTCTGTGGGCTTCCTCTGCTTGAAAATTTTCTTTGGAGGTGTCGAAGGGGTGACCTTCACTCTCTGCTTCTTTACTTCCTCAACCTTCTTCCTTGGTATCCTGATGAAAGTCTTGGGAATCTATGAGAGCACAACATCAGTATCAGAACTAGATGTAATAGGGGCAATATAAGTCTCTGGTTTCTTCCTCTTTACTACACCCTTGTTGGTTGTTGTTGTCGGTGAATCCTAAACTATTGCTAGAGAAGATCCTTCAACTAGTCCAATAATCTATTTGATTTAAGAAGACATCTTCTGTATAGCTTTCCCAACCTTCTTTATCTTTCCTTCCCTTTTCTTTTTGCTGATTCCAATTTCAACTTCAGTTTATTTTTGCTTTGCAGTCCCAAAGGCTTTCTTTGCTTCATCAATCGAGGTATCAATAAGAATTTTGGCATACAAGTCCAAGATTTGTGCATCTACCTCATAGCCCATCTTTGTGATCTAGATCTTTCGTGGTTGCACTTCCTTCATCAGTGTTTCATCCTTCTTCACCATAAAGAAGATTTTAGTTGAATATTTGTCAACTATATGCTTTGGAACTCTTTCTCTCTTCTTAATTGCTTTCTGGAATGATTTGAAATAACCCCAAAGAATGGAGTCCCTATCCTATCACATATTCCTTATAGCATCTTTGATTTGTTTTTCTATCGGTATATCAAATGTCCATTGGGTCTTACCAGTTCCGGGTAACTCATTCAGAAAGAAGAGTATTAAATAGACAACAAGGTTGCCATACTGGAAAATACCCTTTTTCTCACCCTTAATCTTCCATAAGTTTATAATTAACTCATCACACATACATTGACATAGATCTATCTTTTGATCCTCCTTCATTATTTTGTGAGCACAGTAAATGTATGAACTGGAAATAGATTTCAACTAGTTTGATTGGGTTACCTTGTAATTGATGATCATGCTTGCAAATGTTGGCCATTTAGAGGAATTGATTATGTGTTGCATTGATGTTTTGTCATTGATATCAACACTAGTTGTTTTGGTTGTTTACCGGTATCCTTTTGATCCTGGTAAGTTGCTTAGTTTCTAGTTGGATTAGATCATGATGATCCGATATGCTCTAGTATGTTTTGGCTTTTGGAATTGGCTTAGATCTGCTATTCATGCTACCCAGATTTAGGTTTAGTTAGTTGGTTTTGATTTGGTGATCGGATGCTATCCTGTATTTTGGTAAGCTTGGTTTGTTGATCCAGTGAGGGTTTCATTGAAAGAGCTTTGTTGAAGATATTTTGATGTTATGCTTAAGTGGTGTTGTTGCGGCTTCTAGTAGAGATTCAGGATGTCGATGGTGATCGTGTTCAAGACTTAGCTGATTGGGATCATTTCTTTAGCATGTGTGGACCCAAATTGGGTCTGGTACTATCTAGGTTATGGACCGGCTTAATGTAACATGTTGATTGGAATTCTCAATGTGTTTTTGGGATGTCTTATGGATTGGATATTATTTGTTTGGTCTCAGGCTGACATGTTTTATAATTATGTAATTGGTTTATTTTTTGGTGGTCAACCTTATTGTTTATGGTCAAGGGTTTGTATATATATGATGTAAGATCTCATTGTAGATCATATATGTGAGGATGAAGAAGGATGTATAGGAGTGAATAATGTAATAATCATTCATGTAGAGGATTTGGTTGATAATTGGTGATTGAATTGTGTTTATGTAAGAGGATTTAGTCCTCTGGTATTGAGCTTAACCAAAACTGTACTCAGGCATAGGAGATGCTATCATTGCAGTTCATTCATTCTTCTGGATTATAGTCTGGATTTTTATGTAGTCAGTGAGACTCCTTTTATAATGAGCAGTGTGCTCTAGGTTGTTGGCCTTCCTGCAAGTGCAGGCCCCTCAATTTGTAATCACATACTTACTGCAGAAGTATTATTTGAATGTGGGTAGGATTCCCACTGTGGTTTTCCCTTTAGCGGGTATTCCACGTACAAATCTTGGTGTCATGTGGATGGTATTTATTCTCTAATTGTTTCTTGTGCTTAATTGTTGTATTTGCTATTTTGGTAATTAGTTATGCATTCCAGTATTGATCTTTTGGGTTCCAGCATTCAAGTTTTAATTGCTTAAGGTTCCAGTAATCTGGTGACAGCTAATTCACCTCCCCCCTCTCAATTGTCTTCTAGTTATTTGAACTATCTAATAGCAAATTGAATTTCTTTGTCTCTGATAATGCTTATCCTTATTGACCGGTTGTCAGATATTGCACCAGTTAACTTCTCCACCTCATTGTTAGATATCTTCTTCTTTCGAGGGGTCGGACCGGTCTGGGGTAAACTGGTGATTGCACAAATAGCCTCCTTGGTGATCTTGTAAGGCCATTCTAGCCATATGAATTCTCTATGGACTTGGCTCAATGCATGCCGGATCAATTAATCTTCAAATTTTGGCATCTCCAAAATATCGGTAAAACCCTGATTCTTCAAAATTTGAAATTATGGTTTCATCGACCCATACTAGTTCAACAAGGTGCCAATATACATGTTCTTGATCTTAGCAGAACCCAAATCCTCCAAAGTGTAGTTAATATATGCACAAACATCTTCAACATACAAAACTCCTTTAGGAACCCTAGAAAATGCACCAACTGAATCATTAACCTTCACAATCTGAGGGCATTGCTTGAAAATAGGGTGTGGATGGTCCTTGATGTCAACAACAATAGGGGTAGCCACACCTACCAGAGTAGAGGTTGATCCAGAAGCCATTGCAAACAAAGGATAGATCTAAAAACTGATAAAATACCTCACAACCTTCGCCGGTGAAAGCTCTTGAAAATCTATTGTAAATGCACTAGAATTTGCTTGAAATTCTCTTGATCGCCTTGAAATGCCTTGAACTTGCTCTGCTTCGCCCTAAATGTTGTGTGATAAAAAATGAAGCAACATTTCCCTTTTATTCTACGAAAAACCCTAATTTGCTATTGACCTTAATGCATTTCAGTACATCATACCAGATCCAAAATCCTTTATCTCAGTGCTGGTGAATCTCTAGACTGTCTTCACCAAGATCTGAAACAAGCTTTCAGACCTCTACTGGGGGCAATGTAGGATTTGTCATTAATTTGCCTCCCCCTGAGGCTAATGCCTTAGTTACTAGATGAGTTTCCTATCGGTGCAAGAACAATCTCCTCTGTCAATTGAGTAACTAGATAATTTACCTCCATCAATTGATCTTCAAACTTCCTAATCCAGTGTTTAGCATGAGCCTATTGTATCTCATCAACCTTTTTCTTTCCTTTCTTGTTTGATGTCTCATTCCCTTCCGGTGTATTCTTGCTTCTGCAATATTTGGCAAATATGTCCTATTTTGTTGCATGCATAGAAAGTAACATTGTTTTTTTTTGAATTGCCTTGTTGAGTCCTTGACCATTCTTCAACCTACATTGATTAGCCATATGTCCAAACTTTCCACATGCATGAAAAATCACATTCATTCTACAATCTTTTGTCCTATGACCATACTTATTACACTTTGAACACTGACCAGGAACAACATTATTATTTTGATTTTCTCTATTTCTGCATTGACTTTCTCTAAGACCAAACTTGTTATAAACAAAGCATCTACCATTAAATTCATGTGCATTGGGTTGCCTTACCGGTGATTTTTTATTCTGATTGTCTAGTGGATTCCCCTAATTTACAGTACCAGAGCTTTCTCCATGCTCAAATTCAAGACCTCTAGTGTCTCTAGTGTCTCTTTGATCCTTCAATAATTCATCAAGCCTTGCAAAAATGACCTTGAACTTTTCTTTGTATTCATTTGCAGCATCCAGATCACTTCTTAGGATTGACATCATTCTATCCAACTCTTTCTCATTATTATGTGATTGCACCAACTTAGTTCTCAACACATCATTCTCATGTGCCAACCTAATGCATTTCTTAGATCTATCTTTCAGAGATCTATCAAGATTTTCTTCATTCTTGTTCTGGTCATCAATCTCCTTGGACATCCTCATAGTCATGGCTTGCATTTCATTCTTCATGACTCCATTCTCCTAACTCAAATTTTGACATTTTTCCTTAAGGGTATCCTTCTCTTCATCATCTGGATTTTGTAAAAGTTCCTTCCTTTTAGATTGAACAGATGACAACCTCTCCTGCAAGGTAAGAATGAATTCCTTTGCAGAGCTCAATTCATCTTGCAACTTTATGTTCTTCATCCTTTCAACATCATAGTCCTCAAGTGCTACTTCAAGTTCCTTCTGTAGACTCATCTCCATGGATTCCAGATTCAAGATCTTCCATAAGCTGTTAGACTTACTCCAAGGCACCAGGCTCTGATACCAATTGTTGAAATCCAAGAAAACTGAGAGGGGGGGTGAATCAGTGTTCTACCGACAAGATCAATTTTAACCTTATTAATAAAGAATTTTAGTAACCTATAACCATAAAAGAATATAACAAAAAATAGAAATGAAGCAACCACAAGAGCATACACCATAAAACAGAGATTTATACGTGGAAAACCTCAAAGAGGAAAAACTATGGGGATTTGTGACCCACAATATCTATCCACTGGCCAAATGAATAAATATTACAATAGGGGCCTACACATGCAGGAAGGCCAACATCCTAGAGCACATTGCTCATCACAAAAGGAGCCTCACTGACTACAAACATCAAATATGGAGTAACAAACAAAATTCTAAACTCTGAAGGTGCATCTACTATGTTGGATGAGTTTCGGTTAAAGCACAGTCTGTACTGGTTTTCACTGTGTCCTCCCTTACCAATAACTTTCTTTTCTTCCCAAACCTCTAAACCAATATCCAAGATCGACTACAAAATATTACATTCGCATTATGTCAATCAAGATCGCTCGCACAATATCACATCATTATATTCCATTGCATTACCAAAATAACCTAACCGGACTCACTTAAATACCCTTCCCAAACACAAACATAAATGCCTTATGTCAGCTTACAATGATATTACAATTTAATTACATTTCAGCCTAAGCAAAAATAAATTCATTAAACTTTGAAACCGATGCCTTTGATCGTTGTCATGTAGACCTGTCGGATTAATCTCCCATGTCGGCCTCATATACCAGTTCCTAGTTTGTCAGTTTCTTTTTCTTTCTAGTTTCCAGAGTCCCTGACTTGCCGGTTCACTAAATGTGAAATGCTTATGTCCAAACCATTAATATCGGTGATTGTCGGTAAAGTGACCAACCCAAAATAGTGTGCGTTTCCATCAATGACAACACAACTAAACCAGATGAGTGTCAATTGCCAACACGCGGTACCTGTCAAAAAAAGTTTTTTTAAAAACGACTGGGTCTTATTTTCCCCATGACCGTGGTTTTCTTTCCTCTATTTTCTCCATGAAATCGTGAATGGGCTGCCACATTTCTCCACCAAATGCTATGGATCAAGGCTAGTTTTTCTGAATTTTTTGTCTTCCTTCTCGTTTATTAAAAAAAATTTATGTTTTGAATTTAATTTCATTTATTTTGATTAGGTTTTTTTATTTTTTGTTTCAAAAAATAGATTCTCATAATACACAACAACAACATTAAGATGCACCTCCTGAAAACCCCAAACAAAACCCACAAGATACACCTCTAGTTCCTCCTTTTGACCATACACCTGAAACACAAGAGCAATTGATTAATCAATTAGGGCAAAACACATCTAAAATAAATAGATTGATTAATAAATTAAAAACATCTGAGCTTGACCATCATAAATCCCTCGCCACTAGCCTAGAAACATTAGCTAGTAGTGCCACAGTCGTTTCCACACAAATTAAAAATGGGGAAACTTTAAGGATATGTGTCGTCAATACTATGCTAGTGGGTTATCATACGAGGGAGTGAAAAAATAAATATTAGTAAACAACAAATATGTGCCTTTTTTATTGATCCTAAAATTGGTCAGTCGTTACCTCTTAATGCAAAGAGGTTTCTCATACATTGGTTTACCAATGTGTAGATGAAGAAACATTTTTGGCAAAGGTGGTGGATGGTCTTTGATGATCCACCTTGTAATAATTATGAGGTGCCATTCTATTTTTTGAGAAAACTATACTGTGATTTTGTCCTCAATGTGCGGCCAAACTATTTTGACATGAGAGAGTTCAATGGTAGAGGTGGTGGCTCTGCCCAAAATAGACCTAGAGCCCATTGGTGATTAGCCCCGAAGAGTCATCTCCCCCTAGCACCCAAACCCAAGGTGCATCAGGTTGTCCCAGTAGAGCTGAAAGAGTCGATGGAGCTACAGACTCTTCAGACGGACACAACATTGACTAGTGCCATCATCCAACATGGGAAATAGTTAGCACACCCTCTTGTACTAGATGATGAGCCATCAGTTGCTCCAGGTGGTGACAGAGAGCCCATTCAACATGTGTGTGTCATTTTCTCAGGGATATGCATAGGGACAGATGATGGATCCACATCTCATTCATGCACGATTTGCGGGAGTAGATGTCGGACCCGCATGACTAAGGATGTGATGTTGACAGAGGAGTTGATGGACATGTTGTTTGGCCACCAGTCGCAGACAAAGGTATGTTGATTTGAATTCATAGCATTTTATTTATCAGTCACTTTAAATTTGTAATTACATAAATGAATTTTCATTTATACATCGATTTAAATTGATACAAATAATATGCATTTCAGGATGCAACAGCGGTATCCCATACTCCTCCCATAGTTACTATAGCTGCAACTTAGACACCTGAGGTATAAATTTTGTAACATGTTAAAATATAATAGTAGACTTTGAATTCAAAAAAATTACAAGATATACTAACTATCTTTAATGCTTGGTCCAATTTTTGGTTTGTAGGTGTTGACATGGGACCAAATGTCCTAGATTGATGACATCACGCTTTCAGTGATCGATTTTGGCCTACAAGGCTATACGGTATCATATTTTGTACACCCTTTTTTATGTATTGTTTTGATGGAATATGCAAGTCATTTAATTTTAGATTTTTAAAATTATGTTTAATATATAATCTATACTAATATCTCATGTTAATTTTTGTTTTTTTAGGGTACCCCCTCTGTGTCTAGGCCTCGTCCTAAGCAAAAGAATTCCTCGAAGATGCCAAAACATGGGAAGAAGGTAATTGAACACATTTTTAGTTGTACAATTGTTTGAAAATGTTGGAATTGACATAGTTGGGATTTGTTGATTGATTAGTGTTTTTTGTCTATTTTACATGTACAACAACCATTGAGCTATGTGGATTTGTTGAATGCACTTAATTCGCCCGTGGATCGAGAGAGGATGGAGGTATGTATCTCTACTTTATTTTCTTTATTTCATGATTATATGCACGTGTACATGTGAACTTTTGATAAATTATAATCTTATAATTTTTTCATACAGGAAATATCCATAGCTGCTTCATCAATGGTGAGCCCTCCTCCATGCACTGGAGAAGCATCTCAGGATCCAGTACACTTTTGTTTAATATATACATTAATAGTTTTTAACCTATAATACTTATCATTATATTAATTATATTTAATCTTTGATCATTTTTTGTATAGGTAATAGCGACAGTTTCTCCATCGATGGTGAGCCATCCTCAGTCCATTGGAGAAGCATCTCAGGCACCGGTATGTCATTGTTCTCTATATTATAGCTTTTAAGTGTTTTTGATATATTTATGTTAGTACATTGTATTAATTGTACATTTAATCTATAATAGCCCCCTTCACGGTTCAGCCATAACGTGGATCCTTTTAAGTTTGTCTTCAAGAAAACTTTTAAGACTAGCAAGGAGAGGAGAGCGAAAACATTAGATTCGAGATCACTTGATGAGGTAATCTACATTTCAATTGAAAAGAAATTATAGTTAAATGCATAGTTATGTTGTTAATTATGAACTATTTTCTACAAAATAATTCTATCTTGGCTTTGGAATTGTGATTTTGCAACCATCTACAGAGACGCGTACTGCATCGAAGAGGCTCAATTTTGATGATCCACCACAAGTTTAGGATCATATAGTGTTAGTTGTATTCAAAGAATGACCAATACATGTAGATATATTCTAAATTTTTATTGTATATCAATTTGGACATGGCATATTCCACATTTTTTTAATACTTGTATTGACTTGGCAGACATGCCTTTTTTTGATATATATATAAATGTTGATATTTGATCCAATAAATGTGTACTGAGTTCATTATTGTGTATTCATTGTATTTTGTGGCTACCCTTTTATAAATTTAATTGATCATTTGCCTATGTAATCAACAATATGAATATAAACAAAAAAAATCTATGATACAAAACATTGCAATCATGGAATATGATTTGATAAAATTTCTAAAATATTGAATTAACCCTACGAAACTCTTTGTATTCAGTTCATTACTGTGTATTCGTTGTATTTGGTGGATGCCCTTTTATAAATTTAAATGAATATTTTCCTATGTAATCAACAATATGTGTGTGGTGTGAGAGCACCCTCATGCTCGCAATGGTCAAATTTTGGTTCTCGTGTTTGCGGTCATTTGGATCAAAGATGTAAAAGTTTCTCAATTATTGTCAAAGTTGCTCAATTATCGTCAAAGTTGTCAAAGTTGTCAAAGTTTCTCAATTATCGTCAAAGTTGTCAAAGTTTGGCTTCATTTGGACAAAACATGTAAAAGTTGCTCAGTTGTTGTCAAAGTTGCAAGATAGGCTAGAATTGATTTGGTGCACAAACCGACATCATGAGCATGTCTGGGTGGGTAGGTTTACACTAGGCATGCTCCTCTCATGCATCCCAAAGTGTCGAAATGTCAAGATTCATACCCTACCGACACGATCTCTCAAGTGCCCTAAGTCCAAAAAATTGTCAAACTTTGACAGATTGTTTCTTCCAATCTAGGACACATATGATCAATCTGTTTGAACCTGTGGGGTCGCGTGAGGCTCCTCTGATAATATGATGAAAATATAAGGATGCGAACAACTACTGAGAGGGGGGGTGAATCAATAGATAAAAAAATTAACTAAACTTTCACCAAATAAACTTTCAACTCAGAATCCAATCACTAAACTTAACCGGTTTAGTCATTGTATCCAAAACTGCAACTGCACTGTCAAACTTTACCGATTGATCAAAACATCAATGATACAATGTAACAGATCTGAAACTCAAATACCATTTAACCAAAACATTAAATCACTTCACTAATATTAGTAATAGCTCATTTCAGATCATTTTCGGTCATCTAAACATATCTAAGTGGCTTTACTAGTTATTCAAATCAACCATATCAAAAACACATCCACAAAATCATTCACCACTTGATACAATGATTTTTCACATGGAAACCAAAATGGGAAAAACCATGATGGGGATGAATACCCACAAGTATTCTGAACTCTTTTGAATTTCACCCTGTTAGGAGCCAAGCCTTGTTAGAAGCTTATAAAATAATGTCCTGTTAAGAACAGATCTGGTTAAGGACCACCCGGTTAAGGGATTGACTACAATACCCTGTTAAAGGTAATACCCTATTAGAGGCACACTCAGTAGAGGATTTCAAATCCAAGCTAATGGATCACCTTGTTAGAGGATTTAAACAAGAAGCCTATTAAAGCTTACCTAGTTAGAGGATTTAACTATTGTAATGGTTAGAGAACAACAGGTTTGTTGTTGATTTGGTAATAGCACTTCCTTGCTTAATCAGATCCTTTTCTTCTCCTATCTTCCTTCACAACATTATACAGACACACCTTCTGGTTCAAAAACAATCACACTTAACCAAATTTGCCAACACAATATTGAACCAAATCATTGATCTTATAAGAAAATACAATAGGTCGGTAACACAACACAAAACCTACAATTTCATAGAGATTACAAACATATCAGTTCAATCATGATCGTAAGATTACATAGAAATCAACTACACATTATTCTAGACAACTTGAACCGCTCCTGGATCACCGTACATTGGATCCCATAACTCATCACATGTTTTTCACTCCATGCTACGCATTTGATCATTCCCAAGATAAACGGTTATCTTCACATGCCAAATCCACTTCAAAACTCATCACATGCATCATGCTTACTTGGAATCTTCATCTCTGATCACCATTCGGTCATAGATCATCACAACCATTTCTCCAAGCTCCATCAGTTAGGATTCTACATATCAACTGGTTAGGGTTACTGGTTGATCTCTCTGCTTTAATAATAATACCGGTTGCCTTCACTACTTTACTACCGGTTGCATTATTGCATCATTATCGGTTGCAATACAACTTCATTACCATTTTCTATTGACATCAGTGACAACACTATACTTTATCAATGCAATCTTCATGCAATGCCAAAATCCTCTACAATGGCCTATTTGACGACTCATAGCCATTTTCAATTGGTAACATTTTTTTGCCCTCTGCAAAAAACGTCAGTTGCATACAATGCAAAGTTGCAAGATAGGCTAGAATTGATTCGGTTCATCCTCTACATGAATTGACATCATGAGTGCATCTAGGTGGGAATTTTTACACTAGGAATGCTCCTCTCGTGCATCCCAAAGCATCAGAATATCGAGAGTCATACCCTACCAGCGCAATCTCCCAAGTGCCCTGAGTCCAAAAAATTGTCAAACTTTGACGAACTATTTCTTCCAATCCAAGACACATATGATCAATCCATTTCAACCTATGGGGTCACGTGAGGCTCCTCTACAATGGACTATCGCAATTTTTAACAACTCAAAGCCATTTTTAATTGGTAGCATTTTTTTGCCTGCTGCAAAAACCATCAGTTGCATGCAATACAAAGTTGCAAGATAGGGTAGAATTGATCCGGTTTGTCCTATGCACAAATTGACATCACAAGCACATCTAGGTGGGCAATTTAATGTTAGGCATTCTCCTCTCATGCATCCCAAACCACCAAAATGTTGAGTCATACCCTACCGACACGATCTCTCGAGTGTCTTGAGTCCAAAAAATTGTCAAACTTTGACGAACTATTTCTACCAATCTAGGACACATATGATCAATCTGTTTGAACCATGGGTTTGCATGAGGATCCTCTACAATGGCCTATCCTATTTTTTGATGACTCGAAGCCATTTTCAATTGGTAGCATTTTTTCGCCTGCTGCAAAAATTGTCAATTGCATGCAATTTAAAGTTGCAAGATAGGCTAAAATTGATTCGATTCATCCTGTGCACAAACCGACATCACGAGCATGTCTGGGTGGGAATTTTTATGCTAGGCATGCTCCTCTCATGCACCCCAAAGCGTCGAAACATTGAGAGTCATACCCTACCGACACGATCTCTCAAGTGCCTTGAGTCCAAAAAATTGTCAAACTTTGACAGACTGTTTCTTCTAATCTAGGACACATATGATCAATTTGTTTGAACATTTGGGGTTGTGTGAGGCTCCTCTACAATGGACTATCTCAATTTTTAATGACTTGGAGCCATTTTCAATTGGTAGCATTTTTTTGCGTGCTGCAAAAATCGTCAATTGCATGCATTACAAAGTTGCAAGATAGGCTAGAATTGATTCGATTTGTCGTGTGCACAAATTGACATCACAAGAGTGTCCAGGTGGGCAGGTTTATGCTAGGCATGCTCCTCCTATGCATCCCAAAGTGTTGTAACATCGAGAGTCATACCCTACCGGCACGATCTCTCAAGTGCTCTGAGTCTAAAAAATTGTCAAACTTTGATAGAGTTTCTTCCAATCCAGGACACATATGATTGATCTGTTTGAACTTGTGGGTTTGCATGAGGCTTATCTACAATGTCCTATCTTGGTTTCTGATGACTCAAAGCTATTTTTAATTAGTAGCATTTTTTTGCTTGCTGTAAAAACTGTCAGTTGCATGCAATGCAAAGTTGCAAGATAGGCTAGAATTGATTTGATTCGTCATGTGCACAAACCAACATCACGAGCACATCTGGGTGGGTAGTTTTATGGTAGGCATGCTCCTCTTGTGCATCCCAAAGCACTAGAATGTTGAGAGTCATACCCTACCGACGCGATCTCTCAAGTGCTCTGAGTCCAAAAAATTGTCAAACTTTGACAAACTATTTCTTCCAATCTAGGAGATATATGATTTGATCCATTTGAACCCATGGGGTTGCATGAGGCTCCTCTACAATGGCCTATCTTGGTTTCTGATGACTCAGAGCCATTTTCAATTGGTAGCATTTTTTTGCCTACTGCAAAAATTGTCAGTTGCATGCAATGCAAAGTTGCAAGATAGGCTAGAATTGATTTGGTTCATCCTATGCACAAACCAATGTCACGAGCGCATCCAGGTGGGCAGTTTTACACTAGGCATTCTCCTCTTGTGCATCCCAAAGTGCAAGAATGTAAAGAGTCATACCCTATCGGCGCGATGTAGAAGTTGCTTGACAAACTTTTTTGACAATAATGACAATTTTTTCTCAAATTGTATTTAGACTCAATCTATGACTCCTATGACCTGATAATGACTCAAATAATTATCCATGATTATACAAGAATCAAGAATGCTCATGATTGACCTTATCAATAATGGTCATGATTGACCTTATCGCATCACATAAACTTAAAACATAGACAAAAATTAGTCACAAAACATTGTCACATAATATTCAAAAATTTGCCTCTAAATATGGTCAAATCAGCTCTTGTCTATTTGAATATACAAAAAAATGTCTTACAAATCATCTAATGGGCTTTTATATAAAAATTGGCATTACAATATGTGCGATTTAGCTCATCGCCATTTTAATATACAAAATTTGGCATCTAATTATGTACAAATCATCTCATTGCCATTTAAATATACAAAATTATGCCCCTAAACATGTACAAGTCAGCTCATGGGCATTTATATATACAAAAAATGAATATAGAACAATTCGGCGATAATATATACAAAATTCTCAAAATCATTCTACTCTGAACCATAGAATCAATCAAGTGAGCCTTCAGGATCAGCTCTAACGCGTATTGTGTCAAGTATTGCCTCATGGTCAGATTCACAAACTTTCCATAAAATATTGTTATGAGGTCTACCATGATACTTCATCAAATGAATATTTGTTGCAACAACAAGGTTAGAGAAATGAAGAATATGTTTGCATGTTTCAAAGTCCTTTAACAACCAAACATCAGAATTCTTGATAGGGTATCTCCTAAGCCATGTTCCTGTCATGACAACAGACCCTATTGGGTACTCAATACCCTCTCTGTCAATGATTGTGGTTGTGAATTTTCTTGTAGGCTCAACACAATGACACAAATAGTATTTCATTCCTTCTTCATTGTTCTCTTCTGTAACAACTGCATACACATGACCTGCATTTTATAAAGTGATAATTAATACCAAAAATAAAGTGTGATGTACAACAAAATGAACTAAAAATAATACTCGCAAAAAAATTAACTCAAAAAATCACATGAATCCACTAGGTTGGATACATGTTTAAAATCCACTAATGTCTCCATCTGGCTCAATTGTAGTGCTTTGGGAATTTGATATGTATCAATGGGAACCAATGGTCTACAAGACCATTTATCAACCCACTCTTGTGATTCACATTGTTCCCACAAACAATACATGCATGAAGAGCAAAAACATACCATCTGTCTCGTATAAATTACTAGTGAACTTGCATTTGAACTCATAAATGAGTGCATGTCACTCAATCCTACAACTATACAATAATCTAGAAAGTTTTCAATGTTAGATTCAGTGATCAACAAAAAATATCTACGAACCATTGACGTACCCGATGTTTCTACGCCTAAATGTCATGTGCTATTAAGCTAATTAGCAAATAAGAATGAACCACCAATTCTTAAATAATTAACAAACATAAAACATAATCAATGAAAATCAATACAAGAAATGAGAAATGAATTCAAATAAAAACTCCCTCATTCTGCATCTTTGCTTCCATTGTGCTTCTCTAATTTGAGTGGTTGGTGGCTCTCAAGTATTGCACCAATTTCCTGCATACAAATACTTTGAAGACTTTGATTCTATGATTCTAAAAAGCTAGATTGAATTGATGAAAAGAGGTTGAATTTATAGATTTTCAACACAAAGGGGGTGAGAAATAGAACTCAAGTGTTGATTGATAGATAACTGAAATTTATTGATCAATGAACTAGTCATGATTGATTTGTTAACTCAATAGATTGATCTATTAACAGTATTGATTGGAGAGTGAACTCAATAGATTGGCTAGTAAACTCATTTGATTGATCAGTAAACTGAATAGACTAGGGAGATGGCTGAATTGATGGATTAGTCATAAAAAGTTGATTTTGAGTTAAAAAGATGATGGATGAGTTAACTAATTAGACAACTGATTTGATCAATCAGTTCTGATTTAGCATGTGTTGTAGGAATTTGAAATTGAAGTTGATTTTCATTTTCAATTTGGATTTGAATTTGGTCATTCGAATGTTGAAATGCACATGAAATTAACTGAAATTCAGATTTGGTGAAATGTGAATTTGAAAATATGAAATGATATGAAATTCGAATTTGGGGAAATATGAAATGAAATTAGATGGAATTAATTGGAATTATAATTTGGGGATTTGGAGGAATTTAATTAATTAATTTAAATGAAATTATTTAAACTTAGGAAATAGAATTAATTAAATAATAAAGATTATTTAACTAGGGAAAATGTCACAATTAATTAAATAAATAATATTTAATTAATAATTGAGATAGGGTTAATCGAATAAAATGATGAATTGATAGAAATGTGAATAATTATAAATGTTGAATGATTAGTAATAGTCAAGGGTGATGATTAGAACAAATAATTAGTTTAATAAAATAATTAAAGAATTACTTAATTAAATAGATGAATAATTAATGTATAATTAATGAGACATTTTTAGGTATCTACACCTGGATTACCTGGACCCATCATAGAGTTACACCATCGCACAATTGTTTCAGCATCTATCAACTCAACACCACCTTTGTACTTAAATTCTTCTCTAGCTAGGGCTCTTTTTACACATGCTCCTGCACCATCGTGCTCTCCCTTACCATGTTCAGCCTTAGTGAAATTCCAAAAATGTTGTACACCGCTTGCCATATGCATCCTTGTCAACCAATAAAAAATCCTTGCATTCTTGAATTGTGTGGTGCAATTATCTGACCATATTAAGTGTCGGTTGTATTGTATGTTTCTTTCCTTTAAATTATCATAGAAAACTTTAAAGCATCCTTGTACAAACTCCGATGAATGAGTACGATCATCACTTATATAGAAGTGATACTCTCTTACAACCTTTCTATCCTCCTCTGTGCTATCATCTGCATGCATGAATGTTATGTGTACAAAAATAGAAACTTGAGTAGAATGATAATACATATATTGCACTTCATTTTGAGGTTGTAGTGTATAATTTTCAGAAAAATCAACAATAGAGACAATGGTGCCAAGAGGAATGTGTCCTTACATAACTTAAATTGCTCATCTAACCATCAAGTTCTATGTGTATGTGTTATGTACTCATAAACTAGTTTCTCTTGAAACATTTTCATAAATTCAACTACATATATATCATTTTTCACTAACTCGCATCTCTTCAAATCTTTTCCATCTTTAAATCCATATGTGACTATCTTGTATTTTCCAAAAGAAACTAGTTTCCTACCAATTTCATGTGTGATCTCCAAATGTACACATCTTGATAAACATTGCAAACCACCACATATAGCAAAAGAACCTTCCAAACAAGACATATTATAATAAATGCAACCATCATGTCTATTACATAGCACACTTGAAATAAATTCTCTTACTGACTTAGGAGGTTCTTGTATATTGCATTCCTACAAAACATCGCTCATGTGCAAAGTAGAACAAATATGATGAAAAATCTCATAGTGCATGGAAAATTAAATATGCATCCTACAACAACACATGGTGCATACATGATTAATCTTAATATAAAAAAGGTTTTTCCATTTCAAAAAATCTTTGAGAAATTCTTATTTGAGGAAATTTTTCAAGGAACCTTTCATAAAATTTTGTTTGAGTCATATCCAAATAGTGTTTGGCATGTGGCTCACGATTTGTAGACCCAATTCGCCTTCTAACAACATCTCTTTGGTTGGGCGAAACTCTTATTTTGTCATGCCAAAAAATTTCAATTAATATTCTTAGTGCATCAACAACAACCTTGTCTTTGCGTGGTAGTCTACCTGAGAATTATTGTTAGGTTCCTTTATTTTTTCTTGCCTCTATAATGCTTTACTTAATGTTGTTCTACTAACATTTAATGACTTGTTTTTCTTAGCAAACAATCTTTTTTATTTTCTTGCTCATTATGGTTGATGTAATGATACATTGAGTAACGTTAGAATCTTTAGTACGTGATTTTGAACCAATAGCTTTATATGCATATAATATATTTCTCACAATAGTTTTTTCGTTGTTACTTTCCAATGATCTTAGGCCTAGAATTTTCATTGTCTCTAAAATTCAAAATTTTAATCATTTGAACAATTAAATGACACCTTGCGGTTTGATTTAATTCAAAATAATTTTTCCATATTCTTTTAGCCATTCTCCTACAAGTTCGTTCATTCATTTTATCAGGCATTGGCTTCAATATATTCTCATCAATATTAATTAGATACTTTGGTTTCCTACTAATGATTCTAGGAGGTGTTAACATCAATGCATTTCGTGCATTGTGTACATTCAATTCATCAAATAGAGCAGGTGTATGTTCATCATTTAATTGATTATTCAATGTGGTATCTTCTTCAATTGCATTAGGTTCATATGGTAAATCAAATGTCTCTTCTTCAATTGCATTACATTCATTTGGTAAATCAAATTGAGATGTTGAGGATGACATACCTTCTTGTCCCATTGCTCTTATGTCACGTAATTTCTTCATAGGCTGGCTTTGTCTTTCCTTTTTAGCCTCTCATTGTTTGATCATTCCTCGCTTGTTCTTTCCCATGGTTGATATCGGTTGTCCTAAATAGAATCATATTACATATATATGTAAAAAATAGTTCATACACAATCAAATAACCATAAGTATGCATCTTATCATTATTATTTTGAATCAAAACTATTAAACAATCACAATAATATTGACAAAACTAATAAGAACAACAATTCAATCATTTGAAATCATGCAAAAACAAAAAAATCACTTACTTCTATGTATAAAACAATGATAGAAGTGTAGACACAGATGCAGTGGGGCCTTCAACGACCTCAAAAACTTCTTTTTAGGTTGTTGAGGCTCTTGGGAAAATAAAACTATGTCTAAGTACCACGTACACGGTATATTAATAACCCCATACTCACTATTAGTCCATAAAATTTTGGCAATCCCAACAGTATTTTTTTCACCTTGTATGCACTTAGAACTCATAAATACCATGTACACGCTCCTACGCCTTAAAAATGTTATGGCAGGGCAGCGAACTAATAGGCTCAGTACCCCATACACGATATTTGTAGTAAAGAGAATGTGAAGAGAGAGAGAGAGAGAGAGAGAAAGAGAGAGAGAGAGAGAGAGAGAGTGGGGAGGGAGAGAAGAAGAGAGAGAGAGGGATGAGTATGGAGAAAGGGAGAGAGAGGTAGAGAGAGAGAGAGAGAGAGAGAGAAGAAGAGAGAGAGATGGGGTATGGAGGAAGGGAGAAGGGGAGAGAGGTAGAGGGAGGGAGAGAGAGAGAGAGGGAGAGGAAGAGAGAGAGAGGCACCTTGTACATGCTTGAGAGGGGGAGAGAGGGAGACAATACACATACATACACACATATGTGTGTACATATATACTTAATATATTATATATTATATAAAATATATTATATATTATTATATACATATATACAATATCATATTATACATATTGTACACACTCCCAAATTTTAAATAAAAGTAGCGCGTACGTGCTTCTTATATCATAGGTACCCCATACGCACTTTGGACTATTTATGCTTGGAAATAGGCCTAGATGACAAAGCTACGGGTTGGAAGTTTGATTTCCCTCCATTTCCCTCCTTTTTGACATGTTTTATTTTATCAACTTGGTTTCTTGACTTTGTCATCATCATGTTTACACTTCATGACAGTGGGTATTTCTAAAATTGCCACCATATTTTCACCCATCTTTTGAGCTTTCTAACCATATATTTTTTAAAAAATTTGAACAACAATAACATATTATTGTTGAATTTCTTTTACCTTTGTCTCCATAGTTCTCACAGACATATGTGTACCATTTTTTTAATAACTTTTGATCTACTTATCCAAATTTTAAAAATTTATATATTATTGTAGTCCACTTGATTCTTTACAATTTAAAAAAATAAATTGTATTTCAATTTTTTTAGTGCAAGTTATGCTTCACGCACAAACAAGTACCTATTTTTTCAGGATGTGCCTGATTGGAAAAATCATTAAAAAAAAAGACTCAACAAAAAATTACAAAAAAATATACAACTTATAGTGCTCACTCTTAACTATCTTTCTACCAAAGGATTTGTCAAAATACTAAATCTAACTATGACTTTTTTTATGCACACATTAGACACTATGTTATGTTTTTTCAGAAAAAATTAGGGTCTATTTTTCATGCACGAAGGATTTGACCCCCTTAATCTTATCCAATTTTGAAAAAGTTAAGTAGTTTGGAAACTAGATTCAGAGTAATACAATATTTATTCTTTGAATATCTTCATATCTTGAGTGGATGACTTTCAAATTTTGCCTCCAAGTTTAGGTTCACTTGATTTCTAAAATAAAGTGTCCACTTATACCCCCCTTTTTTACCACCATCTTTGTGCACTTACCCTATGACTTCTTCAAAGGTGCTCAAACATTTTTTTCAAGCTCAAATGCAATCTCACAATTCAAGTTTTGCATGAACATCTCAACCATCTATTTTTGTGGGACACGACAAGGACAACAACTATCCCAACTTCTCCACCTTTGCAAGAAAGATGAAAATGATTCTTCATTTTGATGCTTGGTGTTACATAAAGCTATCATAGAGACCTCATATTCAATTTTGTAGGAGAAGTGGGTGATAATTTTTTTTGATAACTCACCCCAATGATTAATTCTAGGTGGCAATCGTGAAAACCACACTAAGGATTATCCACTTAGACTATGTGGGAAGAGGCACATAAGATAAAAAAATTCATAGGCCACCTCTCCACAAGTGGTAAGAACTCCCTAATATGATCCTTAGGATCACCATTCCCCTCGTGCTTGTCAAACTTAGGTACATCAAAATTTGAGGTAAAAGGTGGCATGAGCATGGACCTATCAAAGGGATAAGGATAAATGTCTCAAATCATGTAATTATTGATGAGGTTTCCTAATTGCATACTATCCATTTTCTCTTTCAATTCTCACACTTGTGTCAAATCCCTATTAGGTTGTGTTATCTTTCCTTGAGTTGCCATTATGCTTGAGCCACCCGGAGGAGGAGGAGGAATATAGTTCTAGTATTGACCATTAGATGGAGGAATATGTTGTTGATATTGACCACCAGGTGGGGGTGGAGAAATATATTAACGACATGGCCCATCAAGTGGAATCCGAGGAGAAGCATAGGGTTGATAGTGACCACTAGATGGAGCTAGGGGAGACTAATTTTTATAGTGGCCACTAGAAGGATGTGGGGGAGGAGCATAGTTCTAATATTGTGAGTGATATTGGTAATGTTGATGGGAAATTTGATCATGGACATAACCGGTATTGAAAGCATGGCCATAGTTTTGATCATTAGGTTGACCACTTGGTTGATTGTTATAAGTATGTCCATAATTTTTACCATGAGGTTGATTATTCAAGGTATGACCATGATGTTGACCATGAGGTTGAGTATTTATTAGATCACCTAGATGAAGGGTATTGACACAAGATTTTGTTTGATCTTGTTGACTATTCATTTGGTCATATTGAATGGGAATGGGTGGATTTTGAAAAAGGGGTGAAGGTGACTCAAGCATATGGCTGGCTCTAAATCCATGTCTACTAGTAGTAGAATTATTATTAGTGTACTTAAGTTGAAACAAATCAAAATTTGAAGGCAATTTAGCACACTTTTGAGAAAGCATTAAGAAGTAGCGATGCGAGTCTCGATCTAGCACTACATCAAGTAACCTATTAAACTTAGGATCATTCATTTGGTCTTGAAATTCCCTTGTTGTGATAGTATCATCATCTAAATCATCAATGGATTTTGAAAGGATTTGGTATTGTAAAATCCCTCATCATCATAGTTTTGATCCATTTTTTGAGATCTTTGAGCTTCTTGAGCTTCTCTTTTAAGCCTTTGGGCTATAGTTTTAACCACAAAAAGGAAAGGTCTGACCTAGGTGATGAAATGACAAGATGGAAAAGGTGGTGTTGTGGACTAAGGTGATGACTAGGATAGAGAAAGAGTCAAAAGTTGTCTTCCAAGGTCCTAAGATGAAAATCAAATAAGTACAACATTAAGACTATGATATATCATCAAAAATCGATTACTCAAGCAAGATGTGACTTCCTAAGAGATGATATATTCCATGGTAAGCTGATCTAACTCAAGAAACTAAGATAATCTCCTACCTAAAGATGATAGATCTAAGAAAAAAAACCACCTAGTGATACTAAGGATGAAAATGATGAGGTCAAAAAGACAACACTTGGATTTGACAAGATTGGTTTTGGATAGAATCTTGAAAGAGTGACTAAAAATGGAAGAAAAGATGTGGTGAAACATATGTCTAATTGGCTAAGAATCCTATGGAATTAGCTTGGAATCTCTTGATCTTTTTGGACCAAATATGTGGTAATAGTAACCAGATACATGTCATGATTGTTCAAATAAATGACAAAATCTACTAGACACATATTTTTAGCTCTCAAATACGTGGTTACAAATGTGAAATACGTGACAGTCTATTTCAAATACATGTCAGAATGTGACAAATACATGACAAAACTATTCAAATACATGATTCTAGTGAAATGTCTGCCTAAGTTGTTTCAGGTATCAAAAGTGCAACAAAATTTGAATGCCTGATGATAATTGAGACAAGAAAGAACTACAAATAAGAAGACAATGGTAATTGATTCAATGAATAACAATAAGGGTATGGCCTAGGTTCCTGTAAACCCAAATTTCTACTAGTCTCTACACAAAAGGAGACACGCCAAACACTCTTTACATAAGGTCAAGGCCAATTGCAACAAAATCAGGTCCACACTTGGTACTTCTTCAATCAAGCATGCAACACCTTAAGGAGTGTTTTGTATTCTTGTCTTTGTGAGAGAAGATAGCTACAGGGGCCCAGGTTTAGAGGCATAACCCAATCACCCTCTTTCGAGAAGCCAAAATTAGTTTATAGAATCCAAAAAAAATTATCTCAACTCAAGGAAGTACATATGGTGAATAACTTCAAGGTGCAATCCACATCCCTTGCACTAATAATTCCACACACTCAATAAAAAGGGTGATCCACTATAGCAAAGTGTCTAGTCATTGTTTGAGGGACTCATGTATACACATTTAGCAATAAGCCACTTAAGACTTTAGTCTGATCCAGTAAGGTCCTTACCCGTACCCTATAGGAAACAATCAAAATATAGTCACAAGTTAAGCTCTAGCTTTCCGCTTTGCTTTTTATATAATGGCCTAAAGGAAAACCACTTTTGGTGATTCCCCTTGGAGTGATCACTTCTCCAAAGGTAGGCCCTCTACAAAAGAAAGAGAAGATGTTGTGATTTCTCTTACACCTAAGATCGATGAAGGCGAGGGGAGAGGATACTTTCACAACACCTTAGGTGCTATCCTAAATAGAATATGCAAGCGCACCAGACACAAAAACCAAGGATTCTTTTTAAAGCACCAAATTGAAATGTGAACCAATCTAAGAAAGCACAAACACAACTAACTAACCTTGAAAAACCACAAGTTATGAGTTGCCAAAAACAACCCCTTTAGGTCCTACAAGAAGGGACTAGTAGTTTCCAAAAGAGGGTCCTTCTATAATCAAAGAATCAAGCTACACAACTTAGTTAGTACCCCAAAAGGTTAGGTCAAAAGCAAGACTAGACTTGAAAAATGAAATGAAAATGCTAAATAAAAAGAAGAAAAATCCATCTATAGACACCTCAGACATTAAAAGACCTTCCATAAATGCGCATAGAACTAACTAATAACTTGCAAAATTAGAAAAGCCTACAAAATGATAAACATGATAAGACAAACCAAATACACAGCAAGAATGACCATACACGCGCCATAAATAACCAAAAACACGTTAAGATGAACCATATATGCGGTAGAAAATGCTGAATATGCGACAAGATCATAAATTAGTAGATTTTGACAAAAACCATAATTAGTGGTATACGTGCAACAACAACTACCAATAACACGTTAGAAACTACCAAATATGCAGAAATAAAGAGCAAATATGTGACAAAACAAGGAAATAGCATATTGCAAAAAACTCTAATTAATTAAATACATTTTAAGATCTACCAAATACATTTTGAAAACAATCATATATGCATCAGAAAGGACCAAATATGTGATGACAAAAATGATGACAAAAGATATAAAAACTACCAAAAATGTAGAAACAAAAGAAAATTGTCACAAAATCTGCATTACAAATATGAAAACACCTCAAACTCAAGCAAAAATGTTAGACACAAGGGACAAGTGTCTCACCAACAATGCCAAAATGTTTATGTCTAATTTTAACCCTATTGTAGACCCTAACTAAGATCCAACCAAACCCTAGGTCTACAAATGCATTCAAAAAAACTCAATGGAGATCTAAAAATGCATGTACATGATAATGAAAAAACCAAATACCTTTAAATGCATAGGAGACTTGTCTCCATTGTTCTCCTATCCTCCATGATGTTGTGTTGATAATGGGGGCTCTTAGATTTGTGTTGCACTTGTACAAGAGCTTAAAGAGGAATGGATATGGTTGTAATGATGTATTGATAAAAGTATGATGATGTATTGCTGAAGTGATCTTGGTAGAGTGTATGCATCCTCAAACTATGTGTGTTGGGTTATGAGAGGAGGAAGGCTCTTTTATAGAGATCATCCTACGAATTGAGGGTTTAGATTAAGAGGTGGGATTATGAATGGTCATGATCACATAGAAGAGGGAGACTCAATAAGATTTGAGTTTAGATAGAGATGAAGGGAGGAGATTAAGAGGTGGGTTGACTTTGGAGAAAACACAAAGTGAATAAAGAGATAGTTGGCACTTGTCACATGCCTACGAATTTAGATTATGATCCACGTGAACAAGTCAAAGGGCTAGGATTAAATGCGAAAAAAGGTAAATGAATTAATTAATTAAATAAAACTACTTATTTAATTAATAGAGGAATGACTAGATAAGTTAAATCAATAAAAATATTTATTTAATTAATAGAAGACATTAGGATAAAATGATTAAATAAATAATAAATATTTATTTAATCAAAGGACAATTTTTAGTGTCTACAATCCCAATTTGTGAAAAAATTGTTTTAGTTGCAAGGATACTATTAAACACAAGCTCTTACAATATAATATAACCTAGGCAATTTGAGCATGTAAGAGCAAAGATTGAGCTTTGATACCATGTAGAAGTTGATGATACAACTATAGGAGCAAAGAATCATCTACAATCAAACCACCTATCACACAAAAGAGATCCAACAATAACAATATGCTCAACAACTTGAGAATTATGTATTGATTGCATAAACAAGTATAATTACAATGAATGAATGAATCCTTATAAAAGGATGAATCAAACCCTAGATGTAAAATCCTAATGCAAGACTAAATTAGCAATTGCCAAGTGTCACAAAGATAATAATGAGACAACTTAATCTATTATTAGCCTAATTAAATAGAAGGTAAAAGCACCTAAGTTTAGCTTAAGTGAATAAAGTAATTAAAGGACCTAGTGAGTATATAATTAGATAAAAGTGTCCTAATTACTCCAACAAAACCTTTCTCTCCAACATGATAATACCATAGACTAACCAAGTGTGTTCAACCTCAAAGATGAGTTGAGTTTTAATTTAACATTCATTAGTTTGAAGGAAGATTATATAAACAAATTGTAGGGATTACAATAGAATCATCTATACTTTTAATAAACTTATTCATGGTTAATTTTGAGGATAAATATCTTAAAACTAGTTCTTTATAGAAAAACCCTTGAAATTAACTTGTCCTAGTAAAGGTGGTAGAAAAATTTTGTTCATGATAGAAATGAAAACTAACATCCAGCAAAAGATAACACTTAATAATTTTTCACATACCTAAGTAGATTTTTTTAAATAAATTTTCTGGGTGCAAGAAGTTGAGTCACAATTAAGGGGAAGTGTGCGCGTTGGGAACAACACTGCTAGGAATGGGGCCCCATTATTTTCCAAACATTTAATGAGGCCCCGTTATTTAAATAGCTTCTTGCATATATAACGGGGCCCTGTTATTTAAAAATTTGAAAATCACCTCACCATGTGCTTCATGATTCGAGTCGGGTAAGACCTAGAATGCCGAAACCTAAGCCTTCGACCTACAAGTACAAGGTTGGACTATGTGAGTAATAAAATATTGACTTTTGACATATAATTTGATGCCCATTTTTATAGAGTTATCAGATGAAATTAAAACCCATTAGAGATTATGTTGTGCAGATTCTAAATATATAATTTTTTTAAAGATTTGATTATTTTTCTATTTTGTAATTAATTTGTATTGGATTTGATCCATGAACTTGAAATATCAAGTTTTCTTATTTATTTAATAACTTTTTTGTTTATACATTTTTTGAAAAATAAATTATATGACATCAATCTACATAGAATTCTTTTCAATATTCAAAAAATTCAAAAAACAATAATTTTTAGTGACTTAGGTCACTTTTATAAAAAAATTTAAAAAAAAAAAAAAAATCTTCAATGTGTTACAATTTTTCCCCAAAAGGGTTCATAAAAAAACTTTTATTTGTGTCGAAGTGGTGGTCGTACACGTGCATGGTATAGTCCTGAAGTAGACATTTTTAAACAGTGGTTTTTTAAAATCCCTTTTGAAAGTCAATTTATATTATCTGGGTATTAAAATAAATTACATATTTGGAAACCAGACTTTGAGTACAAAATTTTGTATTGTTGACTTTTTTCAAGATTCAATCTTTAAGTGCTTCAAAAAATTTGGTCATATGTGGCAAAATCTGAAAATTAAGGAGAACACTTCCACTTTTTGGCAAAAAGGTGGACTCAACTTCTTGCAAACTTATTGTTTAATTGGGATGAATTCTTAAGATTTTAGATGACTTTTGGATTTGGAGGAAACATCCTCCCCTTTAGGATTGGACAATCTACACAATTTGGAACATAAAACTATAAAAGTGATATTTTACACAGAATATTAAAAAATTGAAAGAGAGAGGATTATTATAACAAATTTAGCAATTATATTTATTTTTGAAAGTTTTAGATGGTATTAGTTTATTTCAAATATTTGATAGTCATTCCTTTATTATCTTGAAAATTTATTAAATTTGTTAGCATCATTAAAACCACATCCCAAATTATATTAAAGACTTATAAAAATACTTCTTAATAGTCTTGTATAATGTATAAATTTACTTTGAAATTAAAATAATATTAATTTCTAATTTTTTAATAATATTAAATTGAGAAGAAAAGGAAAGGAAAAAGAAAATAAAAATCTCTTCCTACAATACAATTAATAAAAAAAATTGTAGAAAGAACATTTTACAAGATTATTTAAAAGAAAAATGTGTATGGATAATTAAAAATTAAAATTAATAAAATATTTTAAAATACAAATGTGAAAAACAAGTCTAACTATAGCAAGTAGAAAGAGGTAAAAAATAAATGAAATTTATTCCTATTCTACAATAAATAAATCAACCAATTATAGATAACTGTGAGAAAAAATATGATTAAGGCTAATCAAGAACAAGTATGGCTCTAGAAAAAAGAACTAAATTGTGGATGAAAGAATATCCATGTGAAAAATATTACATTAGTGAAATGAGTAGAAGGAATATCCATGTGGAAAATATTACATTAGTGAAATGAGTGGACCCATTCATGAACTAGAATTGAAGAAAATATAAAACATAAGAGAGTGAAAACATTCCATTTGAATTAATGAAGTAATAATGTTAGTCAAAGAAGATTATTAAGAAAAACTTGAGGCAAGGTACATAAATTATAAAATATGATTATAATATCAATAAAGATTATTGATGGTGGATGCATGATTAGGGATTAGTGATTCTTGGAGATCTAATAAAAGGATAAAGATAGTGGATCATCAAAAACAAAATAACAGTTTCATTTATGAGGTTTCCTTAAGACAAACATTTTACAAAGAGATTGTTTTTATATTTATCTTATATATTATTCAAATGAGTTTTATAACCAAGTACTCCTTTTATATCTAAACATGTGACCATGACACATTTACTTTTATGAATAGACTAACTCAAATTATGCAATCTTAGTATTATAAATATAATAACAATAATAGTAATGCACCTCATTATCAAAAATTAATTCAATGGTTGACTGCCCTCAAACATACTAAAAAACCATTAGATATAGTATTTATGAAACAACCAAAATTATTTGTATGTATGCTTGTATCTTTGAAAAGGAGTCTTCATATAATCTCAAACACTAGAGTAATAAAACTCTACACAATTATATTGAAGCAAATGATATTATGCTCAACTTTAAAATCTTAAACTTACAAAAGTAAAGCACAAATCTCTAATTTAATTTCAAATAAATTGCCACAAAACATAACCATAACCTCAACTGTGAGTTAAAACAATTTCTAGATATAATCATCTATTTTATAGATGCTTTAAGTCTTTAACAAGATACTTACTTAGGAACCCAATTTTTTTATGGTATTATATTATGTGGGCATCAATACTAGTATTTTATCTATTGATTGAAGGCTGGATAAAACATAACCTAACCTCAAATGTAAGTTAAAACAGTGTCCAAATATAGAACTATCTTTATGTATTTTATACCTAAATGCTTTTGAAGTGTAGAACTATTTTATAGATGCTTGAAGTCTTTAATAAGTTACTTACTTTGGGACCCAATTTTTCTTCTAGTATGAGATTACTTTAGAGTAAATACTTGTCTTTTATCTATAGATTCAAGTCCATCTTAAAAAGTAGAAGTTTCATATTTAGCCCCTTCAATGTCAAGTGCAAGTTGTACAACACTTTCACTCTATTTGTTGGATATTGTTGCTACTTGGATATGTTGTTGTCATTGATGTCAACATATTCATGTGTTCTGGTGTTGTTGAGAGTTGTTTTGATGTTTTAGTGATAGTATTGCAGTGATATAGTTGATTTATCTATTTGGGATGCTAGAATACTTCATTCCTTATTTCTTTCAGTGATCTGGAAGTTTACTTGATCATATTATTTGATCCAGTTTGTAGTTCAGTCTTTCTATTGAGTGGTTAGCAGAGTTTGGTATTTGATTCGGTGAGCTCCAGTATGATTATATCTTTGGTTGTGGATTTGGGAGAATGTTTTGGATGTTCATGTGTATCTCCAGTTCATATGGTTCGTGATTTGGTGCTCAGCAAGCTATCTTTCTAGTTTGAATTGCTATTGTTGAGTGTTCTTGAGAGTTAGTGTGTTGATCGATGAAGATTTGAATAAGTAGTGTTGGTGCAGCTATTATGGATGGTTCTAAGGTGCTTGTTGGTGTTTCTTGATCCTTTCCTAGTTATGGTGGTCTTCATTGATCTTTGTGCACGTTCTTGGAGATCTTACAGGTTTGGTGATATTGTTCATGTTATGCGTATTCTTGGTGGTGTAGCGTGTTGCAGTTGATCTTGGTGAGATTTCTGGTGGTGATGCATGTTTGGAGATTTGATTTAGGTCCATGTTGTTGGCCATTTGGTGGAATTGATTATGTGTTTCATTGATGTCAACACTAGTTGTTTGGATGCTTTACCGGCACCCTTCTGGTCCCGGTAGGTTAAGTGGTTTCTGGTTAACTTGGATCCGGCATGATCCGGTAGACTCTAATATAATCTGATGATGGAATTGGCTTGTTCATGATACTTATACTCTTATTTGATCAATTGGTTTTGGTCTAGTGATTGGATGCTATCCTTCTTGCTTAGAAGACTGGTTTCTCATTTCGGCGAGGGTTTCACCGGTAGAGCTTTTGATGGAGATCTTTGATGAATTGCATAAGTTGTGTTGGTGTAGCTTCTGATGGAGTTTCACGATGTTGTTGGTGATCATTTTCAAGACTTGGCATTTGGAGATCATTGCTGAAGCGTGTGGACCTATACTTGGTCCCGATTGATCTAGGTTATGGATCGACATTAATGTAACGTGTGGATAGGACCTATTGATGTATTTCTGAGATGTCTTATGTGTTGATATTATTTGTTTGGTCTAAGGCCGACATGGTTTGTAATTATGTAATCGATTTATTGTCTGGTGGCCAACTTGATTGTTTATGGTCGAGGGTTTGTATATATAGATGTAAGATCTCATTGTAGATCATCATGGTTAATGTAAGAGGTCATGGTCAAGGAATGTAATGTGTGAATAATGCAATATCATTTAGGCAGAGGAGTTGGTCGATCATTGGAGATCGAATTAGGTTTGTGTAAGAGGATTTAGTCCTCTAGTATTGAGCTTAAACAGAACTGTACTTGGACTTAGGAGATGTTATCTTTTGAAGCTCAACACTTCTCCGGATTGTAGTCTAGATATATATGTAGTCAGTGAGGCTCCTTTTGTGATGAGAAGTGTGCTCTAGGTTGTTGGCCTTATGCAAGTGTAGGCCCCTTCATTGTAATTCACATACTTACTGCATAAGTATTATCTGACTGTGGGTAGGCTTCCCACCGTGGTTTTTCCCTTTACCGGGTTTTCCTCGTACAAATCTTGGTGTTGTGTGGATGGCTTTTATTCTGTGATTACTGTTTATGCTTAATTTGATTAACTGCTAATCCCATGTTAATATTTTGGGTTTTGGTATTAAAGTTTTAATTGTTGAATGTTCCTGTAATTTGTGACAACTGATTCACCCCCCCCACCCTCTCAGTTGTCTTCTGGTTATCTGAACTATCTAACAATTGGTATCAGATCTTTGGTCCTCTCTGCAAAAATCTTAACTGCTTGAGGAAGATCCTATGGTGACTAACAGTTCAAGTTCATCCAGGTCTTCTAGAGAAATCTTTCGAAGAGATATAGCGAGGCTTGAAGGAACAAACTATACAATATGGAAGATTCGGATGGAGACTCATCTGAGATGTCTTAGCAAGGAGATTTTGGAGATCACACAGAATGGTGTCACACCCTTTAATTCATCATTGGACAATCCTCCTCCGGCAAACCTGGATAAGGAGCTTGAGAATGATTGTAGAGCAAGAGAAGCCCTCTTGTGTGCACTTTCTCATCAACAAATAATGGAATTAACAGAAAAATCATCTGGAAAGGCTATATGGGATAAGTTGCAGACTCTTAATGAAGGGGACCCTATAGTGAAGATTGCTAAATTTGATGGTTACCGGGTGAGATATGAAAACCTTAAGATGGAAGAAGATGAAAGGATAGCTGCATTCATGGAAAGGGTAAATGAGATTGTTATAGGAATTCAATGTTGTGGTGGAACTGTAAGTGAAGATGAAATTGTTTCTAAAGTTCTAAGATCCCTACCACCGGCTTACAAAATGAAGGCTACTGCTATTAATGAGTTGAGAACAATGGTTAATACATCTGTCAACAGAGATACCTTGGTTGGGAAACTATCTGCTTTTGAGCTTGAGGAATTTGGGCCTTCTAGAGCTGTGAAGACTGAACCTTCTTTTCATGCATCTACATCTATGACTGGTAAGCAAGAGTGGAAAGCTTTATATGAAAAAGAATTAGAAGATATGAAGAGAGAAGATGATGAGTTTGAGAAACTTGAAGCATTATTTGCTAGAAAAGTAACGAAAGGACTGGTAGGAAGTATGAAGGAAAAGAACCTTTTAAATGTTTTGCATGCAATAAGATTGGTCATTTTGCATCTAGATGTCCTAAAAGAAATTTAAGATTTGAAGAAAGAGTTAAAAGATCATTTAAGCCTAACCCTAGATATTAGAACAAGTATAGATTCAAGAAAAATAGAGACAAATCATGCTACATAGCGGATGATGAAGGCATTACTGATTCAGATGATGAACTAGAAGAAGAATCTGCTAGTGTATTCGACAATGGGAAGGAATGGGTATTCCTAGCTATCAAGGAAGATGATCTGGCACTGGAAGAGAATGTACCTGAGGAGAAGGGACTTGCTTCTAAAATTGAGGACATGGATGAATGGGTAATTGACCGTGGTTGTTCACATCATATGACTGAAGATAAAGGAAAGTTTATGTCTTTGAAAGAATTTAATGGTGGACTAGTTAGATTTGGAGATGACTAGGCATGTATGATTAAAGGAAAAGGAACTATATAATTGAATGGTAAGAACAATACTGACAATGTTTATTATGTTGAAGGTTTGAAGCATAATATTTTGAGTGTATGACAATTGGTAGATAAGGGATTTCAATTACTGTTCAAGGATGGAAATTACAAAATCATTAACAGATTTGGCTTGGAGATTGCAACCAGTACACAGACAAAAGGTAACATATTTCATTTGAACTCTGGTGAGAAGATATGTTTGATTACACAAATTGATGAAAGTTGGCTATGGCATAAAAGGCCGTGTCATGTGAATTTTGATTGTATTGTGAAGATCAGTTCAACTAAGGCAATTAGGGATATACCTAAGACTATGAAGCCCTATAATCCGGTATGTAAAGAATGTCAAATGGGTAAATAGGTCAAAACCTCTTTTAGGAGTATACAAGATAAATCAAATGATGTTCTTGATCTTATTCATACTGATTTATGTGGCCCTACTAGAGTTAAAAGTTTTCATGGTGATAGATATTTCATGCTAATCATAGATGATTATTCTAGAATGATGTGGGTTACTTTTTTGAGAGAAAAATCTGAAGCATTTGAAAAATTTAAAATCTTTAAGGCTAAAGTGGAAACTGAGACAAGATTGAAGATTAAATGTTTGAGATTAGATCATGGTGGAGAATTCACATCCGGTGAGTTTAACAACTTTTGTGACAAGCATGGTATAAGAAGATAATTTTCTGCTCCCCGGACACCTCAGCAAAATGGAGTTGTGGAAAGGAAAAACCGAACTATCTTGGATGCTACTAGAACAATGATGATGGAAGCTAATATACCTCATATTTACTAGAGAAAAGTAGTGAGTACAACAGTTTATACATTCAATAGAGTACATATCAAAGGAGAAATCGATAAGACACCTTATGAATTATGGTTTGGCAATACACCTACAGTTAAGCATTTCAAAAATTTTGGTAGTAAATGTTATATCAGGAGAGATGATATTATTGGGAAATTTGATCCTAGATGTGATGAAGGCATATTTCTTGGTTATTCTAATGAAATCAAAGTATATAGATGTTATAATAAAAGATTGCAGAGAATTGTAGAGAGTGCTAATGTCAAAGTAGATGAGCTGAACAAAAGTCAAATCAGAGTTTATGAGAAGGAACCAGTAGTGGAAATGATTATATCTGAACCAGTAGCACCTTTACCAGAATAGAGAGTTGAACCAGTTACTCTAACAACATCAGAGAATTATGCAATAACTAAAGAATAGGAAAGAGGAACAAAGAGTCGGAAGACTCCTAGGTATGTGAGACTGAATCATTCTGAGGATCAAATCATTGGGGACAAGAGCAATGGAGTGATGACAAGAAGAACACTAGCAACTAATGAGGTATGTTTAATTTCACAAGTCGAACTAGTATCAATAATTGAGGCATGTAAAGATGAATTTTGGTTAAAAGCTATGGAAGAAGAATTAGATCAGATTGAGAAAAATAACACATGGACTTTGGTTCCCCGGCCTAAAAATAAAAATGTTATTGGAACTAAATGGGTTTTTAGGAATAAATTGAATGAGGAATAAGGCTAGATTTGTTTGTGTAAAGTGGAAAATCACGATCGAACCCTAGTTGCTCTCCCCTCTTCCAACTCCAAGGAGAGAGAAGGGAGGTTCGCTAGGATTCGATGGTTTTCACTTAGGGGAGAGACTTTACATTCAAAAGAGGGGTTGAAACCCACAAGATCCAATCCCACGCAATGCAAGATTGGATGCTAAATGTGTTTCAAGGGTTAAGAAAGCAAGGCTACCCTCTTTTGTAAAGAATGTGCATAGGAGAATTAAGCTAGGAATGCATAGAAAGTGACAAAGATTCGCTTATAAACTGAGATAGGAATACAGTATGAAGCTGCGGACCTGGAATTAGCAGTAAAATGTCGATACGGCGTTGTCCTGAAAATTTAAGCAAAAGTTGTCAGGACGATGGTGCCCGGCGCCACGGTCCTCCGAAAAATCCGCGAAACGAAGGGGGATCTGTTCGTCTCTGCACAAGGATTCCAGATCTTCAATCTCAGCCGCATACCTGCAACCTACACACAGAAAAGCGAAGACAATTGGGGGGTTAGGGATTAGGGGTTTGCCTTTAGGTCAAACCCCGGTTTTGGAATTAACCAAGAAATGAGCAAGAGCTGTAAATGTAAATGACTGTAAAACAAGTACTAATACCTTGTTCTAAGGATGTTTGTATCCTTATGTGCGAAGGTTTAGATGTTGTATGTTGTATGTTGTAGTAGTATGTGATCTCCTCTTCAATGGTTGAATCCTTGTCTTGAATGCAACACTTAGCCTTGAATGGAGACTTGAAATGATCAATTGCTTGAAGGAATGCTTGAATGCTTGAATGCTTGAGTATAGTTTCCACGCTTGTTTCATCATATGTCCTTCTTCCCCAAATGGGAGAGGCAAATGTAGTTTATATACTTGTCAATTAGGGCTGATAGACTGATTTTCCCGACCTTAGGCCGACCAGGAAAGATAATTTCCAAATTGCAAACAAAAAGACTCGAGACCCCTTAGGAGACCGGGCCCAACATAGGACCCAGGGACCAGGGCGCTGGGTGCCATGGTCCTGGGGACCAGGGCGCTGGGCGCTCTGGTCCCACCTCCCGGGACAGCAGGGTGCAAGGAGGTTCAGGCCAGGGTACTTGAAAAATGCAGTTTTCAGTGTCATAATCAGGTTTCGGGGTCTCCATTCAGGTTGCGTGTTGCGTCGCCATCGTGAAGACCGAAATGCAGTCGAAATTGCAAGTGTCACAATTTTAGGATGCTACATTTAGCCCCCACTTTAGTGGGAGTATGTATGCTCATACTTCCGGTAAAGTACAAGGAAACAACATTGAAAGAATTTCACCACGTCAAGGAGGCAAGATACACCAAGCCCCCAGTGGACTAAGGATCTTACGACTTCGATTGACAAAGTAAAAGGGAAGATCACGAGGGAGAACCATGACTGTCAGTAGTAAGGTTCCCTCACTATGAGTCATGCAAGAAAGATATCAAAAATTTTCAAGGCAAAGCTAAATTTGTCAAGAAATTTTCAAGTATCTTGAAAAGATATGAACGGGATGTATGCCCCCCTATGTTAAAGCGATCGCAGATGCCTCAACGGGGGTGATTGTTTTAACGTAGTGATACACATAAGAAGGGAAAGGAGCACGTTATCACAAAGATTTAGCCCCCAAGTGTGAGATAAACCCAAGGATAATAGACACAAAACACAAAGCACGAGGTGACTTTTCTTTCCTCGGGGTCAGTATGCTGTATGATAATTCATGTATATATATCATATGTATGTATGCATAATTGTTCTTCATTCCCCAATCAAGGAAGGTCACCTAGAAGAAGGGAACACATGTGTCTTTTGAGTCAACATGAGAGAGATTGAGAGATCTCAATGCTTTGCATCGTCCTCAAGTAGACAACACTAAGGACAACAAAAAAGAATGAGAGTAACATATAGAAGAAGTAACAAAAGAGAGGGGGAGAGAATCTGCTATGCTAATGTAACTAGTCTAGCACGTCATCTACCCCCCAATCTTGCTGATCAATGTTTCAGGAAGGCAGGGAACATGCTAGAGGAGGAACATTCAACATAGCAAATGGAGCTATCACAAGATCCAAACAAGGGCTATGTTCATATCCCAAGCCGTGGTGTTCTTGTCGAGGAGCTAGGATAAGTGCTTTAGAAAATTCAGTAGATAAATGGTTATCAATATCAACAAGTTCATATTCACTATCAGAATGAACAGGAGTAACATTTTCATCATGAATAACATTTTCATCTATATCATCATCAAGATTTATAAAAATAGGATCTTTAACTCGCACAGGATCAAGACCATCATGAATCTTATGTTTAGGAGATTTAGGCTCAATGTCCGGCTGAGGAGAAAATGGAATAATGCTTGTTGAAGGTGTTTTTGGAGATTTCAAAGTTTAAGCTCTAAGACGACGCCGGCGTTCACGTGCAGAACGATTTCGTCTAGTCTTAGTAGGAAGTGAAGAAGATTGAGGAGGAGGAATGTTCTCATCGCTATCACTTGGGTGTTTAGGTTGTGGTCTCTTAGGTTGAATAATAGGAGAAGAAGAAGGTCTCTTCTCTCTATAAAAGGAAGGAGGAGGAACTGCTCCATATAAGGGAGGAATATTTGGTTTAGAAAGGAGACCAAGTCCATCATGACGAGGAGGGATAGGTCTACTTTTAGGAAGTTTATTAGATATAGACATAGTCACATCCATAGGGATGGGTTGGGAATCTTCTTGAGGAAAGACATTAGTTTTATCTTTCAAAGGAAGAACTTCCTTCTCAAGAATGATAGGAATGTCAAGTTTAGGTGTTCTAGGTTCACTTAAAGATAGGATCATATCTGTTTTCCACTTTTGATAAGATTTGAAAAGATGATCACTTCACGGAGGAAGGGATTGGAATTGTTTAGGCCAAAAGTAATCAAGAGGAACACTAGAGGTTCTTTCAGCTGGTTTAAAGAGGCTATGATTGACAGTAACAACTTCACCATTATGGGGAAATTTCAAACACTTATGAATAGGAGAAGCAATAGCTTTCATGGAAGATAGCCAAGGATAGCCAAGCTTCACACGAAATTGTTCGGAAGATGGAATAATAGCAAAGTTCACATCAAGGGATTTGTTATAGACCTCAATAGGCAATGTAATAGAACCAATTGCGGGAGAAGAAAATGCATCAAATAGTTTCACAATCACATCTGTTTTGTCATAAATCACTTGATTCAATTGCAAAGTAAAAAGAAATTCTTCAGTAATAACATTAACCATGCACGAAGGATCAATAAGCACTCCACGGCAAGGTGTATTCTTGACTTTTGCAACTATGTATAAAGGACCATCAGGTGCCCTAATGGTTTCACTGGAATCAAATGTGATGGAAGGTTCTTTAGGGTTTTCTTGCTGCTCTACAAAGTTAATCACATTTGGAGTCATAAACACAAGACCATCAGATGAAAGAGAGGAATCATTAGTCTCAATCGCATTAGAGGTATGAGAAGGTAATGGATCAGTGAAAATCTGAAGATTTTGATTAGGAGGAGCTACAGATGTATTGCCTTTATCATTCACTCCAGAAACAGAAATAGTATTATTATCAATCAAATCTTGAATTTTACCCTTTAAAGAAAAACATTTTTCAGTATCATGCCCAGGCTGACGATGAAATTGACAAAAGGCTTTGTCATCAAAATAAGGTGAAGTAATCTTTGCAGGATCAACTTGCCTTATAGGAGGAAGAGTAAGCACATTTTGTTCCAATAACTTATTCATAATACTATGCAATGAGTCATTCAAAGGAGTATACTTTCTTTCTTTCTTGAAAAATTTAGAAATAGGAGGCACACCTGATGCTGCATTCACATTGTTGTTGATGGTGTTTTCATTGAATTTGATGGAATCTGTGTTCGGTTTAAACTTCCCAAATGGTTGTTGACTGCTATCACCCTTATCACTCGGAGCCATAGGATGTGATTGTTCCATTTGACTCACAGTCAGTTGATAATTGTGAAGAGTGGCACACAACTGTTGGAAAGAAGTAAACTCAGAAAACAGAAGTTTGTCTCGAATATCTCTTTGTAAATTAGAAATAAAGATTCTTTGAATATCATTGTCAGGCACTGGAAAAGAAATTTGAGCATACAAATGCTTATATCTACCAATGAAATCAGTCACTTTTTCTTAACACCTTGTTTACAATGCATTAAATCAATCAAAGTAACTTTAGGACTTATATTGTTTTGAAATTGTTGAATGAAAGAATTTGCAAGTTGTTCGAAAGAAGTAATAGAATAGGAAGGCAACGAGCAATACCATTGTAGGGCTTTGTCTCTTAATGTTTTCGTGAATAGTTTTGCAAGCAACCTTTGGTCATAAGCAAAATCGGTACAAATTGTTTGAAAGGTCTTAACATGTGTTAGAGGATCACCTTTACCATTATAAAGCTCCAAATGCGGAATTTCAGCATGTTTAGGGGGAATAGCTCGAACAATGTCAAGAGAAAGTGGGCTCGCAACATCAAATGTGGGCACACTAAACTTAGATTGATTCATAGAAGCAATTTGTTGCTGTAAAGAAGAGACAGTTTGTGCAAGATTGTTAATGGTCGCTTCAGTCGAAGAGTTCATATTAGACGTGTTAGATTGAGATGGAGGTGTTATGTTATTGAAAGAAGGTAAAGAGTAAGGTGGTGGGACCCTATGATAATTAGTCATAGGAGATGATTGGACAGGAGGAACACTACAAGGAGGAATGGAATGGTTAAATGAATTGCCCCCTTGCGTCATGTTCATTTGCGGAGATGTAATAGGAACACTCATTGAAGGAATGAATGAAGAAGTCGGATTGAATGAAGGGATAGGGTTAATTGAAGAGGGAGGATTGCCCCCATGACTAGTGATCACAGGGGGAATGTCTTGTGTAGAAGTAGCCATTATGTTTGATGTAAAGGTAGGTATGCTAGCAATAGAAGTCATCAAAGGAATAGAATGATTGACTTGTGTAGGAGGTTGTGTATAACCTAAAGTTTCGGCACAACTCTTCATAGGCATCACGTTCGAATTCACAATGTGTGAAATACCACGCAAAATATCAATTCCATTCTTATCACTTTGAAGCATACATTTTAGACCCTCAATTAAAGGAAGAGCTTGACTATCAGGGTATTCTTGAGACATCCATTGTCGAAAATCGTCAAATTGGTTATCCAATTTTGAAAGTTGTTCTTCAGAAACCTCATGGAGAGCTTCTTCATCATTAGGAGGATTAGAGGAATTACCCATGTCCTCGTTAAAAAGGCTATTCAAATTAGGTTCCATCTCCTCAGTAATTAAACCTCGGAAAGACTTAATTCTACGGCTTCGTCTAACGGGAATAGTGTAAGTAGGGCTTATTGTTGTAAAACTCATGCACTAGAAAGAGAGAGAAGATTTTGAATTTAGAGGTAGCAATTTTCAGTAAAATCAGCCAATCTTCTGGATTTAAGCTGTTAAATACAATCACAACAGTCTCCCAAAATTTCGGAAAAAATGTCCGGGACCGTGGCGCTCGGAGTGCAACACGGTCCTTGCAACTTTTTTCGAAATTTGCAGGGATGAAAGGTATGATGATTTTAGAGCTAATCTGAAAAAATTGAGTGATTTTATGATATGTAGATAGGCCAAATTAAAGTTGCAATCTCAAAATTGAACCCTACCTAGATTGTCAAAAAATGCAAAATTTGAATTGAAAAAGAGAGGGAAACTGAAATTTTGAATTTTATGATTTTAGAGGGAATGTCAAGAGCAATGCAAATTTTGAAATTTAAAAATTGACTCAATTTCACACAAAATTCAATTTTGAAAGCGGAAATCAAAGTTGTTGTAATTAAGCACTTAATTTCAAAAGTCACAAAATGCAAGAACTTGAACAAAGCACTGAAATTTTTAATGAATGTTAACACACTTTTCAGATTTAGGACAGTAAGAACACAATTTTGACACAAAATTTCAGTTTCAATGATTTTTGAATGTTTAAAAGCCTTAATCCAAGCAATCCCTAGACCAACTTTGACTTTAATTTTGAAGGTGTTATAATTGATAAAATCAGCCAAAATTTTGGATTTTAGCAGGAAAATACAGTAAGATCTCGCTCCCGAAATTTCAGAAAAAATGTCGAGGACGATGGCGCTCGGAGTGCACATGGTCCTCGCAACTTTTTTCCAAATTTTCAGGGATGAAAGATATTGTGATTTTATTGCGGAATCCAAAGTTACAGCTGATTTGGAGATGTTTTGATCAGTGAAATTGTCGGACAAAGGTTGAATCAAGAGGGTTTCAAAAATTAGGGTTTTGACACTTAACCGCTTAATTTTCAAAATCAAAGCACAAATATGAATTGATAATTTGTAATAGAAGGGTAGATCTGAAACAAGCATTAACATTTAGACATTTCACAAGCTTAATTACTAAAAAGAAAATTTTAGGGTTTTTATGCAATCACCTCTAAAATTTTGCAAAAGATCAAACATGGAAATGTAATCAATTTTTTCAGATCTAAGCATGAAAAATCAGAAAGGATGTTCACGTCGGGTTCACCAAAATGTAAAGCGGAAAATTGCGATCGAACCCTAGTTGCTCTCCCCTCTTCTAACTCCAAGGAGAGAGAAGGGAGGTTCGCTAGGATTCGATGGTTTTCACTTAGGGGAGAGACTTTACATTCAAAAGAGGGGTTGAAACCCACAAGATCCAATCCCACGCAATGCAAGATTGGATGCTAAATGTGTTTCAAGGGTTAAGAAAGCAAGGCTACCCTCTTTTGTAAAGAATGTGCATAGGAGAATTAAGCTAGGAATGCATAGAAAGTGACAAAGATTCACTTATAAACTGAGATAGGAATACAGTATGAAGCTACGGACCTGGAATTAGCAGTAAAATGTCGATACGGCGCTGTCCTGCAAATTTAAGCAAAAGTTGTCAGGACGATGGCGCCCGGCGTCACGGTCCTCCGAAAAATCCGCGAAACGAAGGGGGATCTGTTCGTCTCTGCACTAGGATTCCAGATCTTCAATCTCAGCCGCGTACCTACAACCTACACACAAAAAAATGAAGATGATTGGGGGGTTAGGGATTAGGGGTTTGCCTTTAGGTCAAACCCCGGTTTTGGAATTAACCAAGAAATGAGCAAGAGTTGTAAATGTAAATGACTGTAAAACAAGTACTAATACCTTGTTCTAAGGATGTTTGTATCCTTATGTGCGAAGGTTTAGATGTTGTATGTTGTATGTTGTAGTAGTATGTGATCTCCTCTTCAATGGTTGAATCCTTGTCTTGAATGCAACACTTAGCCTTGAATGGAGACTTGAAATGATCAATTGCTTGAAGGAATGCTTGAATGCTTGAATGCTTGAGTATAGTTTCCACGCTTGTTTCATCATATGTCCTTCTTCCCCAAATGGGAGAGGCAAATTTAGTTTATATACTTGTCAATTAGGGCTGATAGACTGATTTTCCTGACCTTAGGCCGACCAGGAAAAATAATTTCCAAATTGCAAACAAAAAGACCCAAGACCCCTTAGGAGACCGGGCCCAAAATAGGACCCAGGGACCAGGGCGCTAGGCGCCATGGTCCTGGGGACCAGGGCGCTGGGCGCCCTGGTCCTGAGGGACCAGGGCGCTGGGCGCTCTGGTCCCACCTCCCGGGACAGCAGGGTGCAAGGAGGTTCAGGCCAGGGTACTTGAAAAATGCAGTTTTCAGTGTCATAATCAGGTTTCGGGGTCTCCATTCAGGTTGCGTGTTGCGTCGCCATCGTGAAGACCGAAATGCAGTCGAAATTGCAAGTGTCACAATTTTAGGACGCTACAGTTTGTAAAGGATATTCTCATAAGGAAGGAATTGATTATGGAGAGACTTTTGCACCGGTAGCTAGGATGTAAGATTATTTCTTGCCTATGCTGCTTATAAAAACTAAAAGGTTTATCAAATGGATGTTGAATATGCATTCTTGAATGGGGATCTTGATGAAGAATTTTATATTGAGCAACCTGATGGTTTTTCACTATCAAATGATACTGATATGGTTTGCAGGTTAAGGAAAGCTTTATATGTATTGAAACAAGCACCTAGAGCTTGGTATGCAAGGCTCGATAAATATCTTTTATAGCTTGGTTTTACTAAGGGCAGTACTGATAGTAATTTATATTATAAAATCACTGATGATGATATACTAATTGCTGAAGTATTTGTTGATGATATTATTTTTGAAGGTGAAGATAAGTTATGCATAAAATTTTCTAAGAATATGGAGAAAGAATTGGAGATGTCTATGACTGGTGAGATGAAATTTTTCTTAGCTTTGCAGATTACTTAGACTTACAAAGATATTTTCATCTGTCAAACTAAATATGCTAAGAAATTGTTGAAGAAATTTGGTATAAGAGATTCTAAACCGGTAAGTACACCTATGGTTACAAGTGAGAAATTGACAAGAAAAGATGTTTCTACACCAGTAAATCCTACAAGATACAAATCTATGATTGGAGGTCTTCTTTATTTGACTCAGACTAGGCCTGACATTATGAATTTTGTTTGTATTGTTTCAAGATTTCAGAGTGGTCCTAGAGAAAATCATGAGATGGCGGTGAAAAGGATTTTTAGATACTTGCAAGGTAAATCAGAATATGGCTTATGGTATCCTAAGGATGATAACTTTACTTTATGTGCATATATAGATGTTGATTGGGGTGTAGATGTTGATGACCAAAAAAGTACTTTCGGTGGAGCTTTCTTTCTTGGAAAGAAGTTGGTTTCATGGATCAGCAAGAAATAGTCATGTACTTCTTTATCTAATGTTGAAGCTGAGTATGTTGCTGCTACTACTAACTGTACACAAGTTCTATGGATGAAGCAAATGTTGAAAGATATAAAGGTGGATTGTGATGCACCGATAATTATTCACTATGATAACTCTATTGCTATTGATATATCAAAGAATCCGGTATTTCATTCTAAGACAAAGCACATATCTATCAAATATAACTTTTTGAAGGAGAAGGTGGAAGCAAATGAAGTTAGACTAGTTTATGTGAACACTAAAGAACAGATTGCAGATATTTTCACTAAACCTTTATCCAAGGAATCATTTGAGTACTTGAGAGATGGATTGGGGGTTTCTACCCCTCTGGTAGAGACTTGATTGATGCGGTTTGGCATCAGTCCGACATACATTATCATATATACTATTCATTTTGGCACTGATGTGGGATGCTACTGCTCAAGGGGAGTAGTCAGCTTTAAGATTCAGAGGCTTATGTTTTTGCTTTGATATTTTTGTCAGATTTCTGTCATTGATGTCCAAGGGGGAGAGATAGTGATGTGAAAAAGATAAAGGAAGAAAATGATAAATTTCAAAGGGGGATAAATATGAAAGGGGAGAGATATTGATATTCAGAGCTATATGCAGATGATTGATGGTTGTCTTCCACAGGGGGAGACTTGTTTGGCATTTCTTGGTACTTAGATGTTTTTCACATCTAGTGTTGCCATCAATGCCAAAGGGAGAGATTGTTGGCCATTTGGTGGAATTGATTATGTGTTGCATTGATGTTTTGTCATTGATGTCAACACTAGCTGTTTGGATGCTTTATCGGCACCCTTCTGGTCCTGGTAGGTTAAGTGGTTTCTGGTTAACTTGGATCCAACATGATCCGATAGACTCTGGTATAATCTAATGATGGAATTGGCTTGTTCATGATACTTATACTCTTATTTGATCAGTTGGTTTTGGTCTAGTGATTGGATGCTATCCTGCTTGCTTAGAAGATTGGTTTATGATTCTGGCGAGGGTTTCACCAGTGGATCTTTTGATGGAGATCTTTGTTGAATTGCATAAGTGGTGTTGGTGTAGCTTCTGATGGAGTTTCAGGATGTTGTTGGTGATCGTGTTTGAAACTTGGCGTTTGGATATCATTGCTGAAGCATGTGGACCTATACTTGGTCCTGGTTGATCTAGGTTATGGACTGACATTAATGTAACGTGTGGAGAGGACCTATTGATGTATTTTTGGGATGTCTTATGTGTTGATATTATTTGTTTGGTCTAAGGCCGACATGGTTTGTAATTATGTAATCGGTTTATTGTCTGGTGGTCGACCTGATTGTTTATGGTTGAGGGTTTTGTATATATAGATGTAAGATCTCATTGTAGATCATCATTGTTAATGTAAGAGGTCATGGTCAAGGAATGTAATGTGTGAATAATGTAATATCATTCAGGAAGAGGAGTTGGTCGATCATTGGAGATCGAATTGGGTTTGTGTAAGAGGATTTAGTCCTCCGATATTGAGCTTAACCAGAACTGTACTCAAGCATAGGAGATGCTATCTTTTGCAGTTCAACACTTCTTCTAATTATAGTCCAGATTTATATGTAGTCAATGAGGCTCCTTTTGTGATGAGCAGTGTGCTCTAGGTTGTTGGCCTTCCTGCAAGTGCAGGCCCCTTCATTGTAATTCACATACTTGCTACATAAGTATTATCTGACTGTGGGTAGGCTTCCCATCGTGGTTTTCCCCTTTACCGGGTTTTCCACGTACAAATCTTGGTGTTGTGTGGATGGCTTTTATTCTGTGATTATTATTTATGCTTAATTTGATTAACTGCTATTTTGGTATTAAAGTTTTAATTGTTGAATGTTCTTGTAATCTGTGACAACTGTTTCACCACCCCCCCCCCCTCTCAGTTGTCTTTTGGTTATCTGAACTGTCTAACACATGCTATGTCATTTATGTCATTATATTGGCCTGGTGGTTGATTTATGTATCGTGTGATGTAATTTTGTAATTAAGGGTTGAGGATTTGGCCGACCTTGTAGTCAAGGTTGATGATTTGTATAAATAGGTGGTATAGTCATGTAATTTGGGTATTGGTGTTGTGCCTGCATTATCAAAGAGAGGTTTATGTGTTCAAAAGAGAATTTATCTTTCAGTGTGGTGTATTGTGCAGTGATTGTTGAAGGGAAGACAAATGTGCTTAACCGGAACCATCATTAGGCATAAGGAGATGCTATATTTACAGTTCATGTAATCCAGATTATAGTTTGATCATTATTGTAAGGTAGTGAACCTTCCTTGAGGGTTGGAGCCTTCTGGGTCTTCTTATTTTGAGCAGTGAGCTCTAAGCAGTGTGCCTAAATGCATGTGCATTCCCCATTGTAATATTTACACATACTATTGCAGAGTATCATCTTATTGTGGGTAGGTCCCCACCGTGGTTTTTCCCTTAACCGGGTTTTCAACATCAAAATATTGGTGTTATGTGTTGTGGTTTCATTGTTCTTATTTGTATTATTGTTGTTGTTGTTAAGATCTGAGATTGTGTTTAAATTTCTTTGATATGGTGAAAACCGATTTACCCCCTTATCCCCCCTCTCAGTTTTCCCTCTTGGTTGTTGCTAACATTGTTTGCATTAGTGAAGTAACAATGTTAGTCAAAGAAGACAATTATGTGAAGAGAAACTTGAGACAAGGTACATAAATCATAAATCATGATTATAATATCAATAAAAATTATTGATGATGGATGTATGACTAATGATTAGTGATTCTTGGAGACCTCTTATAAAAAGATAAAGACAGTGGATCATCACAATCAAGACAACAATTTCATTCATGAGGTTTCCTTGATACAAACATTTCACAAGGGGATTGTTTTTATATTTACCTTACATATTATTCAAATGAATTTTACAACCAAGTATTCATTTTAGATCTAAACATGTAACCAAGATACATTTACTTTCACAAATAGTCTAACTGAAATAATATAATTTTAATATAATATGAATAACAATAATGCACCTCATTATTAAAATTCAATAGTGATTGACTACCTTCAAATATACTAAATATCTATTACATAAAATATCTATGAAACAACAAAAAATAATCCAAAAATACATTTAATATAATAATTCTTTGAAAATAAATCTTCATATAACCTCAAATATTAGAAAAATAAAACTTTACACAATTATATTGAAATATATGATATTATCATCATGTTTACCTTTAAAAATATTAAACTTACAAAAGTAAAGCACAAATGTCTAATTTTATTTCAAATCAACGGCCTTAACAATAAGCCACAAAGCCTTTTAATTTCTAGTGGGTTGTTTGCCCAATCTCACAGCTTGTTAGATTCATCTCTTTTGCCTTGATGGTTGTTCTATAATGGGTCTAGGCCCTTCCCGTATGTATCTAATCAAGACAATAAGCCACAAACCATAACCATAATCTCAACTATGAGTTAAAACAATTTCTAGATATAGTCATCTATTTTATAGACGCTTGAAGCCTTTAACAAATTACTTACTTTAGGACCCATTTTTTATGGTATTATATTACTTTAGAGTCAATAGTAGTCTTTTTATCTATTGATTGAAGGCCAGATAAAGCATAACCTAACCTCAAATGTGAATTAACACAATGTCTAAATATAGTTATCTTTAACTATTTTATACCTGAATGCTTTTAAAGTGTATAACTATTTTATAGATGCTTGAAGTCTTTAACAAGTTACTTACTTTGGGACCCAATTTTCCTTATGCTATTAGATTACGTTAGAGTAAATACTTGTCGTTTATCTATAAATTGATGTCCATCTTAAAAAGTAGAAATTACATATTTAGCCCCTTCAATGCCAAGTGCAAGTTGTACATCACTTTCACTCTATTTGCATTAATGAAGTCACATTGTTAGTCAAAGAAGACAATTATGTGAAGAAAAACTTGAGACAAGGTACATAAATCATAAAGCATGATTTTAATATCAATAGAAATTATTGATGATGGATGCATGACTAGTGATTAGTGATTCTTAGAGATCTCTTATAAAAAGATAAAGACAACAGATCATCACAATCAAGACAACAATTGTATTCATGAGGTTTCCTTGATACAAACATTACACAAGGGGATTGTTTTTATATTTACCTTACATATTATTCAAATGAATTTTACAACCAAGTATTCCTTTTAGATCTAAACATGTGACCAAGATATATTTACTTTCACAAATAGTCTAACTTAAATAATGTAATCTTTAATATAATATCAATAACAACAATGCACCTCATTATTAAAATTCAGTCAAATGATTGACTACCTTCAAATCTACTATCTATTACATAGAGTATCTATGAAACAACAAAAATAATCTAAAAATACATTTAATATAATAATTCTTTGAAAAGATCTTCATATAAACTCAAATATTAGAATAATAAAACTTTACACAATTATATTGAAACATATAATTTTATCATTATGTTTACCTTTAAAATCTTAAACTTACAAAAGTAAAGCACAAATGTCTCATTTTATTCCAAATCAACGGCCTTAATAATAAGTCACAAAGCCTTTTAATTTCTAGTGGGTTGTTTTCCCAATCTCACATTTTGTTAGATTCGTCTCTTTTGTCTTAATGGTTGTTCTGTAATGGGCTGTATGTCCTTCCCGTATGTTTATAATCAAAACAATAAGCCAAAAAACATAACTATAACCTCAACTATAAATTAAAACAATTTATAGATATAATTATCTATTTTATAGATGCTTAAAGTATTTAACAAGTTACATACTTTGAGACCAAACATTTTTATGGTATCATATTACTTTAGAGTCAATAGTAGTCTTATATCTATTGACTAAAAGACCAGATAAAACATAACCTAATTTCCAATGTAAGTTAAAACTATGTCTAAATATAATTATCTTTTTTTATTTTATATCTAAATACTTGGAATTATAACTATTTTGTAGATACTTGAAGTCTTTAACAAGCTACTTACTTTGAGACCCCATTTTTCTTATGACATTAGATTACTTTAGAGTAAATACTTGTCTTTTATCTCTAGATTGAAGTCCAGAAGATACATATTTAGCCCCTTCAATGCCAAATGCAAGTTGTAAACATCGCTTTCACTCTTTTGAATAGACCAAATAGCAGTGCACATGCACACAATTTGACAGATTTTAATGCCCACTTGTGGAGCTGTTGTCCCCCACCTATTTGGCACTTAAATGCCATCTCATTTCATCTTACCATACAGACATGCAAGTTGAGGAAGGTGAGACCAAAAGGTTGAGTAAATTGGTAGGATTGTGGAAGGTCAAAAGTAGTAGTAGTGACATACCCACTTGCCCACAAGGCCTCATGCCTCCACATAATAGTTCGGTTTGATTGTATGGAAAAAAGAGAAGTTTCATGTCGTGTGGGAAGTATCTAGGTATATCTGAAGCTTCCCATTTCATTTGGTGTAGATTTGGACAGTGAGCAAAAGTCATGGTATAACATGTGATAGGTCCCTCTCTGCAAAAAGTTTGCTATGGGTACAAGCTATCTCAGAACCTGTATGGAAAACGTGGCCACAAGACTGCAAAGCCTTGATGTGATGGAAGATGGGCCATGCCAATTTTGTTGCCCTTTGTCACCATCTTCCCTAATAGGACTTGTTGGCCATTTTCATTTTCATTCATTTATAATGGAGTAGGGACTGATAGCCATGGCAATATGAGCCACTTAACTGATAGCTCAGATGTTTTCATAATAGTTATGTATTGGTTTTTCAGTTTGCTCTAAAAATTCCTCCTCTTAGGGCTGATTTGAGTGTAGAAAAAAGGGCCATTTCTTGATTTAGAGCCTTTTCATGATGTTGGATCATGGAGTGTGATTCAAATAAATTCTACGTTATAGAATTCAGAAACACAGCGCAATAGAAATGTTTTTGTTAGACACTTATTGATTAGATCTAGATAGCAAAATGAATGTACTGGTTCTTATTGATATCAGTTAGATTTGATTGCAGGTTTTGTAACCTCTTTCTCAGCCTTTCCCCCTCTCAAAATCTCAAAAACTTCCTCTAATCTCAAGAAAAGTTTAGATGGGTATGTATGGTCAGAAAAAATAGATTCATACCTATTCATCATTCAGGTTTCTTCCTTAGTTTCAGTTTAAATCATACCTATTTATCATTGCAAGCTTCTTTCTTAGTTTTAGTTTAAATCGGTAATTGATATTGCAGAATAGAAGTGTTTTCCTTCCTGCTTGTAGCCTTTCTGCCATTTCTTATTGCACCTGTGAATAAAGAACTCAGATTTATCTATGTTGGTACCTTGCATGCTTACACAACCACACTCTTAACCTTTTGATCCTTCAACTTTGTAAAAGCCTTGACCCATTAAAAATCTCACCACTCAAAGTCTAAAGCCATTCTTGAAGACTTAGTTTTTTTTTTATCACCATGATGGGATTGGGATTGGGTGAGTATGATTGTGATCTGCTTCTTTTGGGTGTTATCAAAATCCTGAATGCTATAACATGGCTTCTTCAATATGTTGGTATTAGAGTAGTTGATGAATTTGTTGCAGAGGAGCAGTACACTTATGTCCCTCCACAGTATAGTGCTGCCACCATGGATTCTAATGAAATGGCAGAAAATCAACAGATGGGCATTATTTTAAGGGCCAGTTCTCTTGGAGTTCCTGATGAGATGATCTGTGCAGTCTGTTTGAATGATTTTGTAGAGCAGGATGAGATCTGGAAGCTCAGAGATTGCTGTCATATTTTTCACAGAGGTTGCTTAGATGAATGGATTGGTCTTCTCCATTTGACTTGCCCCCTCTGTAGGGCTCCTTTATTGCCAAATGGAAATGAAATTTGAGTGCCTTTGATAGAGTATTTGTAAATTATTACTCTCAGATGAAGATTTGCTGGTAATGAGGTTGCTGAATCTGAATACTGATGAAATTTTGGGTAGATGAAGATTGTATCTCTGCTACTGAATCTTGTGTAAACAAAAGTTTAGTTTGAAGCTATGCAAATGAATCCCAACAGATAATTATGTATAGTGAAATATTTTTATCGTATCTTCAAGAAATATTGGATCTCTGGAATTGATCTTTTTTAAAGGAGTTTGGATCATGTTAACTTTTCAAGCTTTGATTAAAACCTGTCATGTTCAAATCATTGATCTCTGAAATTAAAAATCATGGGCATACGTTGAAATGGTAAATTTTTATAGCAGTAATTTATATTAGACTTGGTGACTGCCAGATTTAGTAGTCACTCTTTCAATCATACAGTTCTGATTCCTTCTCTGGCATAATTTCCATTAATGTTAATTTAGAGTTTAATTTAATTTCAGTTGTTAATATTTTGAAAGTAATTTTTTTTAATGAATATATGTGTCAGTTTTTATTAATTTATAAAAATATACAAATATTCACAAAAAATATAAAGAGACATAAAGTCGTCACTTAAAGTTACAGGGCAGTGTCTTTGAAAAACAGATAACAGAAATAACAAAATTATTTGTGATGATTTAACTTGAAATGTTTTGAGTTTGATTGTCTGAATTTCTTAACAAAATAATATTGCAATTGTTCTAAGATAACTAGATATTGAAAAATATATACTTATTTAAAAAGGAGGTTAAATTGTTAGCAATAATTAAAAAGTTATAATATATGAATAATAAATTGAGTTGAACTTGTGTAATAATTTAATTATTGAAATAACTTGATATATTATTAACTTAATTTTGTCTTTATAATATTATTTTTCATATTTACAATTTATTAAGGTAAGATTAGTGATGACTTAAATTGATTTCAATCTATGCAAAGGAAATGCACGAGCATGGAAAATGAATTAGAGCAAACTTTAATCAAGGATATTTGGGGCTTTTTTTCATTATATGGCATTTAAAAAAAAAAAAAAACTAAAAGAGGGGTAAAAATTTATTCAACGCGGAGAATTACAAATCAATAAGGGCCAAAAGCCTAGCAAAGAACAAAACATTAAACAACTCTATCTGCATCAACAACTTGCTCCAACATGTGAGATAATTCCAAAGTTAATTGTCCCTTATCTACAATATTCCACCCGTCCCTTCGATAAGAAGAGCATTTGGTCGAACAATCTGCGATTCCATTCTACTACCTAGGGATGTGAGTAAAAGTAACAGATTCCAAAGAATGCCACAACCATAAAATCTATCTAACAACCAGAGCTAGGTGTCAATTAACATCATCAAATCGTTGCTCATTCAACAGAGTCGCCACCACTTGTGAATAAGATTCACAAATAATCCTTTCCCATCCAAGAACACAGCCTCTCTTCATAGCATACAAAATGGTGAGAGCCTCCATGTAATTATTTGCATAAAAATCTTTATAAATTGAAAAGATAAATTGGACATGGCCAAAGATATCACACCCCACACCACCAATACCAGCATAACCAAGATTTCCCCTAGAAGAGCCATCAGTATTTATCTTCAAAACCCCATGAGGAGAAGGGTGTCATCGCCCCAACCGATTAATCTTCCGCAAAGGTTGTCTACCCCTATTCCTCTGAGCCTACCTACAACCTGCTCCAAGAGAAGGATCAACTCTCTAAAGAGGAAAATTGAGTCGATTGTAAATATCAACATCTCCAGCAAGATCAAACTTTGCCAAGATAGTCCCATGAAGAGTACGGATAATTCTCCACCACAAATGTTGAGCAACCATTTTAGCATCTTGAAAGATCTATCGATTTCTTTCTACCCTATAATGAAAGTGGATCTTGGTGATGTCAGTATTCTTCAAAGGTTGAGTTTTACTAGTGGTGTGAGATGTAAGAAAATTACATGAAACAAATGTCAACAATCTAAGAGGAAGATTGATTGAGTAGATCATTGGCTTCCTCTTCCTAAAAGAGTTTTGAAGATAAATATCGATGGCTCCTTTAGGGGGAATCTTGGTCATGTAGGTATAGGTGGTATTGGCAAAGATAGTTATGGTGTTGTTCTTTTTTTTTCCATTTATAAAGGGTTTCATACTAAAACTTTATCGAGGACCTCCTATCTTGTATACAATGGAGAAAGGTTGTACTCAGATGGTAAAAGATTATTTGTGAATCTGATCCACAAGTGGTGGTGCATATGCTAAATAAGTTGCATTTAGGTGAGGCTAATTGGCATTTAGTTGTTGTTATTTGATAGATTCTAAGGTTGAGAAGGTCTTTAGAATCTGTTACTTTTTGTCATATTCCTAGAGAATGGAATATAGTCGCGAATTGTTTGGCAAAATGCGTATCTGATGGAATGTAGGGTTGTAATATTATAGAAAGGGGACATTTGCATTTGGATTTACTGCATATATTCGAGCAATTATTTGGGGAGGATGGGAATGGATAATTCTTTGCTCGATTGTTTGTCAATCTTGCTTTATAATCTTCTTTTGTGATTAATAAATTTTTACCTCTTTTGTGTGATAAAAAAGATATTTGTAATTGTTTTTCTATGTTCAATCTACCAATCTTAAAATAATCTTACAAAGGAAACGATAGCAAAATTCTAAAGCACACTTTGATTAAAGGTAAATTTGTGATTGTCTTCATATACATTTGAATTTAAAATTGTATTTTAAAAATAATTTTATTCTCTTTGGAATTATTTTAAGTACAAGACTATATATATTTAATGTATATAGTCATACTTTGTGCTTCAAAATTAAAGATATTTTTTGATAATATTGGTTGTAGAATATGTGATGCTGAAATATGTATGTATACGTGTGCGTGTATATATATACATATGTATATATGTATATATTTATAAATATAGACATATATATACATATGCATACATACGTACATTGGTACATATTAACGATTGAGAATCCAAGTATGGATTGTCAATTATTGCTGTAAACTCAAACATAAATCAGCTTTCAAAATATATGATTTGCAACAAAAAGCATGAAAAAGCAACACTCTTATTAATGGTTCTCCATACTTAAAGAAATCAATCTTAAGACTAGCTATAGGAACCAAGTTTCAGTACAACTCCATCTTAGAGAATTTTAAATTTAAAACATGAAAAAAATACATTAAATACTAGATATAGGCATTAAGATTTCATCCCAAAAATCATTGTATAAACTTCTCCAACTTTGCTCTCAAGAAAACTATCTTCCTTCTTGTATCAGTTTGTGCTCTCATTTTCACATCAAGCTCTCTAATTTTCTTCCCAAATCTTAGGCTTGGTATTTTTCTGTCAAAATCTCCAAATTGGGAGTAGGAACTCCCATGTATTGGCATTTGATCATTTGATCTTAACTGGTAATTGTTTGTTTTCTTGATACAACAGGTACATGTTTGATTAGATTATTGTTTGATGACTATGTTTATGTTGTCATTGATGGCAACTGTGTTTTTTCAGTCATCTAAGTGCTATAGGTCAACGGGCAAGGCTTAATCAATAAGAAGAGACAGTTTTATCAGAACTGGTATTTAGGACTTAACTGGTAAAAGACAGATAGAATGATATTCTGACAACCGGTATAGGAAATCTATGAGGAATGAGATGATGTGGTTTTACAACAGCAATGAAGACTAGTAGATGAAGTTATGTTCATGACCGCATGTGTAGATTTGATCAGATGATCGAGATTTGATTGACAGAGAAGGTATTTTGAATGAGACTTAACCAGTAGTGATGAAAATCACTCAGATCAGTAAAACGACACACAACTGGATTTGTTATGTCGGTGGCCAACATAACTAAGGCTTGTAATGCAAGATTGTCTAGATGCATTGAACCTAGGGAATTGTGACAAGGTTCTAGATGGCCTAATAATGTTTTTAAGATGTGTGATGAGGTATGAAAGGATACATGAGTATGAGCTTGAATGTATGAAAGATCATTAGCGAATTTTGTATTTTTGATAGTGCGGTGATTAGAGGAGTTGAGAGATGAAGTATATGTGATGTTGTAATGTTTTTAAGAGGATCTTATTAGACACTAAAGGTGTTATACTAAGATCATTTGTACTTGTTATCTCCCTAACAGTTCCAACAAGAAAATCCTCTTACAAGGTCACTCTTAACAAGGTGCAGTCAAATCCTAACAGGTCTGATCATTAAATCCTCTAACTAGCTGACAGGTTAACTTGAGTTTGCAAATCCTAGTAACTTCGGTAGCTCCTAAAAGGGCTGGTCCTCACAGGCCTTTTTGTAAATCTCTTAACCAGGCTTAGACACTCCTAATAGGGTGTTGTAGACCTTAACCGATCAGATTTCTATATTGCAGACAGTGTATCTTTGTGGGTACTAACTCCCACCATGGTTTTTCCCATTTTGGTTTTCCACGTATAAACTCTTGTGTCATGTGGTTTATGCTTTATGTGGTGATTGCATACTTGGTGTTATTTCTTATATGCCTATTGAATTTTAAGTTGGTGAAAATGATTATCAAATTTGTATTGTTTTTACTTGCACTGATTCACCCCCCTCTCTTAGTGCCTCATAAGTTCATCAATTGGTATCAAAGCCTAACTTCCTTAAGGCTTAACCACTTGGAAGGGATCTCTAATCCTAAGGAAAATATGGGGGAAGGAATGAGTTATTGAGAGATGGCTAAGGAACTTGCAGAAACCAAGGAAGGTCTAGAAACTCTAAGAGACAAGTATAAGACATCACTAGCTAAAAGGAAAGAACTGATCGAACAATTGTTGGACATCAATGAAAGCAACTCTTTTGATGGAGCAAACATAGATGCATTGGTTGAGGAAGTGCAGAAACTAAATAATGAGAAATTTAACGTGGAGAGAGAGCTTAAAGCCCTTACAATCCAGATGAGTCAAGAACTTGAAGCTAGGAGGGCAGTTGAAGATAAGATCAAAGAGAAAGATCATTAGATCTATAAGATAAATCAGGGAAATGGCATTCTATATGCACACTAGCTTGAGGAGAAATAAGAGAAATAAGAAATCAAAGCAGATCTTGATATAGCAATGTCTCTTAGAGAGACTCTTGTGAAGCAAAATGAAGATCTTACTAAAGATCTTGCAGAAGCTAATGAGAATCTTGCAAAATTCAATAAGAGTTCTACCATGCTGGATGAATAGATCCAATCTCAGAGGATGAAAGGTGATACATCTGGGTTAGGATACAATATATTTGAAAAAGGAGAACCTTTTTGTACCAAGAGCAACATGTATGAAGGTAAAATAGCTCCTAAGGCTAAAAAACCTACCAGTAAGAAATCTTACAAACCTGTTTGTTTTAATTGTCATAAACCAGGAGATACGGCTAATGTTTGTAGAAGCGGATCTAATGTTAATACTGGTTATAGATCTAATACTAGATATGTGCCTAGAAAATTTGAAGGTTAATGTTATACATGCAACATGTATGGGCATAGATCTATCAAATGTAGGTATGGAGCTAATTATCCAACACCTCATATGAATCCAAGAACTGATGGTGATTGGAGAAGGAATTTCAATTATCGGAGAAGCACTAACTTGCAAATACCCTATCATAATTGGTCTAGTCCTTATGAGATGGAGAAAAGAATCAATGTGATTTCTTCAATCTGCAACAATTATGGACATGTGGAAATGAACTGTAGAAGAAGTATAGGTAGAGGAAATGTAGGACCGTGGAGAGAATCTCAAATGACATGTTATCATTGTAACAAACTGGGACACATTGCTAAGTTTTGCAGAACACAGAAGAACCAACTGAAGAATCATTCTGCAGACCAAAAAGGAAAGTAGAAAGTTGATATTGAAGAAACCAAAGCTGAGATGAATAGAAACTGGAAGAAGAAGAAGAGTGATGACAAACCATCTAAGGAATCAAATTCTTCACCTAGTTTGGAGAATCCATCACCAGAAAACTAAGTTATTTCTACAACTTGGGGTGTACATATTGTCAAATCTTGAGATTAACCCTTGGATGAAGTACTATAAGTTAAATATGCATATTCTAATGCATTTTGATGTTTATAAGTCTTTTTGAATCATAACCGATAAATATCATTGATTTTTAGCAATCGGTAATATTCTTAAGATTGTTTTAAGTCATTTTAGGGTTTTGTCGATTAAAGCATTTAATGCAGTAGTTTGAAAGCAAATAAAAAGAACATTTTGAATTTCATTTGTCACATTGTGATCTTGAGAGCATTTGGCGAGTGAGCGGAGAAGAGAAATTTTGTGATTGCAACATTCAGCATGTTTAGTAGAGATCTGAGGTGATCGGAAGTGCATTTTGTATCGGTGAACGGTGTTGAAGGTTTTGATGGTGTAAAACCCTAGTTCAGAAGCAGGAAAGGTATTTATCAGTAAATATTACTCTTTTCTTCTAATATTTTGCATATTTTAGTATGGATACTCCGCATCTTGTTGATGTGACCGAGAGGCCACGACCAGAATTCAAACACCATCCTTACAAATCAAAAGAAACAGACCTCATAGGTGCCCTATCTAGTGTACCGTATGGAGTTTTGCATGTCGAAGATGTCAAATCTTTTTATCACTTCAAACTGGAGGACATGGGTGTATCAATTATTCATGATCAGTATAGATCATTGTGTGATAACAAGGGCATACTGAAAGAACAGTTTAAGAGTGTCACCGAGAAAGGGTTCCATCATGCAGTCAACTTCATTAATGATTTTAATAATGAGTTAGTTATATTTGTTTTAAGTCGGATTCGTGATCAATTTATGTGGTTGGATCAACTTCATAAAATAACTGAGGAAGTCATTCATGTAGGAACCAGATTTTACTCAACCGGTGAAGTACCCTTACTAAGATCAATACCCAAGAATGATGTTGATAAGTTAACAGGATCAATAAGGGATGGTAGAGCCATGACAGTAAACAACATCAATGATCCAGCTGTGAAATATACCTCTATGGTGATCGGGTATAGGATTTACTATTCAAGTAGAATGAACAACATACTGGCAACAACTATTCATACTGCCTACCAGATGGTAAAAGAGAATGTTGATTATGATTTGGTAGAGGCACTAAGAAGTCAACTGATGGTGAATCTAGAAGCAGTGAAGAAAGACAAGAATTTGAGATTCAAATTTGGACAATTGATTTTGGGATTGTTTTTCTATTTCTAAAACTATTTCCCTGGTATTGGAGATGTTCAATGGATTGAAGGTACCCTTGCACTACTACAGATGAAGAATAGCATCAGGCTGCTAAAGGACAAGTTTGATAATATTTTGTGGTGTTACTTAAAGGAGTTTCAAAAGAAAATGCATGCTAGAGAGTGTATACCAGTAGAAGTAGTCAACTGGTATGAGAAAAAAATATGTTTCATGGTGGATACAGATACCTATATGATGGAATCAGTTGTCCCTAGAACCAAATGAGTATTACCTATGGGATATGAGGTAGACAAGGATCTACCAATTTCTTATGCTAATCATCTGTTAGAGAAATCGATAAATACCACTACAGAGAGATTTTGGACATACAAAGAAAAATCACTACAAGTCCACTCTGAGCTACAGAGACTAGTAATTGCAAAGAAGATAAGAAAGGAGGTAGAAGCATTTGTTGAGCAGGCAAGATTTACAAAAGAGCAAATAGAAACAGTTAGGAAAAAGCACGCAACAGAGCAAGGTGAAGCATCAAGCGTACCTACTGGTACCCCTACCAGTACCCCTATCGGTAAGACTAGAGCTACAAAAGCCAAAGAAATAGAAAAGAACATGGAAGAAGACAAACCGGCTAAATCACAAAGAGGGAAACCATCTAAAATTCAGTTCCGGAGAAAGCAGAAAATTGTTGATCCACCTGTTGCACCAGTGCAAACCAGAAAGAGGAAGACACAACAAGCCCACAAATCAAAAAATGATGAGGATGCTACTGAATCAGATGAGGATAAAAGAGCACTTAGATCAAGTGTTAAGAAGCCTAAGGCAACCAGTAAGGGAAAATCACCTAAGAAACCATTTACATTAGAAGACTCTTTAATTAGGATGGTTCAAATAATTAAGGATTATGGGCTATACAAAGGTTTGAATACATTGTTTATTCATTTATCTAAAAGTCAACAAAGGGAGATTGAAGATGTAGTCATCTTTAGTATGAATAAATTTATCAAATCCCTTATTGAGCTACAAGGGTAGATCCCAAATTCTTTATATAATCTTATTGATGCAAGGTGACAGGTTGTCATTAGCCAAGACAAAGAATTCATTGATTATATCTTTAAACACCTGCAATCAGAAGCAAGTGAAGAGGAGATTGAAGCAATAAAGGTCAATGCAAAGGCATCATTTAGATCTAAAAAGAGATTAACAAGAATGTTAATAGGAGAGACCGAATCAGTCCAAAAGGAGACTAAGATGTTGATCAAGAAGGCTTTAGGTCTCATCCCGAATGAATAAGATGAACAAATTGAGGAAGGTAGTTCTAAAAAGTTCAAGTCAGAAGAACTTCCTAAAGGTGTTAAGATCACATATTTTGAACTGGATAATAAGTATATGCAAGATGATCTGATAGATATTGAACTGATATTCATTCCTGATGATAGCACTAGAGACAATGTTGATAATACTATTGGTAATATAGATGTATTTGATGTTGATGTTCAAATGTTTGAACAACACGAGAAGCAGAAGGAACAAGTGGAGAAGAAAACTAAAGAAAAGAGCTCTAATGAGCCACCAGTGAATGAATGGCCTACTGATACTCAAACCCCATCGGTAAGTGTAAATTTTGATGATAGTCAAAAGGAAAAGACTGATGAAAAGAAAGACGAGGAAGCACCAGTGAATGAATAAAATGTGGAAACACAACCACCACCATTCAAGGAAACCACTAAGGAAGAGAAGACAGAAGAAGATAAGACCGAGAAAGAAAAGGTAGAGAAAAGGAGACAAAGGAGAACAAAATAATTGATGATGATGATGATGACTTGGTGAGCACTAAAGGACCTATTGATATGGATAATCTAAGTTCTTCTCAATTGATGGAGATTGCAACAACAATGCAATCTAGAGCTCAAATGAAGAGAATGAAAGAACAACGAAGAGAGGTAGAGACAATAAAGACAACAGTTGATACTTTGTCAAGTCTCCTACAGAAGACTAATAGTAAGAGTTTTGTCAATTCCATTGACAAACTTGGACAGTTGGTTACCAATGTCAGAGATCAACTCAAGACCTTTGAAGATGCAGCATACATATCATTTGAAAAGGATTAAAAGAAGGAAAGGAAAAAACACCTGATGTCTAAGATAGATAAAGGTAAGGTAGCACTTACGGTTAATAAATATTTGTTGAAAAATACACTGGAAACCGAAGGAAAGATTTTGGCTACTGTTTCAAAGTTTTCATTGTTTTGTTCTGACTTGAAGGAGAAAAAGGAAGATGTTGAGAAAGAAGCTAAAATCTTGAGTGAAAATTTTAGGCAACTGAATGAATCAGCTATTGTTTTTGGTAGATCAATTGTAGACTTACATCATAAACTGGAGATGTATGAACATGAACAGGTCAAATGGGTTAGATCATTGAAGGAGCTCCAAACTCAACTGATTCCTAAAGTGCAAATTTTACAGTGAGCATACAAGGAGTCGGAGGCTATTTTGGCTACACTTGAGATGGGCACAGTTGATGCAATGGAGGAATTAGCACGGCAGATAAAGACACATGTTGAGATTACCGACACACTGTTAGAGACATGGTATAATGAATTAAAACAGTTGAAGTTTCATTTCAGTGATGCTTTTTCTAAAATTACTTTGTAACGACTTTATGACTCTTATCACTATATACACTCTGATGCAAATTTTGATGTAAAATGTATATATCTTTCATGCATTTTACTTCTTTATTTGGCATTATTGTCAAAGGGGGAGCAATAGTTAAGAGTCGGTCAAAATTTTGTATGTAATGTAAAGGGGGAGTAATAGGAGAAATTGTTAAGGGGGAGTAGATGTTATTTAGTCAATTTTTGTATTGCACACTTAGTTGACAAAAAAAAAATTCCTAAGTGTTGCCATCAATGCCAAGGGGGAGATTGTTAGCATTTGATCATTTGATCTTAACTGGTAATTTTTTGTTTGCTTGATGCAACCGGTACATGTTTGATTAGATTATTATTTGATGACTATGTTGTATGTTGTCATTGATGGAAACTATGTTTTTTCAGTCATCTAAGTCCTATAGGTCAACTGGAAATTCTTAACCGGTAAGCACAAATAGTTTTATCAGAACTGGTATTTAGGACTTAGCTCGTAAATGACAGATAGAATAATATTTTGACAACCGGTACAGGAAATCTATGAGGAATGAGATGATGCGGTTTTACAAAAGCAATGAAGACTAGTAGATGAAGTTATGTTTGTGACCGCATGTGCAAATTCGATCGGATGATCAAGATTTGATTGGCAGAGCAGGTATTGTGACTAAGACTTAACTGGTAGTGATGAAAGTCACTCAGATCGGTAAAATGACACAGAATTGGATTTGTTATATCAGTGGCCAACATAACTAAGGCATGTAATGCAAGATTGTCTAGATGCATTGAACCTAGGGAATTGTTACAAGGTTCTAGCTGACCTAATAATTTCTTTAAGATGTGTGATGAGGTATGAAAGGATATATGAGTATGAGCTTGAATGTATGAAAGATCATTAGCGAATTTCGTATTTCTAATAATGTGGTGATCAGAGGAGTTGAGAGATGAAGTATATGTGATGTTGTGATGTTCTGAAGTGGATCTTATTAGACACTAAAGGTGTTATACTGAGATCATTTGTACTTGTTATCTCCCTAACAGTTGCAGCAAGAAAATCCTCTTACAAGGTCACTCCTAACAGGGTGCAACCGGATCCTAACAGGTCTGATCATTAAATCCTCTAACCAGGTGACACATTAACTTGTGTTTGCAAATCCTAGTAACTTGGGTAGCTCCTAACAGGGTTGGTCCTCATAGGCCTTTTTGTAAAGCTCTTAACCGGGCTTAGACACTCTAACAGGGTGTGCCCCTAACCGGGTGTTGTAGACCTTAACCGGTCAAATCTCTATATTGCACATAGTGGATCTTTGTGGGTACTAACTCCCACCATGGTTTTTCCCATTTGGGTTTTCCACGTATAAACTATTGTGTCATGTGGTTTATTCTTTATGTGGTGATTGCATACTTGGTGTTATTTCTTCTATGCCTATTGAGTTTTAAGTTGGTGAAATTTATAATCAGATTTATATTATTTTTACTTGCACTAATTCACTCCCCCTCTCAGTGCCTTATAAGTTCATCACCATGTTTATATAGAACTCATGCTCATTCATCATTTCTTTGGCACCATTATGCAATTTTTCCCTTTTTCTAGATTCTCCACTATCACCCCTTTCTGGTGCCTCGAGCTGCCTGATCTTAATTTAAGATAAAGAAATCCAAATTTTTTAACTCCTACAATGTTTAATTAGTTCTCAACCTTTCCTAAGCATGGGATTCTGGCTCCCTTACAATATTTGAAAAATATTAATAAGAATTGCAACATCAAAACTTTAAACTATTCTCCAACCTTGCAATATAAACTCTCAATTTTTAAATACATTCATTAGAGATAGATAAGAGCATTGGTTGAATGAAATCATGTTTGCGAGACTAAAAACAAAGGCAAGACAAAAATAAATTAAAGATAATCAGATCATGTTTTTGGATGTGAGGGATTGCATATGCAACCAATGCTCTTGCATCAAACAACCCAACTAAAAGAAAAGAAAAATGCGTTAAATACCAGCTATAGGAATAAATCTCTCATCACAAAAAAAATTCTGTAAACTTCTCCAGTTTCTCTCAAGAAAACTATCTCCCTTCTTGCATCAATCCACTCCCTCCTTTTCACTTCATGCCTTCTAATTTTCATCCCGAAGCCTAGGAAAGGGATTTCTCTATCTAACCATCATGTTTTTTCTATTGAAATATCCAAATTGGGCATGGGAATTTCCCCTATTTAGATAGACCTCTTGTTTATTCATTATTTCTCTAGCACCATTATACAATTTTTCCTATTTTCTAGATTCTCCACTATCACCCTTTTTAGGTGCCTAGGCCTACCCCATCTTAATTTTAGAGGAAGAAATTTGAGTTTTTAACTCCCACAATGTATAATTAGTGCCTAACCTTACCTAGACATCGGATATTGGCTTCCTTCACTATATAGGAAAAATATCAATAAAAATTGCAACATTAAACCTTTAAACTATTCTTCAACTTTGCAATTTAAACTCCCAATTTTTAAATATATTCATTAGAGCTAGAGGAGAGCATTGGTTGAATGAAATCATGTCTACAAGACCAAAAACAAAGGTAAAGAGCATTGGAAAATCAAATCATGTTTTTGGATGTGTAGGATTGGAATTGCACCTAAATGCTCCTACATCAAACAATTTGAGTAAAAAAAATGTTTCATGAGAGAAGCTCATAAACATTTGAAAAACATGTGCTTATTTTTGATCCACCATTCTTCCTTATCTTTTTTAATTTTCTTCTTCACCTTACTTTGCACCTTCATGTATCTTCCTTCTTTCATCTTTCCTCTTTTTCTTCCTCATATGAAATCAATTCTAACATAGCCTAACTCCCACCAATATGCTTCTCCCCACTCCATCTCATCATCTTCAACACTTGCATGCAAATTAGCTCCAACAAGTTTATGTATATCAATGAATTAAACATCTTTCTCACCTATTTCTCATTCATTATATTTTTCTTTTATTTGAATGAAATGAATAGAATCTCTATACAATTCATCTTGTGACTTGTGATTTCTTTACCTAACCATTCCTCTTTCTATGTATTCTTTACCCATTTCTTTCAAATAAGAATTAGCTTCAAGCTCAATGTCAACAAAATTTGAAAATTTTATATTTACTTTTGATATACCGCATTTCCTTACTATTGCAACATCTCTGCTAATCTCTTCATACAACCCCTTTACAACCATATCATTTGCATGTACATAAACATCATCAATTATTTTGTAAAAATAATATCTTACCTCATCATTCTTTTCTTAACTTTACTATTCTTCACCTTTCTAACTTAATTGTTATGTTCTACAACAACACTATTATTTTCATCATTTTTCACATTCACAAATGTAATTTCATCACTTTAAAATAACTTAACATTAAATTCTCTTATGTATTTGAGAAGAACAAAAAAGAATACCTATTACCTGGGTATCCTCATGTTTTCCTATTGATGCAACAACCTTTTCTTCATAAAATTTGGTTTCTACGTCTTTTGCATCCTCTTTTTCTATTATAAATTTTATTTTTACCTCATTCATGCCCTCAAAATGACATGTTAAAGTTGCAAACTCTTTCTTTTAAAAATATTCTTCCTTATGCCTTTGCATGAGGATCTCTTTTTCAATATCATGTGCATGAAGTGATGAGGAGGTTATAAACAGAAAGGAAAACTTTGAACCAATCAACCTCTACGGCTTACAAACTCAACCAAAACCCTACTACCCAAGGGTCCTACACAACACCAAATCAAACAATGGTTCAATAACACTTAGAAATACCTTGGGAGACTCAAAGGCTCCAATATGTCCCTTCTCAAACAACAAGATACTCACAAGTCTTGGGCGACTATACACACCCTTGCATACATGAGTGGGCTACTACTAGGCTTTAGGGGTTTGAATGGCCTACTTGACCAATTAAACACAACAACCCTTGGAGGGGTGTTCTCACAAAATCTTAAGACAAATGAAATAGGATTTCATGGTTTAGACTCTTTGTACCATCAATTTTGACTCACTTGCCCACAAATGGACCTAGTTGCAATTAGGCCTCCATTTGAAGGAATCAGGTGATAACTTTTGACACCCTAAGGATCTAGGAAAATAGATTATATTTTCAGACACCCTTTTGGGATTTCTCAATAATATCTCACTTTCAAGTTCCAAACCCATTTTTCAGGTATCCCAACCTATAGTGCACCAACAGACTTAATAGGGCTGTTAGGCCTACTTGACTGAACACTTTCCACAAACTTGTTTGGTTATCCTAGCTGATGACTACCACTGACCATGAAATGTTATTTCAACCTCAAAAATATTCTTCTACCACATTCAAACCCCTTCCCAATGCTCTACCACTCAAGTCACACGCACTGCACTCATCAAACCAGCCTGTCACATAGAGATGTAAGACCTAGGATTAGTTTTTCATCCTCTTCACCTTGTTGTGTCCTCTTAATGGCTTTTAAAAATGACATATAATACAGTGGCCTATCATATCCTATCATTTAAGAGTGTTAAATTAAGGACTCATAGGCCCAAACCCATTATTACAGTCAAACCCTAGGGGTTTTTAGGGTTTTAGGCTATCCGATAGATATTTGCTTATAGAATGGGGAAAAGATCACTACAAGACTTCACACCAAATGAAAAATATAGCTAAAAAAATCTATTTTTAGGATCTATGTGATGAGCATTCTTGCCAATCCACCTTCAGTATGAAATCAACAGAAATTAGATGGTTTTCTAAGTTTTCCAACAGTTTTGATACTTCAATTTCCTTCCAAATCAAAAAATTACATCCTTCGATGTTTGGGGCCTTTAAAGGTTCCTCCCAAATTACCAAAAACACCTCCAATTATTTTTTAAAATTAACTGACCATTGGAGAATCATAACTTACAAAAGTGCAAAGTTGTCATTACAACAAATTGACAATATGACAATTTTTGCCTTGTTCAACCAACTTAGACTCCTGACTATTATAGCCCTTGAAGATGATTACATTTGATTCTAAAACATCAAAAATGACTCAAATATACCTCTGGCCACTTGATCCCTCAATTTAGACCATTGTGACCCTTATTGACTCAATTTGCTCTACAAGACCCTAGGTGACAATTTGACCCATACATGGACAAAACTTGTCACACTCCTAAGACATTGAATTACAAAAAGGACCCATAGGGTATTATTACATTCATTTTGGACTAATAAAATATCATCTTGTCTTTGGCTCATTCCTTCATTGGTGGTGCTCCTGCACCATAATCCCCAAGTGAAATTTGTCTCGAACCCTCTTAGAGACTAACTTCTCCAAATCACCACCCTGCTTCTTAATATCTTCCTCCAGCATCCATGTAGCTTCTGAGTCAGGAAGGTCTTCATGTCATTTAACCAAGTGTTCAAAATAGGTCTCATGCCATACTTTCTTGGATTCCCTACTATCCAAAATGCACTCCATCTTAGGTGGCTCCTTAGGTGGTAAGTGTTTTATCCATCCTTCATCTTCCTAAACAGATTCACCTGCACTTTCTCTTGCAGTAGGACTCCTATACAATGTGAGATCAGAAACATTAAATATAGGTGAAATAGCGATGTCATCAGGGAGTTCAATTTTATAAGCATTAGGACCTGATGCCCTCCTAAATGGCACAAGGTTAGTAAATGATCAACAACACAAAAAGACACAAAACCGTTAGATTGTTAGTGTTAGTCAATCAAAAACTAATCTAAAAAGGCATACCAAGAGAGATACTAAAAACATGCTAATATATCTAACTAAAGAAGCAAAGATAATGAGGCATCTCCAAATGTCTCTTAGCATGGTTTTGGTTCCTTTCTCCCTTGTTCCTCTCCTCTCCAAGTTCCAAAATAGTGTAGCTCTCAGCAGCTTTTTGCACTATGGATGCTTATGGAGGATTGAGATTGTAATATTGTACTTCGAATATGAAATGAGAAGCTAATGCTATGCTATTGATGCTAAAATGATATATTTTAACCAAAATAACAAGGTATTAGATGATTATGTTAAAAATGCTCTCTAAAATGTCTATAGCTTAGATGCATACAAGCTTTCAGGATCTGGATTATGAAGAAATGGGCTCTATTTATAGGGAAAATGGAGCAATGGATGGTTGAGATTGAGTAATCTCAACAAGGGTCAAGATTAAATGATTTCAAATCCGTGTGAGGGCTTTCAACCCAATCCCAGGATGACAAGTGTCAATGTGAGATAGGTTGAGGGGGAGGGAATAAGCATTAAATGCCTGATATGACCTTGGGATTTAGAGTCAAGGTTGGTTGAATGAATAAACTCTTTATTCAAAGAATAAAGCTTTTATCCAATGGATAAACATTTGTGCAAATGTGAAATGGATGAATATGGTCAAAACAATAAATGTTTGGGGAGACAAGTTTGAAATAACCATAAATGGTTATGTAAGAGCCATAAATGGTCATGTAAGAGCCTTTAGTGGTCTTTGAAGACTTTGGGGGTTAATTTGTTGAACACACAAAGCATTAAATGCTTTTCAAAGACTTTGGAGTCTTTGAGAAGTGACTCCATTTTGCTTAGGAATGTGACAATAATTAGGGGATGGATTAGGATAATTAGGAAAGGGTTAGAAGAATCTAGAAGAGGATTAGATTTTGCAAGTGGATTTGGTGGGTGAGGGAAAATAAGATTTTATTAAAATAAAAATTCATTTATTTCAATAAATGTGTGCAAGTTGCATTTGTAGGAAAATGCAAGTGGGGTGGGGATAATGATTTAAATAAATGTTTTATTTAATTTATTTAAAAGAGGAAAAAGGGATTTTATTAAATAAATAGATTTTATTTATTTAATTGATTGTGAATTTGATTTAATGAATTAATTAAAATAAATTGAATAATTTATTTAATTAATAGTAAAATGTTTGGGGATGAATTAATTAAATATTAATTTAATTAATTGATGGCTAGTGGATTTTTAATCAAATAAATAGCGAATATTTATTAAATTAAGCTGGACAGATTTGTGTGACTACATTTGCCCCTCTTTGAGACGGTGCGGTTTATCGCATCGTTTCAAAGAAAGAAAAATAGGTGTGAAGAAATGCCCCATAAAATGTGAATTTAATGGGTGGTATGCCCCCTCGAGAGATGGGCCAAAAAATTTTGAAAAATCGAGCAATCTCTTGAAAAAGAACGAAAATTGGCAGGGTGGTAGAAGAGAAGAAGTTAGCCATGTGGGTGAAAAATAGAAGAAAACGGGGGAAACATGGAGAAATGGGGGCTCGGGAAGTTCACGGGGACCACGACGATGAGCAGGGGGGAAGTTACGGTGACCACGAAGGGTATAAATGGGGTGAAAGGGGTGAAAACAAGATCATTTGTGACTACGGCCAGTTGAAAATGAGAGCTCTGATAGTGACATTTGGAGGAGCGAGTAGGAGCTACGATGCCGATTCCGATCACCGAGCATAGATTCGAGCGAGTCCGACGGTTCCAGCGTCCAGATGACTACGGACCAACGGTACGCAAATTCGAAAACTTAAGTTTTGTGCATTTTTGATAGGGTTTTAGCTGAGTTAAAGTCAAGTCGGAGCAAGAGCATTGGAACTATTGTTTTGGCGCTTTTTCTCCATAAAATAGTGCTATTGTGCCGCAATGGCGCTATTGTCCCCTTGTTTGAGCGCTTTTGCCATGCATTAGCACTATTGTGTGTAAGTTTTAGCGCTATTAGTTAAGTAGCGCTATTGCTGGGTTAATTGAGCACTATTGAATTAAAATAGCGCTATTGCACAATAGTTGTAGCACTTTTGTAGTTGTAGCGCTTTGGTATAGCTGATCGAGCGCCTTTGCTATAGTTGTAGCGCTATTGTTGAAACTAGCATTTTTGTTGGTTAAATAGCGCTTTTGCATGAGGAGAAAAAGATGCCCCAGTTTGGATGAAGAAAATCTCTCGATGTCGATGATTGATGGATGGCGAGGTGAAGTGGGAGTTGTTTTGAACCATAGCAGCCTGATGAGACTTAGATCATTTGTTAGGATAAATGCCTGTTGAAGTCTAGGTGGCCATGATTGTTTACCTGTTGAGACCTGAAGATACTTGATCAAAGTATCTGATGATAGTCTAGGTTTAAACTTAAGAAAGTTTGAAAATAAAACAACTGATGGTGATTGATGAATGTCCATGTGCAGGAGGATCTGCACGTGTTGTAGTTACGCGAGCGCCATCCTGTGACACAGGGGTTACGAGACCGATTGACCCAGGCAGAGATTGATTGTATTGCAGTGACGGGTTTTTATGAGGTGATGCACATGCCCGTGATTCGTATGAATCATGGATTGATCATAGCACTGGCAGAGCGGTGGCACAGCGAGACATGCACCTTTCATTTGGCATAGGGGGAGATGACCATGACGTTGGAGGATGTGTGGCGCATCCTACGGATTCCGATTCGAGGAGAGCTAGTCACATATGATAGATCCTGGGGGACTGTGGCAATGCAGAGGATTTTTGATGAGGATGTGTTCATTGATGATGGCTCGATCGCATGGGAGGATATAGCGGCACTGTATGAGCCACTTCTAGTAGTTTTGTCCGGGATTGTGGGAGGACTGCTGTGTCTAGATAGGCAGTCACATGGGTTGGCAGTGGGATGGGGACAGGTGATCGAGATGATGATGACCGAGGGGACCCGATTTGCATGGGGGTCGTACGTGCTAGCGCACATGTATCAAGAGCTCCATGAGGTAGTGTACCGAGGGAGGGGTTCCTTAGCAGTGGGCATGACGCTGCTACATATTTGGGCGTGGGAGCATCTACCAGTGACTCGACCGGTGAGTCTGAGATTCCATGCGGTGGATCAACCGTACATGTTTATGTACAGTGGCATGATGAGTCAGCCCCACTTGGGGAAGTTAGAGTGGTGGCGATGGGCATTGGATGACCTGGATGCAGTGATATGGCGGCCATACTTAGAGTGTGAGCCATGGGATGATGACGCAGAGGCACTACCTTATGTGTTCATGACCCGATTCCTCATTGGGAGTACCTCCTACCATGTGGAGAGACAGGTGCCTGGGCGAGTGATGAGACAGTTCGGACGGCAGTAGGGACTGCCTAGTGGTTCTGGAGAGTATGCACGGGTGATTTGAGAGAGGTATGCATGGGGTCCAGTGCTACCTTATGATCAGGCACTGGTAGAGTTTCGGACACTGCAGGCGAGGCCATGGGACCTATGACCGAGGGTCGTTGATGTAGGGGTTACAGATGATTACACGTAATACCGAGCAGCGCACCCGATCCTACGGATATCGGATCCTGCAGAGCCGATCCCAGCATTTGAGGATGAGAGGGGACGAAGACGGAGGAGGGCAGGAGGTAGAGGAGATGGAGGAGGAGGAGGAGATGGAGGAGGTGGAGGAGGATTGGGGATGCGGAGTCAATGAAGAGGGAGAGGTGGACTGCCTCTACAGATCTCACAGGGACCATTGATTCCGAGAGGAGTGCACCTAAGTGGGAGGGGGATGGAGAGGGAGATCCCAATGGACAGAGGGGAGGGGACTTCTGGAGAGGGAGGTGTAGGGGAGGTAGCTATGGACACCGGGGAGGGAGCCACTGGAGATCTGCAGGACCACATTATAGTACGCTTGCAGACGCGGATAGAGGATTTGGAGGCAGAGGTGGCAACTAGGGATGTGCAGCTATTTGCACGGGAGTCAGAGCTGACGGTGGTGTTGTGGGAGAGAGATACTGCAATCGAGAGATTGGTGGAGCTGCAAGAGAGAGTGCGGATTGGAGCACAGGGGCCTTCAGGGGAGGTGATGAGGGAGATGCGGTGAGCTCAGGCTGAGATAGAGTACTGGCGGGGGTTATATGAGCAGGTGGTGCCAGTGAGTCAGCGAGCTCTCAGCTATTCACAGATGCGGCAAGCGAGATCAGAGTGATCGCAGAGGGTGCAGAGCAGTGGGGGAGTGATGGGTCCTTTGAGGAGGGAGAGATCAGGGGATGCAGGAGGGAGTGGTGGTTCGATGAGGCCTCCACGGAGAGATGGATCAGGTGGTGCAGGCACTAGTGGTGGAGCAGGGGGAGGTGTTGGGACAGCATCAAGCCAGAGCGACATTTTAGAGAGCATTCATGCATATATATATTTGTATCATTGTTTATTTTTTGGACTGTATCTTGGATGGCTCTTGGTAGCCGACTTTGTAGACTTCATTGTACTCTGATATATGAGATGAGATATATGAGGAGAGCCCATATTTTGATGATATGCATTTGATTTATATGGATGTTGATGCAGGATGATGAGTTATGGCGTAGATGGATATATGTACATGTATGCATTGATGAGATGTTTCCTATATGCATGTTTTGATGATGATACTGACATATGAATGCAGGTTTATATATGTATGATTTGTTTGATTTTTAATGCAATGCTTTATATATGTAATGCCATGATGATGATGTATGCTTATGATGATTTATGAATAGGATTTTGATGTTTCCTATTTTGATATAATAATGAGATGATTTATGTGATGATGTTAATGCAATGGTCGAATGAATGATGTTATGTATGAATATGCATCTAGATGTCTTTAGATGAATGTAATATGGATAAACAAAATGTAAAGTACAAATGTTTATATGATAATGTGTTAAATGAATGCAGATGCATAATGGATATAAAAATGTTAAGAACCAATGTTTTATAAACAAATGGATTTTATGATTCTAAATGCTTTAAATATGATTTAAGTACAAATGATAATGTGATGATACGATAACTAATGTTTTAATGATAATGTTTTAATGTTCACCAAAATGTGTGGGAGAAAAAGTGACACTAAGCAAACATGCCCTAATCTCACTTTCAAGCACACATTTGTGGAATACGAAAGAGCCTAGAGGTATCACACAATTGGCTACTTCTTCTTGTGGAAGAGAGAGCCATGGGCTACCTATTAGGATTTCTATTCCTTTGTTGTAATTGAAAGATGAAATGATGCAAGTTCAATCCCTAACCCCAAAGTGCAAGTATGAACTAATAACAAGATTACAGAATTGAACTTAAATGATGGAAAGTTGTAAACACAAGGACAAGACAAGAATGCAAATTCATACCCAGAGTTAAAATCTGACTGAAATGTTCAGGACGGGGGTGCGGGCGCCACTGTCTTGATTCTGCCCCTGAAACTGCTCCGGAAACTGTTGTTTTGCACTCTGGAAAAGCTGTCAAAAATGCTGAAAATGTTGTCTGTCAGGAGGACCAGGGCGCCCAGCGCCCCTGTCCTGGCAGGACCAGGCCGCCCCACGCCCCTATCCTGGTCTTTTGCTCTGAGATTTGGTGTGAAGTTCGGTCTCCGTCTGCTTCTTTCGGATCTGTAACTTGCGGCGTCGTCTGAATTCCGAAACCTGCACTTATATCTGAAAAGGTGTGGTGGGCGGCTATATAGGGTTTTGCCTTAGTCAAACCCCCGCTTCGGTGATTTCCACCTCCACGAATAGCCAAGTTGTATTGTAAAATGTATTGTGTGTGCAGACCTAGTGTGTGTGCAAGGTCCTTAAATGCAAGAAAGCAAACTAGAGCAACCTAGAAAGTAAACCCTAATTGCTTGTAAATGATAATGTAAATGCTCTAAATCAAGATGCAAAGTGATCTAAAGCATGAATAAAGGATATATTGAAGCTTATGCAAAGACATGAAAACAACATGAAATCATACCCAACCCTCAAGGGAGGAGTACAAGCCAATCTTCAGTCGATAATCTCCTATTGTTCTTCAATGTCTTCCAAGCCCTAAATGGATGAATGAAATTGATAAATGCTTGATAGAAGGATGTTGAATGTTGTTGAAGTCTTCAAAGATCTACTCTTTCGCTGCATAGAAGGTCCTCTAAAACCCAAAATCGGGTCCTTTCAAATGAAGAAAGAGAGCTTTTATATATGAAACCCTAGGTCTTAATTTCAACTTTTGGCTGACCTAGAGATTGAATATCCCGCCAATTTCTTGGGGTTAAGCTTTATTTTATGATTGGATCGCGCTCCTAAAATTTTGGGAAAAATGTCCGGGACCATGTTGCACTCCGGGCGCCATGGTCTTGACAACTTTTCACCAAATTTTCAGGACTATCGGATATGATGATTTTAGAGAGAATCCCGAAGTTACAGGTGATTTCGAGATGTTTTGACCCCCGAAACCAAGCCCCCAAGTTCGAAATAGGGCCTAATTAGGGTTTTTGATTAAATGATGTATAGGAGGAATAAAATGAAAAGGGCACACTTTAATGAAAGGGGCCCAACTTTATGATATGGGAGATGATAAAATAGAACCTTAGACCTAATTAATTTGATTAATTAAGTGCTCAAGGGGAAATGCAATGCAAAATGTAAAATGCACTAAGGCAGGTGCTAAACTAGGCGTGAAATTGTACCACCCTAGCAAGTGCGTACAATTTACGATGCTACATTTAGCCCCCACTTTAGCGGTCATATGAACACTACGTGCATATGCAAGCTAAAGTATAGAAAAGTAAACATTATTTGAAAAAGGATATATCCATAAGTCTGTCGAACGAAGCCCCTAGCGGTATCTGCAGTACACAGTTAGGAACCGCACTCTACAAAACACACGTTAGATCACAAAATCACCTAATGCTTACTAAGGAAGGTGATGAAAATTCGAGGGTAGCTATATGCCCCCCCTTGTTTCGGCTTGCTAATTTTAGTGAGTTGAAACAGGGTATCATGTTTACCACTTCGAATTGTTAAAGAATATTGACGACAAATGTTCACAAGAAGATTTGATATGAGATCAAAAACTAATGGAGAATCATTTGGTAAGAAAGAGGACTAAATCTCAATTCCAACACAACAAAGAGTGTGAGGATTTGAGAGTTCTCTAACACAAGATGAAGGATGTAAATGGAAACAAAATGCAAAGAGAAGAAAAGAAAGGAAAAAAGCATGAATACACACATTGGTGATCCATGAGAAGAATAGTGAGAGAGAAAACATGGACTTCTCGCCCCTAGATCTTGTCTAGGTGATCCATGGGAAAAAGGACATGGAAAACTAGCCCCTAGAGTCTGTCTAGGTGATCCATGTAAGGGCGGAGAGTGAGAAAGTCTAGCCTTATGCCGCTAGTTCCACTCAACCTCGTGCATGTGTGTGTAAGTGAGGTTAGAAGCATCTCATAGGAGTCTATGCCCGAGTATGCTACAACCTGTATATGTATAGTACAAAAGCGTGACATCTCGCTCTAAGAGTCTGTGCCCTGGTTCCAAGAATAATCACCTTGCATAAAAGAAAAATGGAGACATCTCACTCTAAGAGTCTGTGCTCTGGTTCTGAGAATGACCCATTGCTCAAAAAGTGTAATGTTTATGTCATAAGCAAAGTAGAACAAGGATACCTACCTTCATCACAAAAGAAGATACCCCAAAAAATGCAACAATGTCATAGATCCAAGCAAGAGAGTTTTACACTCTTTAAGCAAGGATAAGATAGTTGAAAAGGGATATCTTGTAGTATGTGTAAAGGAGATCCTTAGATGAGACGATATCTTTGTACAAAAGACACCTATCCCAAAGAGGAATTGTCTTAGACAAGTATAACATCTTCTAGAATAAGACAAAGAAGAGAATAAGAATGCAATACTTCCTTCTTTTGCGAGGTGAAAGTGATTCTTAATGAAGGATGACGCTCTTTTTAACCCAATTGGGAGAGTGAATTCATTATGGATGTAGTTTACCAAGTGCAAAAGAGGTTGTAGTCAAGGACTTGCACCTCTTGTAAGAGAGAATCCTTGAACACACAACAACAAATGCATACAAGGAATAACATCATGTAATAAATTTCACACCATCCACAAAATAGGAAAAAGTGGATCCTTAGATAAAAATAAGGAAAGATCATTGCCTCAATGAGGACTTACACAATCTTCTAGGAAGAGATTTGGACATAAGAAAAAGAAGAGATGTATGAAATCACTCTTCTCCCCATAGGAACAAGAGATAACATAGAAAATTAGGCTATTATGTTGCTTCAAAAATATGATTGCACTTGAAATTGTACCATCATGAATGACAATGAGCCCCCAGTAAATGAGCTACCAATGTCACATAATGATGAGCAACATAATAGCCATTAATGTTATTTAAAGACATGATAGATTGAATGAGGTATTTGAATATGACATGCTAAATGCTCAACTATAAGTGAGATCAAAAACATGTATAAAGTGATAAAAATTGAAGAAGGATAGTTACGAGAAATCTTAGAAGAAAGATGAGTGTAATTTATTAGAGCCTTATCCCTGGAGGAAAGGACTTTGTGATGAATAGGAGATAAAGATTCATAAGTGGATTTAGAAATTTGAGGGGAGTCATAAAGAGATTTGTTCATCGCCAAGATTTCCTTATGAGGGGAATGAGAGTTGATAGAAGTAGAAGATGATTTAGTTGAAGTGAGATCATCATCACTACTAAATATAGCATTCACATTGAGAGATGGTCTTTTAGATGCTTTGGTACGTTTGCAGGGATTATAGCCGAGTCCAAAGGCATAATTGTGAAAATTAGTCTCTAGAGGAACCTTCATCCCTTGTTCATGAGCACCACAACCATTTCCATGATACCCATGCTTAGCAAAAATGCGAAAACCACGACCATAACGATCAGCCATTTCAGGAAGAGAAGGTGGTTTTTCATAAGACAAAGAATCAAATTCTTCAGAATTAAAGGTGTGAGGAGAAGAAGTTTGAGAAGCGGCCACAAAATTATTGCTCATAGGTTCAAGTAAGACTGACTGATCTCTAGTTTCTTCCTTCTTTTTACCTTTAAGATCTCTAGGAGGAATCCTATACTCACCTACAAAGGTGGGATTAAAATCAAGGGATCCCCAATCGTCTTCTGCGAGAACCTTCTCAGGATCAAAAGCCTTTTCATGTGTAGACTCAAGTCGAGAAGGATCTTCTTCAGGAGCTTCAGACTCATCCAAAGAATTTTGATTATTAGAGGGTGATGATTCATCCATAGGTATCTTGTTCAAAGAGTCATTACTAGAAGAGGAAGGCTTAGATGTTTGCAAACAAGCTTGAAGATTAGTGTCACCTATCAAGGTATATGTCTTATTATTATAAATGAATTTAACTTGTCTATGCAATGTAGAGGGGACAGCTTGCATACCATGAATCCAAGGTCTCCCTAATAACAAGTTGTATGTTAGATTTCCCAACATAACATGGATAGGAGTAGGCAAAGTAACAGGTCCCACTATGATGGGTAAAGTGATAATACCTAATGAAGACTTAGCAACATTATCAAAGCCTCGAATGGGATGAGAGTCAGGCTCAATAAGGGATGTATCCACATTCATCTTATGCAATAGATTGATGCTACACACATTAAGGCCAGAGCCATTATCTACTAGTGTTCGTCTTATAGCAGTGTCATTTATGATAACTACAATCATCAAGGGATCATATTGATGTTGATTTTCACTAGTAGGCAACTCATCTTGGGTAAACACAATTTGAGCTTTAGGATTCATCACAGAGTTAACTAAAGATGCTATATTACTAGATGTATTTGGTGGAGGAACATTCAAATCTTTCAAGGCATCTTGTAACATTCCATGATGAGCGGAAGAAGTTTGGATCAAATCCCAAAGGGATATCTTAGCAGGGGTAGCTTTAAGTTGTTCTATAAGATCATATTCCTTACCAAGAACTTGTGAAATACGTGGAGCTTGTGGAAGAATTGGTTGAGAAGGAGGAAGTGAAGTTGGGATAACTGGAGGAGGATTAGGTTGCCTATTGTTTCTTGTGTTATAGGTATGGGCAACCGCATGATAACTCTCTCTAGTCAGTTGCTTAGCATACTCATAAGGGCTCTTAGTAGAATAACCTCCTTGCACAATAATAATAGGTTTCTTAGGAGTGCAAAAAGAATCATTAGCATAACCACCTTGAACCACTAAGATAGGCTTATTTAAAGGTTGAGAATTTTGAGAAGGACAAGCACCTTGGATAGTGAAGAGAGGTTTGTTAGGTGTCTCATTCACATGTATCAAATTGATTGAGGATGGTTTAGGAGAATGAACAAAAGTGTTGGAAGAATTATTGATAGTCTTCTCTTGCACTAAAATCTTATCACGAATTAAATCAATTTTAGGAGAGAGATCAGGGGTAGGCATTGATGTTCTAGTAGGAAGAGTAATACTAGGAAAGGTCATATCATCCTCTATCATCAAATGATCTACATGGGGAATAAACTCTCTAGGAGAAGAATCAACATTACTCTCTAAAGTCTCACTTTTGAGAGGGAGATCTTTGAAAGAGATGTTAACCATCTTGCTTTGAACTAGGGTATCCTTATGAGTAGAACCAAGTTGGGGAGAGGGAGATGCTTTATTTTTAGAGGGAGAATAATTGAGATTCAAGGAAGGTGAGAAATTATCAAGGGAGAGAGAATAATCTACACCTTCTTCTAATGGTTCATCCCAAATAGTGAGGTTGTTGAAAGGAATGTTTGAAGTATTGTCAATTTCGGGAGAGGAGATAACATTGTTTATTAATTCCTCATCCTTAGGAGGGAGAGCATCAATAGATGTGTTAAACTCATCCTCTTTCCTCAAAATATGTTCAATATGATCTTTAGGGGAGAGAGAATTAAGGAAATTACTTATTATTTCATCTTCTTTCTCTAAGGGATGCTTATGAGTAAAACAAACTTTAGGAGAAGGGTGAGCATTTATCATTAATTCATCATCTCTAGTGGGAATTTTGTTGGAAAAGGAAATGCCATCACTAGGAAATGTAGGGATAATGTCATCTTCTTGCACAAAAGGATCCTCATGAAGGGAGTGTTTTTTAGGAGGAACATGAACATATTTCTTCAAAGATTCATGCTTAGGAAGGAGATCTTTGAAAGAAGTGTTCATAACCTCTTGTTGCACTAACATGCCCCCATTGGAAGGACCAACTTTAGGAGAAAATAAGTCAATGTCCATAAATACCTTTTCACTTAGAGAGGCATCATGGAGGGAAGGTGAAGTAACATTAAGAAAGGTGTTTATGATACCATTCTCTTCCTCTAGGATAGCTAAATAGGAAGGGCACATTTTAGGAGAGTTGTTAAGATCACTCTTAAAGTCTTCATCCTTAGAGTATGGGAGAGTCTCAAAGGGATTGTTAGCAACTATTTTAGGCACTAAAATGTTGTTATAGATGGAGGGAGGTTCTTTAGGAGAAGGAAAAATTGAAACAAGGGAAGCTAACCCATTATCACATCTATGAGATGAATGCATCATGACAACAATTTTCCTCTTTCAAATGATAACACATGCAAAATAGAAGGAAATGTTTAATTTTAACCAATGCAAGCACTTAGAATGTAGATTTAGAAAATGAAATTTATGATTCAAATGAGTTCCTAAACCAGATTTGAAATTATTGATCCCAATTAAGCTATCCACAAGTTCAATTTTGAATTGAAAAATTAGGGTTTTAGCAAAAATTTCCTCTAAATTTTTTGAATCTTGCAAGAAATTAAAACTTTTAAATACAAATTTGAATTTGAAAACACTCAAATTTGAAAACATAAATCAGAATTAGAGAAGATTGGAATTCACGTTGGGTTCACCAAAATGTGTGGGAGAAAAAGTGACACTAAGCAAACATGCCCTAATCTCACTTTCAAGCACACATTTGTGGAATACGAAAGAGCCTAGAGGTATCACACAATTGGCTACTTCTTCTTGTGGAAGAGAGAGCCACGGGCTACCTATTAGGATTTCTATTCCTTTGTTGTAATTGAAAGATGAAATGATGCAACTTCAATCCCTAACCCCAAAGTGCAAGTATGAACTAATAACAAGATTACAGAATTGAACTTAAATGATGGAAAGCTGTAAACACAAGGACAAGACAAGAATGAAAATGCGTACCCGGAGTTAAAATCTAACTGAAATGTTTGGGACGGGGGTGCGGGCGCCACTGTCCTGATTCTGCCCCTGAAACTGCTCCAGAAACTGCTGTTTTGCACTATGGAAAAGCTGTCAAAAATGCTGAAAATGCTATCTGTCAGGAGGACCAGGGCACCCAGCGCCCCTGTCCCAAGGACCAGGGCACCCAGCGCCCCTATCCTGGCAGGACCAGGGCACCCCACGCCCCTGTCCTGGTCTTTTGCTCTGAGATTTGGTGTGAAGTTCAGTCTCCGTCTGCTTCTTTCGGATCTGTAACTTGCGGCGTCGTCTGAATTCTGAAACCTACACTTATATCTGAAAAGGTGTGGTGGGCGGCTATATAGGGTTTTGCTTTAGTCAAACCCCCACTTCGGTGATTTCCACCTCCACGAATAGCCAAGTTGTATTGTAAAATGTATTATGTGTGCAGACCTAGTGTGTGTGCAAGGTCCTTAAATGCAAGAAAGCAAACTAGAGCAACCTAGAAAGTAAACCCTAATTGCTTGTAAATGATAATGTAAATGCTCTAAATCAAGATGCAAAGTGATCTAAAGCATGAATAAAGGATATATTGAAGCTTATGCAAAGACATGAAAACAACATGAAATCATACCCAACCCTCAAGGGAGGAGTACAAGCCAATCTTCAGTCGGTAATCTCCTATTGTTCTTCAATGTCTTCCAAGCCCTAAATGGATGAATGAAATTGATAAATGCTTGATAGAAGGATGTTGAATGTTGTTGAAGTCTTCAAAGATCTACTCTTTCGCTGCATAGAAGGTCCTCTAAAACCCAAAATCGGGTCCTTTCAAATGAAGAAAGAGAGCTTTTATATATGAAACCCTAGGTCTTAATTTCAACTTTTGGCCGACCTAGAGATTGAATATCCTGCCAATTTCTTGGGGTTAAGCTTTATTTTATGATTGGATCGCGCTCCTAAAATTTTGGGAAAAATGTCCGGGACCATGTTGCACTCCGGGCGCCATGGTCCCGACAACTTTTCACCAAATTTTCAGGACTGTCAGATATGATGATTTTAGAGAGAATCCCGAAGTTACAGGTGATTTCAAGATGTTTTGACGCCCGAAACCAAGCCCCCAAGTTCGAAATAGGGCCTAATTAGGGTTTTTGATTAAATGATGTATAGGAGGAATAAAATGAAAAGGGCACACTTTAATGAAAGGGGCCCAACTTTATGATATGGGAGATGATAAAATAGAACCTTAGACCTAATTAATTTGATTAATTAAGTGCTCAAGGGGAAATGCAATGCAAAATGTAAAATGCACTAATGTGGGTGCTAAACTAGGTGTGAAATTGTACCACCCTAGCAAGTGCGTACAATTTACGATGCTACAGCAACTAAATGTGAGGATGATATGATCATGAGGAATGCAAGGTTTGTAAGACGTTGCATGATGCATTGATGATGTATCAGAGTACTCAATCGTGATTGTATCCAAGACCAGCCTAATTTTCATATTTTGCATATAAAACCTACATATGAATGAGTGAATGGATGGGTGATATGCAATGGAATGCCATATATAAACAAGTGAGATGAAATGATGATCCATAGTGCTCTATTTTCATCATTGAGCTTTAAAAAAATGTTGGAAGAGAATACAAGCATCTTGACATAATGATTCAAGATGACCTGAGTATTCCTTTCATGGATTTTATATAGCAAGTTAATACAAACAACTTGATATAAGGGTCAAGCTGACCAGAGTATTGTTTGCGGAACAGACAAGGATTATCTCTATTCATGCATGACTTGGATCATCCTCCTTGATCTTAGGCTGATCATATCCTGAGACAAGTTCATATCGTACTAAGAGATAAAAACCTTTACCCAGTTTGGATGAGGTAGGAGGAACAAAGGAAGAGCATTGCACCTGCATACAAACAATATATACATAAAGAATAAAGAATAAGGATCCTTGGTAATGGTTCATGCTCATATGGTCGAGGTATACGCTGTAGTCAGCAAGTCGTAGTGATCTATGACTGTATTTTTGCCTATGATCACATAGCTTAGTGAACTTCCTATGTAGACACCATTAGTACATGCCACAGAAATTCATCGGAAATAATGCGCAAAAAAAAAAAAAAAATGCTGAAAGATCCCAATACAGATAAACAAATGATTGTACTCACAAATCCACCAAATATTTGATAGCTTAACCTAATTTTCTTGTCAAAGAAAATGTCACTTTGTCTTTGTTTTGGTAAGGAAGGATGCATCCTTGTTAAAGACAGTTTTTGAGTGTTGATGTGGATTGTGTGGTTGATTGATAAGTGGTCATTGTGTGAGTATTTTGTCAATGTTTGTCTTGGTATCTGCGGATGAGTATGTACAAGGTGTTGCCATGTTTTTGCGTGATTTTTGATGTTTTTCGATGTTTTTGGATTTTTGTGAGATATTTTCCAATGTTTTTGGTATTTTTGATGATTGCTTGAATGAAGAATTTAATGAATCATAAGACAATGTAGAATCCACTTCCATCAATAGGTTAAGGGCATTGCCCCCAGTTTTAGACATGACTATGAACAAGCGGGATGCTTAGACGCATGAAGTATGTATCATATTTGCAGAAAAATAACAAGCCATGGTTTTGGATGGATGGATGTATGTATGAAGTAGATGTAATCGCAACAAGTCTGAAAGACAATGGAGCCATAGCCTTTACGAGTGGTGCCTGTTTGCCAGGTTTTTACCATCGTACTTACCCAAGGTGCCACCGGTGTGGTTGTTCACCATTTGGATGCATGATTTTTCTTTACTTTTTTGAATGTTTTTGTATTTTCTTCAGGACATTTTTCTGAATGTTTTTGGTATTTTCTGGTATGTAGGGGAGCCTGATGCTCTATACAGCTTAGGTATAAAACCATTTTAGGTGCATGCTGTTGATTGGATCTGCAAGCGGTTCTCCTTCTGATGTAGCCAATTGATATGCCCCGGACCTGAATACAGCAGTGACAACATATGGGCCTAGCCAGTTTGATTCAAACTTTCCCTGATGTTCTCTGTTTGGTTGGTTGCGAGGATTCTCTCAGAGAACAAGATCACCTACCTCAAATGTACGAGATCTAACTCGGTGATTGTAGCTTCTACTCATGCGCTACTGATAGGCTTTGAGATGATTGTATGCAGCTTGTCGTTTCTCATCAAGTAACTCTAAGTCCTGAAGACGGGACACTCTATATGCTTCGTCATCTATCAGATTATGCAAGGAAACCCGTAATGATGGTATCTCGACCTCAATAGGTAAGATAGCTTCTGCACCATAGACCAATGAATAAGGAGTTGCACATATAGGGGTTTGAATGCTAGTTTGATATGCCCAAAGCGCTGGATTTAGTTGAACATGCCAATCACGGCCGACATCATTGACTATCTTCTTGAGGATTCTTAATATGTTCTTATTTGATGCTTCTACCTGACCATTGCCTTGTGGGTAATAGGGGATGGAAAAGCGGTGTTGGATATGAAACTTCTCACAAAGTTCATGGACATCCTAATTTTTGAAAGGAAGACCGTTATTTGTGATGATGGACATGGGCACACCATACCGGCAAATGATGTAGTTGAGGATGAATGAGGCGATCTTCTTGCCGGTGACTTGGGTAAGTGGAACAACCTTGATCCACTTTGTGAAATATTCAGTGGTGGTAATAATGAATTTATGGCCATTGGATGAAGATGGATGGATTTTACCCACAAGGTCAAGGCCCCATTGACAGAAAGGCCATGGTGTTGTGATTGGTTGTAGTTCCTGGGCTGGTGCATGTATCAGGTCACCATGAACTTGACATTTCTTGCATTTTCTGACAAAGTAGTAGCAATCCTTTTCCATAGATGGCCAATAATATCTAGCTCGTAGGAGTTTCTTGGTGAGTGATGGACCACTTGAATGAGTCCCGCAAATTCCTTCATGTACCTCTTCCAAAGCCTTTGTTATCTCATCTTGTTTCAGACATCGAAGGAGAGTACCATCAAGACCGCGTCGGTATAGGGTTTTGGTAATAATGGTATATCGAGCAGTTTGGCGAATGAAGGTTTTTCATTGGTTATTCGATTGGTTGGGAGGAAGGGTATGATCATGAAGATAGGTGTAGAACTCACCGTACCATGGGGATTCAGAACCGACAAGGCAACATATCATCTCAGATTCAAGGATATCATAAGCGGGGATCCAAAGCTGTTCGACCAAGAACTCATAGCGTGTTGAATTTTGTGGAAGATCTAGGAGAGATGCGATGGTAGCCATAGCATCAGCAGCTCAATTCTAATCCCTTGGTATCTATTCAAAAGTGATAGTAGTAAATGATGTCTTTAGTTTGTCCACCATTTGCTTATACGGCATGAGTTTATCATCCTTGGTCTGATATTCATTAGTTGCTTATCGAATGACCAGTTGTGAGTCACCATATACTTGTAGTTCTTGTAATTTCCATTGTACGGATAACCTGAGTCCTGTGATCAAGGCCTCATACTCTGCTATGTTGTTGGTTCATCGAAATGTGAGCCTGTAAGACTTCGGGATGCTATCACCTTGGAGTGTGATAAATAGAATACCTGCCCCCGAGCCATGCCTAGTGTATGAACCATCAAAATATAGTTTCCATGGTTGTGCTATTGTGATCATGAATATCTCTTCATCTGGAAAATTGGAAATGAGAGGATGATCACCTATGAGTGGTGCATCGGCCAATTGATCCGCAATGATTTGACCTTTGATAGCTTTACAGTCTATATACTCGATGTCAAATTCACTTAGAATCATCACCCATTTGGCCAAGCGACCTGTCAATGCTGCTTTGCTGAGTAAATACTTGAGTGGATCAATCTTTGCAATGAGCTGTACCTTATGTGTCAACAAATAATGCCTCAATTTAGTAGCTACTAGGATTACTACTAGGTAAGCTCACTCAATAGGTGTGTAATTGAGTTCATAGCCCACCAGTGTGTGAGAGATGTAGTATACAGCACACTCTTTGCCTTCTGCATTATGTTGTGCTAGTAGTACACCCAATGTTGTACTTGTTGTTGAGATATAAAGTAACAACGGTCTACTTGGATCGGGTGGCATTAGCAATGGTGGATTCATGAGATAGTCTTTAAGCGTCTGAAATGCTTGTTGGCATCGGGCATCCCACTGAAAGCGGATGTTCTTGTGTAACAGATGTGTAAATGGGTGACACTTATCAGCCAATTGTGCAATGAATCTTCAGATGGATTGAAGTCACCCTTGTAATGTCCTTAGCTAACTGATATTCTTTGGTGGTGGCATGTCCATGATTGCCTTAACTTTTGCTGGATCAACCTCAATGCCTTTGCTTGAGATGATGTATCCTAGAAGTTTCCCGGAGGTTACTCCAAAGACACATTTATTTGGGTTGAGTCAAACATGGTATTGTTCCAGTCTATCAAAGATTTTATCTAAGATGTGGAGATGTCCTTCTCTGGTGAGTGATTTTGCTAGTAAGTCATCCACATAATCTTCCATCATGGTATGCATCATGTCATGGAAGATGGTGGTCATTGCTCTCTGATAGGTTGCTCCTGCATTCTTGAGACCGAAAGGCATTACATTCCAGCAATATGTGCCCCATGGATAGGTGAAGGTTGTCTTATGTTGATCTTCTGGTGCGATCTTTATCTGATTGTATCCTGAAAAGCCATCCATGAGTGAAAGCATGGCATGTCCTGCTATCAGATCCACTATGATGTCGATATTTGGAAGGGGGAAGTCATCCTTAGAACATGCCTTATTCAGATCTCTGAAGTCAGTACAAATGCGGATGCCCCCTTTTGGTTTGCCAACAGGCACAATATTGGAGATCCATTCTGCATAATCAATTGGTCTAATGAAGCCAACGTCTAGGAGTTTCATGAGTTCTATTTTGACTAGCACTGCAATCTGAGGATGCATCTTATGAAGCTTCTGCTTGATAGGTTTGTCTCCTTCTGCTATGGTGAGGTGATGCATGACTAAATCAGGATCAAGCCCATGCATGTCTGCATATGACCATGCGAAGTTGATCTGACGCTTCTGGAAGAACTCTATAAATTTAGGTTGTTCCTCTGGAGTGAGAAGAGATGCCAGATGTATGATATGAGGATTTTCAGGAGTCCCCACATTGTACTCTTTGGTTTCCTCGATGAGAATTGTTGATCGTTCCTGTTGTGTACTATCAGGGAGAATGTCAAACCCTTCATCCTCAGGTGCCTCAGAGAGGTTTTCACCGTTGGATATGCTCTTTCTTTTTACTTTTGTCGGATCAAACAGTGCCACAGTGTGGTTTTCACTGGAAGATCCATGTTTTATTGTTATATTTTTGTAGCTGAAAGGTTTGGCATCCGCCCCGAAGTATGTTGCGCTATTAAGTTCAATGGTGAATCCATCTTTGTGATCCCCACTTGGTAGGTTATCCCTTAATTCCAAAAAGTCAATGATAGCCTCATCGTTTTGGAAGAAGTCAAGACATGGGGGATTTGGTTGGTTCCATTCGATGAGTTTAGGGTGGACAATGAGCATTACTTCATCGACTAGGTTAAGTTCGTTAGAGGTATCAGTGAGGGTTAAGACGTTATGGTGAAGGTCGTTGATGGTACTTTCCCTGTCAGAATCAGGCGTAGGATGAGACATAGGGTCTGTGGAAGACGTTTCCAGTTCAGGAACCCAAGTGGTCTTTATCTGTGCTTCTCGGTAAATAGGGATGTCTTTGCGTGGTGGAGGTGGTGATGTGTCTTCCTCATCTGAAGTGTTAAGCTGTACTGAATCAAATTCCCACTCATGTGAGTCGATCTCTGAATCACTTTCCAGCATCTGATTACTATACCATACTGGGATGTCCTTTGAGTTAAATACTGCAGGTGTGATTGGTTGATGCACTTTTGTAATGATCGGTGCTACAGGGCAGTTGATGGAGATTAAAGAATCTGATACGGGAAGTATTGGTAGTATTGACTCAGTGGTTTCTGCCGGAACTGCTAGTGCCATAGATGCTGTTGCGGGTTCTGATATAGTTGTTGCTACTAATTGTGCGGCAGATGGGATGATGAGTTCGTTTGATGGGATGAATGGCATTGGAGATAGTTGTGTTGGGGTTGTGAGCCTCAGTGGGGCAGTCGGGATGGTGCTTGATGCCGCTTTGATAATGAAAGGTGGCCTTTTGGTAGTAGGCTGACAAAAGGGTTTGTTGGGTTTCCCTTTGAATTTTAATTTAGGAAAGATCTCTTTTTCAAAGCCGAGGCCTGTATTTCCTTTAGGCTTGAATTCTGGCAGCAGAGGTTCATGTCGTCCTTGTTTGTAATATCCCAAAGCACTCTGACCATCATACCCCATTCTTTGCATAATGAGGAGGCCTTTGCCATACTAATCCATAGGAAGTATAACTCGCGATATGTCAGTGGTGATGGGATCCTTATAGATCCATTCCGCCAGGTCCTCATCTTGTGTTTCTTCCTCTTGACTCTTTCCAAGAACGAAAGGCATCAAAGCACATGCTGGTATGTTTAGTGGTTGCTGGAGTACCTGCTGTGGTTTACCATGAGTTCTAGGAGAAGTGGGCATTTGTCCTACACAAAAAAGTTGACTCAAGTTGTATTCCCCAAGACCCTCCTCTGCGATCTTCATCTCAAGCTTTTCTTGCTTGGGTATAGTGGTGTTTGAACGGGCAAGAGAGGCAGGACTGATATATGATGTGGAAGAAATGGCTTCTCTATTATTAGGAACGGTAATCTCTGGTTGATGGTTGATATTATGGCAATATGCAAAGGGGTTTGCATCACCCAGGATTGTGATCTCTACACCGTTATGTGGGAACTTGATACATTGATGGTAGGTAGATGGAACAGCTTGCATGGCATGTATCCAAGGTCTTCCTAACAATAGATTATATGGCAAAGGAAGGTCCAGAACCTGACAAATGATGTGTTTTACCACGGGGCCCACTCGGATTGGTAGTACCATAGCTCCTTTGGATGAACGTTCCGCATCATCATAGGCTTTGATTGTGATCTTCTGATGAGGATCCACTGATTCTACTGCATATCCCAATGTTGTGACCAATTGTAGTGTGCAAATATTCAGGCCTGCTCCATTATCGATCAAGACTCGCTTGATCCTATGCTGGTTAATAAATCCTTCGATGTGGAGTGAGGCATTATGTGGTTGTTGGAAGGAAGAGTTGTCACTTTCAGAAAAAGTGAGACAAGGTGATGACTTTAGACTTCCAACCATGGCTTGAAATTGGTCCGTATTCAGATTTGCAGGGACTAACGCCTCTTGGAGTGCTTGATCCAAGATAGTTTTATGAGATGGTGATAGACGCAAAAGCTCTAAAATGGATATAAGCGCAGGGGTTTTGTCTAATTGTTCCACAAGGTTATACTGCTTTGGGATGGAGGTGGTGCCTTGTGGAGCTGCCTTTATGGTGACCTTGCCACAACGTGTAACAACATTGCAATTTGAGTTGGGATTTTTGAAGGTTATGGTTGCAACTTGTTCATTGGCATCATACAGATGATTTACAGTGTAATTATACGCAGCCTGCGTATAATCAGTGGTATCAGTGCCTCGTTTGGAAGTGGAAGGATCTCTTTGATCTTGTGATGGAAGTGGAGTTTTGAACATCAAATGATCATTATTGGTTGTTTTTGGGTTATGTCCTTCAATTTCAATTTCTCCTCGATCAATAAGATTCTGAATGAGATCTTTCAATTGGTGACAATTACTTGTCTTGTGCCCTCTTCCTTGATGGAATTCATAGTGTTCAGTATCTCTCCACCATGCGGGTTTGACTTGAGGCTCATAGTTTGATAGCTTAGGTAGAGTGACAAAATTTTGAGAAATGAGTTGTTGCAACACTGTTTCAATGGGTTCCCCTAAGGGTGTGTATGTGCATTTCTGTTTTTGCTGACGAGGTCTAGGTTCATCATAAGATGTAATGCGACCTTGATTAGAAGGAACATTTGTGTTGTTTTGAGGTGGAGGATTTTGTCCTGCAAACCGAACCACAGGTTGTGCATTTTGGATAGTTCAGGCATCCACAACCCCATCGTTGAGGACATTCTTGTTTTTATTCCAGAAGTTTGGTTTATCACTGTTGAAGCACGGGCGAGGACCATCTTTTGGTTCATTAAAGATTTTGATGAGTCCCTTCTTGATAAGAGCCCTTTCACATTTCAAACCCTTGGTGATCATATCATTAAAAGAGTCTGTGTCTTTGACATCCAGGTGAAATTCCATTTCTTCGTTTAAGTTGGAAATGAATATTTCCACTAGTTCTCATTCAGGTAACTGAAGAGAACATCTGCTAGACATTTGATGCCATCATTGTAGGAATACTGAGAATTGTTCACTTGGTTTTTGTTTGGTGTTGCACAGTGTAAAGCGGAAAAATCGAACCCTAGTTGTTCTCCCCTCCCCAATCTCCAAGGAGAGAGAAGGGAGAGTCACTAGGGTTGATGGTTTTCACTTAGGGGAAACTTTACATTCAAAAGAGGGGTTGAAACCCATAAGATCCAATCCCACGCAATGCAAGATTTGATTCTATATGAGTTTCAAGGGTTAAGACATCAAGGATACCCTCTTTTGTAAAGAATGTAGATAGAAAGATTGAACTAGGAATGCATGTAAAGTAGGAAAGATTCACTTATAAACAGAGATAGGGATACAGGATGAAGCTGCGGACCTGGAATTAGCAGTAAAAAGTCGAGACGGTGCTGTCTTGCAAATTTGAGCGAAAGTTGACAGGATGATGGCGCCCGACGTGCACACGGTCCTCCGAAAAATCCGCGAAACGAAGGGGGATCTGTTCGTCTCTGCACAAGGATTCCAAAACTTCAATTATAGTCGCGTACCTGCAACCTACACACAGAAAAGAGAGGATGATTGGGGGGTTAGGGATGAGGGGTTTGCCTTTAGGTCAAACCCCGGTTTTGGAATTAACCAAGAAATGAGAATGTTGTAAATGTAAATGTTTGTAATGTAAACAAGTACTGATACCTTGTTGTAAGAATGTTTGTATTCTTACATGCGAAGGTGTAATGTATGTAGTATGTTGTATGTTGTATGTGATCTCCTCTTCAATGGTTGAATCCTTGTCTTGAATGCAACACTTAGCCTTGAATGGAGACTTAGAATGCTCAATTGCTTGAAGGAATGCTTGAATGCTTGAATGCTTGAATGTTTGAATATCGCTTCCACGTCTTGTTCCTGCTTATTTTTCTTCCTCCTCCAAATGGGAGAGGAAATGTAGTTTATATATTTGTCAATTAGGGTTGATAGACTGATTTTCCCGACCTTAGGCCGACTAGGAAACATTATTTTCCAATTTGCAAACTTAAAGACCCGAAGCCCCAAAAGAGACCAGGCCCAAAATAGGGCCAGGGACCAGGGCACTGGGCGCCATGGTCCCACCTCCCGGGACAGCAGGGTGCAAGGAGGGATCAAGCCAGGGTGCGGAAAAATGTAGTTTTTGATGTTGTAAATAGGTTTCAGGGTCTCCATTCAGGTTCAACATTGCGCCGCCATCGTGAAGACCCAAATGTAGTCGAAATTGCAAGTGTTGCAATTTTAGGACGCTACATTTAGCCCCCACTTTAGCGGGAGTACAAGCGTATGCTCATACTTCCGGTAAAGTACAAGGAAACAACATTGAAAAACTTTCACCACGTCAAGGAGGCAAGATACACCAAGCCCCCAGTGGACTAAGGATCTTACGACTTCGATTGACAAAGTAAAAGGGAAGATCACGAGGGAGAACCATGACTGTCAGTATTAAGGTTCCCTCACTATGAGTCATGCAAGAAAGATATCAAAAATTTTCAAGGCAGAGCTAAATTTGTCAAGAAATTTTCAAGTATCTTGAAAAGATATGGACGGGATGCATGCCCCCCTACGTTAAAGCGATCGCACATGCCTCATCGGGGGTGATTGCTTTAAGGTAGTGATACATATAGGAAATGAGAAGGAAAGGAGCACGTTATCACAAGGATTTAGCCCCCAAGTGTGAGATAAGCCCAAGGATAATAGACAAAAAACACAAAGCACAAGGTGACTTTGCTTTCCTGAGGGTCAGTATGCTGTATGATAATTCATGTATATCATATGTATGTATGCATAATTGTTCTTCATTCCCCAATCAAGGAAGGTCACCTAGAAGAAGGGAACACATGTGTCTTTTGAGTCAACATGAGAGAGACCAAAAGAGATCTCAATGTTTTGCATCATCCTCAAGTAGACAACACTAAGGACAACAAATAGAAGAATGAGAATAACATATAGAAGAAGTCACAAAAGAGAGGAGGAGAGAGTCTGCTATGCTAATGAACTAGTCTAGCACGTCATCTACCCCCCGATCTTGCTGATCAATATTTTGGGAAGGTAGGAAACACGCTAGAGGAGGAACATCCACAACAACAGATGGAGCTATCACAAGATCCAAACAAGGGCTATGTTCATACCCCAAGCCATGGTGTTCTTGTCTAGGAGCTAGGATAAGTGCTTTAGAAAATTCGTTAGATAGATGGTTATCAACATCAACATATTCATATCCACTATCAGAATGAACAGGAGTAACATTTTCATCATAAAGAACATTTTCATCTATATCATCATCAAGATTTATAAAAATAGGATCTTTAACTCACACAGGATCAAGACCATCATGCATCTTATGTTTAGGAGATTTCAGCTCAATCGTCGGCTGAGGAGAAAATGGAATAATATTGGCTGAAGGTGTTTTTGGGGATTACAAAGCTTGAGAAGCAACTGCCTGAGCTCTAAGATGATGCTTTCGTCGATGTTCACGTGCAAAATGATTCCATCTAGTCTTAGTAGGAAGTTGAGAAGATTGAGGAGGAGGAATGTTCTCATCCTTATCACTTGGGTGTTTAGGTTGTGGTCTCTTAGGTTGAATAATAGGAGAAGAGGAAGGTCTCTTCTCTCCATAAGAGGAAGGAGGAGGAACTGCTCCATATAAGGGAGGAATATTTGGTTTAGGAAGGAGACCAAGTCCATCATGACAAGGAGGGATAGGTCTACTTTTAGGCATAGTCACATTCATAGGAATGGGTTGGGAATCTTCTTGAGGAAAGACATTACTTTTATCTTTCAAAGGAAGAACTTCCTTCTCAAGAACAATGGGAATGTCAAGTTTGGGTGTTCTAGGTTCACTTAGAGATAGGATCATATCTTTTTTCCACTTTTGATAAGATTTGAAAAGATGATCACTTCGCGGTGGAAGAGATTGGAATTGTTTAGGCCAAAAGTAATCAATAGAAACGCTAGAAGTTCTTTCAGCTGGTTTAAAGAGACTATGATTGACAGTAACAACTTCACCATTATGGGGAAATTTCAAGCACTTGTGAATAGGAGAAGCAATAGCTTTCATGGAAGATAGCCAAGGATAGCCTAGCTTCACATGAAATTGTTCAGATGATGGAATAATAGCAAAGTCCACATCAAGGGATTTGTTATGGACCTCAATAGGTAATGTAATAGAACCAATTGCAGGAGAAGAAAATGCATCAAATAGTTTCACAACCACATTTGTTTCATCATAGATCACTTGACTCAATTGCAAAGTAAAAAGGAATTCTTCAGTAATGATATTAACCATACAAGAAGGATCAATAAGCACTCCACGACAAGGTGTATTCTTGACTTTTGCAACTATATATAAAGGACCATCAGGTGCCCTGATAATTTCACTAGAATCAAATGTGATGGAAGGTTCTTTAGAGATTTTCTGCTGCTCTACAAAGTTAATCACATTCGAAGTCATAGACACAAGATCATCGGGTGAGACAGAGGAATCAGTAGTATCAATCGCATTAGAGGTATGAGAAGGCAATGGATCAGTAAAAATCTGAAGATTTTGGTTAGGAGGAGCTACAGATCTGTTGCCTTTATCATTCACACCAGAAACAGAGATAGTATTATTATCAATCAAATCTTGAATTTTACCCTTTAAAGCAAAACATTTTTCAGTATCATGCCCAGGATGCTGATGAAATTGACAAAAAGATTTGTTATCAAAATAGGGTGAATTAATCTTTGTAGGATCTATTTGCCTTATAGGAGGAAGAGTAAGCACATTTTGTTCCAATAACTTATTCATAATACTATGCAATGATTCATTCAAAGGAGTAAACTTTCTTTCTTTCTTGAAAAACTTATAAATAGGAGGCACACCTGATGCCGCATTCACATTGTTGTTGATGATGTTTTCATTGAATTTAATGGACTCTCTGTTTGGTTTAAACTTCCCAAATGGTTGTTGACTACTATCACCCTTATCACTCGGAGCCATAGGATTTTCTTGTTCCATTTGACTCACAGTCAATTGATAATTGTGAAGAGTTGCGCACAACTGTTGGAAAGAAGTAAACTCAGAAAACAGAAGTTTTTCTCTAATGTCTTTTTGTAAATTAGAAATAAAGATTCGTTGAATATCATTGTCAGGTACTGGAAAAGAAATTTGAGCATACAAATGCTTATATCTACCAATGAAATCAGTCACTTTTTCTTTAACACCTTGTTTACAATGCATTAAATCAATCAAAGTAACTTTAGGACTTATATTGTTTTGAAATTGTTGAATAAAAGCATTTGCAAGTTATTCGAAAGAAGTAATAGAATAGGAAGGCAACGAGCAATACCATTGTAGGGCTTTATCTCTTAATGTTCTAGTAAACAGTTTTGCAAGCAACCTTTGGTCATAAGCAAAATCAGTACATATTGTTTGAAAGGTCTTAACATGTGTTAGAGGATCACCCTTACCATTATAAAGCTCCAAATGTGGAATTTCAACATGTTTAGGGGGAATAGCTCGAACAATGTCAAGAGAAAGTGGGCTCGCAACATCAAATGTGGGCACACTAAACTTAGATTGATTCATAGAGGCAATTTGTTGCTGTAAAGAAGAGACAGTTTGTGCAAGATTGTTAATGGTCGCTTCAGTCGAAGAATTCATATTAGACGTGTTAGATTGTGATGGAGGTGTTATGTTATTGAAAGAAGGTAGAGAGTAAGGTGGTGGGACACTATGATAGTTACTCATAGGAGATGATTGGAAAGGAGGAACACTACAAGGAGGAATTGAAGGGTTAAATGAGTTGCCCCCTTGCGTCATGTTCATTTGTGGAGATGTAATAGGGACACTCATTGAAGGAATGAATGAAGAAGTCAGATTGAATGAAGGAAGAGGGTTGATTGAAGAAGAGGGATTGCCCCCATGATTAGTGATCATAGGGGGAATGTCTTGTATTGAAGTAGTCATTATGTTTGATGTAAAAGTAGGTATACTAGCAATAGGAGTTGTCAAAGGAATAGAATGATTAACTTGAGTAGGAGGTTGTGTGTAACCTAAGGTTTTAGCACAACTCTTCATAGGCATCACATTCGAATCAATGTGTGCAATACCACGCAAAATATCAATTCCATTCTTATCACTTTGAACCATACGTTTTAGACCCTCAATTAATGAAAGAGCTTCACTATCGGGGTATTCTTGAGACATCCATTATCGAAAATCATCAAATTGGTTATCCAATTTTGAAAGTTGTTCTACAGAAACCTCATGCAGAGTTTCTTCATCATTAAGAGGATTAGAGGAATTACCCATGTCCTCATTAAAAAGTCCATTCAAATTAGGTTCCATTTCCTGGGTAATTACACCTTGGAAAGACTTAATTCTAAGGCTTCGTCTAACGGGAATAGTGTAAGTAGGGCTTATTGTTGTAAAACTCATGCACTAGAGAGAGAGAGAGATTTTGAATTTTAGAGGTAGCAAATTTCAATAAAATCAGCCAATCTCCTAGATTTAAGTTGTTAATTGCAATCAGGACAATCTCCCGAAATTTCAGAAAAAATGTCCGGGACCGTGGCGAATGGAGTGCACACGGTCCTCGCAACTTTTTTCAAAATTTTCAGGGATGAAAGTTATGATGATTTTAGAGCTAATCTGAAAAAATTGAGTGATTTTACGATCTATAGATAGGCCAAATTAAAGTTGCAATCTCAAAATTGAACCCTACCAAGATTGTTGAAAAATGTAAAATTTGAATTTTGAAAAAGAGAGGGAAACTGAAATTTTGAATTTTATGATTTTAGAGGGAATGCTGAAAGCAATGCAGGCTTTGAAATTTAAAAGTTGACTCGATTTCATGGAAAATTCGATTTTGAAAGTGGAAATCAGAGTTGTTGCAATTAAACACCTAATTTCAAAAGTCACAAATTGTAAAAATTTGAATAAAACACTGAGATTTCGAATGAATGCCAACACACTTTTCAGATTTAGGACTGTAAGAAACACAATTTTGATATGAATTTTAATTTCAACAATTTTTGAATGATTAGAAGCCTCAATCCAAGCAATCACTAGACCAACTTTGACTTTAATTTTGAAAGTGTTAAAATTGATAAAATCAGCCAAAATTCTGGATTTTAGCAGAAAAATACAGTAAGATCTAGCTCCCGAAATTTTGGAAAAAATGTTGGGGACGATGGCGCTCGGGGTGCACACGGTCCTCGCAACTTTTTTCCAAATTTTCAGGGATGAAAGATATTGTGATTTTATTGCGGAATCCAAAGTTACAGCCGATTTGGAGGTGTTTTGATTAGTGAAATTATCAGTCAAAGGTTGAATCAAGAAGGTTTTAAAAATTAGGGTTTTGACATTTAACCACTTAATTTTCAGAATTAAAGCACAAATATGAATTGACAATTTGCAATAGAAGGGTAGATCTAAAACAAGCATTAACAATTAAACATTTCACAAGTTTAATTACTAAAAAGAAAATTTTAGGGTTTTTATGCAATCCACCTCTAAAATTTGCAAAAGATCAAACATGGAAATATAATTAGGAAGGCAAAATTTTCAGATCTAACCATGAATAATCAGAATGAGGATGTTCACGTCAGGTTCACCAAAATGTAAAGCGGAAAAATCGAACCCTAGTTGTTCTCCCCTCCCCAATCTCCAAGGAGAGAGAAGGGAGAGTCACTAGGGTTGATGGTTTTCACTTAGGGGAAACTTTACATTCAAAAGAGGGGTTGAAACCCACAAGATCCAATCCCACGCAATGCAAGATTGGATTCTATATGAGTTTCAAGGGTTAAGACATCAAGGATACCCTCTTTTGTAAAGAATGTAGATAGAAAGATTGAACTAGGAATGCATGTAAAGTAGGAAAGATTCACTTGTAAATAGAGATAGGGATACGGGATGAAGCTACGGACCTGGAATTAGTAGCAAAATGTCGAGATGGTGCTGTCCTGCAAATTTGAGCAAAAGTTGACGGGACGATGGCGCCCGACGTGCACACGGTCCTCCGAAAAATCCACGAAACGAAGGGGGATCTGTTCGTCTCTGCACAAGGATTCTAGATCTTCAATTACAGCAGCATACCTGCAACCTACACACAGAAAAGAGAGGATGATTGGGGGGTTAGGGATGAGGGGTTTGCCTTTAGGTCAAACCCCAGTTTTGGAATTAACCAAGAAATGAGAATGTTGTAAATGTAAATGTTTGTAATGTAAACAAGTACTGATACCTTGTTGTAAGAATGTTTGTATTCTTACATGCGAAGGTGTAATGTATGTAGTATGTTGTATGTTGTATGTGATCTCCTCTTCAATGGTTGAATCCTTGTCTTGAATGCAACACTTAGCCTTGAATGGAGACTTAGAATGCTCAATTGCTTGAAGGAATGCTTGAATGCTTGAATGCTTGAATGTTTGAATATCGCTTCCACGTCTTGTTCCTGCTTATTTTTCTTCCTCCTCCAAATGGGAGAGGAAATGTAGTTTATATATTTGTCAATTAGGGTTGATAGACTGATTTTCCCGACCTTAGGCCGACCAGGAAACATTATTTTCCAATTTGCAAACTTAAAGACCCGAAGCCCCAAAAGAGACCGGGCCCAAAATAGGGCCAAGGACCAGGGCGCTGGGTGCCATGGTCCTGGGGGACCAGGGCGTTGGGTGCCCTAGTCCAGAAGGACCAAGGCACTAGGCGCCATGGTCCCACCTCCCAGGACAGCAGGGTGCAAGGAGGGATCAGGCCAGGGTGTGGAAAAATGTGGTTATTTATGTTGTAAATAGGTTTCGGGGTCTCCATTTAGGTTCAACGTTGCGCCGCCATCGTGAAGACCCAAATGCAGTCGAAATTGTAAGTGTCACAATTTTAGGACGCTACACATAGATCAGCCATGGTGACGTCGCGTTCAATGTTATGAGAGTAATGAGCTAGGAACTTCTGGATGAGTTCCTCAAATGTTCTAATGCCACCAGGTAGTCAGGAAAACCATGATGTGGTTGTGCCTCCCAAGATTTGGGGAAAAAGGTGCATTAAGTAGGTGTCTTCATATGCCACTTCAAGACAAGCGGAATGAAATTCTCTGACATGATCACGAGGATCTCCCTTTCCTTTATATTTTTCAAATTTGGGTGTTTTGAATCTGCATGGAAATGGTGGCATGTAAAGATTCCTATCAAAAGGATAGGGACAGATGTCATTGAGTCAGAATTGGTTAATCTTGACACCACTATGAAGTTGTTGGCCGAGATTCTTGACTTGTTGCCGCAACATCTCCATTTCATTTGGAGGAGGAGGTGGTGGTGGATTACCTCGAGGAATGTTATATCTGATGGGATCTCTACCTCTTTCCTCTTCATGGCGACTTCGTCTTTCTGATGCTTGTCTTAATTGGGCAAGATCAAAGTCAGAGAGGAGTTTGGCTCCTTCTTGAGCGAGTCTTAAGAAGTGAGCATCCACATTGCTCCTGAGTATTTCATCAAACAATCTGTTAAAGAGAGGGTTATGCTGAGCCCTTTCTATTGTTGCAGGAGTGGGAGTACTTGGGTTTTCGTCATCTGCATTTCCTCCAAGTGCTTCTTGAAATTCATTGAGATTTTCCTCTTCTTCTTCTTCCCTTTCTATTTCTCGTTGCCTGGACTGTGATCGGGTTTGGGCCATTTTGTTTATAAGCGTTTTGTTGAAGTTGTGTGAAAATGATGATGAGTTTTTGTTGAAATGAGAGATTGATGGTTGGTGAATTGTGTTGCACGTGGATCTCTAGCACTTTTAAGGTGGATGTAACCGAAATTCCTTCTTTGAATTGTTTGTTTGTTTGAGAAGATTTGATGTGATAAGGTGTAGAGAAATCTGAGATGTGTTACAGATTTAACTACCTAGTAATGAGAGGATTCACTCATGAACTAGTTTTAACCTGCATAGATGTGTCTCTTAGGATGAGCTTATCCTAGATGTAGAAACAATCTAAAAAGTGATGTGATGTGTTTGATTTCAAGCAATATCTAAAAGAGAACTTGGGACAAGAACCTCTTAATGTTTTGAGAGTTGGAATGGATTGATGATGAAGTGATGATGTATGAGTGAGATGATGGATGAAAATGTTTTCAACTTCAATAAAAACTTTGTGTTACAAATGGGACAAACTCTATCTCTTCCCTTTCGGGTGTTGGTGGTATTTCTCGAGCTATGTTGTAGGTGATGCAGACGTTTGGGAAGAAGTTGGGATTAATCTTTCCTCCTTGGTTTTTGTGATAACTCAGAGCTCTATATTGCATAAAAGCTCTGTGGTTCAATGACTCAGAATCAAATTCGTTTGTTTTGCCTTGAATGTATAGACGCATGCGATGTAGAAAGACTCTATCTGAGACAAAGATTTGTCTATTTATATAGAAGAATTTCCTCCTTTTGATCAAAGCCTTTGAGCTTAATGGTCTTCTTTTCAAGTTGATATTCTGATGACACTTCTTCTTTCACAAGATGTGAAGAATGGTCATAAAATTTTGACTCTTTGGGGTTTGCACTTTGTTTTTGATGTGTTTGGTTGTTTTGAGAAATGTTTGGTTGGATGAATACTTTGTTTTTGGGATTGATTTTCTGATTTTTTCTTTTCTTTTCTTTGACAAGAAAACAAGGCAAGCACACAAACACAAGAATGTTGCCTAAAAGGCACAAATGAGTATGGGTCTAGATCAACCCAATCCTTGGACTTGTATATGACTCTTCCTTTAGATGTATTTTAAGGTGTATTTCCAAAGCCTGAAGTCAGCTCAATTTGCACTTGGTCTTTAAAATGAACACACTTCAAACACTTTTTATCCCTAAGGTCAAATGGCCAGTTGTGATAAATTTAGCCCACATCTTGATATTTCTTCAACTTTGGTCCTACATACCTTATGAATCTCGCCGTGGCAGGTAAGGATGTGATATACTAAGTCTTGCGCGAGCATAACAAATAGATGATCCCTATGATGGGGGAGTCACCACTTTTATCAAGCCACAAGTGACTTTTCAAAAAGCTATGTTTCTACTCAAGGAAATATGTATGGTGAGTATCTTGGGAGCAAACCATCTATGCTCTTGCATTAAATTATATCGCAAATATTCTCAATCAATAGAACGGGTGGGCTACTACTTAAAGGTGTTTAGTCATGTTCGATGTTTTTGGACATAAGTTCATTCTGCAGTGACTCACTTAAGAGCCTTGTAACTAGTGGTGGGGCCCATTTGTCCTTTCGGCCAGTTACACTGTAGGAACAGCTATACCCAAGGCTACAGCTTTCACTCTCACCTGATTTGTATAGCGGCTTGAAGGATTTACCGCTCGAGGTCGTTCCCAAGAGTATCGATCCCTTGGCAGGCCTCTCTTAAAAAGATAAAAATTTTGAGCGTTACTAACACTTTTCTCTTGCACCTAGGACCACGAGAGCCAAGGGAGAGGATAGTGTGTGTTAGAGGTAGGACCACTCGACTGACTTTTTGCACAAGTGTGCCAAACACGTAAAACACTTGTTCTTTTTAATCCATCATTTGCACATGTGATCTAAATATTTGGAGATGTTGCTCCAACAGCCATGGTCTTCATTTTAACTTCAAAGGCAATGTGTTTTGTAATCTAGAATTCGAAAATCCTGGTCAACTTAATGAAAAACACGTTTTTGCTTGAAGTAAAATTTGTTTGTAAAAAATCAAAAACAAGTGGTTTGTTCTTTTTACTTGCCCAAAATTGAAGTGTGGATTGTGAGTTTTAGCTTGATGCAAGGAAAGAAACTTTGTGTGTTGATTTTACGCACCAAAATAAAGATGAATCCTAACTAGAAAGCAATACAATTTTGTGTTTTTCAAGTTTTTAAGCACCAAAGGACAAATTTGTGATTTTTATGGTGAGTTTTTAACCTACATGAACAAAAACGTGTTAGTAAAATCGATGTTCAAGGGGGGCTTCCACAAGCCTAAGAATTTCCTTTTTTGTGGTTATAAGGCGATTTGGACGACATTCTGTTGCAATAGCGCTAGTCTGCGTTTTAACAGAAGCGTTATTTCACACAGAAGCGCTGAAATAACAAAACTGACACAGAGTCAAAAGCGCTAAAAGATCTTCAGTAGCGCTAGAAGAAGAACAGAAGCGCTAGAATAGTGATAAAAGCGTTGAAACTTTTACAATAGCGCTATTGTAAGAGCAATAGCGCTAAAAGAAAAAGTGTCAATAGCGCCAGAACGTGTTCAATAGCGCTAAAGTGCAACCTGTGTGACACTTTCAACAATCAAACATGTTAGTTAAAAAAAATGAGATGTTTTTGGTGGTTCGATTCACGTCGCGTTCACCAAATGATGCCCTCCTAAATGGCACAAGGTTAGTAAATGATCAACAACACAAAAAGACACAAAATCGTTAGATTGTTAGTGTTAGTCAATCAAAAACTAATCTAAAAAGGCATACCAAGAGAGATACTAAAAACATGCTAATATATCTAACTAAAGAAGCAAAGATAATGAGGCATCTCCAAATGCCTCTTAGCATGGTTTTGGTTCCTTTCTCCCTTGTTCCTCTCCTCTCCAAGTTCCAAAATAGTGTAGCTCTCAGCAGCTTTTTGCACTATGGATGCTTATGGAGGATTGAGATTGTAATATTGTGCTTCGAATATGAAATGAGAAGCTAATGCTATGCTATTGATGCTAAAATGATATATTTTAACCAAAATAACAAGGTATTAGATGATTATGCTAAAAATGCTCTCTAAAATGTCTATAGCTTAGATGCATACAAGTTTTCAGGATCTGGATTATGAAGAAATGGGCTCTATTTATAGGAAAAATGGAGCAATGGATGGTTGAGATTGAGTAATCTCAACAAGGGTCAAGATTGAATGATTTCAAATCCATGTGAGGGCTTTCAACCCAATCCCAGGATGACAAGTGTCAATGTGAGATAGGTTGAGAGGGGAGGGAATAAGCATTAAATGCCTGATATGACCTTGGGATTTAGAGTCAAGGTTGGTTGAATGAATAAACTCTTTATTCAAAGAATAAAGTTTTTATCCAATGGATAAACTCTTGTGCAAATGTGAAATGGATGAATATGGTCAAAACAATAAATGTTTGGGGAGACAAGTTTGAAATAACCATAAATGGTTATGTAAGAGCCATAAATGGTCATGTAAGAGCCTTTAGTGGTCTTTGAAGACTTTGGGGGTTAATTTCTTGAACACACAGCATTAAATGCTTTTCAAAGACTTTGGAGTCTTTGAGAAGTGACTCCATTTTGCTTAGGAATGTGACAATAATTAGGGGATGGATTAGGCTAATTAGGAAAGGGTTAGAAGAATCTAGAAGAGGATTAGATTTTGCAAGTGGATTTGGTGGGTGAGGGAAAATAGGATTTTATTAAAATAAAAATTCATTTATTTCAATAAATGTGTGCAAGTTGCATTTGTAGGAAAATGCAAGTGGGGTGGGGATAATGATTTAAATAAATGTTTTATTTAATTTATTTAAAAGAGGAAAAGGGGATTTTATTAAATAAATAGATTTTATTTATTTAATTGATTGTGAATTTGATTTAATGAATTAATTAAAATAAATTGAATAATTTATTTAATTAATAGAAGAATGTTTGGGGATGAATTAATTAATTATTAATTTAATTAATTGATGGCTAGTGGATTTTTAATCAAATAAATAGCGAATATTTATTTAATTAAGCTGGACAGATTTGTGTGACTACAGGACCATATTTCTCCAAACTTTTACAAGGTACAATCCTTCTCATCATCAACTTTCTATGGCTCCACTCTTACCTTAATCTTTTGACTGTTCTGTTGTAGGGTATCTTTGACTTGTCGGTGCACCTCTTTCATAGCCTCTGCAAATTCATCAGCATGTCCACTCCTCTTGTCTAATCCCTGAACATCTCTCAATTCAAAAAATCCTCTTGGATGACTACCATACACAATCTCAAAAGGACTCAGACCTATACTTCTGTTTGTTGAATTATTATAGACATACTCTGCCAGAGGTCTCACCACATCCCAACTACTTCCATGCTCTATTGTCAAACATCTAATAAGATTTCCCAATGACCTATTCACAACCTCAGTTTGGCCATTAGTTTAAGGGTAATAGGATGAACTAAAGGAAAAATTTGTACCTAATCTCTTCCACAAGGTTCTCCAAAAATTCCCTACAAATTTGTTGTCCCTATCAGACACAATACTCAAAGGCAACCCATGGATTCATTCAATTTCTTTGAAGAACAATCCTGCAATATAGCTAGCATCATTGGTGGTTTTACAAGGAATAAAGTGAGCCATCTTGTTGAACCTATTTACCACAACAGACACACTGTCATGACATGTCTTTGTCTTGGGTAATCCCATCACAATGTCCATACTCAAACTTTCCCAAGGTCTAATTGGTATAGGAAAAGGTTGGTACAACCCTGCATTGCTTGAGACCTCCTTTGCTCTCTGACATATAGTACAACTCACAACAAACTTTCTAATATCAGTTTGCATAAACCTCCTAACTAGGTCCAAGGTCTTATTAAGCCCAAAATGACCTCCTAAACCACTGCTATGTTTCTCCTTCACCATATTATCCCTCATTGAACACCTAGGGATACATAATTGACACCCCTTGAACAAAAGACCATCCTGCAAGGTGTAGTCAGAAAACTCTCCATGAAAAGCATTTTCAAACTCACTGCATACCTTATATATTTCCTTTAAATCTCAGTCCTCTTCATATAATCCTTTAAGTTCCTCAACTCCCATACTCTACAACTATACTTCTTACATTGTTAACACCCTCCTACTTAGAGCATCTGCAACATTATTGGCTACCCCTTTCTTGTGCTTGATGATGAAGGTGTATGCGTAAAGACTTTCAACCCATTTCGTATGCCTACAACTGAGCTTCTCTTGTCCATTCAAAAAACTAAGAGCATGATTGTAAGTATATACAATAAATTCCTTAGGAAGCAAGTAATGCCTCCACTTTTCCAGAGCTTGTACCATGGCATACAACTCTAAATCATATGAGGAATACTTCCTCTTTGCTTCATTCAGTTTTTCACTGAAAAAGGCCACTGTTCTTCCCTCTTGGCTCAATATTGCTCCTATAGCCAACCCACTTGCATCACATTCAATGGTGAAGACCTTACTGAAATCAAGCAATATTAGGACTGGATACTTGGCAACTTTCTATTTTAAACACTCAAAACTCTTATCTGCTTATTTTGTCCACACAAACTTCACCTTACCACCGCCCTTGATGGTTTCTAACATAGGTGCACAAATATCACTATAATTCCTAATGAATTTTCTATAAAATATTGCCAAACCATGAAAACCTCTTACCTCGAATGTTTTCTTAGGTGTAGACCAAATGAAAATAGCCTCTACCTTGAAAGGATCCATCTTCAAGTCACCTTAGAGATGACAAAGCCTACGTAAACTAATTTATGCTTCATAAAGTCACACTTTTCTAAATTTATCATCAATTTCTGCTCTTGTTGTCACTTCAAGACTACCTCCAAATGCTTCAAGTGCTACTCCTTACTCTTATTGAACACCAATATATCATCAAGGTAGACTACCACAATCTTCCCTATAAAGTCCTACAACACTTCGTTCATTAGTCTCATAAAAGTGCTAGGGGCATTTGAAAGACCAAAAGGCATCACAAGCCACTAATACAACCCTTCATTGGTTTTAAATGTAGTCTTCCACTCATCCCCCTCTCTTATCCTTATCTAATGGTACCCACTCTTTAGGTCAATCTTGGAGAAATAGGTAGCTCCCCCCAAACAATCCATTAGATCATCTATCCTAGGAATAGGAAACCTATATCTGATGGTTATCCTATTGATGGCCCTAGAATCACTACAAAGCCTCAATTTCCCATCCTTCTTTGGGGTTAAAATATTAGGTACTTACACATGGGCTAAGGCTCTTTCTCACAAACCCTTTATCTAGGAGCTCTTGAACTAGCCTTGCTATCTCTTCATTCTATTGTGGAGTCATTTTATGTGATGCCTTGTTAGGGAGTATTGCCCCTGGTATGAGGTCAATTTGATGGCTAATATCTCTGATAGGTGGTAGGGAATCAAGTATGTCTTCTGCAACCAATCCTTTGTATCTCTCAAGAAGCTCCCTAACCTCCTTGGGTCCTACCTCACTCACACCCTTCTTTCTTGCCTCTTTGGGTTTCACAATCAAAGCAAAACCTACTCCACCTTCCTCCTTTAGTGTATCTAAGAATTATTTTTCCCCCACCATCATCACACTAGTTCCTACATGTTGTGGGTCTCCTTCTACCACTGATTGTATCCTAAAAGTTACACCATCCTTCTGGAAAGAGTAAGCATTATTTTCTCCATATGAGCCTTTCTATCGAACTGCCATGGTCTACCAAGCAAAAGATGGCAAGCATCCATTGGAAGGATGTCACACAAAATTTTATCCTTATACCCCCCAATACTGAACTCTACCCATGCTTGTTCATTGATGAGTATGTGTTTCCCCTTGTTCAACCAAATAACCCTATATGGACAACTATGGGGTATTCTCTCCAAGTTCAACTTGTTTACTACTTCCAAATATATAATGTTATCAGTAGATCCTGAATCTATGACAATTTTACAAACCTTACCTTCAATCTTGCAGTTGACTATAAATAAAGCCTATCTTTGGGGTGGCTCAGTCTTCACTGGTTCCTTGAGCAGTGTCATCTTGATCATCGGGTTCTCTCCCATCTCTAATGTCAAATTCACTTCAGGAGATGTCACACTCCTCACATCTTCTTGAGTCAAAGTGGTTCTCCTCTCACCACCATGAGAATTTGAGGCATTCTTTGGACACTTATAGGTCAGGTGCCCCATCTCATTGCAGTTATAGAATCTCATATTGGAGAACTTGGATCCTCTCCTTGATCCATTTGTCCCACCTTTTCCATTAGGTCTTCTCCCACGATATCCTCCTCTGCTACTTGAGTCCCCAACTTTCCCTCCTTGGCTAGACTAACCACTAGACCTCTAGTTAGGACTTCTTCCTCCAAAAATACCTCTGCCTCTGAAAATTCTCCCTCCTTTACCTCTGTTACCCTTCTCTCTTCTTCTCTTTAGCTTCTCTTCTGCCCTTAGGGCCAATTAAAAACACTTGTTCACTGTCACTGGTGCCAAGATGTTGATGTCATCTTGGATGTTCATTCTTAGGTCGTTCAAGTACCTGGCCACTTTTTCTGATTCCTCTTCTTGTCTCTTTGATCTAAGACTGAGTTTATTAAACTCCTTTGTATATGCATTCACATCAAGGTCTCTTTGTCTGAGGTTCTGCAACTTTTTATACATCTGTACTTCATAGTCAATGGGCATGAATTGTGCCTTGACTTTAGCTTTCATCCTTTCCCAGGAGATTATCATACTCTTTCCCTCCTTAACTCTCTCCCCTTGTACATAGTTCCACCATGTAAGAGCAGACCCCTTCAACCTTTCCTTTTCCAGCTTGAACCTCTTGTCTTCAAGGATTTCTTTGTAATCAAAATTATTGGTCAATGCCTCAATCTAGTCTATCACCTCTTCTGCTTCTATGCTTCCACTATATATAGGCAACCCATCTATGGTGTCCGTGTTAACTAACTTCAAGGCATCTACAAATGCCTTTTTATCTACATGTGTAGGGCCCCTCCCCAATCAAGCTTTGATTAACATAGTTGACCATGGTTGACCCTATTAATAAATGCTATAATTCAATAGGATGGGCTATGTTAGACAGATAGATTGGTGAGAAAAATAATTGAACCAAGTTATAGAATCATTTCACCTTGTGGTGTACATTTTGATGTGTTATGAATTTGAAATCCTAAATGATCCACTGATTGGATAACCCTGATCTGATGCATGTCAGCTATATCTGAATTTGCAGAATTTTATTATAAAGTTAGAAAAGTGATGCATGTCTTATGAATGCTTGAAATTTATGGGATCAAGATAATGTCTTTCAGTGAATTGCTTTATGGGGATTAATTGCGATATATGAGATATTAATGTCAATTGTATGCAGAGTGTTTGATGTGTATTCAAATTCATGTGTTTAATATTATATGAGGTTATTTGAAATTACTAATGTCTAAATTGAGATGCGCAGGAAAAATTATCCATGTGACCAAGGAAATATTATGGAGAACCAAACCTAGACCTATGTATGTTTGTAAGCTAGGGGTTGTCTATTTGGAGAGACAACACCCCATTTGTATTGTATTTTATTTGTGAAAGTAAATGATGCATGTGTGTTAAATTGATTTTATTTATTGTGTAAACCTACAAGAGACAAATTCCATGTGTGATTTTTATATTGTATTTTATTGTGTCACTTGACACATGTGTTGATTAGTGTCATTGATTTTGACTGGTCTCTTGGAGGGAGTTTTGTTTCTACCAAAGCCATTCAAACTTATGAGTGTGGTCCCAAATTTGCCTTGGGTAGGGAGTCTTGGGAGTGGTCAACTCAGGTTTGACCCGTAGGTTAACTTCAGTTGGGTTTATAAGGGGTCAAATGGACTCCTAGGGTCAGTTTTAGGGCTTTTCCAAAGGTCCAAAGGGTATACCTATGGGTTAGGGGTATTTTTAAACATGTGACTACTCCCATGTGACTGTTTAGTCACCTCAACAAGTGGTTTTCCCAAGGTGAGCGAAAATTCAACTTAGAAGGTTCCTCCTAGGATAGATTACCTTCCCTTTTGGTGTCAAACTCTCTTCCCCATTCTCTCTCACCTTTTCCCTTTCTAGTTTTAGCAACATGTAAGAGGTTGGGAAGAACAACCAATGGGAACTCTCACTTCACCCAAGGGGTTGGGAAGAGTGAGAGAGGCCTTCTTAGGCAAGGATTAGGGACTTAGTGAGAAATCACCAACTCTCCATTGTTGGAGATTATGCAAGTTTTGAAAATTAGTTGTAGGATAGAATTTTTGGTGAAGTGTTGGTGAAGAGTTTGTGTGGATTTGGGCTGCTCATCCCCAACTAAGTCTATCATACTTTTTGCCAGATTAAGGTTGGTTTCTACTTCTTTTTAGTTATGTTGTATATGCTGTTTTTGAAAAAGAATGCTTGTATGAGAAGATGTGTATATGTAATTTGCTTTGTAGGAGAAAGATGTAATTTTTCCTTCCCTTGTTCTTTTTATGTTTTCTTGTATTGGGAGTGTCCAAGGTCTCCTACTCTTGAGAGAGTAGGATGGTCTTGGGGTGGAAGAAGTATGACAGCCTTGGGTGAGAGGCTCTCCTTATGGAGAAGTGATCTCAAGGGTGTTCTTTGTGACCCTTGCTGCATAGCCTTGTGTATGCATTTGGGGGTCATAAGGGGAGAAGATATGGCTTTTATGCCTTTGGGGGGCATAAGGGTGTGGAGATATATTTGTTGAATTTTGAATTGCCATGAGGTGGCTTGAGTTGTATTATGCTTGCAATCTCCCCAATGGTATTTGGTCCACTTCCACCCATGGAAAGATCATCACAAGTTGTGGTGAGAGTGTAGCTTGGGTTGGGAAAATGTATGTGGAATGTTTGCCCTATGTTTCTTGTGATTGTTTGTTTGTGACCCGTCTAGTGCTTGGTTCTCCAAGCTCGGGGGTGGCTTCTAGTAGGCCTAGGCTGGGAGGTGAGCACTCCATGGTCAAGCCTTATGTTTTATTTGCAAGTTGCTTAGGAAGAAAAAGATAAAGGAAGCTAGGAGATTGTTGGTTTTTATTTGATTTACAGAAAAGATTAAGGAATGGGTTATTGTATATTAGTTGAAACAATGTAAAAGAAAATCTATATGTTGTATCCATTTTGAAAGGAAATAAATGTATTCTTCTTATTTTGAGTCCTCATTTAATGGAAATGAGAGACTAGTTGGGTGTCACACCCCTTTTGTAATATTGACTACTTTGTATTCTATACGCTTTTAAAAGAAATGTATTTTCCTATTAAGTTATTTTTGCAAAAAAAAAAAAAAAGGTGTTATTTATGGATTAAGTTCCTATAGTTGTTGAAATAAAATATTTGTTGTATCCTTATTAATGAAAAAAAAAGGGGTCCAACCTTTCTACTATGCATAATGAAAATAGTGTAGATAATTAAATTAGCAATAACATGTGAATTAATAATCTGAGAATGACCTCTTAGTCATATTAGTTTAGTTCCAAAATGCATACATAGTTACATTCCCTTAATATGAACACTATATTGTATTTAACTTAACAAAAAAATGGTTTTTAAATGATATTTTAGTTTTATTAATGTTGTTGTAGTTTAATTAATTATGTCATTTCCTCTTTTATTTACTGCAAAAAGTAAATTTAAAGTTAATAGCTTGCTTCTTAAGTTAGCATCTAGACTTAGTAAATGAGAGAAACACATTAGAGCTTGTTGTTAGTGTTTATAAAAAAAAAATGAACAGAGTAGTGGAAAGTAAATAAATCTGAATATTGTTACTCTTCAATCAAAAGGAAACTATATGTGATAAAACAAAATGAGTTTTATTTTTGTTCTGACTATTTGAGATTAGCATGCTCTAAGCTATGGATATGTATCTTTAACCATATAAAAATGCATGTATATATATTTTATTTAAGTAAAGGCAAAGGTTTTAATATGAAATACTAAGCTGTTGTATCTTCCTAAGAAAATCATTTCATTAAGTTGGTGCATGCATTTGAAATCTTGTTTAATCAGGTTAAATAAATTAGCCCTTAGATTAGAGCTTAAGTCAGATTGATTAAGAAAATGTATTAAACAAATTTAAATAAATAGCCTTTAAATTAGTGGATGTTATATCCCTTTGGAACAGGCTGCCACATTTATACATTATATAAATACTTCTTGACAAACATATAAAAGAAAATATATACATGTATGCATGTTAATATATATATATATATATATATATATATATATATATATATATATATATATATATTTGCATTTAACTAGTCTTTTTTAAGCCAACAGCGAAAAAAAAATTAAATTTAAATATATATATATATATAATAAGGGGTCTGCCCTGTTGGCGGGGTGCGGGGACTACGGCCACCCACAGCCGCAGGCTTACCCCTGCGACTGTGAGGAGGCCGCCCACAGTCACGGAGCCTTGGCTCCGTGGTCTGTGGGTAGCCATCCCCACAGCCGCAGGGGTATCCCTGTGTCTGCGGGCATGGCCGCCTCCTGCAACCCCTGCGTGCGGTGTCTGCCTTCGTAGTCGCTCAAACCCTAAGCACCGCCCTTCCTTTCGGCGTCGTCGTTCCCTTCGGCACCACCCGCTCCCTTCAATGCTGCCGCATCTTTGAGCCGCCGCCTCCACTTCCTCTGCTCTCTCCTTCGAACACTAAACCTGCCCACGGGTATTGTCTCAACCTGCAACACACACAAAAAATATCCACCATAAAAAAATTACTCCATGGTGGAACCCTAATCCGATCCAGGGTTAGGGGCAAGTTAGGGTTAGCTTTTGAGAGGGATAAAAATAAGGGGAAGATATAAGTAAGAGAAAGAAAACCCTAGTTAGGGTTAAAAAGGGGTATTATTGTAAATAAAAAAAAAGGGGGGGGAGAGAAAAGTGGGGGGAAGTGGGTGTACTCTTTTAAAAGTTTGAAATGGATTAATCTCATTTACTTGGGCTTTTCCCATATATTCATTTGGGTTGGTCTTTAATGATTTATAATCATATTATCCCATAATATAGGAAAATATAGTGAAAAGTTTATTAAAAGAAATAGTTTAAATAGAAGATTGATTTGAATTAAAAAAATATTTTGAATGACAATATTTATTAGTTTTGGAGATTAATTATCTTTAGAGAAATAATGTACTTCCTTTTGAGTAAATTTATTAAAAGAGTTATTTAATGGAAATTCTATAAGGTTGATCGATTAGATATAAAACCTAGAAGTAATTTAAATATTGTGTATTAAATATCTAATACCTAATGTTCGGAGGAATATTATACTACAACTTGAATTAAGTTATTTAAATACTTTTTTGGAAATTTTAAAGGTATATGAAGGGTATTTAATGAATATTATCGATTTAAGTGAATGGGTATTGTTGTGGGATAATATATTTGTAAAATAAGTCAAAGAGCTGGATCTTTGAATGAATTTATCCCTAGTGTGACTTTTCATTTAATAATTTAACTATTATAATGACATTTGGCACTTTAAATTTATTTGCTCTAATAATTAATATTAATTCATTGAAATCGTGTTAATATTGAATTAAAAGATTTAAGGATTAATTAAGTTACAAATGAAGAGGTTATAAGATTAATGTATTGGGGAATACTTAATATACCTTTACCTAGATGAATAACTATTGAATCAAATAATTATACTAATGTCTATGTAGTGGAGGTTGATCTAATTAAGTAATATATTTCACATCTGAAATGGAAAGGACATTTGAGAGAATTTATCATTGCCCTTATAAAATAAAAAATTTCTACTTGATAACAAGAGTTATCGTGATTGTTACGTAAGTATTAAACTAATTTTATTGTCTAGGGGTTATATCGAATCCTAAAGCTCCTAGTTAAGTTTTAATTCATCGCTCGCTTTAGAAAACCCAATTTAATATCATTTAAGATTACGTTTGGAGCAACTTGTTTAGTTGTCACAATTGTATAAACATAGGTTGCATGTAAATTAAGTGTTTCAAAAAAAAAATTTGTTGTTTGTGTTCTTGCCCAAAAGTTTGGGCATGACAACATGTATCTCGTCTACTCATTTAGGGGCTTCCCCATCTTCTTTATCCCCTTCTTCATCAGTGTCACTTCCATCTTCCTTATCCTTACCCTTAGTCTTTTTGAGTTCTTCAATCTTGGACTCAAGTATCTCTTCAATCAACTTCTTCACCGCATCTTGTGACATACTCTTGGGAGGCAATTTGTCAACCCCTATTTCAATCTCTTCCTATGAAATACACTATGACCACACCACCCAAGTGATATTCAAAATCCTGCTCTGGTACCAATATGATGAGGAGGTTATAAACTGAATGGAAAACCTTAAACCAATCAACCTCTAAGGCTCACAAACTCAACCAAAACCCTACTACCCAAGGGTCCTACACAACACCAAATCAAAAAATGGTTCAGTGACACTTATAAATACCTTGGGAGACTCAAAAGCTCCAATATGTCCCTTATCAAACAACAAGATACTCACAATTCTTGGGTGACTATACACACCCTTGCATACATGAGTGGGCTAATACTAGGCTTCAGGGGTTTGAATGGCCCACTTGACCAATTCAACACAACAACCCTTGGAGGAGGTTTCTCACAACATCTTAAGATAAATGAAATAGTATTTCATGATTTAGACTCTTTGTACCATCAATTTTGACTCACTTGCCCACAAACAGGCCTAATTGTAATTAGGCCTCCATTTGAAGGAATCGGGTGATAACTTTTGACAGCCTGAGGATATAGGAAAACAAATTATATTTTCAGACAGCCTTTAGGGATTTCTCAATAATATCTCACTTTCAAGTTCCAAACGCACATTTAGATATCCCAACCTATACTGCACTAACAAACCTAATCGGACTATTAGGCCTACTTGACTGAACACTTTCCACAAACTTGTTTGGTTATCCCAATTGATGACTACCACTAACCATGAGATTTTATGTCAACCTCCAAAATACTCTTCTACCACATTCAAACCCCTTCCCAGTGCTCTACCACTTAATTCACATGCACTACACTCATCAAGTCGGTCTGTCACATAGAGATGCCATACCTAGGATTAGTTCTTAATCCTCGTCACCCTGTTGTGTCCTCTTAATGGGTTTTTTAAATGACATATAATATAGTGTACTATCATCTCCTATAATGGTAGAGTGTTCAATTAAGGACTGATAGACCAAAACCCATTATTACAGTCAAACCCTAGGGGTTTTAGGCTATCTGGTATAGATTTGCTTATAGAATGGGTCAGAGATAACTTCAAGACTTCACGCAAAATGAAAAAATAAAGGTAAAACAATCTAGTTTCAAGATCTATGTGATGATAATTCTTGGCAATCCACCTTCAGTATGAAATCAGAAATTAGACAGTTTCTGAGTTTTCCAACAGTTTTGATGCTTCAATTTCCTTCCAAATCAACAACTTACATCCTTCAGTGTTTGGGGCCTTTAAATGTGTCTCCCAAATGACCACAAACACCTCCAACTATTTTTCAAAATGAACTGACCTTTGGAGAATCATAGCTCACAAAAGTGCAAAATTGTCATTACAACAAATTGACAATATGACAATTTTTGCCTTGTTCAACCAACTTAGACTCTTGACTATCATATCCCCTCAAGATGATTAAATTTTATTCTAAAACATGAAAAATGAATCAAATATACCTTTAGCCACTTGATCCCTCAATTTAGACCATTGTGACCCTTATTGACTCAATTTTATCTACAAGACCCTAGGTGACAATTTGACCCATACATGGACAAAACTTGTCACACTCCTAAGACATTGAATTACAAAAAGGACCCATAGGGTCTTATTACATTCATTTTGTACTAATAGAAGATCATCCTGCCTTTGGTTCATTCCTTCATAGGTGGTGCTCATGTACCATGAAGCCATGCTACATCATTTCTTCTACTAGCATTCAAATGAATTTTAGCACATAAAACATGGGATTCATCCTCTTCCATCTCCATTTCCTCTTAACATCTCCTTTGGATAATGTTATATCTCCCTTTTCTCCTTCTTCTTTCCCCATTCTTCATTTATGTCTCTCTTCCTTCAACTTCATTTGTGTGGACTTCTTTCACATGTTCGTTATTCTATAATCTTCTCATCAATGGATTGTATCAATGCGTCTTTTCATCTTTCTCCCTTTTTCCCTGTATACATAAATCTTTGTATCCCATGAGAGAGATATATCTCTTTCCTTCTTCTATATAGATTTCTAGCCTCTCATATTGTCTTTCAACTTTACATCTTTTATTATTTACTATAACCTTTTCATGCAATCTTTGTTCATGCTTTCTTTTAGCCTATTTAATGTATTTTCTCTACTCCATCTCTATCACATCCAATATAACCTTGATATTCTTAAATTATTCAATAAGAAATTTTGTAAACCTTTTGGTCTTTCCATTCTTCCATAGGTAAAATCCTCATAGATCTTCTAATGACCTATATTGTCCTCTACTTTGAAAACATCTTCAAATACTCACAAGTCCCTCTGTTGTTACAATACTCCTTACAACAAACTCTCTCACTTTAGGGTATCAACCCTATATAGTTATAAGGATATCTCTTGCCCTTGCAACAAAAATCACACTCAACACCTATCCCCTACAAACAAAAATTTTGGAAGATGTACCTCTCAAGCTTCCTATATCTAGTCTTTATTAGTGGAGGAAATTTTAAATCACCTTTTACCTAGTATAATCTCCCTTAAGGATATCCAACTCAAAAATGAAACTCTTCTCCTCACACACATTCACATTTCACAAACCAACAAAACCACTGACTCTGATAACATTTGGTGCAAATCATCAATTAAGAGTCCAAGTATCGATTGTCAATTGTTGCAACAAACTCAAGAAAAAAAATTAACTTTTAAAATACATGATTTGCAACAAAAAGCATGAAAAATAAACACTCTCATTCATTCTTCTCCATAGTTAAAAAAAATCTGAAAGTTGCTCACTCTTCAATATGAATATTAAGACTAGGTACATGAATCAAGTTCCAATACAAGCTCTATCTGTTGATGGTTGTTTTGACACACTCACCAATAGTCAGGTATGATATGAGAACATATACCACCTCTCCACAAAAGCAATCAATCCTAAAAGACTAATTACTCCAAGGTCTCTATATTTAGGTCATGACGGTGTTGGATCACTCAATGGCTGATGTGATTGTACCTATCAAGGCGCCTGCTGGTTGTAACTAAATAAACAATGTTCCTTCTTTTTGTATTTTTTGATTTCCATTGAATAAAGAAACATCAAAAGATTGGTCATGGTAACAAGAGATTATAACAAAACCAATACTAACAACTGAGCAAATTATGAAGTTGGTGTATCGTCGAGAGGTATTATCAATAACACTTAAAGCAGCAGTTATGTAACATTCCAACATATATGCAAAGTCAGTCAACTCACATATAAATGGAATTGGATATCAAAAGATCATAAAATTTCTCTAGTATTTCATCCTCATCTACCATTCACATGCATAATATGATTTATAAAATAATAAAGGTGAAAGGACAAGCTATTGATTAGAATGAGAGAAGATACCAGAATACGAAGAACATCAACTACGAAAACATGTATTGTAGATCAAGAAATCCACAAGTTGCTTTGTATTAATCTTCAAAAATGGATAACAAAATAGAAATGAGAAAGAAATTGCAGAAAAAGTATAAAGTCTCTAACTAGAATGGCCTTGAATCATCAATTCGCGGACCCTCTAAATGGCCCAAACTTTACAATTTATAGTGTTTCATCCCTACACCCTAGGAATGAATTGTGCCAAAACTTAGGTTACAAAATGGTCGGAGTCGCAATAGAAATGCAAGTCATTGCCTATTAACTCTACTTAACTATTACAAAACTAATGCTTGCAGTTCATTTCTGTGACGGTGCCTCGGGTTTAGGAGCTTCGAACCATGCAAAAATGATACAAAATAAAAGCAAGTGTGACATCTTGTATCAGTTGAAGTTATAGTGGTTGTGGCGATGGTGCTACTTTAGCATGTATTTGCTTTTTCTAACTACCTATTTGTCTTTTATTCTTTTTGTAGTTTTGGTAGTTGTTGATGAAGAATTCTATGGAAGCAACTGGTGGATCAGCAATGTACTCCATCCTAAACTTAGACACTTTCAGCACCTCCTTTGTACTCTCTAGTATGTCTTAGATATCAAGGTCTAGTCCCAATATTTATATTTCATGGTTGGTGGGTTTTTCTCCAATTTAATCTCTCCTCTAGTCTTCTTTCGGGATGAGGTGGAAGGTTCCATAAGCCTACTTCAACTTGCAACACAAGATACATAATTAGGTCCATCATATTGGCAAAACCATAAGGGACTCCAGAATTCTGGGGTCTTCAAAGACTCCATTATTGATGGTTTCAGGATCTCAGGGTTCTGGGGTCCATTATTGATGGTTTTAGGATCTTGGAGTTCTGGGGTCTATATTAGGGTAATAGACAGAGTTCTAGGATTCCAGGAACTCGAGATGCAGAAACAAGGCCGAGAAAACATAAAACCCTAAGTGTTGATTCAAAATCAACTTTATTGAAAGGAGGGAAACTAAGACTACCCCTAAATTATGAAAGCAAGAAAACACACACAAAAAAAAAGACAAACAAGCAACAACAAAGCGACAACAACGGTCAACAAGAAGACACACAACGCAAAAATGAAGACTCACAAAAACAGCTTCGAGGTTCCAAGATCTTGAGGTTTTAGAGGTCAAAAGAAGAATGACCTCAGAAGTCTGGAGTTTTGAAACTCTGAAGAAGGAACAAAATGCAAAATGAAGAGAGAACCCGAGATTCCAGAATTTTGGGATCACAGGGCTCCAAGAAGAAAACACGAGACTTCAGGACTCTGGGGTTTTGGAGTTCTGAAATCAAAGGAAACCAACGAAGAGACACTTCGGAATTTCGGAGTTCTGAAGTGTCAACGAGGAAAATAGTGAAGACTTTGGGGTTTTAGAATCCTAAAACTCTGAAGTCAAATAGAACAAAAGAGACAAAAGGAACAAAACGCACTTCAGGATCCCAAGAACCTAGGGTTTTTAATTGTGAAAGAAAAGAAAACATGATGAAGACAAAGTGAAGAAGAAGGGGACCCCCATCTCAGGAAGCAAAAAGTTGGGGTGTTTTATGCAGGGCATAACACTATCTTAGAGCATTTTATTTGATTAACATCAAAACCTATGTAAACATGAAGAAAATGCATTAAATACTAGCTCTAGAAATGAAGATTTCATCCCAAAAGCACAATTTAAACTTCTCAATTGCTCTCAAGAAAACAATATCCCTTCTTGCATCAATATTTTCTCTCCTTTTCACTTCAATCTCTTTGATTTTATTCCCCAATATTAGGCATGGGATTTATCTATCTAACTAGCATGCTTTTTCTATCAAAATCCTCAACTTGGGCATAGGAATCTCCCCTATTTAGATAACACTCATGTTCATTCATCCTTTATCTCATACTGATGAATGCATATAAGATCAGCTACTAGTCTCACACATTGTCATTCAGGGCTTCTCCAACATTTCTTGAGACATGATTTCATCTATCCATGCCACAGGAGCCACTGCAATGTTACCAGAATACATTGATTCATATAATCTGTAGTACCAGTTGTCATCCATACCAGTAACATTCTATACATATCGGTTTACCATGCCCATCCAAAATCTCTATCGAGACACATTCCTCTAACCTCTGTCTTCTTCTCTCAAGTGCTTCTGATACCAATTCTTGTCTATTAACACACACAACAGTGATCCATCTCACATATGTAGATGTGTAGCCAAGGAAGCAACTACACACACTTATGATTTCATCTTCTTCCTTGTATCGGTAGGAGCCTGTTCTTACATTTGTTCTTTCCAAGTTAGAGGGTGAATGATGTGATCATTATGTATCTCCCCCTAAAGTCACACATCTCCCTTAAGTCATAGGAGATATCACCTATGCATTGAATGCATAGTGCCAGTCCATGGTCTTATCCTCTTGCTTCTTTCTCCATACCTTCTTGGTCTCATTCCTTTTCTCATTTGTAGCCTTTGGAGCAAGTCTTATTTTATTTTTCTGGTTTGATCCTCTTCTCCTGATCATGTTGTTGTGGCTAGCTATCGGTGACCTTGCAGGAGTGTATCTCCTTTGGTTCCATGCAGGTTTTTGTCTCCTATGGATTATATCATCACTTCTATATTGGGCATGGTTGTTATACCGACTCCCATGTGCATGAAACATCTTCTTCCTACACTCATAACTTCTATGGCCAGATCCATTGCAGTTATGACATATACATAATTTAAATTTCTAGGAGTAGCAAATGGATTCTTGTTGGCATAACCGGGAGTGAGCTTATGCATGTTTCTACATTATGATATTTTATTCCCATATGCATTACATCTTTTGCTAACTAACCTGCTATTCCTATGAAGAACACTTTGTATATTCCTAGGCATCATTTTGCATTCATCTTCTCTATGGCCATAATCTTTGCATGCAAAGCAGTAACCAAAGAAGGAGGACTTATTACATACAAATTTGTTTTACCAAATATGAGGTGATCTTACTGGTTTGGCTTCTTCATTTCTTCTTCTCCAAGGATGAATCTTGGGTTGTTCAATCTCTGTAGTTCTTCCATTTAATCCCTTTTTCCTCCATCCTTGTTTTTTCTTGTGGGCAACAGCATCTCTCTGTCTTCTATCAGTGGGAGGTCTTTTAGATTGTCTTCTCATCTTCTTACTACCAGTGAAGCTATCTTCTCTCATCTTTTCTTTCCCTTTAGGATCAACATCATTTCTCCTTGCAGCAGCACCGGTCTTCATCCTCATGTCTTCACTAGTTGTAGTTAGGTCTATCTTCCATCTTGGATCATTGCTAACAGTGAAGGTTTGTCCTTTGTTATTTCCACTTGAGGATACAAACTGAATTTCTTTGTTGGAGGTATCCTTGCTTGTGGAGCATTTTTTGACATCACATCCTAATCCTTCGGTATCCTTGGAGTGTTTTTATTTACTCAACATTTTATCCAGGGCCTCAGTGATGCCATCATGCCATATTCTTACCTTGAGCTCACCTTGACACTTCTCAAGGTCTTTCCTAAGATTATCCATTTCTCCTTTTTTCTTTTGACATTCTTGATCTTTGGCCTCTAGCTTTGATTGTAAATCTTTGCACCTGCACTCCTTGATATACAAATATGATTCTAATTCTACAATCACCCTTTTTGCATCATCCACTTGTGTTTTTAGATTTTCAATGGTTGACTCTGACTCTTGGAGACATTTTTTTCCACAATAGAAGCATTCTTGAACAACTTGTATTTTTTTCTTACTCTGCTAAGCTCCTCGAGTGCACTTACAAGTTCTCCTTCAAGATCAACTTCAACTTCATCTTCTTCATCACTTCCAAACACATCTTTCCAGTAGGATTGATCTGTGTTATCCCTTCTTGATGTGTGCATCTCGCTTTCTGTCTCTTGATCCATGAAGAGATGGGTTTTTTCTTCATCATTGCTACAGCTGTTGACAGATCTACAAGTATCATATGTATGTTCATGTGTTCCATTTCTTTTCTTTCTCTCACAAACTAGTTTTATAGTGCTAGGTTCATTTCCATATAGCTTCTTCAATCTATCCCATAAACTCTAAGCATATTTGTACTTATCCACTTTTGAAGAAAAATCACCGGTGAGTCCACTAAGTATGGCTTTCATTGCTTCAGTGTTGCACTTAGATCTAATTTCTACTTCAGGACCAGTGGGAGAACTACCAAGACAAGAGAGACCATTAACAACTGACATCCAAACCTCATAGCCTAATGAGGACAGGTAGAATTCCATCCTACAACTCCATATAACATAGTTTGCACCAACAAACAGTCAAGTAGGGGTTGAAACAAAACTGACCATTATGTTCTTAGAACCATAATCTACCCAAGTTGGAGAAAGCTTATTAAACCAGTAACCTAGGCTCTGATACCAATTGTAGAACACAAGATGCCACTGAGAGGGGGGGTGAATCGGTGGTTTCCAAACTTAACCCTTTTTAATCCTAATTGTGTATACTAGTTAGCAGATCTAACACAAGATTAATATATCAGTGAGATAGGGAGAAGACACAAATACAACCACACACAAAAGGAACATCACATTACACCAGATATACGAGGAAAACCCAACATGGGAAAAACCTCAGTGAGAAATGTTGTTGGAGTCTACTGCTCCAATCCAGCCTCACAATAAACATTGTTACAAAGTTTAGAGCACCAACCCAAGGAGCACCAACACCTACATCTAACTCCAACTCACTGATCACAATACCATATATCAAAAAAATAGTAATAACCTTTTTACAAAAGAGCTTTGTAACTCTCACACATATCTCTTCACCGGTTCACCTCTATTCGATTCTTTGTCGGTTCTCTGCTCACCATCTCTAGCTCTTCCTCTACTCTATCTATGTTGATTATGTCCACTTTGATCTGTACCAGTTATCAACTTACTAGTTAGGCCCTTCTCTGATCTTTCCTTTTCAGATCTTCACCGACACTCCCACTACACTGCAACAACATTTGTTGCCTTTCTGCAGGTTCTAGCACCATTGGTTCACTCGATTGCAACACACTTTGCAGCTTATCGATCACTCTGACCTTACCGGTTAAACCTCCATTGAACCCTCTTACCAATTACACCTTCCAACACTCAGTCCCTATTATCTTCGATGAACTCTCTGACTGGTTGGCTCTCCGTTGCACTTTCACTCTCTATTCTTCAATATCCAGCCTGCAACATCAATCATCTTTGGTCTTTAGTCAACATATTTATATGTGATTTTTCCCGCCATGATTGACATTCAAACTTCACATGTCTAGGGTTTCTTCATCAACCATGAGGTGTACAAAAACTAATCAGATCTTGTCCCAGAGATTGACCACCTACAATAGATCACTCAACTCTACCAATCTCGTTGCGTCCAAAACACGATTACCATATTTAGCAAACACAGTTTGATTGTCAGTCTGCACTTTTCAATCACAATGAAGCAATCACATAGTTAACTTCACCTACCCCGATCAGCACCTAGAGACATTGTATCGATCATGATGCCAATGAATCAGATCTTCAGTCTACATTGAGCTATAAACCTTCTGCACTTTGACCCGTAATTGTCATAGTCAACATTTAATGTTGACCAACCACCACCTACCTCTCCAATAGAGCATAGCTTACCTTCTACTACATGTTCTCTGCCTCGACTCCATGTAGCATCTCTATTGGTATCCACCTCATCTTAGACCTTTGTGTCGGTTCAGACCAAGTCACCGACCAACCACTCAATCGGTGTTCAATTGTCGGTCCTCTAACCCTACTGGAATAAGCTTGCCTTACTGGTTAGTCTTCACACCATCACCTTCTTTATTCTGTCAATGGAACATCTTAATCGGTCATTAACCTTGTCAATTTGTAGCATGTATCATGCACACCTTCACCTGATTGGGAGCACTTCACTTTGCATCTTGGCTCTTTCTTGTATACCGGTAATATGCATGATATCATCATGCCATCCATCTCCATTTGTCCTGCACTGATCTATATCTGTATTCCAAAGTGAATCTTTGTCTGCAGATGGAAAGCATTTCCTTCTCCTTCATTTAACAGATTCTCCTCTTAGTCGGTTTGTCAAAGTGACAAAATGATCACTCCTTGTTTGTTTTGGTAGCTCATCAGCTTACTCTTGTTGATCAAGTGCACATCTCTAATCTCACATGGTGGAGGCTTACACATGTTCCACTCAGATCATCTGATCTCTGCCTTCAATCACCTGCCTTTATTTGTTTTATCCTGGAGAGTAATAATAGATTCTATGCATGTTGTGAGATAAGCCAGCATTACCACTTACCGATAGAAGTGGATGAGGTAGACTGTGGCACTCAGCCTGTAGAACACTTGGTGAGAACTAGTTGATTTTCCTTACTATTTTGTCACAGCACTAACTCTATCAATCATCTCCTCATATGGTGACAACATCTTTACCGGTGGGAAACCTGCTAGTTGACAACACACTAGCATACCAATTGCCTACACATACTTCAGTTGTTCACCTTTGTTGTCTTACCGATCACATGCTTACTAGTTGGCAACAACTCAATGTCAACACATCATTCACCGATTTCCATGTCCAATACTTACTCACCGATGAACACCAACACGTATATTGGATGACACTAACTTGTATACCAAATTTTTTACCCATTTGTTCACTGGGTACCGATTTCTTCACTCCCAACATCAACTTGTATATCGGTGACTCTAGATTGTGTACCGGTTGACCTCAACCGCACACTCTGTCGGTTGACATCCATGATAGTTATACTGATTGACATCAATGACAACACAATGCCAACATAAGGTTTGTAGGTGTAAATATTGTAGGATAAATCAACATGGGTGTGAAATGTGTCCTAATTTCTCACATAATGTTTTTTGACTCTTGCTCGAGTATGAATTAAAGTCCCAAGTTGCTCATTCTCCACCTACAGAGATAGATGGTGTACCTTCATTGATTGAGACTCTTATTACTATTAAGAAAGATAATTTATTTATTTGTCTTGCTAATTGGGATTCCTATTTGACAGAATTTGTTTCATTATTTGTGGAGTCTCACATTTCAAATTTGGGAGACACATTTGAGGGTTTATCTCTCCTAATTGATGATAGTTGTGATGCACCTATTATCACATCGTATTTGTCTTTGGAGCATGTTCAAGATCAGTTTCTAGTGGTTCCTTATGTAGACGTCTAAAATTAATTAAATTAATTATTTAATTAATTTAGCCTTTCTACATAATTAATTTATTTAATTATGTTACTCTTTATTCCTCTCAAAATTAATAAATTAACACCTGCCCCTCCTGACACCACTCTTCGACATTTTAAGCTTCTGCCTTGCACTAAATAGTGAAGAAGTGGAGTCAAGAAGCATCTACACAGCAGGTTAGTTCAGCATCGGGGTAATCTAATAATTAATTTGTCAATAAATTAATTATTGATCCTTTAAATCATTTATTCCTCTAAACCTCTTTTAGTTAATTAATTATAACTAATTAACTTAAGTCATGTGATTCCTACAAATCATTTCTTCTAATCCTTACTTAGCCTAATTAATTCTTCTAGAAGCTTGATTATCATTATTCCTCAAATTTAAATTCCTCCACTCATTCTCTCTCCTCCTATCATATCCTTCTAACTTATCCACTTTCTTTCTAATCTCTCATTAACCCACCTAATCTCCCCTCTTAATCATTTGCACAATCCTAATCAACATGATTAGGAGCAAGTCAACTCTTTGTCATAAATGGCTTTCCTCTCTCACCTTCCAAGCCTTAAATGCAACCACTTTGGTCATGTCAAAGAATTTCAAATCCTTTGCACATCCTCATGCCCTCTCTTCCCAAGGAATTTTAAATTTCCTTTCTTCTTTATTCCTCCTATGCAATCTTCTATTTGAGAATTTTCAATTCTCTTGTCACTTCCCAAGGAATTTTAAATTCATTTTATTCTTCCATTGTGCCTAGGGATCTCTTCCCCGTGTACATAGAGGAGTGTGGAGATGATAAATGTCTCTATGGAAAATATCTTGGTCGCTACACCTTGTCCTCTCAATCATTTCCATCTCTTTCTCTCAATATCCACCCTCCATTTTGGCCTATTCAAATCTATAAATTGGGATCTCATCCCCTCATTCCCATATCTCATTTTTCATGCAAGTTTATGTTGCCCAAATAGGTCTTAGGAATCATCCATAATACCCTTATGCTATCAAATTCATCCCCCACTTAGCAACTTTCCATCTATCAATTTCAATCAGGCATCCAATCTCATTGTTGTTGTGCAGTGGAGAGCATTCTAAATCCAACCTCAGAGCCAATCCAAATAAGTGGAGATAAGGCACTATTCCACTTCACTGAAGGCTCAATCAGAGGAACAAGATGCCACATTGTGAAGGTATAAAGGTTTATTTGGTATTTGCTTGAGTTTTATTCTTATTTTGATTTAAATTAACCTTTACGACCATTGCATGTTTTCCCTTGGTTCATTTTGGCACACCTGGTGGGATCCATGTCCCTTAACACTAACATTTTGTGAAGTTTTTGTGAATTTTTAATCGCAAGTTCTCGATTCCGTGTCTTAGACTGTACATTGGCATCTCTGCGAGGCTAAACCGACGTCTACGTTCAAATTCAAACTTTCTTGCTTTCTGTTTTCTTTGTAATTTATGGATCACCATCTACGTTTCTAAATGCATTGGTGTCTCCACCTAGGACTAAGAGCTTAATCAATTTTTAATTTTTGTTTTTTCTTTTACTTGTCTAATCAATTCAGAAATCACAAAAAGACTTAAATATTGGTTTACAAAGAGCACAATAACACTTAGACTAACAATTTCACTTTTAAATTTTGAGAATTTGTCAATAATTTAGGTTTTTAGAAAATTAGGAAAACTTTTTTAGGCATCTGAGCTTCGGTGTCTTCACACACATTCAATGTCTGCACCCTGGTTCGGCATCTCCACTCAGCCCATTTCCTTGCCTAGATTCAAAATTGACTTTTTGAATTTTCTGTCAGCTAACTATTTTTTGCAATTCTCTAAATCGGCATCTGTGCAGATGATCAACGTCTACATCTTGCTCTGTTAGTATTTTGGTATGGTTTGGTCATTGATGTCAACACCTACTATCACTTATCAACTCTAGCACTTTGAAGAATTGGCAATGTTCACCGGCAAGCAAATGACTTATGCACAGTCACCGGTATCTGGTACACCAGTAGGATATAATATTCACCGACACTTGGAATGGCATGAAAAACACCTGGTTATGTCGAAGACATCATTTGGACACTTTGTCTTGGAGATTTGTTCATTGGCATATTCGTATTTGCATATTTGTTGTTACCGGCAAATAGTTCAAAGTCATTCACCAGCAGGCTTATCTATTCTAGATCAGCATGACACGCTATGGAGATGTTTTATTATTGTTGTAAATGCATCAAGCCGACATGTTGAATTGGTTATTGCATCGGATATTGTTTTATTTGTAAATTGATTTTATTGTAATATCCTTTAGAGCCGACCTACTAAAATTGGTCTTAGGTTATGATATAAATGTAAGATCTTATTTGTAAGATCAAGTGTGGAATGCGAAGGAAGGAATAATTCGATATATGCAAGAATAAGCAGAGCTTTACATGTAGACATCATTTGAAGGTGAAGCAAGGTTTTTCTAAAAGAAAATCAAAACTACACTGGTACTGAATCCAGCATAGTAAGATGCTATTTTGAGCAGTACATCCTTATTGGATTTAACCATCCAATTGTAGTCAGTGTGACTCCTATTTGTGTTTGAGCAGTGAGCTCTAGGCGCTTGGCCTTTCTGCATGTGCAGACCCCATTTGTACACACATACTATCTATAGTAGTATCATATATTTATGGGAAAGGTTTTCCACTATGGTTTTCCCCCTTACAGGATTTCCACATACAAATATTGGTGTTATGTGTTGTGGATGTTATTTTCTTTCTGTTTCATGCATTAATCTTTACCGGTATTGTAATTAACTGATAAAATTGTCTATTGGCATAAAAGTTTGGTTTACCGGTATTAAGCATTAAAGTTGGTTAAGTTGTTTTGGTTTGAATTTATTTGACAACTGATTCACCCCCCCCCTCTCAGTTGTGCCCGGGACCTAACAATTGGTATCAGAGCTTAGCCCTCTTTTTGCAGAAGTTTAATAGCTTGAGGAGATCCAATGTCTACTAACTATTTCAGGAAGGATAGTCCTAAACTTGATGGAACCAACTATGGCATATGGAAGATCATGATGGAGACACATTTCAATTGTATTGGAAAGGACATCTGGGAAGTTGCAAAGAATGGCTATGCTGCTCCTATTCCCAGTTAGCCTAATCCACCTACCTTAGGAAAAGATGAGGAAATGATTGCAAAGCTAGAGAAGCACTTTTGAGCACATTATCAGATCTGCAAATCATGGGATTATCAGATAGATCAACTGCTAAAGCTATTTGGGATCACTTGGAAACATTGAATCGAGGAGATTCCATGGTCAAAATTGCAAAACTTGAAAGCTTCCTGGTCAGGTATGAAAATCTGAAAATGGAAGAAGATGAAAGGATTTCTACTTTTATGGAAAGAGTAAATGAAATTATTTTGGGTATTAAACGTTGTGGAGGAACCTTAAGTGAAGATGAAATTGTTTCAAAAGTTTTAAGAGGATTGCCACTGACATATAAAATGAAGTTTACTTCTATAAATGAGTTAAGAATAATGTCTAATACATCAGTAACTAGGGATACATTGATTGGAAAACTTTCAGCTTTTGAAATTGAGGAATTTGGTTTTGTTGCTACTATAAAGATAGATTTAGCTTTTAAGGCATCAACATCATGTGCACCATCATTTGACAAGTCTGATTGGAAATTATTTTATGCAAGAGAACTTGAGAAAGCAGGAGAGAAAATGAAGAACTTGAAGAACTTGAAGCACTATTTGCAAGGAAAATGCCTAAAGGTCCAGTTGGAAGTAAGTATGAAGGTAAAGAACCTTTTAAATACTTTAACTGTAATAAGATTGGTCATATGGCTTCTAGATGCCCTGATAGACATGCTAGACTAAGAGAAGAAGCTAGGAGAACATACAAGCCTAACCCTAAATATCAGAGATACAGACTTAAGAAGAATAAAGATAAATCTTGTTATCTTGCTGATGAAGGAGTCACTGATGATTCTGATGAAGATCCGGCAAAAAATGGATGGGTTTTTGTTTGTATAACAAAAGATAACCAACACCTATTTTTCAACTGATAGAGCAGGCCCTGGTAGCTAAAGTTGAAGTTAAGGATGAATGGATCATTGATTTAGGATGCTCACATCATATGACTGGTGATAAAGGTAAATTCTTGAACTTTCAGGAATATAATGGAGGTCTAGTAAGATTTGGCGATGATAAAGCTTGCTTGATCAAAAGTAAAGGTACAATATCTCTTGATGGTAAGCATAATACTGATAATGTTTACTATGTTGAAGGTTTAAAGCGTAATCTTTTGAGTGTTGGTCAATTAGTTGAGAGAGAATTTCAGTTACAATTCAAAAATGGTAAATGCAAAATTATGAATAGAACTGGTTTGGAAATTGCAACCAATAATCAAACTAGAGGTAATATCTTTCATTTGAATAATAGTGAAAAGACATGCTTAATTGCACATATTGATGAAAGTTGGCTATGGCATAAGAGACTCTGTCATGTAAATTTTGATTGCATGGTAAAAATCAGTACTACTAAAGCGGTTAGAGATTTACCTAAGATTGTTAAACCTCACAATCCGATATGTAAGGAATGTCAATTTGGAAAACAACTTAGAGCAACTTTTAAAAGTATTCCAGAAAAATCGAATAATGCTCTTGACTTAATTCATACTGATTTATTTGGTCCAATAAGAACTAAAAGCTTACAAGGTGATAGATATTTCATGATAATCATTTATGACTATTCTAGAATGTGTTGAGTTACCTTTCTCAGAGAAAAATCAGAAGCACTTGGAAAGTTCAAACTATTCAAAGAAATGGTAAAGAATGAAACCGGTAAGAAAATCAAATGTCTGAGATCAGATCAAGGAGGAGAATTTACATCTAAGGAATATAATGCATTATGTGAAGTGAATGGAATTAGAAGACGGTTATCAGCACCACAGCAGAATGGAGTTGTTGAAAGGAAAAACAAAACTATCTTGGATGTAGCTAGAAGTATGTTATCCGAAGCAAATCTACCACATGTATACTGGAGAGAGGCAATAAGCACAATGGTCTATAAATTCAAAAAAGTTCACATCAAAGGAGAAACCTGTAAGACCCTTCATGAACTTTGGTTTGGTATTACTCCTACTCTTAAATATTTCAGAATATTTGGAAGTAAATGCTATATTAGAAGAGATGAGTATATTGGAAAATTTGATCCTAGAAGTGATGAAGGAATATTTCTTGGTTATTCATCTAAGAGCAAGGCATATAGATGTTTTAACAAAAGATTGCAGAAAATTGTTGAGAGTACAAATGTGAAGATTGATGAACAATTCAAAGGAACTTCAAGGTATATGGACTATGAACCAGAAACAAAGATTCCGACAAATGAATTTACATTGAACCCACCGATACAGAATGAAAACCCAATTACACCGGTATCATCTGAAAATTCTACTGTAACTGAGGAAAAGCAGCAAACAAAGACACCTCGGTATGTAAGACTGAATCACTCTGAAGATCAGATAATTGGAAACAAGTATAAAGGAGTTATAACAAGAGGAAGATTGGCAAATGAAGAGGTATGTCTTATTTCTCAAATTGAACCATCATCAATTAATGAGGAATGTGAAGATAAACACTGGATTAAAGCTATGGAAGAGGAACTAGAACAAATTGAGAAAAATAACACATGGACATTAGTTCCCCGACCTAAAGACAAAATTGTGATTGGAACAAAATGGGTATTCAAAAACAAACTTAATGAATATGGTAGGGTAATTAGGAATAAATCAAGACTAGTGTGTAAGGGATATTCTCAGAAAGAAGGAATTGATTATAATGAAACCTTTGCACCAATAGCTAGAATTGAGGCAATCAGATTATTCTTAGCCTTTGCAGCACACAAGAACTACAAAGTATATCAAATGGATATCAAATGTGCATTTCTAAATGGAGATCTTGAAGAAGAAGTTTCCATTGAACAACCTAATGGATTTTCTTTGACAGATAACAAAGATATGGTTTGCAGGTTAAGGAAAGCTTTGTATGGGTTGAAGAAAGCTCCAAGAGCTTGGTATGCAAGATTGGATAAGTATCTTTTGAAGATTGGTTTTTCTAAAGGTAATGTTGATAGCAACTTATACTACAAAGTGACTAATGATGACATCTTGGTTATAGAATCTTTTGTTGATGATATAATCTTTGGAGGAGAAGATGGATTATGTAAAGACTTTTCTATTGAAATGCAACAAGAATTTGAAATGTCTATGATTGGAGAGATAAAATTCTTTTTAGGATTGTAGATTTCATAGATTGATAAAGGTATATTCTTGAGTCAATCCAAGTACGTGAAGGAGTTACTAAAGAAATTTGGGATGGAAAACTCTAAACCGGTAAGCACACCTATGACTACAAATGAAAAATTATCACTAAGGGATGAATCTACACCTGTTAATCTGACTAGGTACAAATCTATGATAGGAGGTTTACTGTATTTGACACAAACAAGACCTGATATTATGAATGCGATATGTATTGTTTCAAGATTTTAGAGTAATCCTAGAGAAAATCGTGAATCAGCAGTAAAAAGGAGTTTTCGGTACTTACAAGGCACTACAAATATTGGCTTATGGTATCCTAGAGATGGAAACTTTGATTTATGTGCATGCACAGATGCAAATTGGGCAGGAGATGTGGATGATAGAAAAAGCACCACCGGCAGAGCATTTTTTCTTGGCAGCAAATTAATTTCTTGGTTAAGTAAGAAACAAAGTTCTACATCTTTATTAACAGTTGAATCAGAATATGTTGCTGTAGCAACTAACTGTACACAAGTATTATGGCTTAAGAAAATGTTGAAGGACATAAAGGTAAAATGCAAGGAACCCATAACTATCTATTGTCATAACACTGCAACAAATGATATATCTAAGAATCTGGTATTACATTCTAAAACTAAACATGTTTCTATCAAACTGAATTTTCTGAAAGAGAATGTTAAAGCAAAAGAAGTAAAACTGGTTTATGTGAATACTAAAGAGCAGATTGCAGATATTTTCATTAAACCTCTGCCTAATAAGACTTTTGAATATCTCATAGACCAACTTGGGGTCATACCCCCACCGGTAGAAACTTAGACAGCTGATGTTTGTCATCAACCGGCAGAATTAATAGAGAAATATTTTGCTTTGGCTTTGATGAGAAAGCTACTTCTCAGGGGGAGTAGTTGGTATACTGAATTGGTTGGTACTTTTGTATTTGAATCTGGTTTTGTATTGGCTTTGGAATTTGATGTCAAAGGGGGAGAGATATCTATGGAAAAACACTTTATCTTTTGGGGAGAGATTATTCATTTGGGGAGAGATTGTTATTTTGAGAGAAACTGATTACTCTCTGTATCTGTATTTTGATTTCTGGTTATGATCTCTTTTTGGGAGATTGTTGGTTTTTGGTATTTGGCATTTCTGTTCTGGCACTTTGATGGTTTTTCCATCTTGTGTTGTCATCAATGCCAAAGGGGGAGATTGTTGGTATTTTGGTATGGTTTTGTCATTGATGTCAACACCTACTATCACTTATCAACTCTGGCACTTTGAAGAATTGGCAATGTTCACCGGCAAGCAAATGACTTATGCACAGTCACCGATATCTGGTACACCGGTAGGATATAATGTTCACCGGCACTTGGAATGGCATGAAAAACACCTGGTTATGTCGAAGACATCATTTGGACACTTTGTCTTGGAGATTTGTTCATTGGCATATTCGTATTTGCATATTTGTTGTTACCGGCAAATAGGTCTAGGTCATTCACCAGCAGGCTTATCTATTCCAGATCAGCACGACACGCTATGGAGATGCTTTATTATTGTTGTAAATGCATCAAGCCGACATGTTGAATCAATTATTGCATTGGATATTGTTTTATTTGTAAATTGATTTTATTGTAATATCCTTTAGAGTCAACCTACTAAAATTGGTCTTAGCTATGATATAAATGTAAGATCTTATTTGTAAGATCAAGTGTGGAAAGTGAAGGAAGGAATAATTCAGTAAATGCAAGAATAAGCAGAGCTTTACACGCAGACATCATTTGAAGGTGAAGCAAGGTTTTTCTGAAAGACAATCAAAACTACACCGGTATTGAATCCAGCATAGTAAGATGCTATTTTGACCAGTACATCCTTATTGGATTTAACCATCCAATTGTAGTCAGTGTGACTCCTATTTGTGTTTGAGCAATGAGCTCTAGGTGCTTGGCCTTTCTGCATGTGCAGACCCCATTTGTATACACATACTATCTACAGTAGTATCATCTGATTGTGGGTAAGGTTTCCCATCGTGGTTTTTCCCCTTACAGGGTTTCTACGTACAAATATTGGTGTTATGTGTTGTGGATGTTATTGTCTTTTTGTTTCATGCATTAATCTTTATCGGTAATGTAATTAACTGATAAAATTGTCTACCGGCATAAAAGTTTGGTTTACCTGTATTAAGCATTAAAGTTGGTTAAGTTGTTTTGGTTTGAATTTATTTGACAACTGATTCACCCCCCCCCCCTCTTAGTTGTCCTTGGGACCTAACATGCTTCACCATCTCCATCTGGTAAAAAATGTTTCCCTCCTAATATTAAAATTTAAAAAAAATTAAAATCTTTTTTTTCCCACCTTATGGTTTTTTAGTTTAGTCTTGGGCCTTAATTCGCGCTTGCATAGACGTTCAACGCATGCATAGACATTTGACATTTGTGCTCGTACTTTGGCATCTGCCCCGAAGTAGCTAGGATTTTTCTTACTAATCTAAATTTTGAGTTTTTCAGATCCCTCTCGTGATTCCAAGGCCTCTTGATAAACTAATAAATTATTTCCTACAACATGTTAGTCCAAGACAAGATTTTTCTACTAGATTTAGTTTAAGTTCATTGTACCTAGATTAGAGAACCTTTATCAGGTGAGACTAAAATGAACTAGTGTTTTATCTATTCAGTGCATTTGCACTTATGTAGAGTGGACCTGAATCGCTAACACATAGTATCCTCTCCCCCTCAATTTCATAATCTTGGGCGCACGAGAAAAGTGTGAGTAACACTTGATTATATTTTTTTATAGGTAATGGGCTCTTAGCCGAGTCACCTCTCAACCACTATATGAAACATGTGGGACGAAATTCCTCATGACGAGTGCTAATTGCCCACCTACGCTGACCTCCCTAGTACCTGTGTTCTACAAGAAGGAGGCCTCCCAAGGGAAAGAGCATATATGGACGCTCAAAAGAGAGTCTCGTACTAATAACCGTGTTGTAGAAAAGCTAAAATCCTACATTACTAGTGCAGGGGATGCAGATCGTACCTCGAATTCACCTCTCATGTACCCACTCAAGATGAGACAAGAATCCTCACATGATTTGTAGTGTCCCTCCTAGACTTGCATTTTGATTTTCACTTTGATAGACTTATATAGGCATATCGTGGATACTTAGATGGTTTTCATGACTCTAATTGCTATCTTAGATGATATCATTGATGCTAGTACTCTATGTGGATTTATGTTTTTTGATATGACTCATAATATTTGGAGATTCACATGATTGAGGATGCTAGGAATACTATATGATATATGGCATTTGATGGTTCTTGTGGATGTTAGTATGTAGAACCACTTTGATGGATTTACATGATTCATGAATTCATATGTGATCATTTCTCATGTGGGATTATATGACTTATGATGATATGTTGGTACTAACTCTATTTCATGTTTATGACTCTATACGATATTTGATGATTTATTGTGTGACTATCTTCATCAGTAGATATGATGTCATATCTGAAGCATTCATCGGTGAGGAGGGACCTCAAAGAGACCAATCCAGATTGGTCAGCAAGAGTAAACACAACAAAAACACAAAGATATGATGGAGGCAATGCATAATAGATTGTTTTATTCCATGGAAATTGATCACGACCAACTGGTAACAATCAGGTTACAGCATAACCAGCTCACAAGCCTAGTAGAACATACAGAATAGGTCACAACTGGGACCTTGAATTGTAAGATCTATCTTCTACACATAGTCTCGATACTTGATTCTTCTATTGATTACATTCTAATATGCAATTACAATTATATATTATGATCCAAAGGACCCAGTCAGCCCAAAAGGGATCAAAACCCTAAGAACACGACCTAACGTGTAAAATAAACAAGGTCAACCTCTGCCAAGAGATTCCTCCAAAAAATCCAAAAGATAAAATGTAGATCGTGGGAAAATGTCAGCCACATACTAAGGAACATTGAATAAATGCCCAAGGCTCTGTAAGCTTTAGAAGGGGTTTTGGTAGATCACCAAAATAGGTTTAGGCAACCGGTAACAAGAACTGTCAACCGATTACAAGAAACTATCAAGGAAACCAATAGCGATACTTGCCAAAAAATTATCCAAATGCAATGTGGTCTAAAAGCAAGAAAGATGATCAAGTCTTCAAGTAGAATCCAACTCCACAAGATCTGGTGAGCCAAAACCAAGACACACTGAAAGAAAAGCTAAAACTGCAAGCAAAAAGAAAAATAGAAAGAAAAATATTTTTGGTTGATGCAAGATTCCTATGAACAAGGATGCTCCTGCATCAGAGATACCACTTGAAGTAATCATCGATGAGCAAGGACCTCAAAGAGACCAATCCGGACTAGTCAACAAGAGTAAACACAACGGAAACATGAAGATATGATGGAGGCAATGCAGAACAAATTGTTTTATTCCATGACAATTGATTACAACCAACCAGTAACAACCAGGTTATAGTATAACTGGCTCACAAGCCTGGTAGAACATATAGAATAGGTCACAATCGGGACCTTGAATCGTAAGATCTATCTTCTATGCACGGTCTTGCTACTTAATCATTCTATTGATTGCATTCTAATGTGTAATTACAATTATATATATCAATCCAAAGGATCCAATTGGCCTAAAAGGGATCAAAACCTAAAGAACAAGACCTAACGTGTAAAATAAACAAGGTCGGCCTCTACCAAGAGATTCCTTTAGAAAATCCAAAGGATGAAATGTAGATCATGGGAAATGGTTGGCCACATGCCAAGGAACATTGAATCAATTCCCAAGGCTCCACAAGCTTCGAAAGGGGTTCTGGTATATCACCAAAATAGGTCCAGGCAACTGGTAACAAGAACTGTCAACCGGTAACTGGAAATTGTCAAGGAAACCGATAGCGATATCTTGCCAGAAAATGATCCAAATGTGATGCGGTTTGGAGTCAAGAAAGATGTTCAAGTCTTCAAGTAGAATCCAACTCCACAGGATCTAGTGAGCTAAAACTGAGACACACAAAAAGAAAAGCTAAAAGTGCAAACAAAAAGCAAAATAGAAAGAAAAATGTTTTTGGTTGATGCAAGATTGCTATGAACTGAGGATGCTCCTGCATCACACATTTGGAGTTATTGAAAAAAGTGAGCCTCTCACTTTACTAGGGTCAAGGGAAAACCAAGGCGGTCTACCCCTACCTAAGAAGTCCAAGATGAATCTTAAACTAGTTTGTCCTTCCACTTCACAAGATATTCCTTATACTGGTTGCTCCGGGTACTATGCCCAATCCTACTATCCAAAATCTCTTCAATCTGATCTAGTTCCTTCTGGGGAAACTGTTTCTCCAAGTCTACAATATTGTCCTTACTAAATTCTGGTTCATGATACTCATGAAGATATGTAATGTTAATCACATGTGAAATACTCAGACTATCCGATAACTCTACTTCATATGCATTTCCAGAACTGAACTTCCTCAAAATCCTGAAAGGTCCAAACTTCTTCATCCGCAATTTGTTATAAGTTCCAACTAGGAATCTCTCTTTTCTCAGATATACCATCACTTCATCACCAAATTCAAATTCCTTATATCTCCTCTTCTCATCTGCCTTCTCCTTATACTTGTCTTTCATGTCTTCCAAATGCTGCTTAACCTGGATATGCAATGCTACCAAGTGATCTATAAATTCTTCTACTTCTGAACTTCTTCAATCTTCACTGCTAATGTCTCTCAATTCTGATATACCTCTATGATTTACTCCAATAACAATCTCAAAAGTTGTCCTTATGATACTTATATTCACTGAATTGTTGTAGGCAAACTCTCCTTGTGCAAGGATCAAATCCCAACTTCTGATTTTATCTCCCACTAAACATCTCAACAAATTTCCCAAACTCCGGTTAACAACTTATGTATGTCCATCAGTATGTGGATGAAAAGTAGAACTGAACTTCAAATATGTCTTCATCTTCTTCCAAAGTGTTCTCTAAAAATAGCCAACAAACTCAGTGTCTTTGTCTAAAACTATGCTCTTAGGCAATCCATGCAATCTCACCACTTCCTTGAAAAATAGGTCTGCTACATGTAATGCATCTGATGTGTTCTTACAAGGTATGAAATGAGCCATCTTCAAGAATCTATCACTACCACAAATATAGAATCATTCCCTCTTGGTGTCTTACAATATCCAAGTACAAAATCCATGCCTATATCCTCCCAAGGTCTTACCAGTACTGTCAAAGGTATATACAATCCCACATTCTGACTACTACCCTTTGCAACTTGACAAACTCTACAACTTTGCACATATCTTTTCACATCCTAATGAATCTGGAGCCAAAAGTATTGCTCACTCACCAATGCTATTATTTTGTCAATGCTAAAATGTCCAACTAGTCCTTCACTGTGTTTCTCCTTTATCAAATTCTCTCTCATAGAACTCTAGGGTATGCACAACTGAACTCCTAATAACATCCCATCCTAAATGAAGTAATCCAGCCACTTGCTTCTATCTACCATAACTGGTTCTCTACATGCTTTCCAAGGTTTTGCAAAATTCGGGTCATCATCATATAAGGTCTTCAAATCTTTAGATCCAAATACTGTCACTCTCATCTATGTCAGAAAATTCCTTCTCCTACTCAATGCATCAGCAACTTTGTTATATTTCCCACTTCTACGCTTCAACACAAAGGTGTAACTCTCCAAGAATTCTACTCATCTCATATGTCTCTGATTCAACTTACTCTGACTATTCAAATACTGCAAAGCTTGATGATCTGTATATAACACAAACTCCTTAGGAAACAAGTAATGTCTCCACTTCTTTAGGGCCTAAACTATGGCATAAAACTCCTGATCATACACTGAATATATCCTTCGGGCATCATTCAATTTCTTACTAAAATAAGCTTTTGCTCTCCCTTCCTGACTCAAGACTACTCCTATTGTTGTTCCACTTGCATCGAAATCCACTTGAAATACTTTATTGAAATCCGGTAAAGCTAACACAAGCTAATCAGTCACTTTCTGCTTCAATAGTTCAAAACTTTTGTTTGCTCTAATGGTCCACTTGAATTCCTTTCGATCTCCTCTCATGGTCTCAGTCATAGGGTTACAAACTGAACTGAAATTTCTGATAAACTGCCGATAAAAACTATTACCACTTATTAGATTACCATTAGTTTTATGTCAAAGTTATACTATATACTCCAGTTGATTATCTATTACCAAAATATTCAGTCGGTATGTACAGTCTAGTCGGTTACAGAAGAAAGCAGTCACAGAACGTAGTATACACCAAGTTGTCTACCGAGTATCTGTACATGTCTACCGAGCAGCAAAGATGACATGCTGAGTTGATTTACACCGAGTGAAACGTGTTACCAGATTCATTGAACCTGGACATGCATATGAAAACGTGTTACAAGATCGAGGCACATCTAACCGTTATCACATTGGAAATTGCACTTAAAGATTGGGTATGATTTTGATGTCATCTAACCAATGAAATAATTTGCATGGTCATTCATTCAATAAATCATGTTTACAAGATCGAAGCAATAAATTGGATCACCATCATAAGAGATCTATTTATACAGCATGAGTTAAGAGTTAAAGAGGTGTGTGCATGAGTGTAAGAAGACTATTACAGAGACACAGAGGTCACTGAGAAGGTTTTTAGAGAACAATCGAAGAACAGATTAAACAGAAGGGTTTACCGAGTTACTAAATGGGTTACCGAGGTATGCTATAAGCAAGGTAATCTTATTTTGAGCACATAGAATCTGTTATAACATTCCAGATGTAAAGTTGCAAATAGTTGTAAAGATTTTATTGAAAATTTTGAAGTTGTAAGAGAAACCTTTAACAGGGTAAAAGACTCTAATCAAGTCTATAAATTGTAAAGCCTCTAACCAGGTGCAGCATTTAGATTAAGTGTTGTAAAATCCTTTAGCAAGGTAGATCTAACAGATCTTGATACTCCTAACAGGGTAAGCTATCAGAAATAGCTAAACATGTAGCTCTAACCAAGCAACCTTTATAATTGCAGTAGTGAAGTTGTGGGTGCCATCCCCACCGCAGTTTTTCTCTCTAACCAAGAGTTTCTGCGTAACTAAAATATATGTGTTATGGAGTGAATCATGTATGATTGTTATCTATTTTTTTTAGTTTTATATTATGTCATTGCACTATTTGGTTTATGCATAACAGTAAAGATATTGTTAAAGAAATATTTTGAAGTACTGATTCACCCCTCCCCTCTCAGTACATTAGCTTTCCATATTGGGCCTAACAATTGGTATCAGAGCTTGAATATTGGAAAAGGGTTTAACTACCTAAAGAGAAAGATCTTATCAATGGAAGGCTATAAACAATCTTAGAGGATTGTATATCTGCAAGAAGAATTGGATCATGCTAATCAAGTGATTACAAGCATGCAAAGGCAAATGCAAAAATCTCTGAAAGTGAGAAGAAGATTATCTGATGATTTGCAGGACTCTCAAGAGTTAGTGGAACAAATTGAGACATCATTTGAGAACATTATATCTGAAGAGACTGAAGAAATGATTGGAGTATTGAAACAAAAGAACAAAGCACTGGCTAATCAACTGAAAGCAATGAAAAGAGAACATGAACATTTCAGCACACAGATGACTGAAAATCTTGATGCATTGAGAACAGTTGAGGATAAAGTAAGAGATCTAGAAAGAGAGAAACAACAACTTGAAGTCTTAGTATCTAATAAGAATGATGAAATCACAAGGTTAACTGGAATTCAACAAAACCTATCAGATCAACTAGGTTATGCACATCATGAAGCAATTCTGAAGAATGATGAGAATCAAGCATTGAAACTTGAAGTATCAAAGTTAACCAATGAAGTTGAAATAGAGAAGAAATCCAAAGAAACACTGAAGAAGAATTATGAAGCATCAAAGATGTTGGATGAGCAACTAAACACAAGACGACCCAACAAAGATACAGGACTCAGCTACAAAGGAAAAGTCTCTACCGAGAAAGGAATTCATACTACCGAGAGAGGAGAATCATCAAAGCAAGCTAGAAACAAGAATAACATCAAAAGAAAGAAGCCTATTTGCAACTACTGTGGAAATCAAGGTCACACTGCTAACATATGCCAAATCAGAAAAGGTAAGCAACCAAATGCCACTAAGTCCAATGGTTATTGTTACAATTGCAATAAATATGGTCACACATCTAATCAATGTAGGACAAAGTCTGTTAACAATTATCAGAAGGCAAAATTCAAAGGGTTTTGTAAAAACTGCAATAGATATGGACATAGTACCAAGAAGTGTTGGTTTAAGCAAAAGAACTATATGTGGTATGCACATCGAGCAAATGCTAGAGGTTACCGAACTCACACAGATCCTTACCGACAGTATTCTGTAGTACCATTGGATTAAAATACAAGGATATGGTGTGAATATTGTGGAAGATATGAACATATAAGTGCCAACTGTTTTATAAGGTTTAGAATGAACAACCGAAGATCATGCAGAAATCCTGGTATGGCATGTTTTCATTTTCACAAAGTGGGACACCTAGCTAGAGATTGCAGAGATCAACCTAGAAAAGACACTGAGGAAATAAAAGAAAAATTAAATATGATTTGGAAAAAGAAGGAAATTGTGTCAAATAAAGAAAGCACCTTACCTACCGAGTTAGGTGCACCTATTCCAAATTAATCGGTAAAGGTATGGAGGGATTGCATTCTCTGAAGGTTAAAATCTTAACAGTTCCTATTATATTATGTACTAAATTCAAAAATTTGCATAGTTAAGATGTAAAAGTAAGTTTGAAATTCTATCAAAGTCTTTTGAAGCACTTTAGAGGAAATCTGTCAAGTCGGTGAATATAGGAAGCCTGTCAAGTCGGTAAATGAAGGAAGCTTGGTTACTAGGTTAAAACATAAAAAGGAGAGCAAATCGGTTAAAGATGAACCGAGTGCATTTAATGTTTTTGACCTAACCCACACGAAGACCGATAAGGTATTTTGTGTACTTAAAAGCATTTTCGCGATCATTTACACTTGCCAAGTTTTCGAGAGAACAAAGCAAAGCAAATCAAAGGTGATCAAAACCTCCAACAAAGCAAATTCAAGGTATTTACATCAATCTCAACACATCATTAAGTTGGTTTACCGATCTTATCTAGTTGCCATTATCTGCTAAGTATAAAGCATCTATCGTTTGAAATCCTGAAACCCTAAGGACTCTTTGCTAGTTTTTATCTGAAATCTACAATGGTGCCCAAGATCCAAGATCCCATAGTTGTCAAGAATGTAGAAAAGCCCTCACTAAAATACTCTTTGACTCCCAAAGTCACTTCTGAACCGGATGACAAAACTACCTTTTCACTCATCCCAGACAGAGTGTTACTAGTCGAAGATGTGAGATTCTTCACCAAATGTCGTGTTGAAGAACTCGGTCATGTTGAAATCAGAGACACCTATGATGAGCTATGTACTGATGGTATATTGAACAGCAAGTATGAGCACATCAAATTCAAGGGATTAACTGAAGTCCTAACCTATCCTTGTGTGTTCAAACCTCAATGGGTCAAGTTTGTTCTGAGTAGAGTTCACAATGATTTCATGTAGCTAGAAGAACAACCATTTAACATTACCAAGGAAATCATTCATCTGATTATCGGTTACCCTATCTATGATCATGCCCAAGCCCAGGACTAGAAGATGATATCACAGAAGGAATTGATCAGTTTAACCGGAGTGGAATCTGATTGCAAAGGATTGAAACTAAATAATGTCACTGATGAAGAACTAAAATTTTCCATTAGAGTAATGGGCTACTATTTCTTCCAATCGGTAAGGGAAAATAGTGTTCCCTGTGCAGCAGTAGACTTGGCATACAAAATTGTGAAAAAGGGAATGAAAATTGACCTATGTGAGGTGTTGCTGAAGAACCTATTTGAAAATCTGAAAACCATCAGGAAGCCCAAGAATAACAACCTGGCTAATACTCTAAATTTTGTATCACTGCTGGTATGCATGTTTTTCTACTTTGAAAAAAAATTTCCATCAGTCGGTAAAGTTGTTTGGGAACTACACTGACCAATCACCCATCAGATAAATGACTTCATCAAGAAGTTAGGTGATAATTTCAATGATATCATGGATGATTACTTCAGTAAATTTCAAGAGAAAATACATAACAGATATAGGATTCCACCCCAGCTAGTAGAGAAATACAAAAATGATATATGTTTTGAAGTTGACACTGATTACTGTTATGTGAATGTTGCGGAACCGAGGACTCAATCTTTGTCACCAATGAGTTACAAGATTGATTTTGACATCACAAAACAGCAAATTGATGCATTTCTTACATTGCCTAGACATGCTACCAAGCTAAGGTATGGTACCTATGAGGAAGTAAAGGAAAAGGTAAAGATAAATATTGTAGTACCCAAAGCTACAAGAAAGGCAACAAAGATGATAAAAGAATTGTCTAAGAAATTCAGAGAAGACTCTTCCTCTACACCTGTCAAAGGCACCATTGCCATTACCAAAGAGGAATCTGAAGCCCAAGAGGCAGGTATAACACTGAGCACTAAATTGCCTAAGGGTAAAGTGTTAAAGGGAAAGAAACGGGACACATCAAAAGTCTCACCGACTCCACCTCCAGTAAAACAACCTAACACTAGAGCTTCTGCAGCTTCACCGAGTAAGAAGACAAAGAGTGTTAATGTTCCCAAGGTAACAAAGACATACAAGAAATCTACTTAGAGACTCATTTTGGCAAAAGAGTCTAGTGATACCGAATCAGAAGATGCAAGCAAATCTCAAATTGTCAAGATCATGAAGGTAAATATACATAGTGTTGAAAACTTATGTGCTAATCTGAAAGAATATGGTGGATTTGGAGGATTTAGATATGTCAAGTATGAAACCAGGAACAATGATGAAAAGAGACAAATTGAAGAAGCTGTCATCTAAACACTTCTAAAGTTCTGGTTAGCTCCATTGGAACTAGCTAAGTCACTTCCAAATGAACTGTACCTACATATTGATAATAGGTGGAAGTATGCAATGGACTCAAAGAAACAAATCAGAGAGAGAAGTCTAGTTCATCTATTCCCTAATATGTCAGTCGCTGAAATAAAGGAACATCTGACAACCTACAATTCAAAGTTTCTTGTCAAATAAAGAGCCTTAAAACTGATGAATGGTCTATATATTGAAGTAGAAAATGAGACAAAAGCAAAGTGGCAGGAAATCTTTAAAATCAAGGATGTCGGTGAGCAAGCTATAGTTGAAATCGTTCATGTCACCAAGCACGATCCTGATGTCACCGAGCAAGGTCCTGATGCTACCGAACAAGACCCTGCTGACACCATTCAAAAAGATGAAGATGTCATGCATTCAAAGGCATCGAAACAGGAAATGATAGAAGGCACTGCATATGCAAAACTTGTATCTAGTGAATCAGTCTTGGAACAAGTTCAGCCTTATCCACCGGTCAACAAACCTGTCTCAACTGAAACCCCTCAAGATATAGATCAAGGCACTGAAGGTCACAAGTTTACAGCAGGAGAAGGTACTACTCAAGAACAGACATCTCACACACCTTCTAACACTGAGATTGTTGCAACTGAGACACCAAGTACCGAGACACCGAAGGACTCTACAGAGGCTAAAGGAACCGATCAAAGTGTTGCCTCTACTGAGCAACCTACCAAGGGTCATCAAGCCTCACAAGCCATTGTCTTAGTTCCATCGGTGAAAGGTAAAGAAAAGAAAATGAAAAAGCATAGTTTTAAAATTGATTTGTCAAAACCAATAGTGTTGCCCAATGTAGACATATCAAAATTGAAAGGGCAAGCACTCATTGATTTCGGTGAACTGTGCAAAGCAAAGGCCGAACAAGAGAAGCAAATGGCCATTCAAAAAAAAAATTAAGTACTTAAAAAGGTAAAAGCACTCCTAATAGATATGCTACCTAAAGCTACAGTATTAATAGATGCAGCCATCCACATTCAACTGGATGAACTCCTAACAAAGATAGAGACATCTGGAGTAGATGCATCAGAGTATTTAAGCAAGCTGAAAGACAAAGAGCTCACTACAAAACTGATAGAAGAGGTACAAAAAGCTATCGCTATTGGCAAAGTTAAACTTGTCAAATTTATTGTTGAGTTGACCCCTCAACTCAAGCACATTCATTATTTATTTCAGAAACTCTGCACATTTTCTTTATTCATTAAAGACATTAAGAATAAAACAAAGGCAATTAAGAAAGAGATCACCGATCTCTCAAGCAAGTTGACCACCGAGCCAAATTTAGTTTAGAATTTTTATACAAGGTTACAACAGCTCATGGCTCAACAATTGGACTTAAGAAATGACGAACACAAGATCTAGATGGACATAATGACCCTTCAGACATTATTCCTTCCACATCTTTCATCAGTCCAAGAACAGATCAACCGAGCCACATACTTATCTACTACTCAAGAGGGAAGCACTCTAGATGGCTTAATATCACTATTGGCTGATATTCAAGTGCAGAATTCTTTAATGGACAGTGTAAAGGATGCACTCTCTGTCGCTCTCACCAACGCCCGGACCAAGTACAAATCCATTTTTGATTAGTTACCACCCCCGAATGGTAATTAAGTTTTTGATGCTTGTCAAAAAGGGGGAGTAATATGATACAGTACTTAGTGGAGTAATATGCTACAATACTAGGGGAGTAATACAATATATTTAGGGAGTGATTCAGTATTGAGAGAATGGTATAGTTTTCAGAGTATAGTATACAGGGGGAGTATACCGAGTAGAATAAGCAAAGTATCCAAGAGAAGTAAACCGCATAGTGTACGGGACAGTAAGCATAGAACAGGAACAGATCACCAAGCATGCAAAACTCAAAATTTTATATAGTACATCGATAAGGGGAGTATATCTGGTATATTGATGTAGAGCATCATGAAAAACCCTTCAAGAACCCCAAATCAACATGGAGTTCCAATCTCAACACAACATCTTCACTTGTATTAGAGGCATAATCTGATCATAATCATCATTCTACAGTCCAAAACAATATTAATATCAACCAACCAATCCAATATCAAATCCATCATATCATTTTATAACCCTTTGAACATTAATCAAGACCAAAACAATACATTATGTTGTCCCAGTTAGTGACAGTTTGATATACCTGTACTCAGTTATTAATAACTTTCTAACCCAAGCATATTTGGAAGATCGCTTTGGTGAGGTTGTAGAAAACTAGGTTTCTAAAATCATATCCCAAATTGAGAACAATCCAACAGTGGAGTTATGATTTATTGTCTCTGCACCAAGACCATTATGACTGTTACAAAAAAGACAAGAAATTTGCATTCCCAATCCGCCTAGGGCATCAAATATCTCATGAAATACTTAACCAATCACATTGAAACTGAATTCATTTGAAATATAATTCAACCCTATATCAAACACCAAATTTACAACAATTTCCAATGGTGCAATCAAAATATTTTAGTGAAACTCTCCACAAACCCCAATTTGGAGGGTTTTTTGACATTTTTCACCAAATTTTGCATAACTTGCTTCAAAATGGTTGAAATTCAATGAAACCAAAGGGAAAACAAATTTAACTCATGAAATTATCATATCCAATACATTTCCAATGGATACAAATTATTTTTCATAAAGAAAAACATGAATGATTAGACTGTTATACCCAGAAAACAATGTGGAGTGTGTAAAAACTTCAAATGTTATTCATTTCCTTCTTCCAATCTTACACACACCCATTGGATTTGACCAAATGATGGTTTTTATAGCCACCACACATCCATATGGTATTTAAAACTACCCAAGACCAATTAAATCCTTGGTTTGCAACTTTATAATGCAATTTGTGCTTGACCAATTACATCCTTGGTTTGCAACTTTATAATGCAATTTGTGCTTGACAACATTTTTGACACAATTGACAATATTGACATTTTGATAAATATGACCCCGAATCTTTGTGTGTGCACTTGAAATACATTTAGATGGACTCAAAACAATTTTTTACATCTTATTTACCCTTCCATGGGCATATTTGCACAATGTGACCTCCTAGACCACATTAGGACTCAAATACACATCTTGAGCAAATGTCTTACAATGCTTCACAAAATGACTCAAAATACATTAAAATGACCACATAAACTCAAATATGAGTGAAATGATTCATGGCATGATATTTAACCTCCTGGTGTATGTTTGGGTTAGGTTCTCTTGCACCATATATTATTATTGACTATTGTATATACTGTCAGCATAGTCAAATTTTGCAAGTATATAGATTATTGAGTTATAACTTTGAAAGTAGTTTTTGTCAAACAATATCAACTAATGTCAAAAGGGGAGATTGTTACTACTTATCAGATTGCCATTAGTTTTATGTCAAAGTTATACTATATACTCTAGTCAGTTATCTATTACCAAAATATTCAGTCGGTATGTACAGTCTAGTTGGTTACAGAAGAAAGCAGTCACAGAACGCAGTATACACCAAGTTGTCTACCAAGTATCTTTACATGTCTACCGAGCAGCAAAGATGACACACCGAATTGATTTACACCGAGTGAAACATGTTACCAGATTCATTGAACCTAGACATGCATATGAAAATGTGTTACAAGATTGAGGCACATCTAACCGTTATCACATTGGAAATTGCACTTAAAGATTGTGTATGATTTTGATGTCATCTAACCAATGAAATAATTTGCATGGTTATTCATTCAATAAATCATGTTTACAAGATCGAAGCAATGAATTGGATCACCGTCATAAGAGACCTATATACAGAATGAGTTAAGAGTTAAAGAGGTGTGTGCATGAGTGTAAGAAGACTGTTACAGAGACACAAAGGTCACCGAGAAGGTTTTCAGAGAATAGTCGAAGAATAGAGTAAATAGAAGGGTTTACCGAGTTACTATATGGGTTATCGAGGTATGTTATAAGTAAGGTAATCTATTCTGAGCACATAGAATCTGCTATAACATTCCAGATGTAAAGTTGTAGATATTTGTAATGATTTTATTGTAATATTGTGAAGTTGTAAGAGAAACCTTTAACAAGGTAAAAGACTTTAATCAAGTCTATAAATTGTAAAGCCTCTAACCAAGTGCAGCATTTAGATGAAGTGTTGTAAAATCCTTTAGCAAGGTAGATCTATTAGATCTTGTTACTCCTAACAAGGTAAGCTATCAGAAATAGCTAAACATGTAGCTCTAACCGAGCACTCTTTATTATTGCAGTAGTGAAGTTGTGGGTGCCATCCCCACCGCAGTTTTTCTCTCTAACCAAGAGTTTCTGCTTAACCAAAATATATGTGTTATGGAGTGAATCATGTATGATTGTTATCTATTTGTTTTAGTTTTATATTATGTTACTGCACTATTCAGTTTATGCATAACAGTAAAGATATTGTTAAAGAAATGTTTTGAAGTACTGATTCACCCCTCCCCTCTCAGTACATTAGCTTTCCATATTGGGCCTAACAAAAAACTAGCCAATCCATGAAATGATCTTACCTCTCCAATGCTTTCCGGTGTAGGTCATTCAACAATTCCTTTCACTTTCTCAGGGTCCATCTTCAAACCATCCTCAGATATCATAAATCCAAAATAGACTAACTCATCTTTCATGAAAGTACACTTCTTATTGTTGATCATCAACTTCTCTTCCCTTAACCTCTGCAAAACTTGTCTTAACTGCAACAAATGCTTCTCTTTTGTCTCACTAAAAGTCAGAATGTCATCCAAATACATAATAACAAACTTAACCAATAATTTCTTCAATACCTCATTCATCAACCTCATGAAAGTACTTCATGTATTAGTCAATCCAAAAGGCATCAGCAACCATTCATATTGTCCTTCATTTGTCTTAAATGTTGTCTTCCACTCATCACCTTCTCTGATCCTAATCTGATGATATCCACTCTTCAAATCTATCTTTGTAAAGTATTTTTCTCCACTCAAACAATCCATTATGTCATCCATCATAGGCAAAGGAAACCGATATTTCACTGTGATCTTGTTTATTACTCTAAAATTTGTACACATTCTCCACTCTCCATTCTTCTTAGGTGCTAATATTGTTGGTACTGCACAAGGGCTCGGACTCTCCCTGATCAAACCTTTCTTCAACAACTCTTGCACTTGTCTACTTAGTTCTTCATTCTCTATCGGTGTCAACCGGTGTGCAGATTTGTTAGGTAAACTAGCTCCGAGAACCAAGTCCATGCAGTGGCTAATACTTCTCACATGTAGCAATCCATCAAGGAAATTATCTGAAATGATGTCTTCATATTCTGTCAACAAATCTTCTATCTCTTCCAAGTGTTCTTCTTCTTATTCTAGTTTCTCAGCCTTCTTAGGAATTAAGGCAAAACACACATTCTCATGTCTCAATCCATCCAGGAATTTATTTTCATCTACCAAATAGATTCTAGCATTCGTACAGACTTCATTCTTCAAAGGTTCTTCCAAAGGCAACAAGGTTTGCTTCATCCCATTGGCCACAATAGTGTATGTATTCTTCCTCCCATCATGCACTGCCTGTCTATCAAACTGCCAAGGTCTACCCAATAAAAGGTGACAAATAACCATAGGCATCATATCACGTAAGACTTCATCATGATAATTCCTAATTTTTCAATTTCACCAAACATTTTTCACTTATTAATAACTTATGTTCATCCTAAATCCATGATATCTGATAAGTCTTAGGGTGTTTTAGTCTCTCCAATTTCAACTTATTCACCATCTCTTCTAAAACAAGATTATCTAAACTACCACTATCAATAACAACTTTACAACACTTACCAGATACCTTACATCTATTCTTGAACAAATTCTTCCTCTATAAGGGCTCTTCATCTCCTCTTGTATGACACAAAGCTCTCCTCATCACCAACAGTTCTCCATCTTCCAGTTTATTGTCTAATCCGGTGGGGTTTTCTTCCAGCATTGTTTCTCTTCTAGTATTTTTTTTCTTCTTACACTCAAATGCATGATGTCCTTCTCCTCCACACTTAAATCAGGTTACTCTAAATGTTCTCTTGTCTTGTCTCCTAAAATTCTCATTCCGGTAACCATAGGGTTCTCTCCTCCGGTATAAATTTCTACCATCCTTCTGATATGAATTACCTTCTTAGTTCACTTCCTTGTCCTTGTTCCAACATGTATAGGTTCCTCTACCTCTGGTATATCCTCTTCCTCTGGTAAACCTTCCACCTCTACCTCTCTACCTTTTCTCATGTCTTTTGTTTAACTTCTTTTGTGTCTTTAGTACATATCGGTAAGCCTCTTCAACAATCTCCAATTTTATCAAACTAAGGTCATCTTGTATAGACATATGAAATCCATTCAAATATCTTGCAACTTGTTCAACTTCATCATCAACATGTCTGGATCTAATGTTCAACTTGTAAAATGCTTCGGTGTACTCCTTCACACTAGATTCCTTTTGTCTCAAATTCTGCAACTTTCGGAACAGATTCACTTGATAATCAGCTGGCATAAACTTCAACTTCAAATTAGCAATCATCTTATCCCATGTCTTAATCTTCTCTTTACCTCTTCTTTGTCTATCAACTTGCAAATTCTCCCACCAAAGAGATGCATGACCTTTCAACCGAGTACAAGCATATTTTTGTTAGACAGTTCAAATAACTGGAAGACAACTAAGAGGGGGGTGAATCGATTGTCATAGATTACCAGAACATTTAGCAATTAAAACTTTAATACCATAACCCAAAACATTAATACCAGAATGCTTAAACCAAATACGAGAATAGAAATTAAATCAATTAAGCATAAACAATAATCAGAGAGTAAATACCATCCACATGACAACAATATTTATACATGGAAAACCTTGTAAAGGGAAAAACCACGATGGGAAGCCTACCCACAATCAGATAATACTTCTGCAATAAGTATGTGAATTATAATTGAGGGGCATGAACTTGCAGGAAGGTCAATAGCCTAGAGCACATGCTCATCATAAATGGAGTCTCACTGACTACATAGAAATCCATACTACAATCTGGAAGAATGAATGAACTAAGAAGATGACATCTCCTATGCCTGAGTATAGTTTCGATTAAGCTCAATACCAGAGGACTAAATCCTCTTACATAAACCCAAATCAATCTCCAATGATTGAAAAAATCCTCTGCCTGAATGATATTACATTATTTGCACATTACATATCCATTTCCCATTCCCTGACCATATGCCTATGAAGATCTACAATGAGATCTTACATCTAATATATACAAACCCTCTACCATAAACAATCAAGTCGGCCACCAGACAATAAACCAATTACATAATTACAAAACATGTCATCCTTAGACCAAAAAAACAATATCCAACATATAAGACATCTTGGAAACAATCAAGAGGTCCAATCCATAGGTTACATTAAGCCGGTCCATAACCTATATCAACTAGAACCCAATATAGGTCAACATGCTAAAGCAATGATCTCCATCCACCAAGTCTCGAACATGATCACCATCAACATCCTAAATCCATACCAGAAGCTGCACCAACACCACTTATACATATCACCACAAATCTTTATCAAAGCTCTGTCACTGAAACCCTCACCGAAACAACAAACCAAGCTTCCAAGCAACCAGGATAGCATCCGATCACCAGACCAAAACCAACTGACTGGATATGAACATGAGTATCATGAATATGCCATTTCCATAACCAAACTATACCAGAGCATACCGGGTCATGCCGGATTCAAACCATCAAAAAATCACTCATCCTACCAAGACCATAAGGGTGTCGGTAAAGAATCCAAAACATCTAGTGTTGACATCAATGACAAAATATCAATGCAACACATAATCAGTTCCTCCAAATGGCCAACAATTTCACCTTCCTCTCTTCTACAGTGTTTTCAAAATCAAAATACTTCTCCATCTCCGAGATCCAATCCATCAATTCATCTGAATCTAACTTCCCATCATATTCTGGTGGGGCAAAATGAGATTTAGTATTCACCCTCCTCAAAACACTCAAAAACCTTTCCTCATCTGGATCAACCATTGGTGGGTTTTCTTAATCTATCGGGGCTTCTTCTCCTTCATCTTCACTCACATCTTCGATATGTCGGCCTCTTCATTGGGCTATCTCCATAACTTCCAACCAGGCTACTATACCTCACAACATCTCCATCATAGTAGGGTCTGCATTCCCACATACTCCACCATTCCTAGCTCCTCTCCACACCATCATTCATGCTAGTCCTCTGCAGTTGCATGTCAGATCTACAATCCACCACCCTACAACAAAAATTTCAAGACATGTAACCTCTGGAATGAAACTTCGCTCTAATACCACTTGAAGTAGTCATCGGTGAGGAGGGACCTCAAAGAGACCAATTCAAATCGGTCAGCAAGAGTAAACACAGTGGAAACACACAGATATGATGGAGGCAATGCAGAATAGATTTCTTTATTCCATGAAAATTTATTACAACCAACCGGTAACAACCAGGTTATAGCTTAACTAGCTCACAAGCCTGGTAGAACATATAGAATAGGTCACAACCAAGACCTTGAATCATAAGATATATCTTCTACACACAGTCTCTCTACTTGATTCTTCTATTGATTACATTCTAATGCATAATTATAAATATATAAATATCGATCCAAAGGATCCAGTTGGCCCAAAAGGGATCAAAACCCAAAGAACAAGACCTAACATCTAAAAAAAACAAGGTCGACCTCCGCCAAGAGATTCCTCTGGAAAATCCAAAGGATGAAACGTAGATCATGGGAAAAGGTTGGCCACATGCCAAGGAACATCAAATCAAATCCCAAGGCTCTGCAAGCTTCAAAAGGGGTTCTAGTAGATCAATAAAATAGGTCTAGGCAATTGGTAACAAGAACTATCAACCGGTAACAAGAAACTGTCAAGGAAACTGATAGAAATATTTTGCCAGAAAATTATCCAAATGTGATGCAGTCTAGAAGCAAGAAAGATGATCAAGTCTTCAAGTAGAATCCCAACTCATAGGATCTGGTGAGCCAAAATTGGGATACACAGAAAGAAAAGTTGAAACTGCAAACAGAAAGAAAAATGTTTTTGGTTGATGCAAGATTGTTATGAACCAGGGATGCTCCTACATCAATATCACTCATTCCAAGCATGATATGTCATCATGATTCTCTATCAATTTCTTGTTTACTATGATGAATATGTATTGTACATGTTGTGTTTAGTGTTTGATGCAAGTTGCGGGTACTAGACATTCACTCCACTTGGCTTCATAGGTCTGAGTGTGCCTCTATCCCAATGGCAAGTTGTCGGAGATGACATAGTTTCCCTTACACACATTAGGTCTTAGTTATGTACCTTGTCCATTATGACATGACATCATTATGCTTAGGTTCTATAGTCTGAATAGGAGATAAAACAACATGTTGTCCATCGTCATATTCACATGCTCTGATCTCTTTCCCAAGGTTCTCATCCACCTTCACATTTTCACTTTCTACTATCTTTCTCAGTCTCTTATTGTAGTATTGGTAGGCTTTCCTCCTTGTATAATATCCTAAGAAAATTCCTTCATCACTTCTAGCATCAAACTTTCCTATATCCTCATCTCTCTTGATATAGCATTTGCTACCAAATACTCTGAAGTATCTCACAGTAGAAACATGACCAAACCATAACTCATAAGGGGTCTTACCGGTATCACCTTTAATATGAACTCTATTGAATGTTTAAACAATAGTGATAATAGTTTCTCTCCAGTAGATCTTCAGAACATTCCCTTCAATCAACATAGTCCTTGTAGCATCTAAGAAGGTTTGGTTCTTCCTTTCAACAACTCCATTCTGTTGAAGGGTTCTCAGAGCAGATAATTTTCTTCTAATTCCATGCTTCTCACAAAATGAATTGAACTCACCAGAACAAAATTATCCACCTCTATCAGATCTCAGACACTTTACCTTCAAACCAAACTCAGTTTCCACCTTTTCTTTGAATACCTTGAATTTGTCCAATGCTTCTGATTTCTCTTGCAAAAATACAACCCACATCATTCTGGAATAATCATCAATTAGCAACATAAAATATTTGTCACCCTGCACACTTCTAACATTTGTAGGACCACATAGGTCAGTGTTCACAAGATCTAGCAATCCATCAAATGAATATTGTTTACTCTTGAAATAAATCCTTGTTTTCTTACCCAACTGACATTCCTTACATATCGGATTAGCAGGCTTAACAATCTTAGGCAGATCTCTAACAGCTTGTATAGAACATATCTTAATCATTGAATCAAAATTAACATGACATATTCTCCTATGCACAACCAACTCTCATCAATCTGAGCAATCAAACAACTTTTGTCATTGGCATTCAAATGAAAAAAGTTACCTTCATTCTTAGTTCCAGATGCAATCTCTATACCTGAGGCATTTAGGATCTTGCATTTTTCATTCTTGAATTATAGATCATAACCTTTATCAACCATTTCTCCAACACTCAAAAGATTATTCTTCAAACCTTCAACATACAAGACATCATCAGTGTTATGTTTACCATCAAAAGATATAGAACCTCGCCCACGAATCAAATAGGCTTTGTCATCTCCAAATATAGCTATTCGACCATCATACCTTTCCATACTCACAAATTTGATTTTATCACTAGTCATATGATGTGAGCAACCATTGTCAATCACCCTGTCACAACCCTCCCTTATCATTTTTGGATTTAAAATACAATTCTATCATATTTTTGGATAAGCTATTTAAATAATTGAATAAATGTTATAAAAAGAATGAAAATAATAATACACACACACATGGAAAATATACATTATTTTTATTTATCTATTTTCCACATCCAATTATGGCACATGTTGTAGGAAGAATAAGAAGCTTCTAGAGGATTCTCCACCACCTTGCATGTAACTCCCCCACTAAGTCCAATCAGTTTACATCAAACCATAGAGTAGAAAATAGAACTACATACTTTACGCCTTGATCCCGTGCCGAAGCGGGTATGTAGGCAATCTTGGGACGGAGTTGTCCCTTGTACTCAGGCATTCATGGGTGGGGTCTAGGCTTGGTAAAAGAAAGATTGAGTAAGGATCCTATTTGAAAGATAAGATAATTAAATTGGAAAAAGTAATTCAATGCATACTCGGAAGGAATCCCGTATGGATTCGCTTGACTTCCCGAGGCTTTAAGCCAAATTCTGAGGTGGAATTCAAGCTTGTATTATGTTATTAATTACTCCTAAGGATGGTGACCTCAGTGCACTTCTATTAGAAGAGTGTAGTACTTAGTGAGTGGCTCAGGACCTGAATGGTCCTGATGAGTCTAAGTCTCTGGCCAGAGCACCTCCTATCCCATTGGATAGATGCCTACCCCATATGGGTAGATGCCTATCCCGTATTGGATAGATGAAAACTTATGTCCTATATGGAAAAATGCCTAACCTATATGGTTAGATGCTCATCCCGGATGGATGAATGCCTAATCCAAACGGATGGATGCCCAGAGTATGCGATTGAATAAAACATAATGATTAAATTTAACAAAGAAAAAAAAAGAATGGTAAATTTTGTTGAGCTAATTATGGTGGGTTATTACACACCCATTCATCTTTCTCTTCAACTTTAGAAACTAAAGCTTTCTCCTCAATAGGTACATGTCTATCTTCTTTAATGACAATAAACACAACTTCATCTCCTTATGATTCTTCACCTGTAACACATTCATCAGCAGCAATATAATAGTTCTTCTGATTCTTATACTGTCGGTTAGGCTTGTAAGGCTTATCATATTTCTCATGCTTCTCATATATATCGTTCCTATCATTCTTATCAAACTTATCATGTCTGTCATACTTAGCCATTCTCTTCGGGCATCTAGAAGAAAAATGTCATATCTTATTGCAAGAGAAACATTTTAGAGGCATTTTTCCATCATACTTACTGCCTGCTTTAGGCAATCTTCAGGAAATCAATGCTTCAAGATCATCCATCTCTTTTTCTTTCTCTTCCATCTCTCTTCTCTCTCATTTATATCTAGATATTATGCACTCATCAAGATCATATTTCTTCTTTCTGGATACAGATGTTGATGCTCTAAATGTTGTCTTAGACTTTCAATGTGATTCTCCAAATTCACTTAGCTCAAATGTAGAAATCTTTCCAACCAACATATCTCTTTTCACTATAGTCACACTTTGGATCTCATCAATAGCAGCAACCTTATGTTTATAAGCAGGAGGCAAAGATCTCAGCACCTTAGCAACAATTTCATCTTCCTCAATGGTTCCACTAGCACATCTGATACCTACGAAAAGGTCATTCACCTTAGCCATGAAGGAGTGTATGTTATCACCATCTCCCATCTTTAGCATCTCATACTTTCTTTTCAAACTCTGCAACCTAGCAACTTTCACTTGTTTATCACCTTCATACAAGATTTCAAGCTTCTCCTAGATCTCATGTGTGGTCTGAAGTCCCATTACATTTATCATCTTAGAATGATTCAGGGCACTAAGAAATGCTTCCTTCACTCTAATATTATGCTCTACTTCCTTGATCTCATCAGGAGTAGTCGGTCCATTCAGAGGAGCAGAATATGAATTCTTTGTAATTTTCCAGTAATCTTCTCCAAGACATTTCAAGTGCACTTCCATCTGGTTCTTCCATATAGCATAGTTACTTCCATCAAACCTCATACTATCCTTAAAGATAACACCTTGAGCTGCCATCCCAGATCTCCTCAAGCAATTAAGATTCTTTCTGAGGATCTAGCTCTGATACCAATTGTTAGCAGTAACAAGGAGGGAAAACTGAGAGGGAGCGGGGAGAATCAGTTTTCACTGGATCAATAAATTTAATCACAAACCATAGATTTGATAAACTGCAATAATAAGACAGATAAGCAAATTGAGAGCACAAAAATCAATGTGGATCAACAAAACAAATAGGGCACGATCAGTAATCACTAGAAAGCACATTAGAATCATCAGGAAGAGTTGCGCCAACACCACTTATCAAATCTTCATTGATCAACAACTGAAACTCAGGAATACTCAAACAACAGCAATTGTCATGAAGAAAGATAACTTGCGGAGCACCAAATCATGAACCATCTAGAATGAAGATGCACAAGACCATCCCAAACAATATCCCAAAAACACAACTCAAGATCTGATCACACCAGAATATACTGGAGGAAATACCGAACTCAACAAAGCACTCATCAGAAAAACCAAACTACAAACCAGAGCATATAGTATATTCAATTAAGCTTCTCGAATCACTGAAACCAATACAGAAAGATGTAATGACACTGGAAATATTCCATACACCAAACCATGATCCCAATAAACCAATCTACAAACACTGGAGCAATAAATTATAGAAATATGTTGACATCAATGACAACAACATATCCTAGCAGCAGCAATGTCCAACATACCCTTGGGTGTTGTGTAACGGTTACTCCCTTTTGGTGTGACTAATATTGGTCACCTTGTGATGTAGAATTAGATAAGGTAGTTATATTGTCTTGAATTACTTTGCATTTTTGTGAAGCATTGTTGGAGTTAATTTGATTTTGGATCTCTTTGTTTTGGGGACAGGCCACTAATTTCTCCTTTCGTTTGTTTTGTTCTTGTGGTGGAACTTGTCACACTTTATTACTTGATTGATTCCGTTGGCAAATTTTCTTTCTTCTCATAATTTAATAATTTCATTTGAGGATCTTCCCTTTTTATTCCCTCTTTGTTGTTCATAGTGGTCATTTTGTATGTTGAGTATTGTAGGCCCTCATTTTGTGTCAGTGTTCTCTCTACCATGTTCATTTGGAACCTCTGATAGTATGTGCAAGGGAGGACACTGCAGAGAAGTGCACTATCTTTAATGAACAATTAGGTAATGCTAGTATCAGTTGAGTAAATGAAAAATATGTTAATGGGATGATATATATTGATGACTTGTTAGATTTTATGACAGTTAGATAGAATTGCATTAAAATTGAGAAATTTGTAAGTAGATAAAAGCAAAGGAAACTGTTGATTTCACATCTTCACTGAGTGTTTGTGTATATATATATATCGTGCAAAGTGAATGATTTAGAACACTTTGAATAATTGATTGATTAATAGATGCATAAGTGCCTACTTCAGAGTTGTGTAGCGGAAGTGTGGTAGGAATTGAGAAGTTGAATATTACAAATCTTGCTTTCCTTTGAGATTATAGAATGTATATTTTTGGTATATATGAGATTCTTTTGATTTTTATTTGGTCTTGAAGGAAGTTTATTTAAAATTTCTTCATAGAAGTGTGTTGCATATGGCTTCTTAAGGTTGTGCTTATGTGTAGAAAGTTGCTTAAAAAGTACATTTGCCTTCTTAATTGCATTCAACTAGATGATTAAAAAGTGTTCTCATGCTTGAATGGTGTGAGTTGTTGTAATTTCTTCGTATAGATGCTAACTCGGACACAAAAATTCTAGTTTTAATCTTTCAAAACATGATTAAATACAACTCTCTTGAAGATATTTCAATGATTTATCATGCTCAGGGTAACTAGTAAGAGTTTTGTGACTTGTTTTATCTCGTTTGAAGCATAATTACTTGGATAATTAAAGAATAGTAAGGAAACTTTTGTAGTCATTATCTTAGTTGAGCTAGGAAATGTTTTGGATTAAGGAATCCTGTGTTGATGTGTGTATGTTTTCAAATCAAATCTTGGCGACTTCTAGGAGTAAGTCGAGCCCAAGGGGGGGAGGATGTAGTGTCCCTGCTAGACTTGCATTTTGATTTGCACTTTGATAGACTTATATAGGCATATAATGGATACTTAGATGGTTTTCATGACTCTAATTGCTATCTTAGATGATATCATTGATGCTAGTACTTTATGTGGATTTACATTATTTGATATGACTCATCATGTTTGGAGATTCATGTGATTGAGGATGCTAGAAATACTATATGATATATGATATTTGATGGTTCTTGTGGCTGTTAGTATGCAGAACCACTTTGATGGATTTACATGATTCATGAATTCATATGCGATCATTGCTCATGTGGGATTATATGACTTATGATGATATGTTGGTACTAACCCTATTTCATGTTTATGACTCTATGTGATGTTTGATGAGTTATTGTGTGACAGACTTCATGAGTAGAGACGATGTCATATCACTCATTGTGAGCATGATATCTTGTCGTGATTCTCTATCACTTGCCTATTTACTATGATGAATATGTACTGTACATATCGTGTTTAGTGTTTGATGCAAGTTGTAGGTACTAGACATCGACTCCACCTGGCTTCACAGGTCTGAGCGTGTCTCTATCCCAATGGAAAGTTGTCAGACATGACATAGTTTCCCTCACACACTCTAGGTCTAAGTTGTGTACCTTATCGATTATGCCATGACGTAAGTTGAGGTTAGAGTCTTGAGTTGTGTTCTTTTCCCTTTGGCGTATGATGTTTGAGTGTATGATATCCCTAGTGGGTGATGTGTGATAATTTAATTATTTAATATTTATTTTTGATTGATTAATGTTTAAGTTATTGATTTGATTTATTATTTGATTTAATGTTTAATTGAGGTTTATTTATTATTTATTATTGTAAAGCGGAAAAATCGAACCCTAGTCGTTCTCCCCTCCCCAACTCCAAGGAGAGAGAAGGGAGAGTCACTAGGGTTGATGGTTTTCACTTAGGGGAGACTTTACATTCAAAAGAGGGGTTGAAACCCACAAGATCCAATCCCACACAATGCAAGATTGGATTCTATATGAGTTTCAAGGGTTAAGACATCAAGGATACCCTCTTTTGTAAAGAATGTAGATAGAAAGATTGAACTAGGAATGCATGTAAAGAAAGAAAGATTCGCTTATAAACAGAGATGGGGATATGGGATGAAGCTGCGAACCTGGAATTAGCAGTAAAATGTCGAGACGGTGTTGTTCTGCAAATTTGAGCGAAAGTTGATGGGATGATGGCGCCCGGCGTGCACACGGTCCTCCGAAAAATCCGTGAAACGAAGGGGGATCTACTCGTCTCTGCACAAGGATTCCAGATCTTCAATTACAGCCGCATACCTACAACCTACACATAGAAAAGAGAGGACTATTGGGGGGTTAGGGATGAGGGGTTTGCCTTTAGGTCAAACCCTGGTTTTGGAATTAACCAAGAAATGAGAATGTTGTAAATGTAAATGTTTGTAATGTAAACAAGTACTGATACCTTGTTGTAAGAATGTTTGTATTCTTACATGTGAAGGTGTAATGTATGTAGTATGTTGTATGTTGTATGTGATCTCCTCTTCAATGGTTGAATCCTTGCCTTGAATGCATCACTTAGCCTTGAATGGAGACTTAGAATGATCAATTGCTTGAAGGAATGCTTGAATGCTTGAATATCGTTTTCGCCTTTTTTCCATCTACCCAAAATGGGAGAGGAAATGTAGTTTATATACTTGTCAATTAGGGTTGATAGACTGATTTTCCTGACCTTAGGCCGACCAGGAAATATTATTTTCCAATTTGCAAACTTAAAGACCCGAAGCCCCATAAGAGACCGGGCCCAAAATAGGGCCAGGGACCAGGGCGCTGGGCGCCATGGTCCTGGGGGACCAGGGCGCTGGGCACCCTAGTCCAGAAGGACCAGGGCGCTGGGCGCCATGGTCCCACCTCTAGGGACAGCAGGGTGCAAGGAGGATCAGGCCAGGGTGCTGAAAAATGCAGTTGTTGGTGTCATGAACAAGTTTCGGGGTCTCCATTCAGGTTCCTTGTTGCATCACCATCGTGAAGACCCAAATGCGATCGAAATTGCAAGTGTCACAATTTTAGGACGCTACAATTATTATATATTGTTTAATTGCTTTTATTATTGAGTTTTTATTTAATGTTGATTAAAGGAGTTTCATATTTATTTTACTTTATTTTATTGTAATTATTTGGTGTCTTTTGATTCTTTATTATTATAATTTATCTATGATAATTTATTTAATAATTGTTATTTAATTAATTAATTTTTTATTTTTACCTATGCATTGGTATTTCATTATTGAATGAATATCATTATTATTATTCATAATTTTTTAATTAATGTCGCATTTTGGATATATTGTTATTTGTAAATAATAATTAATTATGGGGTGAATAAACTATTAATTTATTATTTGTTTATCTACCCCTTTGGTTAATTGATAAAATATACCTACCCTTTTATTTGATTGGTTGAATGGAAAGGTATGTAATATATATATATATATATATATATATATATATATATATATATATATATATATATATATATATATATATATATATATATATATATATATATATATATATATATATATATATATATATATACCTCCTTCGAACTATGTAAAGGTAAAATAGAATCTATAGTATAACATAATATTATGGTTAGTTGAGGTTTTATATAGTTTTTTCTTTGATTTTTGAATTTATTTAGCTTCTTGTGTATTCACAGGGGTTGGAGTTTTCAATAATTCTGGGAGATTTTGCTTGGAGAGATTTGTTTTGGCTTTGGTTGCGAATTTGCTAGAGGATCTTGTTGGTTTTGGATTGCATCTTCAAATTTCATCTCCTTTTTACTTTTTTTCCAGGTTGGCTTCACAATTCTCTGCACTTCGCATTTGGATTTGAAAATATTATTTGCAAGGTGTCTTCAAGATTGATTGTTTGGAGGAAATGGGAATATAGTTTTAGTCATTGAATTGAAGAAAAGTTGTGGGAGTGATTTGTAATCAAATTTGTGTTTGTATTTCATGTATTGCTAGAAAATAAGGGTTGAATGTGTTTTCTATGGTTTTAAATAATGTGATTTCTTATTGCAATGGTATTTGTGCAGTGTGTTGTCTTGTATTGCTTTTTATTTCCATTTTCAAGTGTCCACGGTGTTTAGAGATCCCTAACTTTAAGGTCTACACTTGATTGGGTATCCCGGTGACACTTTTTGGAGCATATGCTTGCTGGATGTGATCAATTTCTTGACTTAATATTTCCCTTAGGCTTGTGTAAACCCTGATCAGCATTCAAGGAGGGCTCTTACATGTGTTATGGGTTTGTTTAAGGCCTTGATTATGCCTCTGCTTGAAACTGGGCATGTTTGATTGCACCTTCCTCTTATTTTCCCCAACTGCTACCCCAATTACAAAAGCGCCATTTTGGGCTACAAAAGTGCCATTTCAAGCAACAATAGTGCTAAAACAATGACAAAACTACCAAAGTAGGTTCAGTTCATTTCTAGGTTGAGATTTGACTTTCCAATTGACTTTTCTTGTTGATTTTGGACTCCGGAGGCTAGGGTTTGATGTATAGATGATTTTTGGGCATTGATCCATGTTTTTGTGATTTGTTTGAATCCTATTTGGGCTCTAGTAAGTATTTTGAACTTGTTTTTTGAGGTGTGTAATGTTGCTCCAGCAAGAGGTATGCATTCCTTGCTGTTGAGGATGAGTTTATGTAGCTCCAGTGAGAGGGTTTGTTGTGCCTCGCTATTGAGGACTATGTGGTATCATTGGATTCATATTCTTACCCTATTTATGTGTTTATGTCACTCCTAAGACTCTCTATTATTGCATTTTGATTCTTTGAGCTTATGGCATGATCTTTGTTTTATGGCATTTGTATGTATGATCATAACTACCTTTATGATTCAGTTTTGTAACAGATTTGAGATGATTTTATTGGATGCCTTTCATTTTGAGTCTCATGTTGTTGTAAGATTTATCTTGTCATTTTTTTACCCTATGGTCTTGGTCCATTTTGGGAGAGTGGGCTCTTACATGCGTTGGCCTAGGTTATGAGCACTAGATCTCTAGGAAGGGGGTCAAGACCTATGGAACCACATGAAGAGTTTATGGTTAATTTGCAAGTGATAACTTTATTAATAATTGATTGGAGGGTTGGGTATTTAGTAGGGATAACTTAAAGAAACCACCCCCTAGATAAAAGTGTAAAATCTTAGCGAATCAGACATTATTTTTGGGGGAAATTTTCATATTAATGGCGAATTTTTTTTTTAAATTGGAAAAAAAATTATTTTGTATTGGCGATTTTTTTCTAGGGTACGAAAATTCCATAAAATTATAGCAAATAATACCTTGTTCTGTGGGGAAAATATATATTGTAGGAGGCGAATATTTTTCATTTAAAGGAACAAATATATAATTGTATGGGCGAAAATCTTTACTCCGAAGGAAAAATTATTTAAGTGTATTGGCAATTTTTATCCACCGCTTGAAAGTTATTTAATTTGTTTGGCTAATATTTTGTTATTTATGGAAAAATATATATTTTATTGGCAATTTCATGAATTCGTTGCCATTAATAGACAAGGCACATCACATCACATCAGTACATCACATTGAGTCCAAACTCTACATGATGTATTGATAAGCATGGCCTCTTTGACACGTGAAGGGTGACACGTACCTAAAATCCATCAATGATTTTAAACTGTTCTATGATCATAGATCAATGGCTGAAGTTTTATTTTGGCCCAAATTTTTGAAGAGAACGTAGTTCACCAGAAAGTACCCAAAATGGAATTGGATTCAATAGACATGTATCAAATGTCACGGTCGATAATGTTGGTCATTTAATATATGTCTAGTCACTAACCGCAATCCACTCTATCCCCACAACGTCCAATGTGGTATTCGGTATTGGTTTATAGTTGTTTCCAATTTCACACACTAGTGCATTTATGGGAAAGATTTACAGAGATATACGAAAGATTTAAAAAAATTTAAAGGAATTAATACAGTTAGAGAAGGAATTATTACAATCAAGAGCTTAAGCTATTTATAGACGATCTTTCTTCTTTCATCTTCAATTAGCCTTTGGTAGATAAATCGTTGAAGGTCACGGTATTTAAATTCTACCTCTATTTTAGGTCTATAGGCTCAGGCTGTATAATTTGGTATTCGGATTTCTCAAGATGGACACTCCTATCTGCTTGAGAAGCATTTTTTGCGGAGGACCAGAGGGCCTTTTTGGGCTTCATTAGAGACCCAACCCTCCAATCAGTCTATAAGGAGGTTGGGATGTTAACTAATGAGGTAGTGAGGATGGTGTTGGGCAGAGAGTTTATGCATAATGAAAATAGACACCGTGTTAACACGGACATTACGTCCTAGTTCTTGGCGTCTCTTCTGAACCTCAGAGGAGGAAGGTGGATATGTTGATGTTGTTAAGGAAGGTGTTTAAAGAAGACTCCTTGGAGATGACGTTACTGTTGTCGTATTTGCAGAAGTAGGGGTGGGGATCCCTTAGGCGAATGAATTAACCAAGCTTCTCCTCCCTGACCAAACAGTACCAGTGGCCAGGCAACTGTTTCTTTTGAACCTAAATGCAGAGCAGTTGACGCATCATAGGAAATGGGTGCAGATTGGTAGGGACTTTCTCTGGAAATGATTCCTCCTGGACAACTTTCCAAACTATAGTTGGCTTGAATAATTCTCACATCTTATAATGTTTGAAGAATTCTACACGGAGGGAGGACGAGATTCTTAGGGTAAACCAGGAATGTGTCTACTACATGTGCCCTAGCCCTGGCCCCCTAGTAGTTTTTTTTTTTGGCTATTTCCTTGTAACCTCACAGGCTCACTCATTTTTGGCTTTAAATTTTTTGAGGGACTCTGACATGTAAAAATTATAAATTTGTGAAACATATATATTAATGATAATTTTGCAAATTCTAGTTCATTTCAGTTTGCCTCTTATGAATATAAAAATGCTTTCTATTTCATTTTATTATTTTTTGTTGCCATCATGCCATGGCAGGATACTTAGCATAATCATTATGTTTTGAAATAGATTAAATAGTTATTAATTTGTGTGAATATAAGATTTAATTTTCACCATAAAAAAATCACAAGTCTATTCTAATTTCTTCTCTAAAGTTAAAGAACAAACTCAGTTTCAATTCTAAGATGACCTTTTCTAAAAGATATTTGAAGTGCTTGACAAAGAAGTATTTGAAAAAACATAATGTCAGGGATTGGCTGCAAGTGATAGCATCCAATAAGGATCGCAATGTCTATGAGCTACGTTATTTCAATATTTGTTAAACGATGGAAATAAATTTAATACTGTGATCTTTTTTATGTAATGTTTCTTCCTCTATATTTAATATATTAAAAAAATCCAGTTAGTTCCATTAATTATTTGTACATTGATTGTCATTGATTATAATTTTATAAATATAAAAAAAAAGATGTTTATCTCGCGAAAAACAAGTGAATTAAAAGTCCAACTTACTTGTTGTAATTTTTTCTACATAATTTCAATATAAAAAAAAAGTCCAACTAAATAGATACATGTACATTGAACACCAAAGATACATGTACATTGAAAACCGACCCAAAATAAATGCTATGGCGAATGGGACGATGAAGTGTCAGGTGACATGGCATTTGGGTGGTAGAAATCCTATGTATAATGGGACCCACGAGAACTGACAATGAATATGCACTGATATTTCCTTATGGACCTATGGTACGCACATCACTGTCATGAAAGTGAATGGTTAACATTTAGCCTTTACGTGGCTTTAATGTCGGCTTGTGTGTACAAATTATGCAGTTGAACTAGTGCATGCAAAGGAATGATGGCAAATTTTGTGATTAATGCCGACAGTCGCCATCATTGGATGTCAAAAATTAGAATTGAGTGAGAGGCGTTTAAATCTTGGGTGGATTGGAAGTCTTAGTATCATACTGTCTGCACTTGCAGCATTTGCCATTATCTTAGGTTTCTTAAGAAGCATTGAAGCTAATTTCTCCTTCCATACTGATAAGAAATTAGTCCAATTTCTCAGACGATTTACGAACAGGAGGTTGAAAGGTTTGTTCTTTTTTAAGGATGAGCAGTTGTACGAGAGAGTCAAAAAAATTTGGGGAGAGGAAATTGTCCGTGTAGGTCATCGCTACATGACAAACATGGAGGCATATTCATTGATTTCCACTTGGGGTTTCCAATTTAAGGACGAGGTGGACAAGGTAAAAAATGCCCTAAGAGTTGTAATTCATGGGCACTACCTATTAAATCTAGATAGTGTGTGTGCTCATGTGGTCCTGAAAGTAGGCATTGTTCCTGAGGAAGGGGTGGCTACTCTGGTAGTGCCACTACCTTTCATTTGATGGGTTGATGATGATTTCAAGGCAAGATGAAGAGCTCTTGCTTGGCGTAGGTGGAAGGCCTTCAAAATGTTTGCCAGGTTGACGCAGTGTGATGAGGTTTTAACTGTCCTTCATGAAGTGGCACGTGCAGAGGTGGGTTGAGACTTGCGACCAAGACCCGAGACTACCTGAGAAATGAAGTGGCTCTCAAAATTCTATGATCACCCAAAGTACAGGCCATTTCTGGGTTAATCTGTGTGTATCTTTTTGTTCCATGTTTGTTTTCTCCCCAGGCCCAACTTTGTATGTATGGGGGGATGTCTGCTACAAATTTTGGTATCCCCAATTGGAATTATGGGGTATTTGCATGTAGTAGGGTTTTATTTTTTTGTTGGGAATGGTGGTTTTGGCACTTGGGGGTGTTTTTTGTGGTGGTAGAACTCTAGTGGTTTTACTATACCACCTATACTTGCATATTTGTAATATTTTATTTTCAAGTAATATAATACAAAAATTATCGATAAAAAAAAATGAAATATCATGCAAGTTTTGAAATTACATATTTAAATTGTATATTTAATTCATTATAAAGTTATATACTATTGTCTGTTGGATAAGCACAGATCAACGACGTGAGGTGTATTTCGAGCCGAATGTGGGAACGATAAACATTTTTTGCAAACTTCTAACGAAAGACTTCCATAAACGATAAACATTTTTTGCAAACTTCTTACAGAAGACTTCCATAAATGATAAACATTTAATTAAGTATAGTTAAATTCTAAATTTGTAATTGTATACTTAATTAAATTTAATAAGCTCTATTTTAGGCAGAAGTTGAAAAGGATTAAAAAGTATTCAAAACCATTCTCAAAAAGTGACTCGTGTCTGTTGACATGACCAAAAAATGGCAAAAGTCCTGGGACCCACGACAACTAACAAGAGATACCATCGTTTGTTGGATGAGCATAGATCAACGGCTTAGGGTGGATTTTGGCCCGAATGTGGGAAGTAAACACTTTTGTGAGAACTTCGCCTAGAATTGAACGTTTTACATTTAATTAACTATAATTAAGTCTATAAAGCTCTATTTTGAGTGGAAGTTGAAAAGGATTAAAAAGACTTCAAAAATAGTCTAGAAAAGTGACTCGAATCTGGTGACATGCCCAAAAAATGGCAAAAGTCATGGGACCCATGATAATTGACAACATATACCATCGTTCATTGGATGAGCACAGATCAGCGGCTTAGGGTGGATTTTGGCCCGAATGTAGGAAGTAAACACACTTTTGAGAAATTGACCTGGAATTGAACGTTTTACATTTAATTATCTATAATTAAGCTCTATTTCGGGCAAAAGTTGAAAAGGATTAAAAGACTTCAAAAACAATCCAGAAAAGTGACTCGTCACTCGAGTCTGGTGATGTGTCTCATCACTCGAGTCTAGTGATGTGTCCACTTCCCTCAGAATTTAGAATGAAGCAATGAATGTTTTGTCCTTCGGCGGCGAATAGATATTAATAATAATTTGTAAAATTACAAAAGGATTCTAGAAATTTTGCCCTTTAGATATTACTTTTGTACTTTTCAGTGTTTTCAAAATAGGTGACTCATAATCGTATTTCATTTCATGGACAAACCAGTAAATCCAAGGAGATTCAGAAATGGCTACTATATTGAGGAATGCAAGTTGCAATAGAGTCTATCTGCACCAATCCAGTGAAATAGAAATTTCGGGTAAAATCTAGAACACCTACATCCAGTGTTTTTTATTTTTTTTAATCGTGTGGTTCAATTTGAGGGTTATCATTTTTAGGCTTGTATCTAGTATTATTTTGAATTATTAACAATACCATAGATGGGGAAACCAGGAAGTAGTAGTTCAACGGGAAGCCAAGTGAAAAAAAAATAGACCTAACCGAACTGGTTAAAACACCAAGTTTCACTGATGAATACCATGATATTTATGACCCTGCTATCCATAGTGAAAAGAGTATAATGATATTAGATATGCATTGTCTAATAAGGCGGCAGATCCAAGCAGGGCAAAATTTACTATTTTTAACACAATGTTAAAACAAAGAACCAATAAAATTGCATTGTGGGATGCTAGATTGGGAAGCATGGTGTTACCTAAAGTATTTCGTTGCCCTGAATTTGTCATGGTCTGTGCCAAAAATTATGATGAAGATAAAAAGAAATTGTCAATAAAAATACAAAAGAGAAAATTCTATCCATAAACGTGGGAGAATTTTCTCGTTTGTTGAACCTAGGGTTTGAAGCACAAAACTAAAACGTCCACATTGACCTATGAAAGTTGGCAGATAAATATGAGAGTCTTGATCCAAGTCATAGAGATTCATTTATCAGAGCTCTAATAATGTGTGATACTCCGTTGGATCGGAATCATAAGCCTCCTTATGATTATAACATTTTTGTTCCATGGGTTCGAGATACTATTTCCTCAGTGACATTTTTCCTGGGATTGGAAAATAATAAGGAAGTGGGTGCTATCCTTCTTGAAATGATTTTTAATATCCATTGTGTAAGTCAACCAGTAAGATATAATTGTGTTGAGCACATTGTTCAATCCATGCAAAAACAATTACTAATGATCAAAAAAGGTTCGTGTAAGAAATTTAGGTTCTCATACTACTTGTACTATCTTCTTCTATCCAAGTATCGTGCAATATTCGAGACCAACAATCTTCACATTGTGAACTATAAGATTGATGAGAAGACTCGGAACAAAATAGAGTGTCCAATATATGAATGGACACCAAAGATAAGGATGCATGATAGCAGAAAGAACTACAACCATTTTGTAGACTTCTTTTTGGCACCAATGTATAATGAAATTACAAGCACTCTGATGCTTGTATTGCCTGTGTCTTGTAGAGATTGCATTCAACTCGGAGGTCAAATACAATTAGTTGACTGGTTCTTCATGGAAGAATACATTGTGTTAAGGTTTTATGGATCAGCAGTAAAACCCTATAGACTTTGAATACATGTGACAGAGAGGGTATTTGCATTGGAATATGTACGGTGGTTGGAGAGCATAGATAGGAACTTTCATGGTCAGCAAAAGAAGAGCATATTTCCTTCCTTGCCTTTCTCATGTGGAGGGTTCACATTTGAGAGAAAAGCATTCAATGTGGCACATAATTTTTTGACAATTTTTAGCTTTGGTGATGAGGGTCTCTGGAAGTATGATCCAATTGGTGTAGTTCAAGAAAGGCTTAAGAAAAATGGGAACTCTTTAGCGTTATGTCAACATGAAAGCAAACCATTGCTAGAAAAGCTTAGAAACAGTGACTCCTGGGATGAGGTAAAAAAAGAGATGGAGAAAATTGCCGCTGACAATAACATTTCAACAGAAGAATTATCATCACAAATTATGGCATTGCACACACAGAGGACAACAAAGTAGGGCATCCAAAATGGGTCCTACAAATTCTGCCAAAAATATGCTAATCCATCTAACAAATCTACTCCCAAAACAATTATTCAAGAATGTAAAGACAATTATTGGACTCAAACCAAAATAAATGATTTTTGGACTATGAGGAAGAATCTCGGTGACCAAAGACTAGTGCAAAATTTGAGTCCATCGATGAGGATGTAGACTTTAACAAATTGTGGAATATGGAGCATCCCACAACAACATATCATAGGAGTGATGATGAAAATGAGTATGAGGTTGAGCCCACTCCAACAACTACTACAATCCCTAAAATATTAGGAGTCAATGAGTCCATGAATGAAAAATATAGCAAAGGGACAAACAGTGGAAAAAATGGGTTTTGAAGGTGGTGGTATAGGTCCCAAAGGAGAAGGCATTTGGTATCCACTTGAGGTAAAACTTCCATCATATTCAAAATCAAAAGCTTATATTAAACCAATCATTGGACTTGATTCGTCAGATTCATCATGGAAAGGTACTGCTCATTACCCTTGGGGTCCACCTGCATTTGTTATAGGTTCAAATCCACAACCACCACCACATCATGTTATTCCCATTGGTGGTGAATCAAGTGCCACTTCTAATAGTGGGGAATCTGGGGATAGTATTCCTATTAGTGTTCATTCAAGTGCCATTATGATTGGTGGGGTTGGCATGGATACTACTACTCGTACTATTTTTCTTGGTGTTAGACAAGTGCAACAACAAAATATCTCTCGCAAGAGGCTACTAGTGGTGGATACTCATACTATTTAGAATCTTATATCAAGTGCCACTACCACCACAAATCTATCATTTTCAGGTTCAGAACAAACCCCTCAAAAGACTATAAAACTACACATGCAAGTGACAGTGGGACAGGATCAGGAATGGTTGTTGGTACTCCTCGTAATGCATTAGTTAAAACCATAGGCATAGGTGGAACTGGAGCCTCTACTATTTCACCTTTCAAACATTCAATTTCTTCAGGAAGCCCAGATTTTCAATTTCATGATTACTATGAAAAAGTTAAACACACAACAAATGCAAATAAAAGAAAAAAGAGAGCATTGCATAGGGTTGCCATGACTAAAATTTTAGATGAACAGCCTGCAAGGAACATGGTATTTCCAACATATGACCCACACAAAGATATGATGGAGTTCATGGTTGTTATGCCCCCAAATAAAGATAAAAATCCACCACACAGTCAGATAGATCCCTCTGAATTTCAAGTTAGCACCCTCCAAATGGATTTTTCCAAAGTACAAAATGTGGACAAAATTAGTGTGTCAAAAAGGACTAACGAAGTGGTCTACACTTCACTGCTAAAGGTGGAGAGAAAAAAATAAATTGGAGAAACAAATAGAAACGTTACAGGAAGACCTGGCAAATGAAAAAACAAAGAGGAAAGCAACAAATAACAAGTGCAATGATTTACATAAAAGGATAAAAAATTTAGGCTCTGCAATAGAAATTGTAGAGTAGGAAAAGATGGATGCAGAATTGAAGGACCTGAGTGAAAAATTGCCTAAAAACAGTAAAAAAATTGATGATGAAAGAACCAGTTTTCAAAAATTATACAAAAGTTATGAGTCTATTGCTGCCGAAATAAGAAAAATGCAAGACCTATTGGATCATGAGAAAGAAAAAGCAAAACATTTGGAAGAGGAAGTAGAGGAAGAAATAAAAAAAATGTGCACAAATGAAAGAAGACCTGCACAATGCAAATGATAAAATTAAAACTTCGGAGGATAGATTGAAAGATAATATGGAAAATACAATGAAGTATATACAAGAAAAAATTTGGGGGCAAATAATGAAAAGGAGTGACAAGTTGTGTGAATGGTTTGAATTGAATGAAAGTCTGAGATTAATTTATATGAAAATTAAAGGGTACATTGAGAAGAGCATACATGTTTATTGAAAAGAGGATATGCCAGGACAGATTTTGCAAGTAGTCTACAGTACTAGTGATAGCTATTTGGCATCCAAGGGAATTAATAGCCACATTGATGACATAGTTAAGACATCATCTATCCTTCAAAAATGTCAAAAACTAAGTGAAACATCAGAAGTTGTGGATAAATGTGGCAAAAATATATTGAAGCTGCAAGAAAAGATAACTACTTTGATTAAACTTGGTTTGCCTAAGACCGTTGACCCATCAAATAAATTCATTGGAAAAGAAGCTTACAAAAAAACATGGAGATAAAAATGAAGTCTGATTTAGACTTGCTTCCTAAGAACACAACTCTCCAAAGCTTTCTGGAATTCATCAAACCATTTACAACTCTAAATGCGGTATTGGGTGAAACAGTGATGTCAAGTCACTTTTCTAAATATAGATTGTTGATGAAGTTGCTGTTGACTTCTCATAGATTAAAGAATATTAACCTTCCATCAGACGAAGAGTGGAGCACCCTACAAAAACTGGCACAGAAATCTCAAGAATCATAGTATGTATTGCACAGTTTTCTGCTTTTACTCTTAATTTCAAGGTTATATGTTTTTTATGTTTGGAATTTGGCATCGCTTGAAATAACTCTATTTTATGAATTGGAAAAAACTAGCACTCGCTATTGCTAATCCATCCTATGAGTCTATGATGCACAGTGCAAACCTTCAGCCTGTAAATTTGTATTCTCAAAAAATCCCAAGTTTTAACATTTCTGCATTTCTCTATTTCTGATTACTAGGTTTTGGGTACTGCTATTATCTATATTTAATTTGTCATGGCTTGAATTAATATTTAATTTTGAACTATTTTTTGAACAGGAGACATCAGACATGTAGCAGTTGTTAAATTGCTAAATTGCTAATCCGGCATGTGATGGCCATGTAAATTTGTGTTGAGTTTGTAATATTGATGGCAGTCGAGATGATATATTCAATGTTCAGTGCCTTAGTAATTGATTTTGATGTTGAGTCTTCACATGTTGCAAATCGACCTGAAGATATTGTTGCTCCCTTGTTTCTATAAAAGGGAATTCAGGGTCATTTGCAAAGGGTTCTGAAACTTTGTATTGACTTTTGCATGAAGAATCACACAGAGTGGTGTATTGAATGAATTGTATTATATGGCTATATTTTGAAAGAATTAATGAAAATCTAAGTTCTCAACATGTCTAAATAAACATCTTTGTATCAATAAACACATTATGGTCTTATATTATGCTATTTTAAATCTGGAAATAGAAAGTTGAAAAATACAATTACAAATCAATATTAAATTCTAATTGGAAGAAGTTATCAACCATAATAGTATGCTTTTGTAAAATGATGAGATACAATAATAATATTAATAAATACCAATCTCTTACAGTTGCCATTCATCCTCATCAAATTCAGAGCTTTCTTGATTCTTGTCTATGTTTTCTTCACTACGAGTTTGCATATCTTTGTTGAACCGCATCTCAATACTACTAGTAGGTCCAGTACATGAGTCAATTGGTGTAAAATATTGATTTAAAAGAAGAAAAAAAATTATCTCCTTTGTTATTAGATTTTGGTTTATTTATGTAGGGTATTTTGGTAGGCATTACATGATCTCTAGATCTTTAGGGTAAGAAAATTTGGTATGCCCGAGAAGTGAGTGTGTTGTAAGGGCGAGCCAGTGCTAAGTTAGAATCTCTATTTGATCACTTGTTTGAGGTATCACTTTGTGCGAGAGGCCCATCTAATGGTTTCCATTTTTGAGCCTAGAATGTATGCTTGATGTGTCTTCATTTTGCATTTTGACAACTAGGCTAATATAGGCCCCCATTCAATTTCACGCTTCTCATAAAGTGTTAAAACCTTGGCCAATGTGTTTTTATTGTCTAATATTTTCTTGCCAAGAGTAGACAAGACTAAACGTCTTTCTAAATCTGACCAATTTTGACCAAATTCCTATCAAAATTTTTATTTTAAACTATCAAACTATCCTTTGGCATCTTTGCCTTGTCAAACACTGAGTTTCAACATCTCCGCATCACTGTTTCAGAGTCTCCATCCTACTTTGGCATCTCCACCCTGGTTAAATTTCTAGTTAGTTTCATCCATCCATCATAAAAACAAGTCTCTCAAATGTCCAAAGAAGTCAATATATCACCAAGTCAAGAAGAAGAAACCCAGTTATAAGCAACTCCTCAAGCGTCGAAAGTTTTTGCACATCAACCGAAAACTCTTGTCAAAACATAGAACCTTTTTGCATCGATTCCATGACTATCTTCATGGTTATAGAAATGAGTTTAATGAGGAACCTTTGAGGACCCGCACTTTCCATCAAAGATCAAGTTTATCCCAAGGCATTAATAGGAGTGGTCTTATTCCTTTGTCTAGTTTTCCCAATCCTCAAATCACCTATTAAGTCATTAATCCATCTAAGGTAACCTTTCTTCTTGTCACATTTATTTTCTTCAATCAAGTTGCCTTCTCTTCTACAATCAATATTAATATTTTCTAAGGACTTAGCATAATCAACCCAATAAAAAAATAATCAATCATCAACCTTAACCAATCAATCAAATAAAATCATCCAATTCATCAATCAACCTCGCACTAAGGCTCACACTTTGTGAAGGTTTGATTTAGATATTTATCCTTAATCAATCATCAATTGGCTTTTGTGCTTGGGAAAGAATCTCCCCCAAGTACCTTTTCTTAATCATCTTGGGTTGATCAAAACCCTAATCCTTTTGCCTTATTTTTCTTAGGAACGTAAGTCTATCCTTAGTAGAAGAAGGCCTTGATCAATTATCCAAAGGTCTAAATTTCTCCCTAGCTTGGTTGTCACCTTTCTTTGTGGTCACATCACCAACCCCCATCTAAGTCCTAATCCAAGGGCTAAGGTGTTATCCTAATCAAATTGACCTTTAACTAATCCAAGGACCATCCAAATCAAATCCAATCTAATCCAAATCAAATCAAACCAAACTTGCTAAGTCCTCTCATCATTCTTACTTTTCAAACCCAAACCATTTTCAAAGTTCCTTTTCATCTTCTTTCATCTTTAAGGTTAATCATGTATGGTCTTGACTTGCTCACAAAAAGTGAAGATGGTCACCGAAGCCAGCAGTGATATACCTGAAACACAAGACCCCCTTCAATCAAGATCCTAAACAAGAAGAAAAAGAACAACACGTTGATCAACCTAATCTTTTCCCACATTTGCAATCCTTCATAGATGATCCATATAACCAAGACATGATGGAAATATTTTTCAAACATGATCCTAATGGGGTTGTGGCTCAACTTATCATGCAAGGGCCATGCTTTTCCCCTAGCTTTGATAGAACTATACTTGACAGACCGTCAGAAGGTGACCTCGCAAGAAATTATATTCGTTATCCCCTTCTTCATTTGCCACATGTTACTTCCATACCTGCAACTATGTGTGTGAAAAGTGGATCATATATGTATCTAGAATACACATCATTTTAATTAAGTCATTAGATGCATGGTTAGTAAATCAATCAACAATGAATAATAAACCATCACAAAGCGACCTATTGCCTTCTAGTAGATGCGAGTTTAGTCTTGCTCTCAAATGTTTATATGCAATATCAGTGACTAGACAACACCTAAATGAAGGATTTAATCTATATGATTATGAAATTGATCTAAATGGATGCAAGATTAAGCTAGATAAATACAAGATATACAAGATTAATGAATATTAGGCTAACATAATTAACCTATGAATGAATATTAAGCTAAATGATTTAACAAATATGCAATAACTAATTTGCAAATATTCTCAATATGAAATCTTAATGAACCTAGAGCAAAAACAACATGATAACAATATATTCTCCAAGATCCTTGATTAGGAGATGAGAGCTTGAATTTATAGAAAATTCAAAAAGAAACCAACGGTTGAGATCAAGTGATGATGAGTGGTCAAGATTTTCCAAGAAGAAGCACAATCCAGGTGAATTGATGTGATTGGCTTCTTTTCTCAGTTTTAAAGGGAATTGAACTAAAATTAAGATAAAATCAGAAAAAACTGATTTATTATCTATTTCATACAATTTTGAGATTTAATTGTTTTAATTGCTTTTCTAAGATTTTTTTAATTTTTTATTTGATTTTCAAGATTATCTCCATTTGATTTCTTTTCTCAATTTTTAATTCTTTTTTCCAATTAATTCCCTTTTTGATGATTTAATGGCAAATTGATTTATTTAATTAAATATTCTAGGATATTTAATAAAATAAATAGGATAATTGTTTAAAAATGATTTACTTGAAATGATCAATTAATTAAATATATTTATTTAATTAATTTAGAGTGATTAATTTTCCATGTGACATTTGATGATTTGAGAAATTAATTGTGTGCTCAAGATTAATTTTAATTGCCTTTGCTTAGGAACTTGTTGATGTTGTTGAGATTAGGGGCCCATGGTTTAGATGACCATTTTTAGGGTATTACATTTGCCCCTCTTTGAATTAATGTGCGAGTAGCGCGTTGGTTCAAAGAATAGTTGATGTCAAATAGAAATTTGTTTTTAACTTGATGGATCACACACCAATGAAGAGCAAGATGTTTAGCTTGATTTGAAGCGATGAAACTGAATAGAGTTGATTAAAGTGATACTGATCTTGAACTTGATTGAACTAGGATCGACAAAGAGCGAGATACCGTTCTTGAACTTGATTGATCAAGAAACAAGCATCAATCTAGAACTTGATTGAACTAGATAGAGAAAAACAAAAGCAAAACCAATTCCGAACTTGATTGAATAAGAAACGAATGAGAAAAGCGATAAAACCAATTCTGAACTTGATTGAAATAGAACCAATTAGCAAGAGAGAATGTCCAGCTTGATTTTGATGTGATTGAAAACTGAACATTGATTTTGAAGATAGATTCATATAAGTAAAAAGATTGGTGTGCCCCTAGAGATAGCTTTATTTGACATCGAAGAATCTCAACTTGATACAATGTGATTTAGTTAAGATGCCCCTATTAACGAGGTTTAATTGATTTGAAAATATTTTTGCTCGACTTTAGATGAAATCGAAAGATAGCAAGGGTACAACGATTGTAGGCAATATTTAGTGATGATAATTTATTTGAGCATGAAGAGTGATGTTGAAGTGTAAAATCAGAGTTGATTGGAGAATGAAATTGACATTTAGAATTGAGCATAAAATGATTCAAAAATTGACTCGAGGATGAAAGTTCTACGTGGTCAACGGTGTGAAATTTTGACTAGAGAATTGACGTCAAATTTTTATTTCGATCCCAAAAATGGACTCAGGACGGTCGATTTAGCTTAGGGTACAAGTTTTACGTCCATCAGAGCAAGTTGAAAATTAGGGTTTGGGCTATATAAGGGGTTCAATGTGTCATTTTCAAGTCATTGTTACCTCTCAAAGTTTGAAATTTGAAAAACCCTCTGTGAAGAAAAATAGCCATTTCGATCCAAGAGCATCAATTCGAGCGCCAGAGATGTCATAATTGACCGAAGAACTACGACCCAGCAATAAGTGATCAATTTTAGCCTGTGCATTGCTTAATTTTTGAATTTTTATTGATTTATTGCATTTTATTTTTTGTTTAAATTCGTTTGCATTGTTTTGCCGTGCAGCTAAACATCGTTTCTCGTACGACAAACTGTCCTCCTTTTGTTTTGTCATATGGTCATATAGGGTTTGTCATCTGGTTTCATCCCATGAGTCGTACGACAGTGTTCTTGAGTGACCATTGTATCATGCAATAGGATATGTTTTTTCATATGGACATGTTTTCTCATGTGGTGTGTAATCTTTACTCGTACAATTTTCTGCTTGTCTGTGGAAACTCGTATGAAAAAAAGCAAGCATTTTTTAGAGTCTAAACAACAATTTTGAATTTTGAATTTTGTATATTTGGATTTGCGAGCATGTTTAACATATTTTTAGTGCAATAAGGATCACGTGCTGACAATTTGTATGTTTGATTTTGCAGATTCGATTGTCGGATATCCAGTTTCAGTGTGTATTTCTGCCAACAATGAGGCTAGTTTGTGGGTTATCAGATGTAGAGAGAGCACATATTGATTTGTGTGGATTCAGATACCTTTTACAGATGCCTGATATCCATGTGAATCACGGGATGTTTACTGCATTAGTTGAGCATTTTCATTCAGAGCATAACATCTTCCATCTACCAGTTGGAGAGATGACCATTACGCCAAAGGACATATATAGAATTCTAAGGATTTTGTTTGTTGGAGAAAAGGTTGATTATGATTCTACTCAACAACCGAGTGTTTTAGCATTGAGGCGGATATTCCATGATGAGACTATTCTTGAGCGCCCCATTACTTGGGATGATTTGATGAGTAGATATGGTTAGCAGTACCCTCTAGCATGCATTTTAGCATGTATGATCAGTTGTTTTGTTATGCCTGATAGAGGACAACAAGGTTTTCTTTGTGGTTGGGCCAGAATGCTGGAGAGGTTGTTGACTCATCCTGTGAGATTAGGGTGGGGATCATGCTTGCTCACCCATATGTATCATGAGATGCACAAGATTGTGTATCGAGAGGGGAAGATCATGGAAGCGGGTATTTTAGTGTTACAGATATGGGCATGGGAGCACATCCCAGTATGTAGACCTATAATAGATGATTCTAGAGAGGCGCACCAGCCTATTGTTTATTGTTATTTAGGTTATGTTACTCAGCCCCATCTGGGCAAGACAGACTAATGGAGGAGGCAGTTGGATGATCTAATTGTCGTAGTATGGAGACCATATAGAGGTCTAGAGCTATGGGATGATTGGAGATCTCAGAGGAAGGACATGTTCATGACTCGACCTCTCACTGGACGATTGGTGTCTATCATTGAGCGATTTGTAGTATCTAGGGTGATGAGGTAGTATGGGAGACTACAGGGTATATCCCAAGAGTTCATAGCCTATGCCCAATATGGAGAGGAGGAGGGACAAGGATGGGCATCAAGACTGTCATATGCGATGAGCATGTAGGAGTTAGTGGGTTTACATCCATAGAGGTGGAATTATCTAGAGGATGTTGCAGATGCGGGAGCATTGCCCCAGTACAGAGAATGGTTTTAGAGACATCATTTTCCTTGGTTTATAGATCCCAAAGAGAATGCACCTCTTATAAAGGAGGTTGAGGATGGGGTACCAACATAGGAACAGGTACTAGGTCAAGTACAGGGATGAGGGTAGGTATAGGGACAAAGAGTAGATATACCTAGGTGGGCAGAGTGTGATCTTGGGGCTAGTAGCAGCAAGGTACCAGCTAGAGATAGATAGCAACAAAGAGGGGAGGGTGGATCTTTAGGAGTTGTTGGGGTTGAGGCTGGTGGCAAAGGGTGGAGGTGAGGAGGAGAGAGCAGATCCTAGGCAGGTTAGGCAGTGGAGAGATGAGACAGGGAGGGAGATGTTGGGAGACAATAAGGAGTACCAGACGTAGTACGGTCATTCAGATCGAGGTTGACAGGTTTGCAGTCATAGTTGGCAGTGGCGCAGATGCAACTGGCAAAGTGAGACCGACAGCTTACAGAGGTTAGAGAAGAGCTTGATTCTCTTCAGCGAGAGGTGATACATCAGATGAGTCAGACAGCCTATTATGTCGTAGCTTATAGTGTAGCGGTCCCAGTAGAGTAGCAGGTTGTTCTATATTCTCAGTATATGGCTCAATCCGACGGAGCTAGGACACCCAGACAGGACGTCGATCAATAGGCACCACCTCCTCCACCTGGCGATGAGGGAGAGGTAGAGAGATAGCTTTATTATATCTCCTAGATTTTGTTATATAACCCATTTTTGTAGCCTATATGATTCTTGCTCCGATGAGAAATTGTAATTTATAGTTGATATCATGTGTACTCTGAGACACTGAGATTATGATGATATTTACGAGCTTTTGATTTGATTTCATCGTACTTATGTTGATTAATTATAAGATGTCTTTCTATATGATTTATTCTATATATATGCATATCTTTTTAGTATGGATGTATGTAATGCGGATGAATATGGATGTTTGTTTTTTTGGTTTTTTTTTCATATGCAAATGAATGATGAAAATGAGTAAGGAGTAATGCAAATGTTTAGTTTTTTTATGCAATAATATGAATGAAAATAAGTATATAATTAAATGTATGGATCTATATAAGATGCTCATGTATGCAACTAACATCTCAATACACAAGTACTCGATCAGAGAAACGATGATGAAAAAGAGACCACTTAGCAGAGAAATGACGATTGCTTTAGACTCTCATTCAAAAGATAAAGAGATCATTGGTATCATGTCGAAATCGCTCGAAATGCATAAAATTTAGAATGAATGCAACCTATACCTAGTCACTGGATTTGGTATGCTTAATTTTCATTACTGAGCATTTTACAAACACAGCAGGCAAAATAGAGCTCTTCCTTTTTATCTGCAATATTAATTATCATGTCTGCAATGACCCTTTTTTCATTCATATCCTTGGATAGATTACGCATGCATCCAGATTGCACATTAAAAAATTCCCTCAAACAGACAAAGAAATGACTCCAACCTCCCTGTAGCATACAAATAAGCAGATTCGAGGTATGTGTGGCAATTTCACCTTGATGTGAAGGCACTTATCACAAACACCCAGTTGATTAGATGTTTTTAGATCATCGAAATCATTCTTACAAGAAGAAAACAAAGAAAAGTATTATGCCCCCAATCCTTGCTCCTCTTAGTCAAGATAGACTTCCTTGAGTTACTCAAAGGGAATAATAATTGAAAACCAATTTAAAAGGCAACGGGGTAAAAGTACAAAGTTGTGTCACACTTTTATAAAGGAAATGGTCAATGATGATTCAAATTTTTAAATTAAATCAATAAAAAGTGAAATATATGTTTTGAATTTTGGAATGATGTAAACTGATAAAATTTATATTCTTATGTCTATTTTATGTTTTTAATTTTAATTAAAAATTAAAAAATTATTTGAATATAGTTTTTTATAAAGTAAACACTATAATTTAGTTGCTGAAAAAATGTTGACATTGAAGTTACACAAGCCACCACACTTTATTTAGTAAATTTTACCTTTTTTCTTGATTTTTATTTTTATATTTATAACTTGAAACTTTAGTGCATGGATATATTTTTTACTATTTTTTATAAATATATATTTTTCAATAAATTTGAAAAGTTGTGTGTGCTGCAATATAACTCTTTCCAATTCCCACCACCTTTTTTCTTAATTATTTATCCAAATTAGAAAAGAATTATATCATCTTGACATAGATTTTTTTCTCTACTGCATCATATTTTTTTGTATTTTTTTTAATAAATTTTAGTATTTTTCCTTGACAAGATAATGAACCTTGTATTTTAGTGTTGATGACCTACTTTCAATTAAAAAAAATAACTAAAATATTAAAAGATATATATTTTGGAGTATTCACTTATAGATCTATAAAAGGGTATTTTTACATTTCAAAAAAAAATTATTTATAAGAGTAGGAGTTGTTGTAACATCGAGTTTTTTGTTTTTTTTAATTAGACCAAAAGTAGTATAAAATATACATTAGTAGACACTTCCAATTGGAAAAGTTGTGGCCCATATATAAATTATCTATAATGAAACTATATAGACCATATGTTTGACTAAAATTAATTTTTATTTAGAATTACTTAAATTCACTTGTGCTGATAAGTTACCCTGAAACATGATACAGTTTTGTGCTTTTACCCAACACACAAAGAAAATCTCATGCATATCTCAAACGGTTTAGTGATTGTTTTCTGTAGTCTTGTTTTGCTTGTTACTCAGTGATAAAACTCTTCAGTAGTTTGGAGACAGGTGACTAACTCAAAGTGGATGACCTGGTACTACTGATAGAAAGATGACTTGGTTGATATTGCTTAGGACATGTAGATTGATCAATCGATTACCCTAAGACTAGGACATTGATCAGTTTCAAGCCATGAGGATTCTAAAAGAACCAGGATGTCACAAAAGCGACTAAATGATATGTACAAGCTAAAGAAAAGATGCAGCACTTTAGTACAAGAGATAAGACTAACCTGGACAAAATCTAGCAACCATATTGTTTGATGTCATTGTTTTGACTTTTTCAGTGATAGGAATGTCTAGTTTCAAAAAGTAAGTACCCCGTATAAGACCGATCCGTCTGGTTTCAAGTGTACCCTTCCTTGTATAAGACATGTTGATCTTTGATAGAGTTTGACAGGTTGATTAACAAGACACGCAATAAGTTTGGTTGCGGAATTTGAGAGTTTTTCTATGGTTGATTTGGTTTGAAGGATGGTTTATGCTTTCTTGCTTTGATTTCTCTATTTTTTTGTTTTTTTTTTGTGATTTTTTTTTATTTTTAGGATTTTGTTTAGGACATTTTAGGATTTTTAGGATTTTTTCACAACATTTTATGATTTTTAGGATGTTTCCAGCTATGCCCCCAATATGCAGATTTGTATGACATGAAGATCTGCAGAATGCATGTGGAGACAATGAATTTTCAATATGATCTATGTTAGTGCAATAGGCATGATGAAGATGCATTTCCTATTTGAACAAGAATGACCGTGTTTTTTTATCACTTTGTAATACACCAATTGAATTGGAGGTACAAAAAATTTCATAGATAAGCGGTCAATCGAACCGTAAGGTCCCTTGGAATATCCAAATTTACACACACAGTGACTAGGATTTATAAATGGAGACGCATAAAACTTTCCCATAGATTCTTGAAACATTGATCTTCTTTTTCCCATGTGAGTGCAAATGGGTTAATTCCTTCTCTCGTGTTCACTAAAGATCCTTAGCATCTTATATGACTAGCTACATGGATTATCCTAACTTCAAAAGCATCTCGAATAGAGTCTCACTACCAACAAGCTTTTAGAGCTCCGATGAGGTTATAAACTGTAATCTCATGAATATCGTTCCATTGCCAAAAGGCATTCATAGCCATGATGGAGTTACTCGCATGTTCCCATAGTCAATCTTTTTTTTTCGCATCTGCATGTGTGATATTTCAGTTATATATCATTGCTCTTTTGCCTTGAGATGAATTTTTGGCATAGCACTTTTTCTTTTTTCTTTTTCTTGCCTTGACTTGTAAGTTATGAAACCTACTTGGGTGTAACAATTACAACGACGCTGAAGTAGAATTTTATATTTTTCACTAGTCATATGATCAACTAGGTGTCTAGAATGAATTAGAGATTTTATTAATGTGTTTGAGATATAGCAATTGATAGATTTTGGGTTAACAAGTCTCAAATAGTGAAATCATTATCCAACCATAATTAAAGCGTTGTCACAAGGTATTGTTTAAAATGAATGACCTTATGACCTCAAAGACTTCATGTCTGAATATCTAAGGAAGGAGATGACCCGTGTTTGTCTTGAATGCAAAAAAATGATAAACTTGGATAGCTGCCTTGATTTATTAATGTTGTTATATGCAAATGCAGAAATTGTGCGAATGTGATGCATATAAAAATTATATGTGATGCAGTGCTTTGAATAAAATGATATGCAGTGCAGAAAGCAAATGCTAAAATAACCCAACCCTTAGATATAATATCATTTAAGGTGAATGTTATTCATAGGGTCAAAAAAATTTGCGTAGGTAGTTCACTGGTCTAGCATAAAGATGTCTTTCCAAGAAGGACTCAGCTAAGTGTACATGTCCAACATCTCCAATGTTGATTTCCTTAGTTTTTGGATTTGGTGATGAAACTAGGGTAAAGTCTTATGCAAAGGATTGGATAAGGGGTATGGAAGGATGAAAAGGAGGTGTTGGATAATGGACCATATATTGAAATTTTGGTGCATGAGCGAATGGAAATGTTGGTGAGATCAACATTGGCACACATCTTGAGGGATGGTGGATTGGTGGAGGAAAACTGGATCTCAAATTTTGAGATTTGGATGGAGGAACAACGAGGGATTTTGGGACATAAGGATCCAAAATAGATGAAGGAGGTGATGGAGAAATAGATTTGAAAGGTTTGGATGGAGGAACAACAATCTTGGTTGTTGATTTGAATTTTTCTTTAGAATGTTGTGCTTCAAGGACACGCTTAGGGATCCACATGGTTTTTTATTTTTCATGCTTTTGCTATTTCTCGGAATGCATTGCTTCTACAAGTGCTTTAGGAATCCATATAGCTTTTGATTTTGATTTCTTTTGCTCAGTGAGCCTTTGTGTCCTTCTAGATGGATGGAAGGTACACAAAGATGTATGCCTTTGTTGATCTTGCACAAGGGATGGAGAAATATAGGGTCCTAAAATGGATGGAAGAGATGAAGGGAAAGGCGTGTACTTGGATTTTGGTTTAGTAAGGGTACCAACATTTTGAGGAATTTCATTGAGGCCATGACCCTTGATATTTTCTTTAATATGGAGAGGTTCTTTCTTGTGAAGGTCTACCGCTTTGCGTTTATAAATATTTTGACTTGTAGGATCATGAGAGGGCTTTGTAGGAATAACAGGTCCTTGAGGTGAACATGGAGGATTATGACAAGGAGATGAAGGGATACTTTGATCTTGACATGGAAGAGGACCATTAGATAGAGTAGGAAGGGTGTTTGACTCTTCAGTTTGAATAGGATCATTTGAAAAGGTGGAAGAGGCATCATGATCTTTCTTAAGAAGGATTCTTTGTTCTTGAGACGGAAAGGGATCATCTTGGAAGAAATGAAAAGGTATAAGGGAATCATCATGGGATGCTATGGAGATAGGATCTTTTTCAAACATTGGATGGGATGGCCCTTGAGATAGCCCTGGAGGATCAACATGATAAGATTCATCATTAGGTTCATTATTTGAGGGATATAGTATGGATTGTTCTTGAGAAGCCTTAGGAGATATAGGCATTATGTAAGAGATGGAGGCTACATGTGGGCCATTCCTAGACACGGGTTCATAATTTTGATCATGCTTGGTAATGACATTTGGCTTCTCCTTAGGTGAATTTTTAGAATCTTCAATTTCAATAACACCATCATCAAGGAGGTCTTGAATTCTATGTTTTAATTCCATACACATTGAAGTCTTATGTTTGTTATGTCTATGATATGAACAATAATTACTCAAAACTTCACATCCCCATGTGGTATTTTTAGGCAATATGATAAGATTGTTCTTAAGAAGCTCTTCCAAAACCCACACAATAGATTGCCCCAAAGGTGTAAACTGTCTATTCAGGGGATAGATGTATTTTTGTCTCGGTGAAGGTGTCTTGTGATCTTGTATGAGATTTGGCTTTTGATTTTCAATTAATTTATGTTCCACCTTATATAATTGTTTTAGCATTTCTTGAAGTCTAGTATTCTTGATATCATGAAATTTTATCTCAAGAGGGGTCATTGAATCTTGTTGTTGGGCTTGAATGTCATATATTTCTCTCTTGAGATTTTGAATTTGTTGGGCCAAGGTAGCCATGGGCTTCTTACTTTTGTCTGAAATTTTAGAAGGGCTTTTGGTTTGAATAGGTATTTACAACCGACGGGACCGAGAGTTATATGTGATGCAAAAGTCAATATTAAATCAGAGCTAGTTGTTTGTTTAACATAGTGATTGATAAAAGTGACTAAGACTCAGTCTGCTTTCAAGAATGATCTATCTTGTATAAGACGTGATCTAAGTAACTTAGTTCTATTTGAGAAAAGTGACTAAGACTCAGTCTGGTTTTAGGAACGATCTATCCTGTATAAGATGTGATCTAAGTAACTTAAGTTTGATAAGTAGTTGATTGAACTAGCTGAAACATCATCGATAAAATCGTGCAGCACAATGGCAGGGGTACACTATCAAGATTGTTTATGCGCATAATTATGATGACCAGTTTTATGCTCGTTGTAAACTGATTAGGCAAGTATGACTGTTCTAGAAAAGTGTGTAGACAGACAAGTTTTTTAGACCCAGATGACAATTTAACAGTTCCCAGATGACACAGACAGTTTCTCGTACGAGTTGTTGCCTAAACTCACATGACAGTTTAGTGTTCTTTAGATGACAATATAATGAGTATGATGATTATTCATATGCCAACAAACTAAACACCAGATGATAATTATATAAGAGCAGAACGACAATTCTGACAGGATCAGACGATAAACTAACAGGACCAATTAAGACTCGTAGAACAATAGGTATATAGCCAGATGATAATTTAGTAGAATCGTACGATAGTGGACTAGACAAAGATGAGATTCTGACACAGACAGAGTTTTGATGACTAACAGAGACTAGATTCTGATTAGGATAGAGTTTTGATGACTGACAGAGACTAGTTTTTGACACGGACAAAGTTTTTTATCACTGAGTTTGTTGATGTTGTTGATTTGTTTTCTCTAGTTTCAGTATTTCAGTTTCAGTTTCAGGGATGAAAACATGCAAGATGTATAATAACTTTCAAGCACAACATGCTAAACCTACGAAAGTTGGCTTAGAGAAGAAAATTTTTTCTTGCAAACTCGGGTACACACCCAATAGCTAGTCAGAATACAATCGTTGAGTCTCATGCAATGGATTCTCAAAGTCGTATTAGCCAACTCCAAAAGCTAATGGGGGCACGAAATGGCAAGTATCTTGGGAGAGTTACTATCTCTCTTTCACAAAGATTATCCCCCTTTCGAAGGTGAATCGGGTAGCCTCTATCTTATAGTTCTTAGTCAGGAATTTCGTTTGAAATTACCCCTTGAAGTCATGCAAGCATGATTGAGGCGTATAGCCCGACAAGGTACTGAAACAAATTGTAGTCATGTAAACGTGATTGAGACCGCGAGGCCCTACAAAATGCTCGATATGAGAGATCTCAAAGAGAAAACTCAAATAATCTCGTCCTCTGAGACTTTAATCACCAAAGGCCTATTTATTATAGTGATTTGGAATGCTCAGGTCCAACTATACTCACTTGGGTCATTCTCATAGGGTGATTACTTTTTCCCACTATGACAGGCCTGCTAAAGGTACACAAAACTCAAACTTAGAAAAAGCTTCGAGGGTCTAGATTTCTAACTATCTGTGTAGACAAGAGCATACTTTCCTACCTCTTAGATTTTTCTTAAAACACAAAAGATAGATATTTTCATTAAGCAAATAGCAATTTAAGTGACTAAACATGAATTTATAGAAAATGGGATGTTTGGTCGATTCTCTTTAGGCAACCTGCAAAACCAACGCATCAATAGTCATGTTATTTTATTCTTTGAGAATTGTATGTTTGATTGATAAATTCTTTGACAAGCGTTCTGCAAGAAACTGGTTAGGTTGTGAAAATCTCAGGCAAATGGAAGACAATTCAGGCTTAGCGTCAATATCATCAAAATTTAATTCAAGAAAAACCCTGAAACGTAATTTTTTTTTCAAAAAATCCTAATCTAACTCCTCCAACCTACAAAAAACTATTAGAAACCTGCAAGAAGAAAAATTTAGTGAAATATCAAATCTCTTGGTGAGCTTACACAAGCCTAATTTCAAATCTCAGTTACAAATTTTTCACTCCTAATGTTGAAATGCCCTGAAATTTGACTAAGTTTGAAATTTGGAAGATCCTCCAAAAACTAAATTTTGCATTATAACTCCTGGAGGTCCAAAATATATATGGAATATAATTTAAGCATCCTGACAATATATATGGAATATAACTTAAAGTATAAGAAAGAGAGAAGAGAAGAGGAAATGTCACTTATACTTAAATGTTATATTTCATATATATTGACCTTCCACAAACCTAATTTCAAGCAAACTCCTATACAAAACTCTATGTTTCTCATACGACAGAACAGTAACTTGTATGAGTATTCTCACCTGACCATATGAGAATTCTCACCGAACAAGTAAACCCAGAAGCAAACGACAAAATCAGTTACTCATACAATTACTCCCATAGTCGAAATGACAAATCTCAAAACTCATCTTGTATGTTACATAAACTCGTATGACCTTTTGCAGAGACTGTACGAATGAGACCTAAAAAATAGAAAAAAAAATTTGACGCTGAAAGATTGAATTTTGAGCCCCACGGTGGGGTGCCAAAAATGTGTGTGAAAAGTGGATCATATATGTATGTGGAATACACAACACTTCAATTAAGTCATTAGATGCATGGTTAGTAAATCAATCAACAATGAATAATAAACCATCACAAAGCGACCTATTGCCTTCTACTAGATGTGAGTTTAGTCTTTCTCTCAAATGTTTATATGCAATGCCAGTGACTAGACAACACCTAAATGAAGTATTTAATCTATATGAGTATGAAATTGAGCTAAATGGATGCAAGATTAAGCTAGATAAATGCAAAATATGCAAGATTAATGAATATTAGGCTAACATAATTAAGCTATGAATGAATATTAAGCTAAATGATTTAACAAATATGCAATAACTAATATGCAAATATTCTCAATATGAAATCTTAATGAACCTGGAGCAAAAACAACATGATAACAATAAATTCTCCAAGGTCCTTGATTAGGAGATGAGAGCCTAAATTTATGAAAATTCAAAAAGAAACAACGGCTGAGATCAAATGATGATGAGTGGTCAAGATTTTCCAAGAAGAAGCACAATCCAGGTGAATTGATGTGATTGGCTGTTTTTCTCAATTTCAAAAGAAATTGAACTAAAATTAAGATAAAATCAGAAGAAAAAAAACTGATTTATTCTCTATTTCATTCAATTTTGAGATTTAATTAGTTTAATTGCTTTTCTGAGAGTTTTACAATTTTTAATTTGATTTTCAAGATTATCTCCATTTGATTTATTTTCTCAATTTTTAATTATTTTTTCCAATTAATTATTTTTTTGATGATTTAATGGCAAATTGATTTATTTAATTAAATATTCTAGGATATTTAATAAAATAAATAGAATAACTGTTTAAAAATGATTTACTTGAAATGATCAATTAATTAAATATATTTATTTAATTAATTCAGAGCAATTAATTTTCCATGTGACATTTGATGATTTAAGAAATTAATTGTATGCTCAAGATTAATTTTAATTGTCTTTGGTTAGGACCTTGGTGATGTTGTCGAGATTAGGGGCCCATGGTTTAGATGATCATTTTTAGGGTATTACAGCAACCACCTTACCCACAAATTTCTATTCCTCCAAACACTTCTAATCCTCCAAGTTCATTTATCCCCCTTCACAACATGGCTAACTACATCAACACAAGATTGCCTCCCGCTAGCACAATTTGTGGGTCACAACCTTTAAATAGTTCACAACCTCCTCGTTCTTCCTACCAATATATTGGTGGTGGTGGTGGTGGTATCTTGTCTTTTTCCAACCAAATTCTAGGGTCTAACATGGGTCATTATGTCCCTAATGTCGACAACTAACAACCTGACCTTCTAAAAGAAATCCAGGACATGAAGCACCTTATCAAAAATTTCAAGAATGGCACAAACAAAAGGCCTTACACTTTTGAAGAGATATTTCCTTGTCCTTATGACCCTTCAATCTCAATTGCACCCTATCTCCCTGGTTTTGAAATTCCCAAATTTGAAAAATATAAGCGTAAAGGTGATCCTAGGGACCATGTGTGTGAATTTTATATCCTATGTCAAGAGGTCTCTTACAGTGATATCTACCTTAGAAGAATTTTTTCCTAAAATTCTTAGTGGGGATTCCCTCACGTGGTTTTCTACCTTACCCCATGGCTCCATCAAGTCCTTCCTAGACCTAGCAGAAAAGTTTGTGTCCCACTATGCCTACAATATTGAGAATGATGCTTCTATGATGGAGTTACACAACACAAAGCAAAGGTCTGGAGAAACCTTTGCCAACTTTTGTCAAATATGGTGGCATCTTATCAAGAAGTTTCCTTAGGACATACCAAAATTATATCAAGTTGAATTATTTCAACGCAACCTAGTACCTAAAGTATCTAAACCTCTTACTTGTCAATGTTTGGACACTATTGAATAAATATCTAAGAAAGTCTTATCCTTAGAACATGTCCTCTTAAAGGAAGGAAAATTAAAAAATTATCAAAAATCCAACCAAGGTTCCTCCTCCTACAATGACAAGCCTAATTATTAGTCTAAGAACAAAAACAGTGTCAATGATGGAGTCATCGATGCCAAGTGTATCCAAACTGTGGCTGCCCCATCCAAACCTACCACCACCAACAACTTTTTCAACACTTAATCCAACCCTCGCAATCAATCTCAACCCTGCAACAATGTCCCCATCCAAGGTCGACCTCCTCACTCCAGCAATCAATTTAGCACAAGTATACTCCGCTTGTCGAACCCATTGAGGTTATTTTCCATAAAACTATCAAGGCAAGTGCAATTGTCTTTCTGATAACACACCCTTTCGATGAAAATCAACCTAAACCTCAATGGTATAATGAAAATGAATATTTTGATTACCACTATGTCTATGATCATGTACACGCAAATGTATGAAATTGAAGAAATATATTCAAGACCTTATTGATAAGGGTGACATTGAGTTTGCAACTACTAAACCTAGTAGCTCAAACAACAAAGTCAAAATGTACTAGGACCCTTTTACTAACCATGGTAAGGACAAAGCTTCATCAACTTATGTCTTCAATTGTGACCATACCAATTACGTATCTGGATTTGACTCCTTGGTAGGCCACATAGAACCTGTCGACACCCATGTTAAAACCATCACGATCCAAGGAGTCAATCCCCCTAGCGCCCATCATAGACCCTGAATCATTATTCAAGGTGCCCCTCTTTCGCAATATGTGAACCAAGCCTCTCAAGAAAAAATTAGTCATTCAAGGTGTCATGCCTTATACTTCATATTCTCGGAATGACTGCAATGTTACAACTTAAAGGTGAAAAGTGACCATCCAGGAAGCCCCTCCCCCTCCTCCACAGCCTCCCATATCATCCACCTGTCGCTATGATATCCTTGATCATCTCAGCAAGACACCTGCATAGATCTCTATCCTTGAAATCCTCAAGACATCCCCCATCCACAAAGAGATCCTTGAAAAATCCCTGCTAGAGTCTCGTGTCCTAGATAATATCAATGCACCCCAACTCCAAGCCCTCATAGATAACCTCATTGTGCAGCATCACCTTGTGTTCACATCTAAGGACACACCATCTGATGATCCATCCTACAAAAATCCCCTCCATATCGAGGCCATTGTATAGAAGCATGAAATCAAGACAGTCCTTATAGACGGTGGATCTAGCTTAAACCTTTGTACATACAATTTGATCAAACAATTACGAATCTCTGAAGATTTGGTTGACACATCTGGAAATATCACAATCAAAGCCTGTGATGATATAGAAAGAGTTTCCAAAGGCAACATAACTTTGCCTCTTCAAATGGGCCCTATAGTAGTGGACATGACATGTCAAGTCTTGGACCTTGATCTCCCATACAACATTCTCCTTGGTCATCCATGGATTCACTCCATTCAAGTTGTTCCATCCACGTATCACAAATACCTCAAATTCCCCTTCAATGGTAGAGAGATCATGATTCCCAATGACCCGCAACCCTTCCAATATTGCAAACTTCTTGAAGGGAAGCACCCCATCCCAATATGATATCAAGGTCAAGATCATTAATAATGGTTATGGAGAGTATACCCTTTGAAATTCCATTTATGTGGGACAACTCCCACCCTCTCCCAAGTCATATGGAAACTCAAAGGAAATCAAGAAGCAAAGAAAACCCACTACAAAGTACAGACTCAACACTTCTGAAAAATAAAACTGGGTTGTCCAGAAAACAACGATGCCCCCTTTTTTTTACAGCAGAAAAGGGGAAAAAAAGAAGCCCTACTCTTTTCTTTCATTACATATATATAGTCTCTCTTCTTTTTAAAGAGACTTTCAGTTATCGATAACTGATTCTTGAAAAGATTATTAATTAATCTTTTCTTTTATCTTTTATCTTCTTCCCGACAACTCTTCTTTTTTTTAGCTTCAAATCTTTTATCCTCCATTCCTTTCTAAGAAATATTTGTAGCAAATTTAAATTAAACACATCTAATTATGTGTTGACGGGTGGACATATTTTTTATATCTCAAGGATAATTTATTATCTGGGTCTCCATTTCAAAAGAGTCCCCACTGTGAGCTTCTCATAATAATCTTTTTCTCTGAATTTTTATAGACCCGTACTCAGAGATCAATAACTTTTGAACGCAATAATATATTGTCAATCTCTCCAATGAGGATTTAGAAAACAAGGTTTTCTAAAACATATCAAAAATTCAGCATGTCCAATGGTTGAATGGATAGTTATGCCCCCCGCATAGAGATTGATTTTTCTGTCTAAAAATAAAGACTCAAAAAATTCATGGTTACAGGTTGCATTGAAAACTACAAAAAATATACATGCCAATGTTATTGGATTATTGAACTCGCTGAATTTTGAGCTCACACACTCTGAACCTGCATCTATTTAATCTAATGAATCTTTGAACTCTAAATTCAAACCTCTGAAATTGAACCTGCAAACTTTGAACCTTGAACCTTGGAACCTTGAACCTTGAACATCTGGGGCTTGAACCTTAAACCTGCGGGGTTCAATCAAAAGGTTCAAAATTATAGACTTTGCCCACAATATGCTTCATTTATCACTTTGTCTTCATATTAAGTTGTGTTTTGAACCTTTGAACCTTGAACCTTGAACCAAAGAAGGTTCAAAGTTCAAGTTCAATGACCAAAAATTACAAAGACCTTACACTCATAGAATTAGTAAGCCAAGTAGAGCATAACCCGGAAATTATTTATGAATAGGATACATAAAACTTGGGATTTAATTGTCTGGGCATATGGGTAACCCAAAAATAAAATCACTAAAATCTCCCAGCCGACATGGAGTTTGGCCATAAAAACTGGTCATTTGGGAGAAAAGGAGGTTAAAATCATCTCTACAAAAGGATTTTGTGTCATCTTTCACATAATTTAAAAAATAATGATTTTTTTTTGTGACTGGCAAGTAGGGGATGTCCATGAGGGTCCTTGAAAGTTTGAACAAAGGTGACCAACACTTTCAACATTAAAACATTAGCAATAGTTGGTTTTTTAGTTGATTATGAGGCTTTCGGCATGAGAAAAACTATAGGGGTAACACATCTTCTAGTGAAAACCTAGATCAACCACTAGAAGATGGGGGTCTTGACTTGCCTACCATGGTTCCCTCGTATCAGGAAAAATCACCCTTGCTCATTGAGGAGACCAACACCATCAACATGGGAAAAGAGGACAATCCAAAGAACATGCTTATTGCTAAGTCCCTTGCAGATCAAGAAAAACAAAATTTTCATGAGATTTCTACAAGAAATACAAATAAAATTTTCCTGGTCCTATGCTGACATGCCAAGCCTAGATCTGGAGATAGTAGTGCACAATCTTGTAGTCCAACCAAATGCTAAACCTGTCAAATAGAAGCTATGAAAGATGCATCTGGAGGTGCTCCTCTTAGTTGAAGTAGAGCTTCAAAAAATGATGGATAGCAGATTCATCAAACCCATAGACTATCCTGAGTGGGTTTCAAATATTGTACCTATTGGCAAACCCGTTGGAGCCATCAGAATTTGTAGAGACTTAAGAGACCTTAAAAAGCATGTTTGAAAGATAAATTTCCTTTGCCAAACATAGACATAATAGTTGATCTCATAGATGTACATGAGATTCTCTCCTTAATGGATGGTTTCTCCGAATGCAACCAAATCAGAATTGCAGAAGAGGATCAACATAAGATGGCATTCACAACTCCTTGGG